>NW_022900924.1:48932081-48935616 GCF_012274545.1 Fukomys damarensis | reverse complement strand
CTCTCTCTCTCTCTCTCTCTCTGCCTTCCTGCCTCCTGCTCACCTCCCTACAATAAAGATCTCCTGCCTGACCTCTCGGTGAGTGAGTGGCCTAATTGGGAAGAGGCACCCAAAAGGGCACGCGAACCCCCTTTCAGTATATGACTTCTGTGTCTTCTCTAAAATAAAAATGACTATGAAAGTTTTAGGTTTTGAGAGGATTCGGGATATACAGACCATCAAGACAGTGCGGCTAAAGACATTCCTGAAAGAGGACTTCCAGAACTGATTCAGATAGGGGTGACAATGCTAAATGTGTTCTGAAACCAAGTGGAGTCCTGTGAGGAGGATTAATGACAGTGTGTCACTTACTGCAATCATTTTTTGATCATACCTTGTACTTATGTAAACCTCTAATAAGAATCCTTCATCTACAAATTCATCTGACAACCTCCAGCTGCCCATACAAGACAGTTACAGTATGCCACCATACTGCAAAGCCTAGCTATGGATTATGGATTATGGAGCGTCTCTCGGAGCCAAATATTTTCACTCTCCATATATAGTTGTATTATAAAAAGTTAACAAATGTAATGTTATTCTCATTTACTAATAGCCTGTGCAATGTTTTGCAGTTTTCTGGGAGTCACACCAACTAATTAGTGGCAGAACTGATTATTTCAAATTCTAATTTTTAAAAAGAATTCTTCATTAGGAATACAAATACAGGTTTCACTAATGCTAAAGTCCATGTCATTTCTGCTAGACGAAATCAAGAAGATACTGGTGTTGGTTTAGAATTCCAGTGTTTTCCAGCAACTTATCCTGTCACTTGGAGTGAGACAGTTCCTCCCTCTGGATCTTGGTTGTTCTCACTAGATATCAAAGAATTAAACTAGGGTATCTATATTTGTTCCCAGAGATTTAAAACAACAAGCTATTAACACAGCTCTTTGAGCTTGCATATTTTTTCTTTCCATTGCATGTACAAGCAAGCTATGGTGGGGTAGTTTTGAAGCATTGATGACATGATTTTTATCTATGATATTTCTTGTTTAACTTCTGCTCAATTCAGCCAAGTAAGCATTCTTTATGTTGTCTCAAAGAAAGAATGACATAGCAGAAATTAAAAAAAGAAAACTAGCCTCAGTTCTTTGATTTTGAGATTCAAAAGCCTTT
This sequence comes from Fukomys damarensis, assembly GCF_012274545.1. Lineage (NCBI taxonomy): Eukaryota > Metazoa > Chordata > Mammalia > Rodentia > Bathyergidae > Fukomys > Fukomys damarensis. The sequence goes on along the minus strand of NW_022900924.1, from coordinate 48,934,458 downwards.
ATTTCAGAGGACTGAAGAGGATTCATGGGTTTAAAAACACAGATTCAAGAGTATAAGATGAGCCAGGGACAGGAATTATTTACTACACTAGCATCCTGAAAGGATCCCTGGAATTGTGAATGTAACTGTATTGTATACCTAAAATGTACCATTAAATTAATGGAAAAAAAAAGAAAGAGAAAATGTACTGATGTGGTGAATTGGAAGCTCAGAAAGTCCCAGGAAAAGAGAAACTGATCTCCTGATCTCCAGGGATACAAGAGGAACAGGAGCAGCAGCTAAAGAGCCCAGACTTTCTCTTGTGCCGGTCTCAAGTTAAGGCCATTGCTGGCTGGGCCTTCTGAGCAGTGTAACAGTAGAATCAGAGCCTCAGCTATTTTCTTACTTTTGGCTTGAATGAGAAATGTGTGTCAACCAGGTGGAGGGGCTTTGTTACCTGCCCTTTTTGTTGACCAAAAGCCAACAAGACAGCAGCCAGCAAGTTATTCCATGGAAGTGTCTTTCATTGTGTCCTGATTACTCCATGCTCGCCTGACTTGGCTCACATAAAGATACTCATTTTAATATCCAGAATATTGACAAGCACTCTCAATGAAAAAAAAATTGTCAGGAACTTAGAGGGATAGAACCAGTGTGAAAGACAGAGTCCCCCCTACATCACCAAACACACAAATTTGCATATGGGCAGAAAGGAATGCAACCGGCTTTCATGCTCCTCCACATAGTATTTCAGTGATAAAACACACTTTACAATCATTAAGTAGAATACAATAAGAATCTCAGCTACAGGAGGTTCTTCTTAAGGAGTAAAATAGACTATTTCATGCATATTCTCTTATAAAGAAAAATCATTTGGATGATGAGGCAGTTCCCCAAAGCACTGTTGGTGCTCTCTCTCTCTCTCTCTCTCTCTCTCTCTCTCTCTCTCTCAGCTATTGCCAAAATTTAAATTATTTTTATATTTATTAAGCTTCAAGGAACTTCAGTGTCCTCAAGTTTATTTATTTCCAGGACCAACTTGCTTCAAGTCTTACTCAGAATAACGTGTGGTGAAATGTAGGGTTCATTAATTTCTGTTCCCCAGAGAATATGGGATCAGATGGAAGCACTGGCCTAGGTCTCATTATTTCATCATGCATTTAAAAAGAGACACTTCTTGGGTATCGAGGCCTCGCTGATTCTGCCAAAGCACATTAATTAAACAGCTTCTGATGGATTAAGTATGTTTCTTTTTTTTTCCAGAATATCTCACATGTTGCATTATTGCCAGATGGCATTTGTTAATAGGCAAACATAAAATATCCAATTCCAAACACAATACACAACCAATATCAGAAAGTATCAGAGAACTCACTGTGGTCTTCAATACAACTTGTTTAATGCGTAAATACTGCAGTTGAGGGAAGGAAGCAAACAGAGATCCTGGAAGGAGCAACGTGAGATCTCTGAGGAAGAGAAAACCATCTCTTTAGCAATACTCCACCGTGTTGGCTGCTCAAGTTATTTTGATGTCAGATTCTGGTGCTATCTGTTGTGCTTAGCATGCATTTTCATCCCAGATAATAGTACAAAGTTGCTGGATGAAGGTTAGAATATTGGCAATAGCTCATTGATTTTCATTTTTCATGCACTAAATATTCCCACCAAATCTTTATTTCAGCAACCTATAGATAAGCTATCTCTGCCTTTGTCCCTATTTCTAGCTACTGTTCTATCATTCATCAGACATTAACTGGATAGGCATGAGAGGTCTCTTTCTTTGGAAGAATTAGAAGTAATGCTGTGGGATTTTGTATCTCTTTCCTTAATTTACTCTGGGCCTGAAGGGAAGATTCCGAATCATACACTGTGTATTACTCAAATCAACCACTGATATTGTGAACTTGATCTTTCTGTAGCAATACTGGCTATTTCCAATAATTAAATCTTCCATCCAAAGATAAACAATGGCTGATTTTAAACAAAAGTGGCTAGTTTCAAGCTATGTGTCAAAAAAATTTTTTTGTTTGTTTGTTTTTTTGAGATAGGGTCTAACTATATGGTTCAGACTGACCTGGAACTCACCATGTAGCCCAGGCTGGGCTCACGGCGATCCTCCTACCTCATCCTCCCGAGTGCTGGGATTATAGGCATCCCCCACCATGCCTGGCTTATGTGTCAAATATTTAGCTAAGTGCTGGCAAATTTAAAGTAGGCTGGGCCCTTAATGAGCTAACAGTCTGGTTACAAAGAGAATCAAAGTAGTGTGCCATAAACTGTGCCAGAGGAAGATTCCTAAATATGTTCTGGATAATAAATCAGTATTAAAACAAGCTTACATTGGTGGCCTGCCTCGCAAGCGCAAGGACCTGAGTTCGATCCCTGGTACAAAAAAAAA
>NW_022900924.1:48835040-48931896 GCF_012274545.1 Fukomys damarensis | reverse complement strand
AAAAAAAAAAAAAAAAAAAAAAAACAAAAAAAAAAAAAAAACAAAAAAACAAGCTTACAGTGTTTAAGAGGACAAATTTTGAATGAACAAAAAATGCATCTACTTTTGTTTGGAAATATTTTCTCTGGTCTGCTTTTAACACAAACACATACACCTAACAGCAGGGTAGAGAAGACTACACTTGGGAACTTGAAAACTGGCTTTCTTTTTCTTTTTTTCTTTTTTCTTTTTTTTGGTATGGGGGATTTAACTCTGGTCCTTGCACTTGCAAGGCAGGTGTCCCACCGAACCATTGAGCTAAATCCCCGGCCTGTAAAACTGGCTTTCTGTTGATCTTGGGATCTCTCCTTCTGGTAAACTTTGTTTTTGTGTGTGCAACATTAACACTGAAGCCAATCTAATATCCTGTAACTGTAGAAAAGTTGCAGACTTGATTTCTTTAACTTGGAAGTCAATGGTGAAAAAAAATCTGACTGTGTTGGTCTGAAATGATAGGGCCAGGTGTATTAAGAGCTTCATGAAGTGAACTGAGAGATGGAACTTAGAAGCCACAGGGACTTCCCCATGAGGTAGTGAAAATCCCTTCTTCCCAAAGTGTAGTGACAAGCCCTCATTTCAGGAATAATAGTTTTAATGCAAAGAAGGCTGCCTAAATAAGCTTATTAATGACAGGGAATACTTTCCTTAAGGTCTAGGATAACTTTAGCACCTTGTCCTGAAGTTGCACTTACTAGAGAGAATAGGGGCGTGATATTTGTCAGGAAAGGTGATACTTCTGAAGGTTAGAGTTTTGAAATAATATTAATTGCTTTGTCCCTTATTTAGGAGACCTCCAGCAAATTCTATGCAAACGCAAGATATATTTATTTTCCTTATTTTCTTTGTCACAAGCCTTCTACCAGTAGTTAATTGTTTGGGTGGTATAATTTCTTGAAACATAGTGGACTACTATAGAGAGAAAAGTAGTACATGAACCAGAAAAAGAGATGGTGAAGCTTTTTTTTTTCTTTTCAGGATATGGGTACTGGGGATTGAAACCAGGGTCTTCATGCTGAGCAATAGCCTTACCAGTTTTATGTAATTTTTCTTTTTGAATCATCATCTCACTAAGCCGCTAAGTTGCCCAGGCTGGGCTCCAGCTTCTGATAGTCTTACCTCAGCTGCAGAGAGTACTGGGAATAGAGGTGTGCACCACCATACCTGGCTGAGATGATAATCTTTTTAATAGTCTTCTTGTAGGGTGTGATGAAATTAAAAGATGAATATTATTCTAATGAAGATCCTTCCTTCCTTCCCAGGCATTGATTTTTTTTTTTAGTTTAACTATTATTATTGATTTCTTTTATGGATTATAATATTAGGTTAAAATTAATATTCCTGATAACTTTTGTTCCTTTAGTTGAAACTTATTCCATAGTGACTACTACCAGAATCGATTTTGTAAGCAATTCTATCCAGAATGAATAGGTAAGAGATTTATTTCATGGATATTGCACTGGAGATTATCCTATCATATGTTGATGTGAGGTGGGGGTAGGTGATGGGTCTGAAACATTCTATTAATGCTGCAGACTTTTGACAATTTGGTTTTGGGACAATCTAAAAGTACCTTCCAAGCTTTAGTTCTCTTGAATGGAATGCATGATGTATTTTTTGCATCTTCTACACAGTCATGGTGACGTTGTCACTATGGATTATTAAAGGAGTGATAAATTATCTTTTAAAATTTATTTTTTCTAGCCAAATATTCCTGCTGATGTGCCACAGGAGTCTTCACACCCTGAGAAGGCTACAGTCAGTATAGGGAGATATAATCACAGGCTCCCTTTAGCTGGTTGGTGTCCCTGGGGCAGATGAGAAGGCAAATGATCCAGGAACTGACATGGTCCTTCATCCTGCCAGAAAGCAGGATGGCAAGAGTGATCCAATGGGTATCTCCTGTGAAGCTCACTCTCTGGCATTCTGCTGGCTACTTCCCAGGAGACAGCTCATTTTCCCAAACCTGCCAGAACAACTGTACTGAAAAATTGGCAGTCTTAAGGGGCCACAGTTTCCATTTGTATTTAAGTAAATTTAATTAGTGTTTGATGTGAAGGGATGGTGAAAGCCTAAGCTGCTTAACAGGGTAATGAAATATAAGTACTTTGCAGAATATATGGGGGCTCCATTGCACTATTTCTTTTTGAAAACCAGAGTCTGGAATGGTAAAAGTCAAGGAAAACAGATTGAGTCCCCTCCACTCAACTTGCAGATGAAGACACAATCATAGAAGAAATTTACTCCTTGGTGCACAACCAGCTACTTGAATGCGAATTTAGGTCTCATCATTCCTCCTGCAGTGTTTACCTCACCACTTTCCTCTCTGAGTCCAATTAGTGAGGGTAATAAGGATTGGAAGATTTGTCTCTGACTTAAGGTAGTTCACATAGCATTTGTGTGTGCGTTTATTATTTTCTTTGTTTGCTTGCAGTATTTCCATGATAAACTTGAAGATATTTAAAAAATCAGGACACACAGCAAAATGATTAAAACAAACTGACAAAAGCACATTGATAAAACTTTTGACACTGAATATTGAATGGGCATTGGAAGATCTGAAGTGATTATTTTTTTAAAGTCGATAAATATCTCGTGATATGATGATATGGTGTTTGAGATTTTTCTCCAACCTATTCTCTGAAGTAGAAATGGGTAAGGACATAAACAGGACAGGACCGGCTTTGAGGTGACAATTACTGAAGCTGGAAGATGTGGCTACGCAGGGGATCATTACACCAGTCTTCTAATTTCCCGCCATGAAAAGCTGGTAAGAAAAGTTTGAGTTTAAGATAGAGAAAGTTTGGGGGGGGCACTATAAGCGTTCTAAGACACGTGGTGTTTTCCGTTGTTCCAGACATCTTTCCTGCGGCGGTGTATCCATATGTACTTATAAAAATGGAAAATTAAGGTTTCATAAGTGTTACTGCATGTAACATAGTCTGTATTTCCCTCATTCACCCATCCGCTAAAAGAAGTTGTCAGGTATTGCTCATGCTAGTTCAGCTCTCCCAGGTGGCTATTTTTCAGGTTGACTTCAGCCCCAGGCAGGATGCTCTGTATTCTCTTAGTGATGAACAGAGATATTTTCCTAATTGAAGCTGAAGCCTTATTAAATATGCCACAACCCACAATCTCGCATCAATGTTACTTTTATGTTTCCAATGATTTTTCACTTTTTAAAATTAAATTTTATGTAGTCAGCATAGACATTTTTAAACTGTGTGCCTATTATGAAAAATACAGTAGGAACTTTCAATGAAAATCAGTGACCTCTGGCCTCTTCCTTCATACTGTCTAGGGCCTTTAACCAGTTATGAATTTAGTTCATCTGCTGGTTGCTTTCAAAATCCAAAATGACGGATCTATACTTTTATTTTTAAATTTTGTATATTTTATGATACTTATTGACTTCCCATTTGTACAAGACAAGGACTAAATATTTTTATACAATTTCCCTCTTTCAAGCATTTAAACAGTTGTAGTATTTTTTTAATTCATGTATTGGTTATGCTGTAATTTTATATGACTGTTTAAGACCATATAAATATGATTCCTATACCTGTATTTCTTCTTTCATAAAACTTGGTGCAGTGATACTCAGCTCTTCCCTATATACATTATGAAGCTCATTTCTGTAATCAAAAGATTCCTGAATTCAAAGTAGTGTCTGAATTATATTCTTGACACCATGGGTGTTAATGTAAAAAGTAGTAAATCCCAAATAAAATCTGAAGTTTAGTCTTTAGTAATGAATTAATATCGGTTTTGTGATTTGACAAATTTATAAAATATCCAAATTAGGGAAAACTAGGTGAGAGATATGTAGGAACTCTCCATAGTACCTTTGGACTTATCTTTGTATCTAACATTACTTAAAATTAAAATTTTAGTAAATCACATCCCCAAACAAATGTCCTTACTCACACAGTTCCGTTTCTTCATTTTATATCTTGCCCCTGGCTATTTTTGTCAAGATAGTAAGAGTTCAGTTTTTCTAGCAAATATTCATAAAGCATTTAATATACACCAGATGTATTAGTCTGCTTTCCCACAGCTTGCATATAAAACCTAAAAGCACAACTTAAAAGAGAAGAGGTTGAATTTGGCTCATGATTTCAGGGAACTCGGTCCATGATCTGCTAGCTCCATGGCAGGGACGTCATAGCAGCAGGGCTTGGTGAAGCAAACCTGCACAGTTCATGATGACTGAGAGGCACAGTTGGGGAAAAGCACCGGAAAGGAGGGGCTGGGAGCCTCATTTACTTATCCAAGGTCCCACTTCCGTGACCTACTCACATACACCCAGGAAGTGTATATTACTAATCTACTGGTGTCAATTTAACATACCAAGATTAACAGTCACACTCCACCCTTATCAACTTGACAGCAAGACACATCTTAAATCATATTTAATCTGCAGAGAAAGACAATAGCAAGTTTATAATTCTATCTAACATGAAATAGCTATCCTATGCATAACCAGCAGCACACTGACTTCTTTCCAAAGTCTCATTTTCCAACAGTTCAAATCACATTCTTTTCTGACTCAAGAGAAACTTTAGCTCTGAACCTCTGTTTTTTTTAAAAAAAATCACCTCCCCCCCAATCTCAAGGTAAAAGGGCACAGAGAAGACTTTCCCATTTCTAAAAGGGAGGAACGGGAAGACAGAATAGGATCAAAACAACACCAATACTTAGCAGGGACAACATTAAATCCTGTACTTTTATATCTGGCACCTGTAGCATGATGTTGAAGTATGAGTACTTGAGAGCTTTTGTAGACCCATCTCTCTGGCCTTGCTGGTTGCAGTACACTTGACCTCTCCCTTGGGCTGGCTCTGCTCATGAGCTAGAGCTTTCCTTGACAGACACTCCACATTACTGTCCTTTTAAATTTCCCAGGGTTTCTATTGCACCCTCAGCTTCATTTATATAGTTTCATACACTGCTCTATCAGGACCTTCATACCTGCCCTCCCAGGTCTTCCCTTGAAATCTGAGCAGAAGACTTTCTGACTTCATAACTTTTACATTCTATAACCAACGAGGCCAGCATCACGTGGACGGCACTGAGATCTGCTCTCAGTGAGAATAGAAGCCAGGCTCTCTCAGATCATGGACATAGCAGTCTCTAAAGGTCTGGGTGACTCAGAGAACAGTCAAATGAATCCTGGAGAACCAATTCCCTAGGGAGACCTTCTTGAACAGGGGCCAAGCGACTCTCCTCTCAAATGAAACAATGACATTTTTGCACCTGAAACCCTGCAGAGGGTGAGGACTTCTTGACTTCCGAGATGTCCAGAAGGCATCTTTCTTCTTGTCCCTAAAGTACTTGGATTCTTGTAAATGATGCCAACGTCTTTAGCAACCATGCTTCTTAGCCCCAATTTTACAAGTTTGAAGCAAAATTAAATTAATTTTTTCTGCTCTGTGTTTTTGCCTCTGATTCTCACTATAAATCTGGTGAGAAGCAAGTAATAGTACCAATGCTGCAACATGAGTGTTGGACTGCCTTGAAATTTCTCCTGCTAGATCAGTTAGTCCACTACCCTTAATCTCAGTCTCCTATGAAGTGTGGATACATGGGCAAAATGCAGACCAAAAAAAAAAAAAATGTTACCAGCATGTAGCACACACATCTTCTAATCCAGTCTCCAATGAAGTCCTTGTGCCCAACTGCAAATCTGTGAATTTAGCCATTACTGCTCACATCACTGTTGTAATTCTGGTCTTCGAGCTCCAGTTGGAATGTCCCATCAGGCTATGCGTATAGCATTCTAGGCTTTCTACAGTTTGCTTATCCATACCTTTCCATACTGCTCCTGGAAACCAGTTCCAAAGACTTTTAAACCACAAAATCTGTACAGTGACAGTAATGGTCCTACTTCTCTGGTACCAACTTTTTATAGAGTGGATCCCCGAAATTCATGGAGTTTACATCCTAGAGCACCTTTGAATTGTGAAAAAACACAAATTTCAAGTATGGTTGGGAAAATTCTTACAAATGCCTATTTTTATAATTTATCCCTAAATATGCTATGTCTCCCACAGTTATGTAATTTAATTTAATAATATACTGTATTAATAAAGCCTTAGAAGGTGGAGAGTGCTTTGGCAGCATCTTAGGGATCTTAGGACATTTAAGAAGAACAAAACTGAGAACACTTGAGATAGCACAAGCAGTGGTGATGCAGGAATGTGAGTGCATCTAGTGGACAGATCAAGGGGCAGCGGCCAATCAGCAACAGGGAGAACTGAGTAACACTCTCAGATTGGCAACTGGGGAGTGTTATGGTTTGGGTCTAGATGTCCCCCTGAAGCCTCATGTGGTCATAGGCTTGATCTAGATTGTGTGACGCTGGAATTGATTCATGCTGCAATGCTAGGCTCAAGGGCACTAGGATGAAGGGTGTGAGTGCTGTCCACCCTAAGTAGCCTGAATAAGACAAAAGAGGCAGAAAGACGCTGGCAACTTCTCTTGTGACCTTTGCTGCCTTGTGTGTGCCATGTTGTTTCTCCTCTGCAGTGCCTGTTTGTCATCCCAGCCTTGGGGCCAGCTGATTACCCACTGAAACCTCTATGAGCTGTAAACCAAGTAAATCCCACCCTTCTAACTTTGATGCTGGGCATTTTGTCTCACAAAGGAGAGCAAACTAACTAACACAGGGAGGATATTTGCAGTTTCCTCAAAATTGCAAGTGTTCTGTAAACAGTTACTAGTGAAATTCTAAGGAAAAATCCGTGAACCATTGAGGCTGTTAATTCAGAACCATGACTTCACAGAGGCATACTGGATTAGCTTTCTCATCAAGGAAACACAATCCCTGACACCCAGTATTTAAAGAAAGGTTTAATATGGCTAATGGTCTTTTTGGTCAGGAAGCAGAGCAGGGGAGCATTACTGGAAAGTGGCAAGGACCATATGTATCACTCACGGTCACGCCACCACGACACGCTAAGAAGTGCATTTCACTCACCTCCTGGATGTTTCTTGTTCCTGTCCAGCTGGCCTACCACAATCGAGAGTCACACCAGAGCGGCTGGTGGGGGGTAGACTATTATGAGACTATCGATAAGACACTTAGGTTTACATTCAAAGACAGTCACATTTTAAAGGCATCAATATGGTTGAAATTTTCCATTTTTTATCTGCAAAGGTGGTAGCTTCTCCTTTGAAGAACCAAATAAGGCAACGAACCCCCTTTCTACAGACAGTACAAAAACTCATCTCTCCCTTTGACATTTTGACTGCCTGAGCCCTTTCTCGCTTGTAGTTAAGTACACACAAAAGTGGAAATTGCACCCTGTGGTGAGGGTAGTGACAGTTTGTTATTCTGTGTTAGTGCCTAGCACAAGTAGGTGCTACATAATGCTGAGTGAAAAAATGAGTTCAGTTATTTACTAAATAGGTACTATACACCAACTAAGAGCTAAGCATGGGTTTTACATTTGAAGAAAACGTACGAGTGCTAAAGAAGTGATCTCTCCAGTGTAAGTACTGAAGTAAATGCAGGACAAATGTAGTCGTGTGGATCTGGTCAGCAACAGAAGATCAAAATTGGCTCTGGCACTTGCTATCCATGCTTTCAACCTGTCTTGTGTAGAGAGGAATTCATAATATTCACTTCACAAATGTTCATTTAAAACAATATGTCTTAAAGTACATTGGAAACAAAAGAAGCCAAATTAAGCTTTTTAATCTAGCCACTTCAAAATAAAGTAAATCCATATTTTGCTGCATGAATTCATTAAAAAAATGTTTTCCAGAAAACACTAATAGCTTTAAGGTACATTTAAAAATAAAACTGGGACTAAATTTGCAATTTTTCTAGCACTGCATAGAATAGTGATTTCAAAAAAAATCTATATATTTTCAGGAATGTGTTGACAAAAATAATCACTTCATTCTAAAAAAAAAAGGCCCTCTTGATTTCAGTTCCATCTCATCTGTATTTCTAGTTTACTGGAACTTTGTAGCTATAGTGTCTTAGAGTGGATTTTCATTACCATTTAGTCACCGAGTATGACGACTGATCTTGAACTCAGTAGGTAGCCCAGGTTGACCTTGAACTTCAGGCAATCTTCCTGCCTCAGGCTCCTGAGCGCTGGAATTACACGCACGTGCCACAATGGTGAGCGCAAAATTTTTATCTTGAGAGGTGACGATTATGAGAATTTCACAGAAATGAAGATTTATGTCTTATTAGCTTCATGTTGTACGAAACAAGATTTGAAATCAAAACTCTTAAGGAGAATAATGAACTATTTTAAAACTGATTTTTCAAGACACTTTCTGCCAGTGAAACCAAGATAATGAGACAGAGATCTATACCCAAGATGCCTTCAGCCTCCAAAAGAAAACATCTTTCTCTGAACTATGTTTATACATAGTAGAAATGGAAGGCTATCATAATATAAGTAAAAATTTAAAATTCTAAAGAGCAAAAATAAAGGAGGAGAAAAATATCAGTGAGGTCTACAGAGATTCCATGTAGCAGGAAAAATATGTCTTTTGAAGACAGATTGATGCTTTTGGTATGTATTTTATTCAACTTTTGTGCATATTAGTTCATTTCTTCTACTTGAAGTGCTATTTCCCATACAAATGCTGTATATATTTGGCTTAACATAATATTAAGTGCCCAACATATTCTCAATACCTTTAAAGCTCCCCAAATGCCTTTCATCTTTCAAATCAGTTCATCCCCACCTCTGAATATAATACCATCCTAGACATTAACCTCCATTTTCTTGCTTGCCCTTCATTTTCCCACAGTGCTATGTGTCCCTAGTTAATGTATTGTTAGTTTTGACTATTTCAGCCTTTGTGTAAATGAAGCTATATTAGGTATGGACTTTCTGACTTGTTTTCTAATCATTGTTAGGTTGATTGTTGAAATTTACCAATGGTGATTCATGAAGCTGTAGTTCCTTAACATGTATATTTGAGTTGTTTCTGGTTCCTCGATAGCATAGTACAAAAGATGCCATTCTGCACGTGCTTATGTGTGACTTCTCACTGCACAGATTCAATATTTGCATATTCTCGATAGCTTCAAGTAGGTAGAGAAATACTGAGTTCTAAAATATGCAATCACATCTTTAAGTACAGCGACTAATCAAACTATCTTTCCATTGTGGGTTTGCCGATTTATTCTCCCACTAGAACTGTGTGTGACAATTCCCATTATTTCATATCACTGAAAGCACAGTCCATCTTACTTACTTATGTGTCCTACTGCCACAGCATACTGCACTTGGTACGTGGAGATGAGGTACACCATAGTGATTGTACAGTAGATACATGAATGAGACATGATGGTGAAGCAAAGCCAGAGAAAGAACATCAGGGAGTTGCTATAGAACAAACATTTTTTTCTTCCAATGAGAGGAGATAGATCCGTTTATTGGTAAAAGACGAAAAATTTAAACGATTTGAAGAGAAACCAGAATATTAGATCCCTTTATTGGTAAAGAAGGCATGGGTAGGCCAAATTATATCTCTTTGCAGTTAGTACCGTAAGTGTTTAGTAAACTTTTATCTTGTTTTTGGATTCTTCCTAATATTACTCTTTGTTTTTCTCCTACCTTGGACAAAATATCTTCACTTTCATTATTTTATTGTGTAAAGAATGCATATTCATGAGATATGAATAAGAGGCTAGAGTCAAAGATATATTTTTTTAAATTATCATCTGAAGTTACACCATTAAGAAATACCTGGTACTAGTATTGTTTGTGTCCATCACAATCTAGTTATTTTACTGAGATCGTTTTGATGTTAGTGACTTCCAGGCTGTTATACCAATGCACTGTGAGCATAAAATAATGAGCATTTTAAAGGTAATCAAACATTTAAGAAAGCGGAATAGCACATGGACTCTCAAAACATCAAGGAGGGAGTTTACAGAACATCTTTTATATTTAAAAAATAAAGAGGTAGGAGTATGAGTCTACACTGTAATTGTTGCACTCTTTGCTTTGAAACCAGCGATCACTCCTTGAAGTTGAAGAGTCAAAGTCCTCTCAGTTGGATCTGCAGGGTTTTTTCCATAGGGTGCTGGTTCCAGCATACAATATTCATATCAATGAAAGCCTTTCACTACCTACCATGTGGTAAAATGTGTCAGAGGCATTTTTTTCAAGTTGAAGCCTGATGTCAGTAGTGATGTGGGAAATGAGGAAATGAGACTGAAATGGTCAATAATTTTTGCTGAAGTCTATGAGAAAATCAGTGGGCCATCTAGATAAGCCAAGTGCCCTAATCTCCAGCACATTACTTGCAATGATTCTCTTCTAGCAAGCATTAATCACATGGCAAATTCTAAGCTTCCAGAACCAAGAACAAGTGACACCTACATTTTTCCACCTGGCATTATTTTTGCCCTTTAGATTTATTCTCTCCAGGCACTTCTGTATAGCTTTTCTTTCTTCCCTTCAGTTTGTCTCCTGGCTGGCTATGGCTGCAACTAACAGAAGTGGGATGGAGTCAGTATTTTGCAGTGTGTTGGGAGCTTGAGGGATGAAGAGCAGATGACTGTATGCAGTTTCTGTTCTGATATAATTATTTAGTCAACATCCAAGATGCTGTTCCTCTCTTGTTGCTGTGTACATTCTGCTTTGTAACTCAGAAGTGTTTATCATGACAAGTTGTGAGCAGATGGACTGGAGAGAGGAGAGAAATTTGACCCAAGAAGATGTCACTTAAACAGCTGAGGCTAATATTTCACCAGATGTCCGAGCATTTAACCCATTAACAGCTTTATGAAGATCAGTGGCAAATTTTTCACTTACTGATACCTTCATTAAAATTTTTTTCTAATTAGTTAATAGCGGTATTTACAAGTTATAAATTCTATTTTATATTTAAAGGCATTTATATTTAGTATGGTATTTGATGCACTCATCAATCCAGAAAGATACGCAGGGCAAATACTGTCAGGCTGAGATTATCTATGAGATTACAGAGGCCTGATTTATCGAGAGCCCCATGGAAAGATGGAGGACGAGCTGAGACCACTAGGCAAGCTGAGAAGTTGGGAGGGACTTCTCCCATCATTCAGATACCAATTCAAATACCTGCACTCAACGGATGAGGAAAGTGATGCCTACAGTGATAAATAATTGTTAAGCTTTCCCTGGCAAGTCTGCATGAGACTGGAACCCAGGTCATCTTCTGGCAACCCCTGGGTCTCTCCTCCACCAGATCTTTCACTTGCTACCTGCACTGTGTCCCAACACGCCTGCCTCACAAGCTGGCCAAGGAGCGACCCACTGTGCTGGCTGCAGATGAAGGGGAAAGGGACTGCCATGTTCTACCCAGTCATCCTGTACAGTTGGGTCAGGCTTCAAAAGCCCTCATGACTCTTAATAAGTAAATGGGTTACCCGAAAGATTGAAATCAAGCATTCTGAGTAATTTTAAGAATCGCTTAACTTTCTGGTTAAAAAAAAAAATTATTCTCTTTGATTTAATCACTCTGCTAATGCTGGAAAGAATTCAGAAAAAAAATCTTGTCTAAAATTATTGTGAAAGGAAGATAGAGAATTGAAAAAAGAGTTTGAAGTGAAAAAAGAATATTGAATCAGCAGTCAACAAGCAGGGCATGAATTTCCACTATAAGGTCCTCTAATTATTACTTTGACTCTCTGATCCTCAGATTCTTTTAAAGTAAATGAAAATATCAGTCTTAACTGCCTTCTGTGCAAAACCTATACTTAATCACAATGACTAGTCTATATCATTAAATATTATGCTATATTAATATAAACCAGCATTGAAAATAACATCAGTAATGAAAATAATGTTAAAGGTATTGTAAAAGCCTTTGGTATGGTGAGAGAAATAGCAAACTTTACCAGTTCAGGGGGGAAATCTGCAGAATTATAATATCTGGATTGTAATCCTGGTTTCATGATTTACTACCCGTGTGATTTTGGACAAGCTAAATATGATCATCAATAAATTCTGGATAAGAGGATATCTCTCCCTGATTGGTTATGAAGATTAAATTGGAGATTTTTTTATAGAGTTCTTAGAATGATGCACTTGGCATGGTATACACTGTGCAATTTCTTCTTAAATAAATGATTTTTATAAATGTCATTTACTTCAAGCAAATATATATTAAGACAAGAAGGGTATTTTCTTACGGTTCCATCTTAGCTGTCTCTCCACTTCAATTTTGAGCCACAGACCTTATATAAGTAACAGCTTACCTTTAGGGACCTTACATGGATCTACACCCAAACTCTCTGGAACCTGCAGATGGCTTTTTTCTTTTTGCTTTCTGAAGTGGTCAGGGTAATTGGTCTCCCTAAGTCCATGGTAATCAGATAACCTCAAGAGCGTCTGCACTCTGAACACCCTATGAGCTCATCACTGCTCTCAGGTCCTTTGAGAAGCAGGGAATGCCCTGGACAACCGGAGACTCTTTTATTTGGGGATCGAGGACCCACCTTTTGGTCCTGGGGGATCATAACAACATCTGCACCTGCGAACAACATCCGCACCTGAATGAACACTACATTGGTATTCTTGATGGATTTGGTGAAATTTGTACTTCTCTGAGCTACTGATTTCCTGAAAATACTCTCAGAATGAATCTGTGTTGACTCATTTTCAAGTTTTATCTTTCTGACATAGGCACTGCCATCATATAACTTATTTTGCAGAGGAGGAACTGAGGTACAAAGTGTTGGGCAATTGCTCAGTGGTTTGCACCAGCAATTGAAAACTAAGCTTCAATACCAGGGAATCTGGCTGGCCCTAATAGAAGTTCACAGTAATTTTGTCCCCACTCCATGTGCTGTAACTTAGTCAATTTAGTCGTATGATTCTAACCAAATGCAACAGGAGCTGGGTGCCATTTTTTGGTTTTTTTTGAGACACGGTCTCACTATGTAGTTGAGACTGACCTGGAACTCACTATGTAGCCCACGCTGGTCTCTAATTTACAGGGATCCTCTTGCCTCAGCCTCCCAAGTGCTGTGATTATAGGCGTGCACCACCATGCCCAGGTTTGGGTACCATTTTTTTAGTAACAATTCCACCTTATGGAAAAGGAGCACAAAACTTTGGTGCAGAGATAGGCCTCTCTTCATAAATCCAGACTTACAACTGAATTATTTAGGATAATTTTCTCGAAAACGCTAACCATTATGAATGAATATTTTTATACCTACTTGAAATGTGCACTCTCAAGAGTTCAAACAGTAATCAGTAAGGCAGCCCATTTCCCTGCACAACACAGAGCATCAGGCATTCTTGTTTTTGATTTGGTAGTTGGAAATGTTATCTTATTATTTTAACTTTGCCTTTCATTTAAATTGAAGTAAATATATTTCCATGTTTGTGGGGTGGCTTTATTTCCTCTTTTAAGTCTACATTTTTCTCCTTTTATTTTTAAGGCAACTTTTTTATTTCTTACTAATTTTTACAGCCCCTTTCACAGGTACAAGCTGCTTGTGTCATATTTTCAGAAACTCTTCTTTTCAGATGATTTTGTCCTTATATTTATCGCTATTTTAAAATTTTAATCATATAAAGCTAGTCTATCCAAAACATAGTGTTCTATTTTCAAATTATTAGCCATGTCTTTATGTAAGTTCCTGAAACTTTGCCTGCTATCAATGGTAAGTTTGGACACGCTGTCCTGCCCATATATTTAAATATGATCACATCTGTGCATGATTGCAAATTTTAATGGTTGTTTAAATCAGTAAATCAAAGAAAATCTAACATTAGACACAAATTTAAATTATTTCTCTCCAAATGTCAAAGAATGTGATCTATTCTGTCTTACCTTTGATTTTTTAATGTATTTATCTAAATGAAATATTTATATTTATAATTCAGACTATCTGTGGAGAACTATTTTGGCCCACTGAAATATTTATTTCTATTTTAAGAGTACAGCATGGCTTTACAATATGCTTTTATCACTGGTAAAATTTTTCCATAGTTATTTAATAACTTTGTAGCTATTACTCATAGGTTTTCTTTACAACTACTCTTCAAATATTTTTCTTATAGGGCCGGGGATTTAGCTCAGTGCTTCGGTGGCCTGCCTTGCAAGCCCAAGGACCCAAGTTCAATCTCTAGTACCAAAAAAAAAAAATTTCTTATGACTAAACATTAAGAAATGGTTTGTCAAATTAAGGCAAAAAAGCTTGACTTTCAAAAATCTATAAATAAATACACATGATACAATTATTTGCAGTGTTGTAGAAATTAGTACTGGATTCAAAATCAGTTCTAGTATAAAGGATCAAAAAATGTATTAATTAAATTAATTGTACCTATATCATTTAAGAATTACCAGGAGTGTTTCAGGAGAAATACAAACCAGGTGTTTTCAAAGATTTTAATGTAACATTTTCCCACTATAACAAAACAAGGTACTAAAATAATAATGCTATGTAATCAATTGGCTAGTAAAAATTAATTAATACATGTGACATGTGTAGCCAACTTTGAAATGAAGAAAGTACTTTCTGAAATCTCGAAGGTGGGTTTCTAATGATGAGGATAATGACAGCTGTAATACTTCTTACAAGAAAAACTGCATTATATTAAGCAAATTCAATAACTACTAACGCTAAAAACTCTCACCTAATTAAAACTGGGCAAAGGAAAAAGAAGTCATTTACAAGAAAAATCTGTATAACAATATTTTGTAATGTGTCCAGACATGCACAGATGCATTCTTTCTGTGTAAGACTAGGTCAAATGCATGTGCACACACCTGTGTGTGTGTGTGTGTGTGTGTGTGTGTGTGTGCACTTGAAAGCCTTCCCTTCGAAGGCCTCAGAGCAAAGCTGCCTTTTCACTTTTGCTGTAAATGCTTTCATACTTTTCAGGTTAATTCATTTTCTTCATACTAGTACTCAAAGAGAAATCTCCATAGTTCTTATATGAGAAAACAACTATTTCTAATTTATAGATGATCAGTGAATTTATGAAGCAAATAGATAAATATGATGTTAGAAAGAATGTTAACCTAAGTTCATTAAATAAACTAAAAAATGACAAATTCCTTTTCATTAGGTTTTTCAGAAATGTTTTAAAAATTTAATGTATGTACATATAGAAGGAATTGTTGACATTCTGACATACTGCCAGGATGCCTTCTAGTTTATATATATATATACTTTTTTATTTTTTTGGTACTGGAGATCCAACTCAGGTTCTTGGGCTTGAGAGGCAGGTGGCAGAACCACTGAGCTAAATCCCCGGCCCCAGTTTCAATATTTTTAAAGAAGAGCAAAGAAATTATAGAATACCCATAAAACACTCAATGCAGAAGTTAAAAAATTACACCTCTTTTTCTTCTCCTCAATGCCTGATCTTCTGTTTTGTTTGTCTTTTTTTCATCTAATAAGCAACTAACCTGACAGTGTTGCTTTTTTAAAAAAAAGACAAGCAAGTAAAAAAGACAACACTCTCACACAGTACTTCTGAAATATTATTATACTTGCATTTCAGGGATAGACAAAATAAAGGTTTATTTGTATTGATTTCATTAGTTACCTAATATTTCATTCAACCTTATTAAAAAGAAGAGAATCCTAAGCAGATTGGAAGCATGGCCTCTGATTCTAGAAGACCCAGGGGCAAGAGCAGCATTATGGGGTGCTGGGAAAGTGGGCGTTTGAAGATGGCCCCCCACCAGCTACAGCAGCATCTCCTGAGGACTGCTTAGTAACTCAAACTGCAGAACCCACTGATCAGAAATTCTGGAACAAGATGCTAGGAATCTCTTAGATTTGGTGAAAATTTCAACATTTCTATGTTTTTGTGTTTTACATTTATTTATGTAAGTGACCATTCCAATTTATTACGCTGATCACTGTGGCTTTGTTTGTAGTAAAGTATAGGCCCACTAAGGAATTTTGATGATGTTTGAGGATCACTTAGCCCAGAGGGGTCTAGTGGCCCAGAAAAAAGAGAATGTAGCAGCCAAGAAAGTGTTCGAAAGTCCTCAGTGGAATTCCTTTCAATTCCTGAAGTTTGCAGGGTTCTCAATTCCTCACAAACACTCTCAAGATGATGGCTCCCAACCTTAATGTGAGATGTTTCTTCAGGCCTCCAGGCAAAGGGCAAAGCTTCTTGGAAGAAGTCACTGTCTGCTCAAAGAAGGGTAGGAGATGTAAAAGTAGTAGTTCTGGAGCTTCTGGAGGCTCACACAGGGTATTTCCATTGCATGAAGAGGCAAAGCAATCAAATTACTTTCTGAACTCCATTTTAGTACTTTTTCCCCTTCCGGATACAAAAGCATTGCCAATCTGCTTCCTCACTGCTGGGCCATTCCAAGCCCAGCAATAGACAAAGATGCAAGAGAACTTGATCTTCTGAAATATTATCTAGGCTACCTCTATGATCTGTTAGTTAGGTTAGTGGGAAGAACAGTGCAGTCTGTGGCCCGAGGTCTGTTTTGTTCTGCACATTTTCTTTTGTCTGTAGTTGAGATGGTTTTGTTTAAGGCAGTGGTTGTTCGCTATCTCTATACATTAACATCACTCGAGAAAGTTTAAAAAATGCTAATGCTCTGGTTCATTAAATCAGAATCTATGAAGATGGAACTTTGTTGAAGGTCTTTAAAAAAAACTTCTTGCATCCTTTTTAAAGTATAACTTGGTCTGAGAATTATTTGTTGAAGGAACATAGTAATCAGAAATCTCGGGTTGCCAATTCACAGATAAGAAGACTGAGATCCACGGAGGACTCATTGCCCCTGGCCTCTGGCGAGTGTCAGGATTAGATCACTATCCACCTGGCTAAAATACCATGTTGTTTGTAATCCACCCAAAGGTGTCACTCGGTAGGGCATTCACAATCCTGTGAATCAGATACAATCAAAGAACTGTTGTTAAAAAAAAAAAAAGGAAAAGAGAAAGATTCAAGACTGATGATAACTATAAATTGTTCAGAGGGAAGCTGGAACAGACAGAGAATATATACATAGAATCAATGAAACAAGATTTTAAATGCATCCTGGGTTTTAAATCTGAACTCCCACACCAAATGAGAAAGTGCTGTCCATGGGCTAATGTTCTTAAATGGTCCCCGACACTGGCATCGCTTTTTAACGGGGGAAGTGTATGTACTGATCTAAATTACTTATTAATCATATTTCCTAGGAGGAGGAATTCCTTAGCAAAGAGTTGCCCTCTCTTCTTCTATTTAACTCATTTCCAATTCTTTACTGAGCTGTAATTCCGTGTTCCAGCCCAGAGGATTTTCTTGTAGCTAATCATGTCCTTCTTAATGGAAATTCTGGCTTCTAAGATAGCTCATGGTTGGTATAATTATGTTTGCCGCCTGTTTGTCAGCCTGACTTTGGAGAACTGTAAAAGTATTTCTTTATCCTCTCACCAAAAAAAAAAAAAAGGAATAATACACATTTTAAAAAGTGAAGTGTTGATTTTAATCATCCTTTATCAAAAGAACAGTTGATTCTGAGCTTGGAGTACTACACTAGAATTTCTCCAGGAGTCTATAAATCTTTCACGATAGAGGTTTGTAGTCAAAAGGAACATTTGTCCTTTCTGAGTGGGGTGAGGACCAGGAATTCAAAAATGGCCTCTCTTGGTTCGATTTGTCAGTGTACCTCGAAGCCCCTCCCTCTCTTGATTAAAATCCTTTGATGACTTCCTACTGCCCCTGGGCGTTTCAGCTTTAAAGGCTTCAGCTTTGTTTTCTGTCTGCCTCTGTAGCCAACCTTGTGGCGCATTCCTTTTCCTGTCACAGTCCTGTCTACTTACTGAAATTTGTGTATCTCCTGTCTTTGCCTGAGTTTCCCTGCCTTTCACCTGAATGACTTTCACCTCTGTATCTAGCCTTTGTCTTTGCCAAATTGAGTTCAATTAGCACCTTGCCCTGGAAATTTTTCTTGTCCTCTTCTAGTCTCTACTTCCATTCCCCTCCACCAAACCCTGCTTTTATTTCATTTGAAAGCCTTTTCTCTCTGTTTTCAATTTTTTTGTATTATTGTTAGTGCTTAACATTTCTTCTTTTCTAACTCTAAACTGGGAGAGACTGATCTTCCTTATCTACTTTTTCCTTCAAATATCAGCTTGTCTGACAGTAGAGAAAGAAAGTTTACAAAGATTCACTATGGAGAGACATAAAGCAAAGATTCTCATCGTGTATCAATGTTAGTGATATGGCTTTTACTTCCTCTCCTAGGATCCTACAGTCCTGTATTCTGCCCGCTGAGGACAATACCAGATGATATTCACTCATTTAGCTGTACAGTTCTTCTGGAGGATTCCAGCTACAATTCAGTGCATCAGATGTGTACTTAGAAGACCGCCCCATTATTCTGTCTGCCAGCAGCATATGGGTTGTGGGTTGGGCTGTATGGCACATGATCACTGGCCATGTTCTCATTTTTATACCCCATTTGATGTAAAAATAGTATATGGACCTGACATTAAGTGCCCAAGCGTACTGAAATGCCTTTACTTAGTGGTGTTGGTTAGATCTCTGCAGGCAGGGAGGAAAATGTGCCTGTGACACATGATAGATAATTCCAGAGTCTATATATCTCTGCCATTTCCATCATAGAAGGAGTACAATTGAGTCAACTTCCAATACGTGATGATTTGGTCTACTCAAAGGATGAAGTTATGTTTGAGATTTAGCTTCCGTCTTTTGGTGGGGAAGTTTGGCAGTAGAAAGATAATAGTTTAATTTGCCTTGGCAAGTGGGAGGGAGTCCATGTTACTTGCTTTATCCATTGCCTCCATGTCTATATTTATGACTCTTTTCCTCTCATGTACTTCTTGGGAAACTAGGCAGGGCTAAGAGAGGACAATAAATGAGGCTAGAAGACACCAACTGGCCAGTAATTTTATCTGCTTGGTTGTTTACTAATTCTACTGTGGTGGGTGCTTTCTGGTGGACATTAACATGCAAGACAAACCTTAGTACATCTCTCACCAGTGCACAACCAGTGAGTGGAAGGAAGCCCAACTGGTCCGCTGATGCAGCAGTGACAGACGACATGGGCTTCTAGAAGAGCTATGTGCTCCTGCAGCTCGCTTGTGTCCTGTGGCCCTGCTTCTGTTAAATCATAGCTTGAAAGTTACCATGTTCCCAGAACAACTCTTCAGTGTAGCTGTCCATGGTGTATGGTGGGTCTAGGTTATAAAGAGTGTAAGGGATAGGTCTGACTGTGTGGTCACAGACAGCCTATGATAAGACTTTCCATCTGCCCCAGAGGCATTGTAAGAGTGAAGTCTGGAAAAATATAAATCATCATGAGTGAAAAAAAAATATATGTATATATATATTCTAAAACAATAATATATAAGACAGAAATGTGACAGATAAAGTGTTTCAAAATTTCATAATGTTCAGTAAGAATAAAGATATTATTAATCAAAGGTATTCTTTGGTCTGTCAATCATAATTTTAGTAACTGTTCAAAAATAAAAATAATAAACTATATACTTCTCAAAAGGTCAATGGTAGCATATATTAACAAAATCAAAAAAGAGGAAAAATATAGAAGATTGGGGCAAATGAGATGAAAGAAAATAGTAAAATGCATTAGTTAAAACATTAAAATATAAGTAGATTGTATTTTCCAAAGGAAAACAAATTTTGTCATATTAAATTTTTAAAAAGTCAAATTTGTCATTTAAAAAATGGACATATAATAAAGATCAGAGAAGTTGAAACTAAAAGAATAGAAAAAATATCAACTGAAAGGATGGTACAGCATCAGACAAACTATAAAGGTAGAATCATTGGTAGGGTAAAAGGGAATCATTTTATAATGATAAAAATTTGAATTTATCAGGGGGTTGCAGTTTTTTAATTTATATGCTGATGATGCCACAACTTCAAAATACATAAAGTAAACATTCAGCAGTCATTTACAATAATAAATTATTGACAATATTATAAAACTATGTGATACACATACTCATAAATCCAGTAAGAGATATCTGAGACCTTTGTAGAGAAAATTCTGAAACTGAATGATATGAAGGAAAATCTCCAGACATGCAGAAATACATCATATCCTTAGAATAAAAGACATAATATTATAGATAACAATTCTCTAAAATTTACCTAGGGTTTCGAAAAGATACAAACAAAATTAAAAGTTTGTACGTATAATTTACGAGTGATTTTAAAAAATATACTCAGAAGTAAAATGAAAAAAGAATACTTAAGGCAATCTTAAAGAAACACTGTAACATGGAAGAACTTGATGTACCAGATATTGAGAATCTTATAAAAATAAAGTAATTCAATATAACACTAGTGCCTAGTTAAATAAATAGACCAATGGCACTATTTTAAAAATTTCCCACAAACTTAAAAAAAGATTGATTATTCTGTGGCTATGATAACAAGTACAAATTGAAATGGAGGTTGAACATGTTCAAACAGACATCAATAAATTGCCTGAGAGAAATCATTTTCCTAACTCTACCAATCTGCACCATCAACCTTCCAAAGGGAGCCGATCAGTGAGGGACTCATGCTGTGTGTGCTAACCCAGGAATCACAGTCTGATTTGAATCAAACATCTCTAGGGCTAGGGATTTAGCTCAGTGGTTTTGCTGCCTGCCTGGCAAGCTCAAGGACCTGAGTTCAATCCCCAGTACAAAAAAGAAAAAAAACCAAAAAAACAAAAAAAACCTCTAGATTGTGTGAATTCAATTGCATTTGTAAAGGTCCTCAATTTCCTGAATTCCATGCTTTCCAATTACCCTAAATAAGAATATGTGTCCTTCTTTGAGGCTATTCACAGTGAATGCACCTCTCCCTTCTGCACACTATAGAGAGTTTGGACTTCTTATTTTTTATTGAGTGGTAATCTTGTCATCCCCTGAATGAACAACAAAATAAATTAAAAAACAGACTTCCACATACATGGACACTTAATTAATAAGAGAGGTAACACCATGTATAAGTGAGAATCAATGGCATTAAGAAAATTGACTGATGTTTATTACATGTACAAAAGGCATTCCATGTGGATTAAGCATAGGGGCTAAATCTTTAAAGTTTTTCTGAGGTATTATAGACTATGTCCATGACCTTGGTGTAAGAGAGCTCCAGTGCTGCATGCCAGTAAGCCCAAATGAAGCAGGAAGATCTCAAGTTCCGGACTAGTCTGGGCAATTTAGTGAGACCCTGTCCCAAACCAGAAAACGTTAGCAGTTTTAAAAAGGGGTGGAATGTAGCTCAGTGATAAAGCACCACTGTGTTCAGTCCCTCAACATGAAACACATGTAGGAAAGAAAGAAGAAAGAAAGCATTTCTCAGGCATGGTGATACATGCCTATAATTTCAACTACTGAGTCTGAAGCATGAGGATCACAAGTTCAAAGCCAGCTGGGAAACTTAAATTTTTAGAACGTTAAAGAATAAATAATGGGAATAGGTGAATGTTAAACCATTTGCTTAGCATGCATGAGGCCCTGGGAGTACTATTGCCAAAAGAAAGGAAAGAAATTAAGAAGAAAAAGGAAAGGAAAGAAAGAAAAAGGAAACAAAGAAAGAAAGAGGAAAAAGGAGAGAGAGAAAGAAGATTTCTTTAAAAATGGAGCTATAAAATTAATAATTGGACTGAATTAATATTTTTAGTTAATATTAATTAATCCAAGTTACCAAAGAGAAGATGAAGGTACCCATAGATGACAGAAGACATTTGTCTCTCAGAGTATACCGAGGTATACAAATCTATAAATAAAGTTTTACAAAGGCAGACAACACAATCAAGATATAAATGAAGTATCTGAACATGAGAATGACAGCAGAACACATCCAAAAGGCTTTATAAAAATGTGAAAAGTTTTTCAACTTAATTAATCATTAGAAAATGCAAATTAAAAGTCTGGGAAGATGACCTTTTTAACTGTCGAGAAAATAATTTTAAATTTGAAAAATATAAAGAGTTGCAGAGAATGTGGCATAATGCATAGTCATATATTTTAGTGAGATTATAAATTCATGTAATGGTTTAAAAAACGTTTATCATTATCTGTGAAATTGAAAATATTTATGTATTATGATTTAGAATTCCATTTGTGATAAGCACTCTGGAAAACATCTTAGAGATAGTAACTAGGATATTTTAACAAGAATGTGAAGCTCAGAATTTTTGTCTTTGTCCCAAATAAACAAATACCCAAATGCCCACCAGCTGTAGGGTGGGTGAATACATGACAACATAATCATTAAAATGGAAAACTATGCAGCAATGAAAATGAAAAATCTCAGAAGCTATAGAAATCACCATTGATGAATGTAACACAGAAACTGATAACGACACTACAAGTATCTTAGTAACTTTCCTTGTTGGAACAAAATATCCTACACTGGCAATATCCTACACTGGCCAACTAAAGGAGAAGAGGCTTATTTTGGCTCACAATTTCAGAAGTCTCAGGCTTTGTGTGGTTGACTGGCTCCAAGCAGATGAACATGGTGGTAGGGTCTGGATGGAAGAGAGCTTCTCCTGTCATGGCACCCAGAAGCAGAGAGAGAAAAAGAGGATCCCAGAAGGGAGATACGCACTTCCAGATCATGTTCCCAGTGAGCCACCATTTCCATCCAGATGTTTCCTGCTAGTAGCATCCAGCTCTATTGCTCCCATGATTCAATTACGTCCAAAGAGCCCCAACTATGAGCATATAAGGCTCTTGGAGGATATGTCTCAATGGAGATAAACAGTGTGTGTGTGTGCGTGTGTGCGTGTGTGTGTGCGTGTGCATGTGTGTGCACGTGTGTGTGTGCATGTGTGTGTGTGCGTGTGTGTGTGTGAAAGGTGGAGGTGGGGAAAGGGAGGGGGAGGGAGAGAAGGAGAGGAACAGGGAAAGAGACAATGATTGCATTTATAGAAAGTTCAGAATCAGGTAAAACTACCTATATGGATTATATTAAGAAATGCATGCTTGAGGGAGAGGCTATGAGGAAAACATGGCCGTCTTTATGACAAAATTCTGAATAGAGATTATATTTGGGGGTAGCAAGGGATTACAATTGTGATAGACACACAGGAAGCTCTGTGTAATGCTACCAAGATTTTACTGCTTAATATATTGGTGATGCAGGTCTGGCTTTATTTTCCAATTATACTTTAAAATGTTACTCATTCTATGTGTATAGACACAATAAAAATTAAATTAAAGAAAATGACTAATGTTTTCTGTGGTAGGTGAGGGAGCAGAAGTGTTACCGCAGTGGGTTCAAGAGGAAATGCTCAGAGATTCAGGACAGGCGTTGCTCGTAGGCAATGGCAGTAGTAGGGTTCACGTGGATAAAAATAAACAGAAGAATCAGAAATGAGTCGTCAAACTGCCTGGAACGAGAACAAGATCTGTTCTCCAGGCTATCAGCAGTTAGGTGGCTAAGGTTGCTCAAGTCAAGACAGTACGTCTCCTCTAGTTCTTTTGTTCCCCTGGCTCTTCGTGTGTGGATTTTTTGGGGTCATCCTTAGGTTTATAAAGGAAGTTTTATCTTCTTTGATCTACAAAGATATAGAAAGACTTCCCCAGTACTTTCACTCATATTGGCTTTGCCAGTTCAGCATTACATTGCATGCTGTATTTATGTGCAAGTCTTTGTTATTTATTTATTTATTTATTTATTTTGCTTTCTCCATGAAATTTTTTATTCATTAAGTTTATTGGTACATTTTAGGCATACAAAATGGTGACATTCATGGTTGGCAATTTGTACCTCTACATGATATATCTTGGATGTTATGTTTTCCCCAATCTCCTGCCCTCCTTTCATCTCCTCCACTCCTTCCTATTTTACACAGACTTTGCTTCCATTTTTTCCTTTTATTCTTTTGTCTTCTTTTCCTTTCCCTACTCTTTCCTCTTCCCCTTCCCCTTTGGACATTTCTTCCTATTTCACAATATCTATTATGCATTTTGATCCTTATTTACATTTTCAGTTTTTCACACCAGAGAAACTATTCAGTATTTACACATGTGTGTCCTATTTATTTTACTTGATATATGGCCTCAATATGCATCCATTTATGTCTCTAGTTTCTAATTCTTTATGGTTGAGTAGTATTCCATTTTATAGAAACAAAACCAATCAAAAACCACAACTTTTTCCACTCTGCAGATGATGGGCAGTTGGGCTGTTTCCAAGTTTTAGCTATTGCAAACTGTGCTTCTACAAACATAGGTGCACATGTATCACTGTGGTAAGACTCTTTTAATTCTCTTGGGAAGATACCCAGCAGGGGAATAGCTGAGTCAAATGGAACCTCTAATCCTAGTTTTTTGAGGAATCTCCATAGTGATTTCCATAGTGCTGCTCCAGTCTACACTCCCACCAACAGTGGAAAAGGGTTCCTCTTTCCCCACAACCCCATCAGCATTTGTTATTGGTTGATTTCTTGATTATAGTCATTCTTTCTGGAGTGCAATTGGATCTCAGCATTGCTTTTACTTGCATCTCTTAAATGGCCCCATGATGCTGAACATTTTTTACTGTTTATTTGATGTTTCTACTTCTTTGTCTGAGATGTGTCTGTTCATTTCAGATGCCCTTTTTTTGTATTGAGTCTTTAAATTTGGGAGATCTGTTTTTTTTTAAAGTTCTTTATATAGTCTAGATAGTAGACCTCTGTCTGAGGAACAGCTGGCAAAAACTTTTTTCTATATTGCGCATTGTGTCTTCACTCTGTTGGCAGTTTTTCTTGCTGTGTAGAAGTTTTTTAATAAGATGAGATTCCAGTTTTTGATTCATTGTGCTAGTTCACATGCAACTGATGTTTTGTTCATGAAATCTTTTTCTACACCAATGTCTTCAAGAGTTCTACCTAACCTCTCTTCCAGCTTGTTTAGAGTTTCTGTTTTAATATTTAAATCTTGAATCTATTTTGATTTTAGTTTAGGGAGTATTGAGAGTTATGTGTCTAGTTTAATCTTTGGCAGGTTGAAACCCAGTTTTTCCAGCACCATTTATTAAACAGTCTATCTTTCCTCCAGTGAGGATGTTTGGCTCCTTTGTCAAAGATGAGGTGGCTGAGTATGCCTGGATTTGTCTCTGCATTTTCTAATTTGTTTCGCTGATCCTCAGGTCTTTTTCTTTGCCAGTACTATACAGTTTTATCACAGTGGCTTTATAATATAGTTTCAAGTTGGGGATTGTGATACCTCCTACCTCATCTTTGTTTCCTAGAATTGGTTTTGCTATTCTAGGTCTCTTCCTATTCCAAATGAATTTTTGGACTATTTTCTCAAATTCAGCAGAGTAGCTGGATACAAGGTCAACATATAACAATCAACAGCCTTTGTGTTTATGTACAACAGACCCACTGAAAGAGGAGCTGGAGAAACAACTCCTTTCACAATAGCATCCAGAAAAGTGAAATACCAAGGAATCAACCTAATGAAAGAAATCAAAGATCCCTACTCTGAAAACTATGGGACTCTGAAAAAAGAGATTGAAGAGGATATCAGAAAATGGAAAGACATCCCTTGCTTCTGGGTAGGAAGAACCAACAAAGGGGAATGGTCATACTACCGAAACTGCTGTATAGATTCAATGCACATCTTTACCTTTAGGAATGCAATCGCATTAGCTCTCTATGGTGGAAGGCATGCTGATGAATAAGCCACCATCACTACTGCCAAAGATTGCGAAGGGCCTGAGATTTTACTAAGAGGAGATACAGTTGCAGTTGTATGTGTGCTGGTAGAGGACATGAAATGGTTGGGTCAAAAATGTGGAATTGTTTGTTACAGCAAGGGAAAGATCCAGGGTGCCAGCATTTGAAAACTGTATCCCTCAGGCTCCCTTCCTGCAGGTAGTCACCAGATATCTGCACACTGTGGGTACATTAAAGGAGAGGAATCCTGAGCTTAGATAAGTCGAATACCTTCTGATAGCCTTGTACATCTGCCTGCCCTTTGTTGAGAGAGGAGACACTATCTTTGTCCACCAAAACTGTAAACATCCTTACGAATAGACTCTCGACCAAATAAGGAGTGTTGTAGGTCTGCTGAGAGGAAGCTTAGAGCTGTGGCCGAGACTCATGTCTTTCCAACCATCACTGTAAAGTTTACAACTTTTATCGGTACATTTTAGATAGACCTAGGATCACATTTGTCATAGGGGATTTGTTACCTGTTCCAGATGCATCTAGATTCTTTTTCCCCATGCCCCTCTCCTCCCTTCAATGGCTCTTCCCCTCCTTATTATTACTGACATCATGAAATTATTTATAAAGCATTAGAGTGAGTGATGGCCAGTGGGGAACACCCGATTGGCTTGGATGTAGGTTTTCTCTGAAACAAGGCTCATTCTTGGTGTTCCTAGGATAAAAGGTCCAAGGAAGCACCAGGAGAAGTCTGTAGTCATCAGAGTTCAAAATATTGGACATTTAAATCTGGACAACTCATGTCTTTAAACATGTATACTTGTCGAATATTAATTGTTGCATTTCATTACCTTGAGATATCGTTTTCATACAGAGAATGTTTTTAGAGTAGAAACCTAAATATAAAAAGAAGCTGTTCATTGAGTCAGTAGACAGTATAAATATTTAGTGTTATACATAACATGAAATAAAAGTTGTAGAAAAGAGTCACTGTCCTAAAGACTCCTGGACTCGTGGAGTGTCAGGTGTGACCATGACCTGTTGCTCTCAGCACTCAGTGGGGAGGTAATGTGTATCGCACACTACAAGTCTCACTGTGTACTACCTTTAGTGGTTCTTGCTTCCTTAATCTCTAAAGTGAGGCAGTGCGATTAAGATATCTCCAAGGCTCCTGTGTTTTCAACTGCTCAGAATGCATGATACATTGAGATTTCTTATAGCCAGCACCTAAGGACTCTCCCTTTTTAATTCCCTACATATGCACCACAGCTACCATGCATATCTTTTAAAAGACTGCACTCATTCCTAGGTTCCCCACCACCTATGAGATAGACAAAAGTCATCCTGATTTTTCAACTGGAAAAAATAAATAAGTAAAAAATGGCTTGGCTGTGCAGACAGATCTTGTAACTTTCATTTTGTCTGACACATTTATATAGTTTGTAGCAGTGGCTTAGTTTAGAGACTAGGGGTCTGACTCCTGCCACTTGATTTTCTCCTATTTATTTTTCTTAAAGCATCTTCAAATTTAGTTCATACGTATCAAGAAAATAATTGCCAAAGACAGTCTTTTGATTACTCTAATAGTTGCAGATATTCTAGCATAGACCTCTGAAGGAGAAGATAGTTTGCTTTAGAAACATCACAGTAATTGTGAAACTTGTGAAAATATTTTTTCACTATCATTTACTCAATATTGGCAAATTTTTATTAACTGCATAACCAGCTTCTCGCATACGGACAAAGTAACTGTAGAAAATATTATTGTTCTTATTTTACATGATGGATTTCCATTGACAATTATTGTTTAGTGTCTGTCTCTGCTTGAAACTACTGGCAGTCAACCTGCTCATATATGACAGTGTATGTATGTGCTATAGACACATATATTACAAAGAAAATGGAAACATTCCTTTTAATTCATAATTGGAAGAGTCATTAGAGACCATCATACTGAATTATTATTATTTTTGATGTATGCCTTTCTCCCCACAGATGCTACAATCTTTGAAGCAGGGACTATAGTGGCTTCCTTCTCTTTGACATCAACTCCAAGAATATGACTCGGGGTACGGTAGATTCCAAATAATACCCGTTAAATAAAATAGGTTAGATTATCTAGTTCACCCTCTTCATTTTATTGATAAGAAAAATGAGTCCAGGAAGAGAACGAATTTAAGTTCAGATGCCTGGTTAGCAGCAAAACAATGTGTATAATTTAGGTTTTTTAACTCACATTTTTGTGCCACTTTGCCATTTTCAAACTATAGAAGAAGGTTTCTGTAAAACACCATCGCATATGCAGATGATGTTAACTCTGTGCAGTTAAAGTAAGGTGTGGCAAAACTCTGGGGTCACGTGATCCGGAGTGATGCTCTCCTCATCTGTGATTCTCTACTATGAGTAGGATGGACAGGTTTATAAGGTATATCAAAGGCTGATTTTGCACACTGCTTACACTGACAATGAATTTGAAATTAAATTTTAGTTCCAATGCTGCTTTGAAAGATGGTTGTATCAAACAGAACTGAAGCCAAATCGTAAGGGAATATATATTAGACTGACAGATAAAACCACAGGTCTTTGTACATTGTACAAACTATTCTTATCTCCATCCATAACTCTTCTGATCACAAATGGCCAGTGGAATGGGGTGAATAATTATTAAGGGCCTCATTTAAAGGTGATAAACTTGAAATTGGGAAAAACTAAGTTAAATAAATGACCATTGTCATGCTTTGAGTATTATATAATGTTGTATTCTTATTTATGTTTCCAAGAATTCTTCATGTTCACCAAAAGAAAGTTGTCATTTTAGTGTCTGGCAGTATCATTTGAGATAGCATCCTCTCCAGTACCTTCTGTTAGGATGATTGTTTTTGTTGAAACTAAATACATTGTGAGGGTGGAAATTAGGGATGAGACGGTGGCCCACGTGATGAGAATACACATTTGAATTGGAACAGGTTTCAAAGCAAAGCAAATGTAAAAGGAAGAAAAATGAACTTTATTAAAGTAGCAATGCATTCACTGTGCTTTTCCATAAAGAAGTTGTAAAGCATGGCTCTGTCGGTAGATAGGCAAAGAGAATCACAGCAAAAGGAATTTGCTGTCATTTTATTATAGATGCAGAGTGACCAGCTCAGGTAGTACAAGGAAATAACATCATGGATACCTCCATTACCCATTTCTCAATCCTGGGGCAAAAGTTATTCCCTCGAACATATGTTCTTATTCTCCCATTTGCCAGGTTCGTGATTTTAGGAGCAGTTCTAAATGTTTTGGAGATCATTTTCTCTTTTGTAAAATAGAAACTAACAGTCCAAAATTAGAAATCTTTTTGAGAATTAAATGCTATGTGTGTAAAATGTATTTACCACCATGACTAGTATGCAATGATCTCTTCAAAAGTTTTTCCTAAAATATATATATCTAGCCATCCTTAAATTGTGTAGTAATTACCAGATCACTGGACCTCACAGATGTTTATTTTTTAGTGTAAATTTTAATTTGCATTGACTTTCTGTGCTATAACAGAATACCTGAGACTGCGTAATTTATGAAGCAAAGTTTATCTAGCTCACAACTCTGGAGTTTTGGAGTCCAAATTGGGTGGTGAGCTCTCATGAGGGCTCATCCAGTATCATAAGATGGCAGGAAAAACAGAATGCCAAGTGGTCAAATGAGGAAGAGATGAACAAACGTACTCAGCTTGCTTTATTTATATTTTTCTTTTTAACTTGGCAAGGTTTTCATTAGTACACATTTGAGATACATAATAAATACACTCATCGTGGAGGTGGCACATGTAAAAATGGCACCTCAGTCCTTTTTACTTCCTCTTTCCCTCTTTTCCATTCCATCCCTCTCCATCCCTAGGTTCTCTTCCCGGGCTCAAAATGTCTACCTGCTTTTTTCCTAATACCTTTCTGCTATTTTGCTGTTTAAATTCTGCATACTTTGGTAAGATAATAGAAAAGATACCATGTGATATTTAATTTTCTAACAACTCACTCTTGTATACTAAATGAACCGTGCGAGAGCATAACTGACCCTGTGGAGGACTAAGCCAGTCCCATGAGAGCGCCCTTAGTCCCTCCATGAGGGCTGGGCTCTCACAACTCAAGGACCTCCAAAGGTTCTGGCGTCTTTCTACACTGTGTATTCAAAGATGAAATTTTAACATCTGTTTTTGTTTTGGCTTTTTGAGACAGCGTCTCACTATGCAGCTGAGACTGACCTGGAACTCACTATGCAGCCCAGGCTGGTCTCGAACTCACTGTGATCCTCCTGCCTCAGCCACCCAAGTGCTGGGATTACAGGTGTGCACCACCACGCCTGGCTAACATCAGTTTTTGAGAAGATAAACAACATATAAAATATAGCAATGTGGAATATATATTTGTAGTCTTTACAGTCCTTAATTTTTATTAATCATTCTAATTTTTTGGAATGAAATGACTTGCTGAATATTATAACAAATAATAGACACAGGGGCACTTAAAAATCATAAAGTTGGAAAGTGTTGGAATGTTAAATGTTTGAAAACAAAATTTAATGAAAATATGTAGAAAATTATTTACACTTGACTAATTAACTAAAGTAACTCCTTGGTTCTTAGTAAATAACCTAGAATGCAAACAATTTATTCTCAGATGCTGGGATCTATGTACCTAATTGTTAAATTTCTAAAATTAGGAAAAGGCATATATCTAAGAAATAAACTACAGTATGAAAATGATTGATGCAATTACTAAGTTAAAAACTAATCCTGGATTAGTCTCTTTCATTTGTACAACAAATTTTGGCATAGTAGAAGTAGTATATGATAAATAAAATAGAGTGCTGCATAATCTAGGACAAGAAGCATACATACTCTAAAACTGAATATTTTTTCCCTTTGGTGTCCTTTGTTTTTATTGGTGAGACATATAATATTATCAACCCTGTCAAAAGTGGTGAGCTTCATGCTTGTAAACTATAGACACAGATATTATTGCCTTCTCACAATAACTTGAGTGTTTGGATCTTCATATCCTCAGAATTTGACATACTCTCTAGCTCAGTAGATAACAAACACTTGGCAAAAGAAAGAGAAGTTCCTACCCCATTTTATTAAGTCGCGTACCCTAAAGATAACTTTGGCAACTTAAATTCTACTTTTTCTGGCAGCTCTATTTGGCAGGTGCGAAAAGGAAAATCTTTTACAGTCCAGGTATCTTCTATTTCTCTTCTTGAAACTCTGACCAACTTCATGATATGTGTTCTCTTTCTTCTTAAAAATATGTTGGTACTTGTAGCTTATGTAATTCCTCTAATAGCTACTTAATTGCAATTTCATATACATAAGCCTATCATTTGTCTAGCTAAATGTAAATGCCTGGAGGTAAAGCTTAGGTGTCAAATGTGTTTGCAACCTACACTGGACCGTCTGTCGCCATATTTATTAAATACTGTAAATTGTCGTTGATGACATTAAACATCTGGAACTGTCTCCTCTCCCCATGAACAAATAGAGACAAAAACCAGTGACCAACAATATGAAAACCTGTTTTCTTGCCATGGAAGACCAATTATGCAGTTCATTATTTGTTTGCATCCTCAACTAAATAACTTTCCCATTAGTAGAGATTTTCTTTATCAAACTGTATTCCCTCTAGAAACCAGAATGCCTCCCAGTTTGCCCGCTTCCAGGAATATTTGAGAAATTATTATATGATAGGGTAAATATCTCTGTCTTTCAGTTCCTTACATTGGCCAATCAAGCATAATTCTTTTTTTCTTCTAATAACTACTAACTTCTAAGAGCTATTCTTTTTAGTCTTCAAATAATTATTCTTTTATTCTTGCAATAATTATTCCTTTTCCTCTCCAAATAACTATTCTTTTAACCATTTGCTCTCCTAATAAGGAAAATTCTTCTTGTTGAAGGTACTAAATGGGCCTCTATAATAAGGGACCCAAGACAATTTTATTATAGTTGTAAGATGAAGAAAAACTGCTGAAATTTTGTAATGGATTGCTATGGACTGGTTATTTGGGTTCCTTTCAAAGTCCTTACACAGATAAAAGTAAAGAATAAAATTCCTATGGTTATTTTCACCTGTTGAACTATACTGACTGAATTTGGCATGGCTCATGGGCTGATCTACCTGGTACTCTCGCTTTAAGATTGCAATTAAAGGGATGAGAGAATTAAAGAAACTATGGCTCAATTAAAGTCTGAGAGATCTCGGGGCAGGTTATTTAATAAGCAGGAATTTTGGCAATGGTAAACCGTGGGCTATAATGAGCAGAAAGAACCAGCAATTGTAGTTTTCAGGGCTTTATTTTTTTTTTTTTCTCCCTCACTCTGCGTAAGCTTCCTAAGCCTCCCATATTCCAATCCTGGATCTATTGGCTAAGTATGTGAATCCAAGCTCAGGATCACCTCTGCAGAAGGAGGATTAATTCTCATCTGCCAAATACTCACTTTCTTCTGTATCAATGTGAATATATACAACACAAGATCTTCTATGTGTACTATTTTTGGGGGATAGTAACCAAAAATCAGACATTACAGTCCAGAATTGTAGGACTGTACAAAATTTTGTTAAAATTGCATTAACACACAATTCTATGTGATCAAACTGTTACCCTGTGATAAAAAAGTTTACCAACACAAAAAGTCCTTCATATACAGACAAAAGTTATAAACTGCTTGTATAAGTGAACAGTTAAGTATAGAGTAATATACATTTATATGTATGTAATCATTTCAAAAATTTCATAAACGTATTCCTTTGTAATCAGAAAAAATAATCAGACCACAAATACTTTTTCAGAAGGGAGACATGGTACACGGTATACCTATTTCATAACATCGACTATTGAGAACTTAATATTGAAGAAAAGAGCATGTTTATTGAAATTAAATCCATAAAACTTCTTTGCTAACGTCCGGTTTAGAAGCAATTCTTTCCTGGGGGTAGGAGAAGCGGAGCCAGGGGAGGAGGCACCTAAGGACCGCTCAGATGTCCTGTTAAATGGAATGTGCCCGAACATGCTGTGTTTAAAGCTGCCAAACATCTTTGCTTAAAGAAATCTTGAGGAGCTGCTGCTATGGCTGATGAAATGAACCTGGTCAGTTCTTTTTGTCTCCCTTCTCCCTCCTCCTCCGCCTCCTGCATATTGTGCAAGAGAAAGCTTAAACCATCTTCCTGTCAGGTGGAACGAGAGCAGGAGTCCAGGTGGCCCCGTCCCTGGTCCTCAAGCTTCGGGTGCAGGTGCTGGGGTACGGGTCAGGTCTTGGCCAGAGCACACACTGTCCCTGCCTGATGGGCGGGTAGAGCACTGTGTGCCTACTCTGCATCCAAAAACCCAAGGAGCCAGAATCTTGTGCTTTGGCTTTGAATGACTACAAGGAATGCTTGAAGCAAATTAACAATTTTGCAAGAGGAATTTTGCCTCGTAAGGTGAAGTCAGAAATCCTTTGGTGACTGCAGTGAAACTTGGGACCTGGGGAAGAAAACAGCAGAAGATTGTGTCAATGCAATTGACCTTCAAGTGAGGGTTTAGAAGGTAGAACACCTAGGTGCTATGAGAGGAGTGTGCAGATCAGAGGGGCTCTGTCCTCCAGCAGCTTCCAGCCCCCACTGGGCGATAGACATACGAATGGCTAAGTCCGCAGCTGGGTAATGGGGAAAGGAAGCCCTGTATGAGATCTGGGGCCCATTCTGTCATCCATTGTGCTAAGATCAAAGCCACATAGAGACATCACGGCCTTCTGATTCTTCTTTAGCTAAGTCAGGGAACAGGTGGCTAGAGGAATAACAGCATATATAGGATACACCGGGTATCAGAATAATCTCTACCCTAGTTCATGGTTGATTGAAATTTGTGTTTTGAAGGAAGCCACAACTGTGTCCTGAATTCCATGTTTACTAAAGTTCCATTTAGTTCTGGAATTTTCTGGCTATCCTGAAAACAGTATTTCTGTAAGAGTCGGTGAAGGGCATTCGTGTCATAGCTGGCATCCCTCCAGCTAAATCCCAGCATGAATCACAGTTAAAAAGTCACGGCGACCCTCTGATTTCATCCCTCCCTTGTAGATTCCCCACTGCAATCCCACTTGGTCCACACTGTGATAGAGCCATTTGCTATGCCAAGATGCACACAGACATTCAGTCCGGCATGACAAATACACTCATACCTGAATGTTCTTCCACAAGTGAAACAGGAGCTCAGAAGATGTCTCCACAAGCTATTTGGCCACTGATCTTCTGTCCAGTTTCATTCAGCTTGATTTAGCATTGCTCATATCGTTCTGCTTCTGGCCCAGCTCCATTCTCTCTCAGCCACCATGGACCGTGCCAGTGAACAAAGTACGGACCTGACCTTCCTATTACTCAGGGTTATGCAGGGGATCACCAGCTGACCAGATTAGAAGACATAACATGGTCAGTGGCTTTGCTTAGAAGGAGAAAGGCAGCAGCGTCGGGTGATCAGAAAATGAGGAACAGAGATCGGATCTCAGGAATATGTAGTGGGAGGGAAGTCCCTTAAACCAAATCATGGGGAATGAGATTGTTTTATTAAAAATGTATAGAATTAAAAAGGAACTGTGTGGTGGGCAAGAGAAACCTTTTCAGTGTTTCTAAATAGAATTGTGGCTTGGGTAGGATGGAGGATGGATGTGAATGGTGAAGAAGATCAGAGAACCTACTATGCAACGTTAACATTTTTCCAAGTAAGTGAATACGGGGTGTAAGTATTACAGAGGGTCTACACATATGGTAAGGAGAACATTTCTTGGATTTGGCCACTGACTAGCAATAGAGGTCATAAAAATAAATAAGAACTGAATGAGATTTTCAAGGAAGTTAGCACAGTTGGACCAGCAAGGGATTTCGGAAAGCGAAGCTGTTGTGATAGAACGTAGTGAAGTTGGTGTGGATTATAATGAACTTCAGGGAGATAACGGAGATGTGAATCAATAAGAAAAGTCAGAGATGAAGTGAAACTCCAGTTCTAGTTAGACTTCCTGCGGCGGTAATCGTTGTCAGGAGCTGACTGAAGTCGCGGGTGTACGTAGAAGAGGTAGGCAGTGGGGACTGTGCAGAGAGGAAGGAGACAGAAGCTCTTCTGCCAGAGTTTCTGGGCTCTGATCGGTGAGTCTGGCCAGTACATGCAGAAGCAGATTTGTGGTTTCCTTGGACCCACTGACCACCAGTGACTACTGCATTTCAAAGCCCCGGCAGTCAGATTGGTTGTGAGTTTGACCACAAGAATCTGACTGAGGTCAGAATAAAACCTAGAGGTCTTCAGAGAGGGCTTTCAGTGGAAGAGCGCTAGGCTTCAGCCTGCCCTCTTTAGTGTAATCGGGTCCTGACTGTAGACTTGGCTGCCTGAAATCACAGTGTCATGCACATCAGCTAGAGACCGACTCTTTTGTAAATTATAAATCACCATTTCATTTTCTCATTGCTGCAGACAGTGTAAAGAACAACCATAATGAAAATGAAAAAGCATCCGAAGTCTTGGCAGTAAATGGGTTCAACCCTCTTGTTTGACGAGCTAAGACTGGGCCTCAGATCTGGGGCACAGCTTCCCAGAGACAGGCAGAGCTAGTGGTAGAGCTCATACCGCTGGACTCCCAACCAGTTCTTTCCTTTTCTTATCCAAGTAAATTCTTCTCCTCACCCTGGCATTTTAGCTACCTATTTAACAGGATGTGCTACTTGGTATAGTCAGGTCTCTTTTCTTCTGTCTGTGGTTAGTTCTAAGCTTTATGGCATTGTAGAAAAGTTGCCAGCAAGTCAGGAGGACAGCTTAAAGAAAAACAGAAAGTTAATTCAGTACAATGAACATGGCTGACTATCTATGTTAATAAATATTCTTCTGATTGAGGTTAAAAAAAAGGGGAGTCAGTAGAGTGCTATCTCGAGGATCTCACACTTCCTATTGGAATGTGCAAACAGAGAGAGCAAAGCAGGATGAGGTAGAACTACCCTGGAAAAACAAACAAATCTAATTTTATATTTCTTGTTTTATTGATTTTCTGAATAGATAGAAAACTGGGGTTTCCAATGGAACAAATCTCGCCCCTCACCTATCTTTCCACACTGTCAGACATGAATGGCCTTAATCGCAGACTTCAGGAGAAGTGAAAGGATCCATCCTATGACCCGGCGGTCCCAGGACAAAAAGCTACAGGGTGTGGGGATCGTTGCCAAGTGTAGAGATGAACCCGACAGAGTTCTTAAGTAACCGCATGCCCTCAGCCTCAGGCCTGACTTCATGCTATTCCAGTGGCGTGACTTTGTCTCCTCCAGTGATTTAAGGTAACACTTATCACCCTCTGCCTTAGAATCGAGTTACTCATCTGTGTGCCCCGCTTTTACCACTAAAGGAGAGAGTGATGGCCCTGACTTACTCAACTCTGTCCCCCACAGCATTTGGCACAGCCCCTGGTACTCAGTAGATGCCCAGAAAGTGTTCAGCGTTGGCAGGAATGTTGGCAGGGCCCCTCATTTGTCGTTGGTAAAGCCCGTAGCTCTTCTTGCCTGATTTGAGAAGAGTAAAACACACGTTGTGTTGGAGACCCTGGATCTGCAGTTTGTTCTCTGTGGAACTCTCCTTCACACTGCCACAGTTTTCCTATATATCAGAAAGGTTATTTCCTATATATGTAATGTTCCTATAGTTCTAGCTTGTTATATTTCTATAATTTTGTAAGCTAAATTAATAACTATTTAAAAGTCATTGTTCCATATTTTAAAAAGTGTATTATGAGAAATACAATAAAATGTAAGAGAAAAAGACCAGACCTGTTATTCAATGAGGAAAACCATTCATTCCAAACTCAGACTGAAAAGTCCTTCGTAAGTATAAAGATATTTATTTCTTACTACTACCACTTACTAAATTTGATAGGCAAATAAGGTAAAGCTTGTTAAGAAATTTTCTGAAATCACTGACCTAGTCAGTGGTAGGATCAAAATTCCAATTCAGACTGACTTTCTGTTACTTAACCTCTCTGGGTCCCACTTTGACTGTAAAATGGAATTAATAACATTGTACAGTATTTGTGAAATATTAAGATCATATTTGTAAAATAGCAAAGACTTTGGAAACTTAAAGAGCTAGCTAGCATTGAAAAGATTATCACATTGCTGAATAGCCACACTAGTAGCTCAGATAACCAAATCCCGATTGAAAATAAAAGTGAAATTGGAAAGCTCTTGACCTCATTGACAAAAATTTCACAATCCTGCTTTTGCTGAATGCCTCATCCCATTACATCCCTAGATCAGGTTGTTAAATTACATCTTACATTAGTTCTACCTTTCTTGCTTGCAGGATAAAAAAGGACATCTAAATATACTTCTTTGATTATTAGCAATTTTTTCAAAATGCTAATCCTAGCAAGGATATGATGAAACTAGTACTTCCTCCTATATACTTGGTTGAACTAGGAAATTCTTTGGCAATTTAAATTGTCCATCTTACTCGATGAAGGCATTCATATGCCTGTGTACATACTTTTGACCTGGCAATTACTTCTGTAATAATGTACTAAAAATCAGAGTAATAATTTTGGAATATATAAAGATACTTGTCTTTTGTATTTCCACATACCTGGCTTTCACCCAAGTCAGCCTAAAACACCCAGTTACTGTTTGTGGGGAATTTCAGAGAGTAGTTAGGATTTTCAATAAAAGGAATGCTGAGAAAAAAATTAATATTCAGTTTCTGGCAGCCATAATATAAATGTAATGCCCACAGAAAGATAATGAAATATAAAACAAAGCTTGTTAACAGAGAGAAAAATTTTTTCGTTTTCTTCTACTTTAACTTTAAAGTCTGAATAACTTGATCATGGCACATTGTTTGAGAAAGGTATTATTCACATAGGAAGAGAACAAGGCAAAGCCCAGGCTTTTCTTCCTTACCCTGGGTACTGACTATATTATTACATGCAAAGACTTGCAGACAATATCCAACGAAGCATGCGGAAACAGGACAATAGGAATAGTAGTCTGTTCACAAGTACATAGAACGCTGGAGTTCAGCACACTAAAGAACCCGGACCCAACACCTCTTCCGAGAATGGAAGAGCAATGGAGATGAGACAGGCCCAGAAAGTACAGACCAGACATAGGACAGAGAGCTTCGTTACACTATAGCTAACAATGGCAAAAAATGAACGCAGGGCCGAACCCTCGGAAAATAATGTGATGAAGACCAACTTTAGGTGCAACTGTGTGAATCTGACAGTGAGTGTATACAACACCGTATTATGGAAATGTGAATATTTTCTGTTCGCTCTGCTTCTCATGCATTGAATTTTGAAGTATTTGAACTTTTAGGAGTTGTGTAAATCAGCCTACATGACACACAGTGGCATTGTACTTCTGGTAAATGCTCTTACACATTTTGT
The DNA here is from genome assembly GCF_012274545.1 of Fukomys damarensis. Classification (NCBI taxonomy): domain Eukaryota; kingdom Metazoa; phylum Chordata; class Mammalia; order Rodentia; family Bathyergidae; genus Fukomys; species Fukomys damarensis. The sequence goes on along the minus strand of NW_022900924.1, from coordinate 48,893,840 downwards.
TTATGTTTTATTTAAAATCTGTTGGGAATTCATCTGAGTAATGAATGAAGACACAAAAACTTCAGCTTTGAAATTTTGGAGAAGTGTAATTATTCAAAATAAAACCTACAATGAAATGTATCCATAGGAAAAGAGAGGAATAAAACAAATGATTGAAGTTTAAACTATATGAAGGATTAAATTGGAAAGTATTCAATTGCACTTTGAAATATGTGAAGTTGTGGAAAGAAACTTTAATGAAGCTCCTGTTTACATTGGATAAGTTACATTGTTTTCACCATGAAATAAAATACTAGTTTTATTCTATAAAAGCTAAGTGTGGTGAAGTTTTCAAATAGATAAAAAATGAGAACTTATTTGATGAATTTTTATTGAAAAAATTGTAAGTGAAGCTAAAAGACTATACTTGTGAGGATATCTGGTATGGATCATCTACCCATTTTATATAAAATACTTGGGAATAGAAAATATCCTTTCTTTAGTGAATTTTACACTAAGCTTGTCATATACTTCAACTGCTCTTGAGAGTATTTTCTCAGTAAAAATATTGCTACAAAGGAGATTAAATGGAAACTGTCAGCAATTTCAAAAGGTGTAAATGTAAAATGCAAATTTTAATAAATATTTCTGATTTTCTGAAGAAATGAAATGATAAAATCATTAATAAAATTAATAAAATATGTTCTTCAAAAACACCAGTGTCAAGACAGGTGTGGTGACAATCACCTCTAATCCCAGCCCTCTGGAGGCTGAGGCAGGATAATCTCCATGAGTTTGAGGCTAATCTGGGCTACATAGTAAGTTCAAAGCCATCCTGAACTACATAGTGAGACTTTGTCTCAAAAAACAAATGTCCAACAATAGCAAAAACAAAGCCACACCAGTGTCATGGTGTAAGAAACAGATACAACAAAGAAAATAAAATTTAGTGACTATGTTCAAATGACAGTCACACAATTCATGTTTTGAGTTCAGAAATTAAGCTATGTAAGTGTTCCCCCTGTTTTAATGTACACAAATGTATTACTTAAATTTTTAAAAATAGATTTTACTTTTGAAAATAAGATGAGTATTTTTATTTTTAGGCACAGTGATCACCCTAGATGTTTAACAGCATTTGTCTACAATGCTGTTTTTTATCCAGAACAAAAGCTGGAAGTAAACCACAGTTTGGTAAAAGCATAAAGAGACTGTTGTAAGGAGACTTTCTTAAGGTGTTAAAAATGGTTGCACTATGTGGTAGAGATCAATAGTTCATTTCTCATTTCTATCTTATATTTTAAATACAGAACTGATGCATACCATTTTTTATAAGGAATGATTATGCTAGAGTAAAATAAAGCAGTAAAACCAAAGCATCAGTGTATGGAACTTTTGTTAGAAACAGAGCAGAGAAGGCAGGGGGCTTCCTCTGGGCTCGGTGGGCGTCCTGGGCAGTGCCCCTCCTGTGTGTCCACGTGTCAGCTGGTCCGAATGCTCTTTCTTTCACCTCCAAACCCAGCCAAGGCAGCACCGGTCACTGAGGTCAGACCAGGGGCTGGAGCGAATGAAGCCTTTTATATTTATATCCTCAGGCACATACTCTGGTCTGTGCTCTGGTGACTGCAGGGGACTTCCGTAGGCGCGGGTGTCCCGTGTCTACTGAGAGGTAACCCTGCCTGGGCCAGAGAGTTCCCTGGATACAAATCACTCTGTGAAGGGCTGAGTTCCAGGATTTATACATCGATTCTCAGTAACGCTTCTCTCTCTCCGATACCACCTGGTCAACAGGATAACAACATATGTGTAGCATTTTTGGTAGAGAGTTTCGTTCTATTTTCCTCTGCTCCAAGTTTGAGGATGCACCAACCACAACAAAAAAGTGATCTCATGACTTCTGGAATGGACAGGGCTGTGGCTTTTATGGATGATTATTCTGATTAGTTTAATGGGGGATGCAATATAAATAAAACTCTGAGATGAACGCCTGGCACAAAAACCTCTGCTCTATATAGCATGACTTGATTTTGAAACTTTTTGGAGAAATTAAACTTTGTTTCTAGACAGAGGAGCATCAGTGAGAACAAAAGGAGAGATCTAACCCATGATAAGAAATTGCATGAAGTTGTAAGGAATAACAAGATTTGATACTGTGGGCAGCATAGGGAGTGCATATTACATGCAAGGCATTGGCCTAAGTCCAAGGAATAGAGGAATCATGAGAAAATAGGTTGCATTCCTGTCTTCAAAGAATTTGCAATGAGGAAATTAAAATAATAGTTCAGTGAACGTAGTGTTGTGTATATAAAATCCTAGGTGCACAGTGAGATGTTATATAACCCCCACATACAAATATATGAAATACATATATATGAAATACATATTTATATATATTTTTTCCATAAATGGTGTGTGTTGAAAGGCACCAAAGACAGCTGCACAAATTGAAAGAAAGGAGAGAACCGTGGAGATTCCCTCCTCATTGCCCTACATGGAGGGCAGCACCTGTATGGGAGAGTTTTGTTTGTTTGTTTGTTTTCTCCTGGGTACCAGCTCGTACAAGAAAGTAGAAATAAATGAAGAGAAGAAATAAAAAAATAGATAACAAAAGGGGCAAAGTGATGGAGCAGCAGGAAGGGGAAAGGGAGGGGATGAGCACAGAGCTGGGATGTGTTAGCTACTTGCGCCCACTCGGCCCAGGGATGTAATCGCTGTGTGCCGCACACATGGGCTGACAAAAAAGGAAAGAAAATAAAAATGCGTTCCGATTGTTGTGGAGGAGACCGATCACCCGCCCACCTTAGGGCCACTTCAGTCTTTTTTGTGAGTGTGAGTTGTAGCAGTGTGTCCAGGAAAGGCAACTTCCACTGTCCTCTGGCCGACTCCAAAGGTGGCTCTTGATTACTCGAGGGTGAAGCTTATGGTCACGCTCTCTCTTTGCCAGTGACTGGGGTGGGGCGCTGTGCAACCACACTGGCAGCAAAACTAGGCCTAATCATAATTTAATTGTGAGATGATTTTTCCCCAAAATTTTGTAGAATTGCTCCCTACAATAATATACTTAGAAAATATGTGTGTGTGTGTGTGTGTGTGTGTGTGTGTGATTGATAGCCACATAAATATAGAAATACAAAAGACATCTACATTCATTTATGGAAAGATCTAAATTCTGTTACTCTATCATGCATGAATATAGGTGTGGTTCTCTTTATTTTAGAAAGGGTATAATAAATTTTGGTAATTTTATGCTTATAAGCCTGTACTGCAAATGCTATAATTTTGGAGTTCATGGGGATTGTTCTGTTTTTTGTTTTTTTTTTTAATTGAGTTTATTGGTACATTTAGGGATACAGTACAGTTACATTCATTGTTGGGATCATGTACCTTTACATGGCAAGTCTTGATTCTCATTTTTTTCCCCTTACCTCTGCCCTCCCTTCACCCTGTTCTGTTTGTTAAAAGAGGATATTTTCTTTGCATTCTGGCCAAAAGAAAGATCTACCATTCATTTTAATAATTATTGTTACAATTTGGTCCATAATTTATTTTGAAGTATGGACTTTTTTCTTTGTTTACTAGTGTTAAGAAGATTTTGAATCCAGATAATGATTTCTAGTATTATTACTTTGCATATGATATTGTTTAAACTTTTAGATGCATAATATTGAAATGGATATTACTAGAAGATGGTATGGAAGTCTGGGGATATTACTTATTATCTTGTCCACCAAGATTCAGTCTTCCTGAAAATGAAGACAACACAGAAATGAGAAATGAAGAAAGACCAGAGCAAAGTTTTATTAACCTGTAAATCAAACTTCCTTCTAGTATGTTCCATGGACTTGCCAGTTGTATGAGTTTAGTTCCTTTTTCTTCCTCCAGCCAGTTTTAGTTAGAAATTTTTATTGTGTATAATCTCACTCATAAAGGGAGCCTACATTTCACTGTTGGGCATTTGGAGTTGGCATGTGATGGAATACAACCTAGTTCATCAAAGAGATGTAAATTCAGGACAAAATATCAAGAATTTAGGGCCTTAACAACCTGAGGCCCGTCAGTCAAGACTTTGTGTTATGTTATTGCCTCAATAAAGTTCTTTATCCGCTTAAATCACAAGCCTCTTCTATTTCAGTAAATGGAAATTACAACTCTCTTTCTCTTCTTGTCACCCAGGAACATTTGTTCCAAGCAAAATTTTACTTAAAGTGTCCCTTGTGGCCACCATTCACATTCTGAAAGCAATGATATAGTGCTTTAACTCGGTATCACCAAACACAAGAGATCGTAGTCTGGGTCTGGTGGTTGTTTTTTTGTTTTGTTCTGCTTTGTTTTGTTGTTTTGGGTACCGGGGATTGAACTCCGGTCCTTGCACTGAACTCCGGTCCTTGCACTTGCAAGGCAGACCACCGAACCACTGAGCTAAATCCCCGGCCCTTGGTGGTTGTTTTTTTTTTAATTTCCCTTGTGTTGTAAATATTTTGGAAACAGTACTTGCTTGCCATGGTTACCATGGAATCAGTGCACAATACTTTTAGGTGCAGTATACTCTACTTGATCACATATGTGCCAAAAGTTGCCATGCTGTTTGCTACCTTCAGCATTTCCTGGAAAAAATCATAGCATATTATGTGATGTCATTTTTAAATTAATCTACTTCTAAAGAAATAAAGACTATCTGCCAGAATATTTTTTTTCCACTAAGGATGTAAGTAGAAAGAATCCACAAGCAAGTCATTTCCTTTGCAGTGGGCTTTGTACATACTCTTTGCCATTACTTCAGTTGATGCCCTTCTTAATGCCCTCCTATTTACATATGTTGCTAGCAGCTTACCTTTATAGATCTGTTTAAAGGTCACTTAGGAAATTAAGCAAACTGAAAAGAGTCTTTTCAATAAACCCCTATTGTGAATGATATTTCCCTCATTTTACCAATGATGAACTAAATATAAAGGAGATTAAGTTATTTCCCTGAGGCTATATAGGTAATTGGTTTCTGGACTCAGACTTCCATTGCAGCACTTTACATGCTCATATTTGTAAAGAATTTTAGATCTGTGACACTCCTGCTTTAATTCATCCAAATTTGTCATCATGGGCAATCTAAGCACCAAAAACCCCAAATCTCAATGGTTAACAGAATAAAAGTTCATTTTTCCCTTATATAAAATTCAAGGCATGTGATCTTTTATGTAATTCTCCAGGAACTTGGATTCCATTCATTGTGGAGTCTCCACTGTACTGTGTTATTATTATGTGTGTCCTTTCTTATTGCTGAAATGGGAGAAAACAGAGAACAGGATTATCTTTTGAAAATTTATGGGTCAATCTGAAAGTAATACGAGACTTTTGCCCATCTTCTATTTGCAAGAACTCAATCACAGAGCCATGTTAACTTGTGAAGGTGGAAAAATATGGCCTGGTTATGTGGCTAAGATAAAAAAAGAACCTTGTTTCAGACACCTACATTTACTATTTTACATCAATCTACTCTCACACATGTATGTTCAGCTTTGAGCACTAAAATAATTGAATATTTTAGAAGTGGAAAATGCATTTTGAAAAACAGATACCCTTAGAATGTACATGGTTCCCAGTCTGTCTATGAATCTTACATTGACTCAGTTAGAATTAAATTCAACAAAAAATAACAACTACCTCAAAGGAAAATTGGTCAAAAATATAGAACTATATCTCACTCTCTCTTTCTCTTATGTAAAAGAAGGTTAGAATGAGGCTTGCAATTCAGTTTCAGAGTTCGTATTGTATCTGCTCATTATGAGAAATCCAGGCTGTGGTACCACTTCCATATTCAAGGTTATATCATACTTTGTGTTGGCCCCTAGAGTTCCCAACTTGTATCTGTCTTACGGGTTGGGAAAAAAAGGAAAAATGGAAAACAAGAACTTTCCCCACCTACCAGTCTTATTTCCTTTATAGAAACTTCAGGAGGGCCAGGGATTCAGCTCAGTGGTTTCACTGCCTACCTTGCAAGTGCAAGGGCCCAAGTTCAATCCCTGGTACCAAAAAAAGAAAAAAAAGAAAAATAAAAGAAAGAAAGAAAGAAAGAAAGGAAGAAAGAAAGAAAGAAAGAAAGAAAGAAAGAAAGAAAGAAAGAAAGAAAGAAAGAAAGAAAGAAAGAAAGAAACTTCAAGAAATTGCTCTCAAGCCGAATGTGGTGATGCACGCCTGTAATACCAGCATTCAGGAGGCTGAGGTGGGAGGATGGTTGTGAGTTCGAGACCAGCCTGGGCTACATATGTCAGTCTCAACTATATAGTGAGACCCTGTCTCAAAAAAGCTAAAAAAAAAAAGAAAAGAAATTGCTCTCAACTTTGGCTTACATTTAATTGCATGAAAGCCCTTCACACAGATACTCCAGCTATTAGGAAATTGGAAAATTCAGTCATTTGGGGGCCAATTATACAAGAATTCTTCTAGTGAGAAATATAAAATATATTTCCAATGGGTAAAGAATTCTAGGTTGACACTTTCCCCCTTCTTTTACCCAGTACTTTAATATCATTTCATTGCTCTCTTCATTTCCACTACTTCTGAAGAGCAGTACATGAAAATTCTTATCTTGGTCGCTTTGTATGAAAAGTCCCTTTCCATTTGGCTTCCTGTAAATTCATCCCTTCATTTTAGGATTTTGCACATTTATTTGTATGATTTCTGCTGTGGATTCCTTGCTAGGACATGGAGACGGGCGCTTACTGACGCCACTGCATGTGTTTGTTACATGGCCGCTTGCTGTCTCCATGCCCCTTCTCCTTCCCGTATTTCAGACCTTACATTTTTCAGCTTATCATTCTTTGAAGACATGGTGGGACAGAGGTGGGACGAGGTGGAGGCCCATTGCAAATTTAAAGACAAAGGCTGATTAAACAATGGAGCATACTATTTAGTAATCAAAGCTAAAATTATTTATTTTGATGAACTTTGCTTCACAAATTTGGTCAAAACAGTTGTAAAAGTGTTCTACTAAACAACGCATACTACTATAGATAACTCCCAACTTCTGTTTTACTTCTTTTTTGCCCTCACTTAATTGGTAAAACTGATACATCTCACACAGCTTCTTGGTTCTTGCTGCTGTGGAGCTCAGAGACCTTCTCTTCTCTATGTTCTGGGTTTTCTAAATACCTGTCCAGGACTAATCATCCCAAGAGCAGCCTATCCCCCAACCCCTCTCTCTGATTACATTGAATGCTCTTTGAGAACACGGACCCAGATTGCTTTGCTAATGTCATCATTTACCTATTGAGTGACCTTAAGAATATTGCTTAGTACATCTGTATCTCAGTTTCCTCAGTAATAGTGAGGATAATATATGACTGATGAGATTACTAGATGACAGGGTAGAAGAGCTAGATGGCTAGATGGCACATGTTCATTCTCACTGGTATAGAAATACTTTTGCATTAAGTTAAATCATCAAGAAGACTGAGTTAAACTGCCAAGCTGTACTATTCATCCATAAGACACTTCTTGAGTGAGTTGATTTTGGCCGCAACTTTCTGATCTTAACTTGTTTTTGCACTTTAGAATAATAGCACGAGAATCTCACTAATTTAGCATTCTGAAAAAAAGAAACTTTAGAGCAAGTCAGAGAACAGAGAGATAGCTTTCCTTTGAGGGATAGGTGAAGTAAGCCAATCAGAACCTTCTAAACAAACTGTCCTGTCCCAGAACGCTTTCATACAGCTTCATTTTGTCCACACTGTGTTGTCTTTTGAGTTCTTTTTCTTTGCCTCATATTTTTTGTTTTGTTTTTAAAGTAGAAATTCCCTCCAGTTTCATTAGCCTCTGTAACTCAAATTGCGTGGGCCTTTTCTGGCTGTTGGAAACCTGAATGCTTTTAGACCCAAACGGAAAATTTCTGAAATGCTGGATAATCTATTTTTAAACAAGCAGTTCGTTGACTTAAAACTTTCCATGGCAACTTCTCGTTTTCGGACCATTCCCAGCGAGAGAAATTCTGAAAGTACACTGGGATCACTGTCTTTATGAAGGTTTGCTTGGGATGAAAAAGGATATTGCAGCTTCAGCAGTGTTGAACTATGTGTTTAAAAAATGTGAATTACTGTTCTTATATTCTGTAATTGATTACATGGGCTGGGGGTGTCAAAGAATTTGACAGGTTGTGTTGGTGCTCTTAGTTGAGTCTTGAAAAGTAAATATTAATGCTGCAGAAATACATGAGTTCAATATAGTTTTTGTCTTTGCATTGTATAACTTTTAACAAGTGAGTTTAAAATTATTTAATTGCCTTACAAAAATAGCACCATTTGAAAAAAAAAAACTGGTGTTACGAAGAAAGTAAATGCATGTTTTTATTTTTATTTTATATAATTTAAATTGACTTTCCCACTGTCTTTAAGTTGGAACTGTTAAGGTGAATAAAAATTTAAGTTGCAAATTGATAACTTCACTGAGTAACAAAGAACATATACATGTTTACAAACGGTTTAAAGATTTGCATGTACAGTGTGCATTTATAACAAACTTCTAATTGAGCAAAACCCATGCCAGCTCAGTTTAGGTGTACACATTTACCCAGTGGAGCAGTTGTAGAATAACTACTGAACAAATTGACAATAGGTCATTCTCTCTCTCTCTCTCTCTCTCTCTCTCTCTCTCTCTCTCTATCTCTCTTTTCTTCATGTTTGTTATATAGTTTGTGATAAAGATTGACTGAAATTTGTTTTAACCTTCTTAGCAGGGTGCTTGAATGACAGAAAGCCTTTCAGTTCCCTCACCCTATTATCCCGGATGCCAGTGACCAAGCTTTTAGGTTACCCCACCTCATTTGGCTTGAGCAGTACCAGTGACTGTCTTCTAACCCACAGAGCAGAGTAAAGGTTGTGAAGGATATCACTCCTATGATTACAGAGCATGATACAAAAGTCCATACTGTTAGCAAATTTATGCAAAATATTTTATTAGTTAATAAACATGTAGGAGCTATGGGCACTTCTCCATCCTCTAGTCAAAAGGAAAAATAATGGTCTCAGCCCTATAACTAAAAGAAAATGATTTGACTCACTACCTAAGTGAACACAGCAGTACCTTCTTCCAAATCGAGTCATTGGTTAAGAATACGGCTTATGCAACACTGAAATGCAGATCAGCCACGAAGGGATTTATTCCCTGTAGAAATTATAGGATGATAAATGTGTGTTTACTAAATTTATGACAGTTTATTATGCAGCAATAGATAACTATGACAGCACCTAGAAAGCAGTCACAAGAACAGTAATTATTAAAAATTGAAATTTAAAAGTAAGACCTTATTAAAATATAATTTAAGACTATTCCATCTATCTCTGTTATATTCCAAAGATCAACCTTCCTATACCCTGAGTAATCTGTTTCTGATCTACTGTTTTCTTATTGTTATTTTATTTACTTAAATGCTTTACTCTCTTTCTGAACCTGAAATTACTCTCAGTTCTCTTGGGATGGATTTTAGGTTTGTCAATTTCATGAATATTTCCCCAGTATGCTGGCTGGATTAATTTATATTTCTTTTGTGTTTCTATAACATCTACTTTTTATTGTTATCAAAACTAGTATCACATTATCATGTCAGGAGTTGTATTGCATTGGCTATCTTTGCATTTACTTTAGAAACAAAATGTTATTTCAATTCCAATTATATAATTTTAAATAGACTTTAAAATTTAAGGATTCTCTGCAGATAGATACTCAGTTTCTGCCCAAAGAGCTAGTTCATAGTGTGCCAGATTTCTGTCCTGTGTGTTTCTCTTTGAATTGATGGTAATTAAAATAGAACTAGTTCTAAGTGGGCCATGGTGGTGCACACCTGTAACCCCTGCACTCTTGGAGATGGAGGCAGCAATCAGGCAAGTCCCTGCCCCACCCGGGAAACTCAGTGACATAGCAAGAACTTCTCTCAAAGTAAGAACACTAGAAAAGAGTTAAATGTGCAGCTTAGTGTAGAGGCCTTCGGTTCAATCCCCAGCACTCCTCTCTCTGTCTCTCTGGGAGACAGAGGGGCTGGGGCAGAGAGAGGGAGAGAGAGAGAGAGGCAGAGACAGAGAAATGGGGAAACACGCTGTTGTCTGAAGATGAAAGTTTCTTCCTATTTAATTTTTTTCGTATACGTCTGAGTGTTATTCCCCAGGTAGGAAGAATTTTGTCACAGAGATTCCAGCAACAGCTGTGTGTGTTGCTTAGAGTCTTAATGGTACGAGCCTCCACCACCTTGTCATTGCTCTTGGGTCAATATGTGCTGTATGGAAAGTGCTGCTTAGCTGAATGCTTGACATTTTCTAGGGTCTTTGAACCCCTCCATGTCTGTGATGGTTATCTCAAACAGTGTTGTCTAAACAACAAAATTTGGTTCTCTCTAGAGTATACAGCATGAAATCAGAGTATCATCAGAGTCAGGACACCTCTGAATGTGTGGGGTAGACTTTTTTCTTGTCACTTCCTGTCTTTTGGAAGTAGCCTGTGGTGGGTTGAATAATGGTCAACTCATAACCCCCAGCTGAATTGAGTCAGCATGATCTGGGATGATCGTTACCAATGGCCATAAAAAGAAAACTAGAGGGGAAGATCTTGGCCTGCTGATTTTCTAGAATCTTGCTGTGGATGGTTTTCCTGATGCGAATTCAGCTGTTCTTGTTGAAGGAGGAGCTCGAGGCCTCACAGTCTCTGGGAATGGCTGCTGCTTTCATCAGGGGAGCTCTGATCTTTACTGTGAGCATCATTTCCTGGCTCCAATGTGAATCCCTCAGCTTAATGGCACAAATCCTTCATCTCACGAGTATAGATTTTCTTGTTTCCACCACTGGCTTTGACCTTTCCAGGTGCAGATCCTCAATACGGACGAGCATGAGACACTGCTGTGGGCTCCAGGCCACTGGGTGGACTCAAGGAGGACATTGCCTTGTACGCTAAGCCTTTAGTAGGACTTGTGTGGGAAACTGCTAGGATCTAGGCTCTCAGTTGAATGTTTTGGGCTTCTAGTGTATGGTTAATCTCTTGCAGTCCTTTGCATTTCACCCTTTGGGTAATTATAAAATAAACTTATAAGTTATGTGTCCTGCATTTAATGTATTTCCTTGCCTGGTCCTGCTGACTACAACATAGCCACTGATCACTGGTGTTCCTTAGCTAGTGGCTGCAGGCTGGCCCATGTGTGTCACACATAGCATTCTATCTGAGATATATATAGGCTAAAATTTCCCTCTTTTTGTAATGACAGCAGTTACAGTGGGTTAATGCATTCCTTAGTGACCTTGTCTACACATGATTAAATCCGCCAGGGTTCTGTTTCCAAATAAGATTGTGTACATAAGTAGGGGAACTAAGATGCATTGTATTTTTAAGATAAGCATAATTCAAATCATAAAGATAATAGAGAAACACCTCCAGACACTTTATACGAAGGGGTCATTATTCAAGAGAAGGGATGTTCCCAGCATCTTATCCCAGCTCAAGTAAGGAAATTCCCCTCACTCCATAGTCTTCCAGGTTTTCTGTCTTACAAAGATGAAAAATAAATAGGCTATATTCAAACGATCTAGGGTGTTAGGAGAGTAGGTTAGAAATGCTCCCACCAGGAAGGCAAATATGGGGTGAAGCACAGCCACTGGAGAAGCATTTGCGAAGGCCAGAGTCTTGAGACATGGGCTCACTCCAAAACTAGGATTTAAACAAAGGATTCCGGAATACTCTCCCTCCCACACACCTTATCCCCACAACAATGGGCTCCGGTCTAACCACATGGATTAAAACTAAAAGAGCTGCAACATGCAGACTTTCTTTGAAGCTAAATGCCTAAGGAAACAGAGAGTAAAAAAGGGACTCAAAAACAAGGGCACTAAAGGAATTTGAATCTTCTGGCACTTATAGAACAGCAAACATGAAAAACAGTCCAACTCCTAGTCAGATTAGTGTAAATCCTCAGACGAAAGGCCTATTTATCTCAGTCTCCATTAGTTAATAAAACGTATCCAGCCTTCAGAGCATGCAAGAAGGCAAGATAAACAGTCTCAATAGACAATCATTCTCAGATCTGATCAGCCTTCAGACAGGACACAGTCATTGAAATTATTACATGGAATTTAAAAGAGGTTTGATTAACATGATCAGGTAGCTGAGGGAACAGAAGATGATATTCCTAGACAGATGAGTAATGTAGACAGAGAGATGAAAACACTAAGTGTCAAAAGGAATTTTAGAAACCAAAAGGCCTGCAACAGAAATAAAGGATGCTTCGGTAGGTCATCAGTATAGTTGATGTTGTTCATGGACAAGTGCCAGCAAAGGCAATAGGAACTTTCCAAATTGAAATTAAAAGGGGTAGGAAAAAATATGAGAGAGAGCAGGGTGGGGGGGAGAAACTCCAACAATGATATACCAGAAGTAAAAGGAAGAATGAAGAGGAATATATTTTGTTATATATAAATGATATATATATATTCATTTAAAATAGGTGATATATAATAAATAGGTGTATATGTACTGATTTGAAGTAATACTGACTGAAGACTTTCTAAAATTAATTATAAATACACTAATCTGCAGAAACTTTAGAAAAGACCAACAATAAAAATACAAAACAAATGCATCCCTATACTCCCATTAGGAGATTATATCCACACTTCAGAAAACTAAAGATGGAGAGAATATTTTGAAAGAACCAAAAACTAAAAAAGAGAGAAAATTATCTGTGAAGGAATCAGGGCAAATTAGACCAGTTCTTACCAGAAATCATGCAAATGAAAAGAAAATATTGAAATAAAAGAAAATTCTCACCAATTTAAGAATCTTTCTCTGGGGAAAGGTGCTTTAAATAAAATGGAGAAATTAAGATTTTTCTCAGACAAAGAAAAAGTATGATTTATTGCCAGCATATTTTGAGTTTGAGGAATGGTAAAAAATTATCTAGACAAAGGCACAATGACATGGGTTAGAAACTTGGGTCTACATTAAAATGATACCAGACCTTTTAAGTAAAGTAATTATTCTAACTCTGGAATTGGGAAGACATAAAACGAGCCTGGAGTACATCGAACTCCGTGAAATAAGGAATTGTTGTGACTGAGACATACAAGTCCCCCACCAAAATCTCATAGGCTTAGGTGTGACCTGTTTGAATGTGATTGGATCAATGGGTCACCTTACTTATCAGTGGATTCATCTATTGCCATGTGCTGATAGGAGGTAGTGCCTGGGGAGATGGGTCACTGGGACACAACCTGGAATGGTGTATTCTCGTCCGAGGCTCCTCCCTGCTTTCTCTTCACTTCCTGGCAGCCATGGACTGAACAACTTCCCTCCACCATGTGCTTCCACCACTATTAAGTTCATAATGGGTTGCTCCCACATTAGAGCCAGCTGGCATGTGTGGACTGAACCCTCTAAAATCATGAGCCAAAATAAACACCATGTTCTTTAAGTTGTAGGTGTCAGGTATTTCATCCAACCAATGAAACAATGATTGAGACTGGTGCAACCACTGTGGAAATCAACATGGAGATACCACAAAGAACTAGGATTAGAGGTTGCATTTGACCCAGCCATCCCTCTGCTGGGTATCTTTCCAAAAGAATTAAGAGAATCATATCACACCGATATATGCACGCCTATGTTTATAGAAGCACAGTTTCTAATAGCTAAAGCTCAGAAACAGCCCAATTTCCTATCAGTTGGAGACTGGAGAAAGATGTGGTTTTTCTAAAGGAATACTACTCAGCCATAAAGAATGATATATTAGAGTCATTCATAGGAAAAATGAATGCATACTGAGGTTATATTCTTAAGTGAAATAAATAAGTCACACATGTATAAATACCAAATATTTTCTCTGACGTGAAAAACTACAATGGTACATAAGATTCTAATGGTATAATTGACAATGTGAAACAGGAAGAAAAGGGCTAAAGGTGTAGGGGAAGAGGGAAGGGTAGGGGAAAGGAAACAAGGGAAAAGAAAAAAATCTAAGAAGATGAAAAAAATGGAAATAAAGTTTTTGTAAATAGGGACGGGAGGAGGGGGTGCAGGGAGGGCAGGGGTAAGGGGAAAAATGAGAACCAAGACCTATCGTGTAAAGGTACAAGATCCCAATGATGAATGTAACTGTACTGTATACCTAAAATGTACCAATAAACTTAATGAGAAAAAATGACTAATACAGAAATGTTCAAAAAGCAAAAGAATGGGCTATGTCACAGGGAGACAGGAGTCAGTATGAAAGAGATGGCAATGGGCAAAGCTAGGATCACTTGAGCAACTAAATAAAGAATGTGATATTGGATTACTTCTGAGAGCATAAAGTAAGTATGCTGAATCTCTACTGAAATGTGTGAATTACGCAGCCAATAAAAATGGGAGAAATAAAGCAGTGTATGGAAAAAGCCTATGCAATTTATGTAGGTACTTCTTTTTCTATGATCAAAAGCTTAATTTTTCCCTCTTCTTGAGTGTAGAAGAGTCTTCTTAGAAAATTGTCTTCAAATACAGAATACGGGAATTAAAGATATAGTAACTTTACTATAATTTGTACTTTGTGGACAGTAACTTAACCAAGTGATCGAGGTTCATATCATTAGTGGTAAATTATGGTGTTATAATTTGCCCACAATATAAGGTGATGAGAAGCACACAACTTCTGTGACATCCTTCCTTCAAATTCCATTATGACTGGGTGATCATGAAAAAATGGGAAACATTTATTGAGTGGCATTCTATAAAATATATGACCAATACTCTTTGAAACAATCAAGATTATGGCAAACAAAGAAGGGTTACATTTCCAGAAGCCAGATATTTAACAGTATCAATTATGACAAGTTGGTTTCCAGGGTTAGTAAGTCCTTTATCCTTATTCATTCCTTATCAGTAGTAACTAAAATAGAAAAGTTGAAAACACTCACTGTCATTGTGAACTTGTGTGAGAAAATGAACTCATATAGTAGGTACTATAACACTTTGTACTTTTGATATTTTACCCATTGGTGTTAAAGATTTCTCCAACATGAGCAGAATTTACATAGAGTGTTCATCATGAAATAATGGGAGTAAGTTAAATTTCAGTAAATATAAACGGACTGAAACCATGCATTGTATTTACTTGACTGCAGTAGAGTTAAATAGAAATCAAGAGCCAGGAAAGATATTTGAATATCCCTAAGTGTTCAGAAATGAAATAACAGACACCTAAGTAAATCACTGATCAAAAAGAAATCTAAAGGAAAATCAGACAATATTTTAGACTGCGTGAAATCAAAACACCACATAACAATATGTGTGTGGTTTAACTAACAGAACTTAGAGTAAGATTTCAGTTCAAAACATTTAGCTTACTGTATATATAAAAGAAACTTCTAAAGGTAATATCTAAGTTTGTAAGAGAGAATGAAAAATAGAACAAAGAAAAACCCCAAACTAACTAGATAGAAAGAAATTAAAAATGGAAAGTAGTGAAACAGAAAATCAAGCAATAGAAACCAATGTAAACATGAATTTTCCTTCCAAAGAATGGATAAAAACATTAACTTTATTAAAACTGATCAAAAGAAAGAAAAGTCAAGGATTGCAAATCTCAAGATGAGATGAGGTACAGTATAAAGGACAATACAAATACAGCAGTAGATGATGAAAATTGTAAATCAACAAACTTAACTACTTAGACACATGGAAAAATCCTAGTGAAAAAGACTAACAACACAAAATGTTGGTGAGGACATGGAGTAAATGCAATCTTCCACACTGCTGGTGAGAAGGCAGCCTGCACAGCCTCCCCAAAAAGCATCATGGTGGTACCTCGTGAAGTGAAATTGTCCTTACCCCAGGGCTGGCATTGACTTCTCTCAACTCTCTATGCTTGAGCATAAACAGGGCTCAGGAGCTCCATCCAGTGAGCTCCATCCAGTGACTGTTCAGGGCAGAGATGCGAATGCCTGTCCCCTTCCCTCCAATTTCAGGTGCCTGTGGAGGGTTGACAAAGCCCACAGCTCTCTGTAGAATTGACTACACTTGTTACTCACCTCTTCTGTCCAGTATCATTGTCTTTGCTCCCTGACAGGTGTTAATCCTAAGAACGCTTTTAACTTTGGCTCGTTTGGCAAATCCTCATCACGACACAACTTCTCAAAATAAAAATTCACAGTAAAGTAACTCCATCTCAGACTCTTTGCTGTGCTAAAATGAACAGTATACAGCCCCAAAATGACAACTTCCATTGTTTTGGCTTATTGAGATGACTCCTGTAGGGGATTAGATAACTCAAAGTCTTCATGTTTTCCTTCATCCTGCTGCACCACTGTTCCAGTCCCAACAGTTGTTATAGTTCTACCGGCAGGAACGAATTTGAAGAAGCACTTATGGTTTCTTGAGTTGGAATGGTTTAGATTTAACATTTTAAAAGGGTTTAAGTTTAAATCATGGATGTACATTTGTAGTAGTAGCTCAGGGTTTTGATGTGCATTTCTCTGATAATTAATGTTGCTATCTGTTCATGTATTTATTGGACTTCCAAATATTTTCTTCATGAAACATCTTCTGTCATATTTTCCCAATTTTCTCATAGAGCTTCTAAAAATTGAAGTGCAATTCCTTATGTCTTTTGGATACAAGTTCATTGTCAAATATATTTATTTATCTGTATATTATTTATATTTATTTATAGCATTTTATTCAACTGTGGTTAGCCTTCTCTTTCTCTTTTTGATGGCGTTTGATGAATAAATGTTCCTAATTTTTAAGACTGGGATGTTGGCATGCACCTGTATTCCCAACTATTTGAGAGGCTAAAGCAGAAGGATTGCTTAAGCCCAGGAGTTCAAAGTCCAGTCTGGCAAAATAGTGAGACTGTGTTTCAAAAAAATGTTCTGAATTTTACCATAGTTTAAACTGATACAAATGATTTGGAGAATATCTAATAAGCTTAAGTAAACATTCAGGGATATCTATCTATCTATCTATCTATAGATAGATATATATATATCTATATCTAGCTATATGTGTGTGTGTGTGTGTGAAAACAACCCCCCCAAAAAAACTTGAAAATGCCTATGATCAGAAGGCTGTGTAAATAATTTAGAGCATGATCTCATGTGGAATACTATAAATCCGTGAAAATGATTAAAATTAAATCAAAAGCATGAAATCTCACTAGCAGGCAACAGTGTAAGTAGCCATACACAAGGGCACCTGGATGATCATGCTTAGGTAGAAGCTGAAGCAGGTAATAGCTTTCCTTGACACTAAATGTTAGGATGCTATTATCCTTGGGATTGTGGGATACTGAATGACTGGAAGGAAGCTGAAATAGACCTTTAGAATTCTGGAAACACTCATCCATCTGCATACTAGGTGTTCATTTGATATAATTGATGAGTATGTTATGACACATATATATATATGTATATATATACGTATGTATGTATATATCACTATGTATTATAATCATATATTTCAAAAACAGTATTTTCAAACCCAGGATTATATTTGAGTCTCCTGACAGCTCTTGATATGGGTGATGCTGGGACCATTATCACCATTTTGCATTGTCTTTTTTGTTTTTTTTGTTTTCTGGAACTGGGCATTGAACTCAGGACCTTGCATTTGTGAGGCAGGAGGCGGAACCACTGAGCTAAATCCCCGGCATCATCATTTTAGAGTTAAAGAAAATGGTTTAGAATTTATGTTCAACTCAATTTAAGTAATCATTTTTAGCCCCTAACATAGGCCAGAGAAAGAGGATGTCATGGGTGTTAGGATATAAATGATCCTTGCAGTTACAGAAATGAAATAATTCTCTCCCAAAGCACACAGCTTTGAAGGAGGGACTTCAGGTACCATCATTCTTATCTTCTAGATGAGAGGCTGAGAGCATGGGCTTTTTAGTGGCTCTGATTTCAGTTGGATTTCTGGTCTGAATAACGGAGTGACTCTGGGCAAGTAACTTAGACTCTGTGTATCTCTGTTCTGTCGTCTGAAATGCTGTGTTAAAAATGTCTTCCTCAAAGCATGGTGAAATGTGAAAACCCAGGAGCCTGCCGCAGCACGGCAGGCAGCAGCTAGTAGTTTCTATGGAAGTGAATGCCCCTTCTCTGCAGGAAATGCATCTTGGGCAGCAGCCCTCTTCCTACCGTGCTTTCCTGCTCCTCTAACGGTCACAGAGAAGACGGGAAGAGTTAGGCACACTGGGCATGCAGGGCCATCCTGCGGAACCCTGTCTACTTTCCAGGGAATCTGCCTGTGGAGCTTGTGTGCTGCGAGACCCGAGGGTGGAGATCCTCCCGCCTAGAAGCTTGCGCTGATGTTGAAGGCCTGGGTGGGCGGGTATGGATGAGTAATCCTTTCTGGGAGGAAAACAGACGCAGCAGCCTGGAAAGCACACTTTCACTGAGGCTGAGAGGAGCAGTGAGCTTAGATGAGTAAGGACCCCCATCCTGGACGTGTGACGCAAAGTCTCGGGAATGTGTCCGAATCCAGTCCCGTGGCCGCCCGCATGCTCCGCAGCCCTCGCGGCCCCGGCAGCTGTCGTTATGACTGATAAGTGACATCCAGACCCTTGCTGACACAGTGCTTCCTTCCTTCTTGTCTTTCACCCAGCGCCGGTCCTGTTTTCCACGTACACAGGACAACTGCAGCTGGCTAAGCTAGCCCATCGCCTCCCGGGGTGCTGCTTCCCACGCTGCAGGCCTGTTTCTGCGGCTACCACCGGCTAAAGCTGTGCTCTCCTGATTTGTATTTATGCCAGAAGGCCGTCGGCAGAACTTCTACTCACTGAACTTCATAAAATCGAGTAAAGAGGGCACGTGCATCCAATGCTCAATCCGATGTAGTGGTGAGAACCCGTTTGAGTGGTATCTTTAAGAAATTATATCTAGTATCTTCGACCTGTGATCGCCCCGCTCCCTTCTTTATTGCCCATGGTACCCTCTGCCCTTGTTTACATTTATTTAAATCAAATATCTGTTACCTTCTCGTAGGTGTAATGTCCTTCACTGTAAAGATCATGTCTTACTCATCCTTGTGTTTTCTGGTACCTTAACGAGGAAAACGTGAATGTCTGATCGACGTGATCGAATGTAGAATAATGTGGACAAGTCATGGAGGGTCACGCAGTACCATGGAGAGCAGAAGGCACCGTCGGAGACCCTTATTGTACTGAGAGGTGCTCTGAGCTTAGAGAGTGAAGAGGTCAAATTCAAGCTCAGGAAGAGTAAGATGTAGGAGCAGCGTTGTTCAGGTTCTGTGTCCTTCCAGATCACGCTATTGTGTACTCCCCAAACACAAAAGTCATGTCCAAAACCACTTTACTACAGGGGCTGTATGTCTCCAAGAGGGCCCCTGAGTCATTTTCAGAAATGTTCACGAATCTTTAAGGTATATTGTTGGTAAAGCCAGTGCTTTTGGATTCTCACAGCCTTTTGAAGTTTCACAGCCACTCTGGCTGACTACTTTATTCTCTTCCTTTAGTTATTTAGCCAGCCATAGACACGCCTCCTCTGCCATTCTTCAGATACTGAGCACCAGGTTCAAGACATGAGCATAGCAAGAGGGACTGGAAAAGACCGAATGAGAAAAATAAATACTGAGTGCTAAACAACAGCACTTCCGGGAACCTCCCTGTAAAATCACATCAGGAGAGAGCCCTGGCTATCTCTGCACCTCTGCAGCTCCTGGCCTCCCACGCAGAGTTTCTTCCATCAGATCTTTCCCTGAGTCTTGCAAGAGCAAATCTAAAAGCACCTTTTAACACAGAAAGGAAAAATATTTGGAAATAAGCATGTCGCTCCCTGCTTTCAGAGCTCATGAAGCAAATAAAGTCTGAGGACTTTGCATTCTTATCTCTACATCATTATTGGTTACTCAAAGGCCAAAGACCAAGCCATTGTAAGTGCACAACTAGAACATTCCATGGAGTGGACACTCCCTGAAGAGAGTGATGGGCTTCAAGGAAAAGCATTGCTTTACTAAATTAAAAAAAAAAAATTACAGTAAGTATAGGATACTTACTTTGTTCCGATTTTCATGAATCAAACAGTAAAGTTTGCAAACCTGGAGCACATTTCACAAGACTTGGTAGCTATATATTCAGATGCATAGAGACAAATGGAAATATATGTAATCCTTGCATGTTACTAACAATAATTAACATTAATTGAGTGGGCACTATATGCCAGGAATTGCGCTAAGCATTTTACATGCATCCTCTTCTGTAATCCTCCCAAATTCTATGAAAAAGCACAATGATGTATTCTGGGTGTGGCTTAGGGTGCGGCTGGATCCATTCCCAAATCTGACATTCATTCCTTCTCTCCTCCAGAGTTCCCATCCAAGGAGCACATATTCACCAGAGAATCAGCAGACAAACAGGAAAGAAAGGGCTGATATTATTGTCTGGGAAAGCCCGCAAATGGGAACTCTTAGGAAATAGGAGCAGAGAATACAGTTTAGGCCCGAGGCTTAGATCCAGCATTTACCGGCTTCAGCTTGAACAGAAGCGGCAGAAAAGCAAAGTGTGGGCAACTTCCTGAAGAGGATGCCAACAGCAGCAAATGAAAGTTTTAAAATTGGATTTTAAGATATTGCCATTATGCCCAATGAACGTGGGTTCTAAACAAGTACATTAACATTCTTGTCCCTACTCCAAAGGGCCTAGTGAGGGCTGGTAGAAAAACAGTGTTATATAACAAAGGAAGTAAAGTTGTCCCTTACCATGGATCAAGGTGCACATGAGAACGGAGGCCCACATGTGTTCCTCACTGTGTTCAATGGAGGAGGACCGGGCTGCTTAGTGAGGTTTAGTACCTTACAATCGCATGGCTAGACAGAGGTATTCAAAAGCCGGCTCCACACCCTTAACATTTACTGTAATGACACCACGAGCTGGTCTTTCACTTGTGCCTGCCCCATGATTTTGAGACTTCCTAAGAAATATCTCAGACCTAGTGACAGATCTTTAATTCATATTAAAGAGAGACAACACACTTTTCCTTATCGGTTTGTAAGGAGAGGATGGTCAATGTGAAGGGACCATGTTGATATTGGTCCTACCAAGCCTGCAGCCCTTCTGTACCTCACTCTAGCACAGCACCATGGAGGAGTGCGTGGGCGTCTTGGATGTTTCTCAAGGACTGGACTGATCTGCCAGATCTTCCTACTGTTTATTCCTCTATGGTCTCATGGGCCTCTGTCCTTTCAATGCCACTTGCTCAAGGAGCCTTCCTGGAGAGAAACCCCTTACCTCAACATATAATCAACTCTCAGCCTTCTTTACCGAGTCTCCTCAGTCCTTTCTCTCAATTTGGGCTTCGTGGAATGGACTCACTCCCTCACAGCTTTCAAACAGGGAACTTAAAAGCAGGCATTGCTGCTGATGTTTGATTACTCTAGCTTCTTTTCACCAACACAAATACAAAAATAGTTTAAAAAACACTATTGATGTAGATTTCTAGGATATCAAAGCAGCATGACTTGCAAGAGGAAAGGGTTATTTAAAAATTTCTTTTAACTTTCTCTTGATATGTACTTACTCTAGACAAGCTGTCTCTATGTATATGTTTTTAGTGAGCCAATGGAGGTGAATAAAACAGAATACCTCAGAGAGTACTAAGAGGCACCTAGACAATATGCATACTAAATTCTGGTCAAAATAATGTGTTTTAATCTTTAATATGTACTAATAATATGAATAACTATAACCAAAGGCAGTTTGATGTAAGGTTTTTAAAAAGTTAAGAGCGAGTTACATAGTCAGTGGAGCCAGCACAAAGGATAGAGGAAATTTGGATTACATTTTGGTGCATAGCAAGTGGAGAATGATGTACTTCCAACAAGTAGAGAGCTGAATTTGGCATTTGACCTGATAGGAAGCAAAGGCAGACACTCAGCAGACAGAAATGAGAAACGCGGGGGCTCATGTCACAGGTTTCAAGCTCCATTTCACGAGCAGTGAAGAACCTTAGGAGGGTTTTGATCTGAGGGTTCTTGTGATGACAAAGTGGTCCTTGAGAACCAATTAGCACCATCGGGCACAGAATAAGAGACGGGCCAGAGAAGGGGCAAGAGGGGTAGTTGGAATTTTCTTTGATGATTCTAAAGCCCATGTACAATCCTTGTAGCAAAAGCCTCGATAGAGGCTAAACTGCATTGCTGGGTACTTCTTATAAAATCCATCTTATTTCACTGCAGGAAGTTGGAAAAATGCTAAAGAAACCAAATCAATCCACAATTCTCCAACTAGCATTATGCCACTTCATATTTTGTCTATTTATCTCCAGTGTTTTTACTGCAGAATTGCATATATGTGTACAGGTTCTATTTACACAGGGCTAAGATTATAGTGCACAGTTAATATGGTTTTTAGGCTCATTACCATATTGTAACCACACATTGTTTCAGCAAAGTTTTACAGAACTGGTAGTAAGCTGGAAAATAGAAATTGTTTCTTAAGTGATTATAACAATGAATAGTGTTTTCAAAAAATTGAAAATTATGAAGGCAGAAGGGAAAAAAACAAATTGAGCCATAATACCACCATTTGGAGATAAGCACTGATGAATATCATTCAAGTATATTTTAAGCACAAGAGCACATTTAACAATTGGTATGATGGAGTATAAAATGGTTTCAAACTTTTAGTTTACTTAACAATTCCCCATGGCCTTTTTCTGCTTGTGATTAAAAATCATTCAGAAGTACTTTACATGTTGCATAATATTACATCATAAAAATACATCATCATGTATTCATGCCTAACCACTACGATTTATTCTTACTTCAAAGCCAAAACTCTATTCAAAGCATTAACTATTTCTTAATGTTTTCCTTACAATCAAGAAAGTAGTCAAGCACAAAAAATGAGGAGTTAGACATCAATAAAGTGAACTTGAGAAAAGAAATAGGACAAGTTCACTAAATGACAAGATTGACACCAAGAATTTATTGAGTAACAAAAATAATACTGTTATTTAAACTTTGATCTTCAGACTTGAATTTAATAGATTTTTCTTTCAATTCTCTGCTAGAGGACCACACATACTATGGTCTAATTCTAAACCACTTTTACCTCATTATAGATCAATGGTATTTTTAAGGAAAAAGTTTAAAAAATTTATTATTCTCTTTTTTATTAGTGCATGTGTGTAGTACACAATGATTATATTGATTGTGGGCAGTTGGCCCATGGTACATAACACATCTTAAATCTCTTTCCCATCTCTAACCTCACCCATCCCTCACTGTTCTAACTCTTGGTCCCCTTTTCATTTACAATGCTTTCTTTCCACTTTATTTTCTTCTGCTCTATTTTTCCATCACCTCATTGTTCTCTTCCTCCCACCTCCCTCCATATCTTGTTGCCCTTTCTATTTCAGAAAAATCTCATTTCCTACCATCTATCTTTTAGTTTGCTCTTTCTTTATATTTTGGCTTTCTCATATGAGGGAAATCATACAATAGTTAAATGTGTGGTATTTTATTTAAGAATCCATAAACATGTAGCTCGTATAATGGAGATTTAATAAGTGTAATGAAATTTTGAATAATTAGACAGCTTTTATTCTGACAAAAACATGTTAGCATAAATTAAAATATGCCTTGGATAAGTCCAACCTCCTCTATATGGAAGATATGAAATTCTCAAACCTCAAAAATAAGTTCTAGAATTATAGGCTGTAGAATAGGCTTTGAGTGTGGGGAAAAGTACATGCCTCTTAGACTATTTTTATGACTATTTTATTTCACAGAGGAGACAGTGAGTTAGGACATCATGATATCAAACTTCTGTTTTTGTGCCTCTTCTCTAGCACTGAGTGCCCTGTGGACTTGAGTTCACCTGTACACCTTGTTTTCTTCAAACGTAACATGAAACAATGAGGAAGTTATGCTTCCAAAAGACTGAGACACAAAAACATTGAGGGGAAAGTTTGAAAAACATCAAACCTTTTGAATGTCTTCTTTATCAAGAAGCTCATAATAAAATTCTATTTTTTAAATATCTATAAACTGAGAATTTATAAAAAATTTACTTTTGGATGAGATACCAAGAATCAGTAGAATAGACGTGTACACTTGGAACCAGGAAGGTAAACCATTGCTTGGGGTTTCTTACCTCTCAATTATGGCAACTTTTCAGTATTTCTCCCCAACTTAAATCTTCTTTGTTTTAGATTCTTCTTGGAGGTCAGATGTTTTCAGGAAAATCAGGCGTACCTGAATATTTCTTGTGTTTAGTTGCAAGGAACTCACATGTTCTTCAGTTATTCATTCAGTAAATATAAAAACTTGCTTGACCAACATTTTCATAGATGCTTTGCAAGATACAAAATAAATAGGGCATTATTTCCGTTCTTGAAGCTTTTAAATATATGAGGAAAAAAAACCCCACCTCAATCCAAAGTTTAGAAAACAGAAGAGGTATAGTTATTCAGAGAAAGGATTCATGTGAATTGGACAAGGACGTTCTTTAGGAAGTGATGGTGGAGCTACACCCTGGAGAACATAGGATAGTGAGGCTTCCTGAGATGGTGAAGTCATCCCAGCTTGAAGTGGAACAGACCTTAGCAGTATTGTTCTGTCGCTCCAGACAGTAAGGGTGTTTTTGGATTTAAGCAATAACTTGTACTATGATACATCAGAAATCCCACTCTGCCCTCCAAGTTACATTTAAGAGAAAGGAAGCTTCCAGCTATAATTTCTTCTCCACTAGGTAGAAATAGGAGGGCCTAGTGAAGAGTGACATTGTAGAGGAGAATGAAGAGGCTGGAAGTCTGTGTGTTTAACACTTGCCATCAAAAAGAAGTTTCCTTTTCCATTAATGCCATTTCCAAGATGTGAATGTTTTCTGGCATTAACTTATTCTTATTTACCATCTCTAAAATAGCTAACAAGTTTTGCAGAAATACTATCTTCCTGGCATGTTAGATCAAGGAGACACTTCCTTCCTTTGGTGGGTATACAGGCATTGCAGTAATGCTTTCCATAAAGCCTTAGGTCAAGACATGTGTTTGTATCTTTGCAATTGTCATCCTTGTTGTAATAAAAATGTGACACTCAATCTGGAACATGCCCAACTCTCTGCTTAGCTGTGAGTTCATGCAGGAAATCATCACAATCTCTCACCACAGAAAGACTGGAAGTTTATTTTTCTCCAAGAGTGTAAGCAGACTAATGTTGGGGCAATTTAGACAAAATGGCTATTTTAAGTCACTACGTATCATTTGAAAGGTTGGTTTTTTTTTTTATTCATTTACAGGAAAATGCTACAATTTATTTGGGGAGTAATCAGTTTTATCATGAATAGTTTAATGTTTCTGAGTACAAATACGTTATTTTTGAAGTTTCTACTATGCTCTTTCAAAAGATTTCTCTCGATGTCAATCCCCAGTACTGTGTGGAATTCACTGATTAATTTTACTATATATTTCTAAAATCCAAGTTTAAATGAATATAAAACAGATAAAAATATTTTAATTATACATTAATTCATTGCAAAATAGATTTAAAGAGCACCTACTATGTTTCAGTCACTAAATACCAGAAGTGGAGTCTTCAATGGCTCCTGCGTTTTGAGAAACTTTTGTTCATACAGGAGTCTAAAATATGTGGACAAAATCTTCTAGTGTAATACCAAAGACAATATTAATTTCATTGAGTGAATTTTAAGAATGGCAGAGGAGATAACATTTTTTAGACAGAATTAAGGAAAGAATGAGATCCAACAAATAGAAATGAAAAGACATCTCAGAATGGAGAAATATTCGGTATGAAGTGAAGATGTGCTTGAGAAGGCAGTGTGGACTCCTAGACCTATGTTTACACCCTGCTCAGCCCTCTGAGCATTGAGGAACTCCAGACAAGTTGCCCAACTTCTCTTGAAAACTGATAATGCCAATCAGGAAGTGTTATTCTTTGATTAGTGGAGATAACGTATGTAAAAGCTCCTAGCACTTTGAGAACACTGAACGGGGATAGTCTGATGTTATTCTAGAGGAACACGTTTCCTTGGGGTGGGCATGGGGTGTGGGGATGGGAGTGGGGAGGGAAGTGAGATTGGAAAGATAAATTGGGAGTAAGCCATGTGAAAGTAAAGCTAAGTAGCTTAGATTTCACCCTGAAGATAATCAAAAGCCACTGACGTGTGTGTGGGCAGTGGGCAGATTTATATTTCTACAAATTACCTGGGCAGCAGGAGAATGGGCTGAGGGAACGTGGAACTAAATACAGTTCGGAAGGCTTCTCTAGTGATGCAGGTAAAAGAAGCTGAGTATTTCATCTCTGCAACAGACCCTCAAGAAAGGTAATAGGTATGCAGAGACTGGGTTGTCAGTGCGGGTGCACAACAAGAACACATGAGTGAAAAACCCCGAATTATCTTTCACTGCAACGCTGCTGCCCAAATTACACTTAGCTTTGCATGTTCTACAGTAGCACAAATGTGTCTGCCTATTTGTTCAGCTGCTTGGCCCTGGAGAAAGCTAAATCCATGTTGAGAGGAACAAAGCTATTTTCTGCTGCTAAGTCATTCATAGGCATGTGGGGGTGTAGAAAGAATTTAATTGTGCTATCCCCTAAACATTTTGGTGTTTGTTGACAGATTTTTGACTCTTGGGAGAGAGATCTGAATCCCAGTAGATTCAATTCTGACTGTCCAGGTCAGGAAACTAACCCAAGAAACAGGAAGTGATCTCACTAGCAGTTGGTGAAGATACAAACCACTGCAGCCTATATTAATGATGTTCACAGTCTTAGCCCATTTCACTATTCTTTTATTCGCATTCCTATAATGAATCAATGAAGAATGTGAGCAAAACATTATTAGTAGCTAAGAAGTGAGCATTAAATCAGCCCAGTTCCATTCTCACTGAGATAAAATATATTGGTTAAATGCAAGTTAAAGGTCAAGCAAATGGAGCTAGAGCATCCTGAAGTTTATTTATACAATACTAGTTATTTTTTTAAAGTGATTTATGGAAGACTGAATATAGCATTGCTAGAGTAAAAGTCAGACAAGATGATTTTCAGTTTTCTTAATTTTGACTACAACTCTGTCAAGATTTGTTTACAAAATGTTAAAGCAGAATCCAGGGATCATTCTGCGTGAATAGAAAATACTATTTTCCCTACTTTGAGGTGTAATTAGCAATAAATTACTATTAAACAACTGTAAGTTTATAATTCTCTGCCATTTACAGTGACTCATCACTTATCCTTTTTTCTTGGGAATAAATGTTATGCAGAATATAATTCTAAATTGTTAATACTTACCTTTTAGGATCACTAAAATTATTTTGAATATTAGCTCTTGTATATATTTTCTTTGTATCTTTAACAGTACATTGAGAAGCTGCTCTGATAATCTGGATAGGTATCATTATCATAAAGATAGAATTGCAGAATGTTAGTCATGGAATTGTTCTTAGCCATGATTTACTATGTGATTCCCTCTGAGATGGAATGTATGAGGTGTGATCAAAATCTGTGGTGAATGTTTCAATAAATAAGCCACATTGCCGTTAATCCCCCTCAAAATACTTCTTCTCAATTCACTTTTCCCATTGGTTTTGCAGCTTTCTGAAGCGGTTCTAGAAGTTCTCTTGTATATATATCTTTACAAGGAATGGTCAAAAATATGGCGACTTCTGCTGCCGAGTGCTAGCCACTGACGCGAAAAGCAGGCTGGTAAGGAGATTATCGTCTGTGCTTGTACACCCTGTGCACTGGATCTGGCTCCATGTGACTTCTAACTCGTCCCTAAAGTCCAAATGACCACGAAAGATAAATGTTTTAAATTGATCGAAGACACCAAGGTAGCCACGAGAGTGTAACTAAAGACTCTCACAGAAGAGGACTACCAAAAAGCAGGAAGGGTGATGGGCCATGTTGGTTCAAAGTGGAGGAGAGTATTTTGTGGGAGGTAAATGGCAATGTGTATTTTACTGTGATAAATGTTGAAAATTTAGGCATTCACCTTATATTTTGGTCACATTCCCATTTATATATATCTCAAGGTCATAACACTTTCCAGTAAAGCAGGAAGAATGAATGCCAACCTATTGGGGGCCTTAACTAAAGGTGGAGCTATATCTCTTATCCTCAGGATGCTGAGAGTATTTAATGTAGAAGGAATTTGTTAGACTGGGCCAATTCAGAGACATGGAAAGAACAGTGGTTGTCTGTGTTGCGGGGGCGGGTGGATAAGTTAATATTGGTCAAAGAGTAAGACTTTCAATTATGATATGCATGATATGAACAAGTTTTGAGGAGCTAATTATGTACACAATGGGCAGTACTTGATATGCTAATTAAGTTGATTATAGTAAGTATGACGTAATGTATACAAATACCAATGCAACTCATGGTACACTCTGAATATATTCAATCTTTTGGTGTCTACTATATGCTTTTGAACTTAAGAATTATGGAACCAAATGTGAAGGGTAATAAACTGGTACCTGGGCTAGAGAAGAAAGAAATGAATGGGGGAGAAAGAGGTCTGGGTTCTCATTCTACTTCTGTGTCTGCCTAAGTATACTAGTCTGTTGTTTAAATGTTTGTAACTTCAGGTGCTTCATTTGTAGCCAGGTAATCTCTATGAATGTCCCTTCCAGGTCTGGCCTATTAGACTGTGATGCTTCCGTTGACAGTGTGCTACTCTGAGCAGAGTCTGAGACAGGCTAAATAGTGAGCAATCTAAAGCAATTCAGAAAGTCAAACCATCAAATTCACTCTCATCTAAATAGTTATTCTTTTAGTTTTAAAAAGTTGAGATTTAATGGATTCTGTGAAGTGCCAGAGAGTGTGCAAAGCACGTTAAGTGTATTCACTCATTAAATCTTTCAACTGTGTGAAGCAGGTACTATTTGGTCTTAGCAGCTCTCTTTACATCATAGGATATTTTTGTCGTGGGTCTAATAGGAAATTTAAGCAGCCTTGCTAGTGTTACTGTAAGCAGGATGTGAATCCAAGACAGCCATCCGAAGCACTACCAGAGCATCTCTCTTGACCAGAGAGCTCATTGGCCACACGTGGGCCTGCCATGACCAATGATGCCCCTTCTTGCCCAGAGTTAACAGTATCACTAGGCTGGAAACAAGTCTGAGGAAGTTTACATCATCCCTATATTTTTGAAGTTACTAAATGTGAAAAATATCATGACCTCAGTGTTCCCTTGCTGAGCCAGATTCATAGCATTACCACCACCTGCTCTGCCAAAGGTTTCCATTTAATGCAGGTTTAAAAATAAGGCCCCTGAACTCTGTCTTGCTTTCTTTGGAGAAAAGGTGTAAGTCTAGTTGGAGTGTTTAAGAAATTCCAGGGTGATGCGGTAGAAAGAACGTGTCCTGGTTCTCCCCGTGACCTTCAGCAAATCCACTGCTCAAACCTCTCATTTTTTCCTTTCTAAGACAGTGTGGTGAATAAGATAGTTGGATTTGAATAGAAGGTACACAGGTGGATGGTGAGCTAGCCCTGTTGATCTTTAAAGTCCACACAAAATTGCTAAAATGATTAGCACTTGATAAATACACATTGGCTAAAGAACTGCCTAAAGTAGTTGGGTCTAAAGTCTCCTAATTTCTCTCTCTTCTTTTCTGCCTTCCCCATTGCTTCTCTCCATATCTTGTTTCCACCTACACATCACTCTGGGTGTTCAGGAGACGCTGTGAACGAAGTAGATCTCACTCCTCCTTTTTGTGGAGCACACATTCTGGTGGTGCAAAAAAATGCAGCAACAAGTATCCCAATAAATAATTTGCAGTCGCAATGCCAGCCGTGAAAAGAACACAATAGAAAAATGTATTTTAAAGCTGCTGCCTGTGAGTCAGGGCTTTGAAATTTTTTTTAACTTTTATTAATTTTATTGGTACATTGAATGTATATCATAGAATGACATTCATTGTTGGAAATTTATGCCTTTACATAATCAACCTTTGTTTTTATTTTTCCCCATTCCCCTGCTGTCTCTTCAACCCCTCCACCCCTCCCAATCTACAAAGACTTTGTCTCTATTATTTTTCATTTTCTCATATTGATTCCATTCCCTTCTTTCCTTTCCGCTACCCCTCCCATTTCCCCTTCCTCTTTGTCCCTTTTTTTCCTATTTCACATTACCTATTATACCTTTTAGTCACACTAGAGAAGCTATTCGGTATTTACACATGGGTGTCCTATTTATATCACTGGAGTACCACCTCAATGTGCACCCATTTAGCTATATATATCTCTAGTTTATTATTTTTATGTCTGAGTAGTACTCCACTTTATATATTAAAAAAAACAAAAACATTTTCATTATCCAGTCTCCAGTTGATGGGCAATTGGGCAGCTTCCAAATTTTAGCTACTACAAATTGTGCTGCTATGAACACGGGTGCACATATATCACTGTGGTGTGATGCTTTTAATTCTTTAGGGAAGATACCCAGCAGGGGAGTAGCTGGATCAAATGGAATTTCCAATCCTAGTTCTTTGAGGTATCTCCATACTGATTTCCACAGTGGTTGCACTATTTTACGCTCTCACCAGCAGGGCTTTTAAATTTTCGAGAGAGTGGTTAGGATGAGGTCTGAAAGATGAAATGAATCCAGCATTGAACAAGTAGAAACTCATACTTTGTCCGTAAGATGAAGCAACGTTTTCTGCTTCCTCCCAAGGTACAGATCTGTGCTTAGAAATCAGCTCTCTAGAGGCTCAGGTCATGGCTATTTCCAACCTATTTGTACTCTGATCTTCATTCTGTCCTTTGCCAAGAGCCACTTTCCTAAAGGTAACTTGCCACATTACTCTTTTTTATTTGTATAGTTTACCAAGTTGAATGTGTATGAGAGAAATTTCATGTTTAGATTTTTAATTTAAGGAAATAGGCAGAGACATACACATACATATGGGCACATAGACACTTACTGGGAGATTGTGTATGACAGAAATTTTAAAAGTAAATACATGGAAGTAATGTGAATGATAAACACTGGGGGAAATAAATCATTTTATGATGTTTTCAAACATTCTGATAATATCCAACATTCAGAAACATGTTTTAGAATGACATATACCTGTATGGAAAAATACGCATGCTATAAAAGTACAAAACATAAGATAAAGCCTGTTCATTCATAATTACTCTGATGTGCCTATAAACTGTATTAATAAAACGTATATGCATTAAACTACAGAAGGGAATGTACTAACATTTTAAACATGTTTGTTGCTAACAGTTAATGAAAGCTTTTCCTTCTTATTTTTTCTTTCTTATTCAGTATTTGTTCAACTAATTAATTTTTAAACTTCATTATTCACAGATATCCCGTCAAGCATGCCTATGCCAAATTCTTACTCCAATATTAGCACTCAATTGCTATCTAAGGTCAAACAAACCAGCTCTTCTGGGC
This sequence comes from Fukomys damarensis, assembly GCF_012274545.1. NCBI lineage: Eukaryota > Metazoa > Chordata > Mammalia > Rodentia > Bathyergidae > Fukomys > Fukomys damarensis. The sequence continues at coordinate 48,862,483 of NW_022900924.1, read as the reverse complement.
CCTTGTGTTTTCCTCTTAATCTGAGATATTAATCCATGGTCACAAAGTGATTTGTAAATTTAAAGAACTGTGATAATATTGTGAACCATTATTAAATGTATTTTATGGTCAACAAAGTTTCTTATTTCTACTTATATGTCTCATCACTTATTAAGCAGCATAAGAGGAATCGTACCTTTATTTTTTACCAAAATAAAGCCAAAGTTATATTTTTGCATGTTTAATCTTCATCTATAAAACAGTGAACAAAAATTACTTTAGGGATTAACAAAAGCTTTCACCTCATGATCCTCTAAGCAATCCTTTTTACTGTAACATAGCTTAGCTGAAGTTAAGAGGAATGTTTTCTTGTTTCAGTTTAAGAATACTGTGTAAATTCCTTTTCCACATCAAATGATAAGAATTTAATGGTGTTATTACTATTTTGAGAAGTTTAAATTCTAATTTTCCTAGTAACAGTTTTTAATACACTTGTATTTCTCATTAAAGGGAAAGAGAAAGAAGGGATACAGGAAAAACATCTGCACGCTATTGGGAACAACTTATAAAACATTACTAGACATTAGACATCAGAATTTAAATTTAAAGATATTAGACTGAAAGAGAGATATAGGTCAATGCTATGGGCAATGGGAAGAGGAGAGCACATTCCCACTAAAAGAGAAATATTGTTTGGAATTTGATATTGAGGAGATGACAAAAAGGAAACCTTTCTAGAAGCAAGCAAATAACGTCACGTACTTGTGAAGTCAGGTGCTTTCATTTTGCTAGAGAGTACCTTTCTGTAGAGTGTTATTTTGAGATTTACCAAGCTCAGTAGATGACCACCCTGTGAATACCATCCTAGGAGGAAATCTATTTGGGGGAACAGAGGAACATAGCTTGGTCGCTTTGAGGACTGCTACTGACTATCTACACGCTCTCCAAGACCCCACACCAACCAAGCAAATAAAAAACTGTACCTTAACAAAATGTGACTATAATGTTTACAATAGATATTCTTGAAGGGGCCACAGAGGGATTTTCATGGCGTGTCACTGAAATTTTTGGAAGTCTTTCTCTTGCTCTTTCCTCCACTCCCCATCTGGATTTTGGTGATGTGGCTTCCCCCTGAGTGAGCAACAGTGCCCTTGGCTTCCTTCTCCTCATGAATTTTTTTTCTGGAAGTACTTCCATGACACTCTGATGAGTAGGAAGAGCAGAAGGAAAGGGAGAAGCAGAAATGGGGAGTGAAAGGTATTTTTTCCAAGAAGTGGTAGGCAGGGTCCCCAGGGCTTACATTGTGCTCTTATTAAGTCCTCCTTTCTGGGAGATGAAAGTACCCTACCATCTTATTCTAGAATGTCTTTATCTATTTTTTTTTGCATGAATAATCTGCCTGGAATATCAAGAGAGGTTAGGGTTAAAGGGACTAAATAAGGAAGGAGAATTTGGCAAATTTAACAAGACAATGTTATAAAGGGGAAAAAAATCCATTGAGGATTGAGCTTTTCTTTTTTGAGACAAGGTCTTGCTAACTCACTTAATCTAGCTGGGCTTGAATTTGCAATTGTCCTGCTTCTGCTTCTCAGAGCACGGGTATTACAGGCAGGTGCCCCCAAACGTGGCTCAATACTGGTTTGCTCCTGTGTGTGTGTGTGTGTGTGTGTGTGTGTGTGTGTGTGTGTTTGTGACTGAATGCTTTTAATAGATGAGAATTTACAACCAAAGAACAATAATAAAGGAACAAGAGTAAGACACAAACAACAAAGGAGCTAAGGCCCAGGAGTTTCGATGGCTCTTCTAGGAGCTCTGATGGTTAGGAGAGGTAGATTTGCAAGACAGCAGAGTCTGGGACAGTTTGTCACTGCTGTTTGAAAATAGCAAAATTAGGGTCTTCTTCCCAAGCCAAGGGAACAGTTCAGTTCATCTGTAGCATTGGTCCCCAACTTTCACTTCCCAAATTATCTGGGGAGTTTTATCAACCATGAGTGCCTAGTTTTGAGCCATATCCTTTTATAATTGATTTGGGTTGAATGCTGGGATTCAAGATTTTTTCTAAAATCCCCTGGGTGACTCTAATGTGCAGTCAGCATTGAAAAGTCTGTTGGAAAAGGGTTGAAGAATTAAAGGAAAGTGGAAATGATCATTTAAAAAGGCCAACTATTAACAAGCAAACAGTAATTTTCTCATAGGAAATTTTACACATACCAAATATGCCTATAGAAAACAAAAATACTTGTTTTTATTTTTATCTCAGTAGTATTCCTGATGTTAAAAATTGTTCAAAAGAGAAAATGACAAAAGATCAGATGCCTTTGGGTAACTGTATATAGGTGAAGTTTTTTGTTGCTGTTGTTCCTTTCTAGATTTTGATCCTTTCAAAAACAGATTTATAATGTGTTAGTTTACAATCAAAATATATAAATAAGATACAAAGCAAAAATCTGCATATCAAATCATTTTAGATTATATACCATTGCATACTGATAGCAAAATTAGAAAGCTATTCATATAAGATCTTTTATGCAGAATGACTCAAGCCTAAAAATTTCACCATTGACTTCAAATATCATTTGACTTTGTTAAAAATTTTTAAAAATAAAATTAAAATGTCCATTCATGTGGTCACTGAAAACTAGTAGCCACAAGCTTTGTATTTAGTATTTGCATTCATTACAGTGCCTGGAGGCAGGTAACTAAAGGCATGGATGGGTTAATGAACTTGTCCAACAATCAGAGGCTACACAGTGCCAGAGAGGAGACTGGGTCTGCTTCCCTCACAACAGCCTTAGAAAATGTGCTCTACCCATTAGTGTTTAGAAGCATTTGGAGCACACACAGAAGTAGTTTCTCACTTCACCCGGATGCCATGCTTGCTTATTTTAATGGCAAGGTGGGCACCTAATTAATGTGTGTTTGTTGCCAGGCATACAGCAACACTCCCCACCTAACAGACTCATAAAAAGGAACCTCAAGTCTACAATAGTCAATGAATCTTAAACCAATCACATGTTGACTATTTGATGTCAAGAGTGAAGGGTTATTTTCCACTTAAATAACAACAGTCCCAGGAGGTGGTAGCTATCAGTCTTCATTAACCCTCACTTTACTTTAATAGCCATTAGTAACAACAGAGATAAATTTATAGGTGCTAATTGACCCTGCAGGAAGCCTTTGAAGCTTTCCCACTAGCTTAGAACAACTTTGAAGTTTGGTTTTAGTTCATGTGCTCAGGCAAAGACCTGGGAAAAATGTACATTAGACAGAAGGAGATTTAGAGAGCAAACCTTTGTCCTACCTGAGTGGCCCTGAAACTGTGGTTTAGTCGCAGTGACCAAAATGAATGTGAACAGCCCTTGGCCATAAAAGATTTTCCAAATTTTCTTTTTTGAACTTATCGGTACATTTTAGTAAACATTATGATCACATTCATTATTGAGGATTTGTATCTGTACATGACATATCTTGATTCTTATTTTCTCCCTTTCCCATGCCCTCCCTCCAACTCCTCCCCCATATACCTAAGCTTTATTTCTATTTTTTCCTTCTTACTTTCAAATTTTTCTTTCCCTTAGATTTTCCAAATTTTAAAATGGTTCAGAGAAAATACTTAAGAGTTATATGTGTTCCCACTCTATTCTCATAACATTAGAAAAGGAGGGCAGAAAAAAACAAGCGATAAGAGGTGTGATCAAAATGAATAGTGAATGTTTAAATTTTAAAAACATTACAGTGAAAGACACATTGCCATTAGACTCTATCCAAATACTTCCCTTTATTTTGAATACACTTTACCCATCATTCTTGCCACTTTCTGTAGTTCTGAAAGTGTTATTTCACGACTGTCTTTATGATGCATGATCAAAACCATGCAGCATGCTAATATCAAGTAAGATCCAGTCAGGGGAAAGGCAGACTGGTAAAAATGTTACAGTGTGTCTTCATCCACTTTATTCACCAGACCCAGTATTATGCAACTTCTAGCTCTTCTTCAAAGTCAAAATGACCAAAAATGATAAACGTTTCGAATTGATTTATGACATCAAGGCAGCCACAATAGCACAACTAAGGCCACTCACAAAAGAAGCGTTGCAATACTGCTTAAGAGAGTCTCAAGAACGATGGGCTGAATGTGTTCCATATGAGAGGAAATATTTTGAGGGGGATTAATGGCAATGTGCCTTTTACTGTATTAAATTTTTAAAAGTTAAACATTCGCCATATTTTAACACACCTTGTACATATGTAAGTGCTTTAGAGTTCCCACATCTTTTTTGATGTACATAAAAAACAACGGCATTCAGCCAAGGACAAGGTATGTATAGTTCCGTGGTAGAGGACTTGCTTAGCACATATGAGGTCCTTGGTTCCATTTTCAGAACTACAGTTATGTAAAATCTACCCAGATTTACCCCACCAAGGAACATGTAAATTTGAACTCAATCAGAGAAATTCAGGATACCCTTCGATACAGCAGAACTGCTTTGCAGTGTACTCTGTGGTTTGGTTGGAAAAGTTGGATGAGAACATAGAAAAAGGGGAAGAAGACTCAGGTCTGGTCATTAGGATGCAAGAAGGAAGTGAAGTTAAAAACAAACTACTCTTAAGAACACTACTCCTAACAGTTCATGTTCTGGGCTAAGGATGTAGCTCAGTCATTCCGCCACCTGCCTTGCAAGGGCAAGGACCCAAGCTCAATACCCGGTACCAAAACAACAACAACAACAACAACAACAACAACAACAGAGCTCATGTTCTAGTGAAGCTCTGCATTGACTAACATCTAAAAAACAAAAAACACTGGCAAAATGAGAGCAGAACTAAAGCATACGCAAGAATCTGAAATTTGATCCAGCACTTTCCCCTGGCTTGCTTCCTATCCATTATCTTCTACCCTGTTCATCAAGGACTTTCTATATGCTTGGTATATTTAGCAATTTGCAATAAATAAATAAATAAATAAATAAATAAATAAATAAATAAATAAATAAATACATTAGGTACGATTATTACTCCTACAGAGACTCAAGTTATGGTGGGAAGTGAGGGTCAACAGAAGTAGCTGTTAGCAAAAACACACAAGATGGGAGTTAGACTTGCAACAAGGAGGAGGGGAGAATGGGGAGAAAGATGACCTGCTTATCAGTGGCTACCCTTCCCAAGATTCCATGTCGGTGCCTGAGATAGCACTCAGGTTACCAGAGCAAAGGTTTAAAAATCTTGGAAGAAGTCTCCTAGAGAAAGCCAGAGGGAGCCGGATGAAGAGGAGATCTATGAATGAGGTAGGATCGACTTGGTTAAGACCCAGAAGAAACATGGCCTGGTTTCTTCAAACTATACCTGAAGCCAGAAGCATAGAATAGATGACCCCTTCCAGCCACTTTCAGTTCCTTGGTTTTATGTGCAAAATCCATCCTCTTTTATCCCTAAGAACATTGGAGAGCTTTCAAAAGACAAGTAATCTTCACACATTCTGTGTCTTTTGAGAACTATGGATGAAAGGGGCACATAAATTTCTGTTATTATTACTTCTGCGCAGTAATTTCAGTTGGATTTCCCTGACACACCTTCTCCTTTGTAATATTTTTAGGGAGTGTGCATATGTGTGAGTGTGTGTGTGTGTGTGTGAGTGTGTGTCCACGTGGCTTTGACCCCAAGGCTTTCTTTGATTTATAGGCCGCTCTATAAGTTATGCTGGGGTGGTTTCAGAGCCTGTTTGTTCTGGCATCTCAATAAAGCCCTGCTTCCCATGGCAACTCCAGCCTACCAAGCAAGGCCTGAGGGAAAATGTAATCTTCGTTGCCAGAATGAGGCAATAGCACTTTTGGGCTGCTATTTTGCTAGGTGGTGCATTATTTCTTAAGCAGCTCCACTCATGAAAAACTAAAAAAGTGTCACAGTCTGAGTATCACCCTACAAACAAATTGGGTGATTTCATGGAGTTTTATTTACCTGCTGGGTCTTTCAGTTTGCCATCTGCACCATCTGCACAGTGGCAAGATTTGGGGACTTGACCTCAGTGTGTTTGAACAACAGGTGTATGTCCCCTTCCAAGCATCCTTCCCATTTTATCTTCCAGAGTTAAACATACACTTTCAAGGTCAATTCTAGACTGTCACTGATGCTCTCTTCTTGCTTTCAGAATCTGTGCTTCTTAGACTTAGGCATACATCACAATCACCGAGGGAGCTTTGCAATGTTCTCCATGCCCAGAGTGCAAGGGCAGAGATTTAACTTTCTGGTGGTATAGGTTGGGGTGGAGAATGAGCCGATTTCAAAGGCCCCCATGGTATCTTCATATGCGGCCATTGTGGAACACCCTCGATCTGCTTCCATCCTTTTCACACCCTGAGAAAGGAAGCAAGGTCCTTAAGGTCTTCATGCACCTAGGCTCTCTTTAGACCACACATGCTGTCTCCCGTTTGATTACAATGCCAGCGTGTGGTTAATTGCATACTATTATTATCTAAATTAGTTTGATGTTCTTCACACAGTGAAGCTTATAATCTGTGTACAGTTGATTCCCAGAAAACAAGGTGCTGCCTACCATTGCACCAACAAGAAGCTTCCAGTTTGCAAAAGGGACTGTGACTTTGGCTAGTGCTGGAGGAGAAACCAGCATGGAGCTGAAACATGCTGCCACACCCTTCTGCTTTGAGAGCTCCTCCTGGCTTTATACTTCCTCTGCATCGGAAAGGTGACTCATTCCAGTGGCAAAGAGCACTGCTAGGTATTTTCATTGATGCATCCTTAGTGTGGCAGGGTGAGGAAAATTCTCTCATGAACACTGTATGTAGCCGTCCTCGTTTCTGTGTCGTGTGTGTGTGTGTGTGTGTGTGTGTGTGTGTGTGTGACAGAGTGTGAGGCTTTGGAAACTTTCTTATCAAACTAGTTTATGATGCAGCTGCCCCCTGTGATGAGAGTTCTCAGCTTCTCAGAATGTGTTTGGGTTTTAAACCGGGAAATGACGATGCCTTTTACTTTTTGTCACTACTTCTGTGTAATGTTCACTAAGAAATAGAACATTTTTAGTAATGATTTTTACTTTTTCATGTACTTTAATGATTTTCTTTTAAATGATCGCTTCCAAAAATGTAATATTATAGCCCATTGTTTAGAGGAGTTCTTTTATGCTTTTCTTTGATTTTCTTTGAATAAAAACCAACAAATCACTGGGATAAAAGTTTCTGTTGGTGCAATAGGAGCGAATTTGCTTTAAATTGTTTTAAATACTGACTTTATACATACAGACGAAGAAGAATGTGACTTTTTTGTGGTCAAATAAGGAACCCTAGCTATGGCTGTTTACAACAGAAAACTGATTCAGAGTCCAGGGACAGTGATCTCTACAAGAGAGAATTTACCCTAACATTTGTTTTTTGCTGCATCTGTCAATAATATTTCTCTTCTTCCAACAAACATAGATCTTCATTAACAAGGAAAGGGACTCCCTGAAATGTCTACTCTTACACAATCATTGTCTCCAACTCCATCCCAGTCCTTTGCTTCTGCACCCAAATAGTATGCATAGTTCTATACGCAAAGATTCGAATCTTTAGCAAATTACTCCAGATTCCTTTCTCATTGAACTCTAGAGCCAGAAAATCTCTTGGAGAAAATTTAGTACAAAAATCTCTGCACTTTCTCTTTCTTACCATTAACTCCATCTTGTAGATTAAGCCACTGAGTCTTAGAGAATTAAATGACTTGCTCATAGTTATGTGTAAAATGAAAGAGTAAGGCTGAATGTAAAACAAGACTCAAAATCCCAAGTATTCCTATTTATTTTGCCCCTTAAAAATAATCTAAAGCTAATTACTTGTTAAGGAAATAATCCCAGGGCTGGAGATTTAGCTCAGTGGTTCTGCTGCCTGCCTTGCAAGCACAAGGAACCGAGTCTGATCCTCGGTACCAAAAAAAAAAAAAAAAAAAGACAACAATTGCATATGTTCTTAGGCATTGTCTTATGTTCATAGTACATCTATATTAACCATAAGCACATAAATGAACTTGGTTCACCCTTGGTCATCTACACTAATAATCACCTTTATAATCACCAGTTATTGAAAGTAGAATAAAGTGCATTAGATTTTGAAGTCATGGTTCCAACATTCCTAGGTCTCAAGTGTGAATTCTCAAAATCACTAAGGCAGCAAGCAAGGTTTAATACTATAAACAATCTTGTTTATTTTAGGCATAATACTTTCAAAATTCCATGATAAATATGGTGAATATTGTGAATATCAAGTATTCCACAAAAAAAAAGAGAGAAGGCTCTTTTTAAGAAGAAGTTTATAAAGTATCATTGGAGTTCTCTTGTTGATTTCAAACTAATCACCTTTCTCTGCTTGTCATCTCTAGCAACTGTTTGGTGGAGCATTAGAATAGAAGACCTTTCTGGCTCTGCCTTTTTTTGAGAGATTTTTTTTTCTTATGAAGCTATCAGCTTTAAGGACCAGTCCATTGACTATGAGTACTGAGCCATTGGAGAGGAGCTCCATATTTAATCCATGTTCCATCTCAGGTGTGACTTTTGTCAGGCTGAGGAAGCTACAAAACAACAGGACTGAAAAACAGATTGGGTGCCTACTGTCCTAGGAACTTTTGGTCTTTTTGCTTTCTCTATATAAAGATATGTAGGTTTCCAAAGTAAAAGAAAGGGAAATAAGGAGAGAAGCAATCTTGATTTTAAACTTGTATACATCACACACAAAACCCTTTTGCAATGAATCTTTATTTTCCTCAAAGAATAGAGTTTTAGGAAAGGACTCTGTATGGATAGATTCCATGGAGGAAAATGCTCTACTTGAAAGTACAGTTTCCAAATAACAAGCAACCCAGAGACTATGTTCTTATAGCCTTAACTTAGCAAGAGTGATACAGAAATATGCTCTTTATCCTAGGGGTTACCTGGACCTAGAGATTTTGTGAAAGGAAGGTAGGTGTAACCTAGTCTGGGTAATTTGTTCTTCCTGGGTTTAAAATGGCTCGGGGTGAGAAAGTGCAGAAGGGCAGCCCCACCCCTAGTGAGACTGCTCCTCAGAGTCCATACTTTATGAGTGCTCTGGGAGGAAAGCTCCTCCCTTTCCCCCAAAGCCCACTGCAAAGCTCCCAGGGGGTCAACATGTCCCTACCACGCTGCTGGCTATACTTTCAGGTGTAGATGCCCTTAAGGTGCATACCAACACCATACCCTTGCCTCTCAGGTCCTTGTTCTTAGAACCAGTCCTTCTACCAACTCAAAGCATTGTGGTTTTGGTACTCGGAATTCTGAGGACATGAAAATACGGTGTTTTTGTTTTTACACAAGGGCTGGAAGAGACGTTGATTCAGGAGCCCCAACTGGTCTCCCAGTTTGAAGTGGGAGGGAGAGCGTAGGTGTTGGCTTTGCATTAGCACGACATAAGATGACAGGGTGTGCATACCTTTCTGAGGCGAGGTCTGGGTGTATTGGGGCGTGTCCAGAGGAAGTCAATGTTCAGTGATCTATTTTTTTGTCTGTGAGCTATTCAGTTTAATTATACCCATGCTGCTAACTTGCTTTTTATTATTCTTCTTATTCACTTTACTAGCCCCTTCCCTTGGCGAAACATAGAGAAAAGATTCCTTTATTATTTGAACAGCTTCAAATTTATGATGCCTTATTAGTTTGCACGGGGAAGACTCCACTGTGAACATGTTGTAATAATACTTAGAGAAGATGGGCCCTTCATTCAGTGTTTTTCCGCTTGGGGCAGAGGAGTTTAGGTATTGTTCAGAATTTAAAGGCATTTCACTGATATGAGGGAAGGAGAGAATAAAACAGGGCAGAAGTCAGGGCTGGGGCCAGGAGCAAGATCAGAGGAATGAGACTGACAGTGCATATGTCTCTGCTCAGTTTTAAATTGGTAAGTGGAGTAACAGATTACGCATTGACATCTCGAGAACAGCAGCTGTCAAAACTGTCAGTCAGCAGGAGATTGATTCCTTTCAATTACTTGTTGAACCAAGAAGTTAAGAGATGGAAAGGATCCACAGGGCCATCCGACTTACTTCCACTTCCTCTGCTCCAGCACATTTGTGCCTTAAGATCAGTGTCTGAGGGCAAAATAAAACATATATATATTTTTTTTTCTGTTGACATAATATCAACCTGAGGAGGAACAACATCATCCATTCATCCCATCGTTCACTCACTTCTTTTAGTCTTTCAATTTTCTATCCCACCTTCACTTACTCTGCTCCAGGTCAGGTTCTACGTCCCAAAGATGCAAAGGTGGACAGTGTGCCAGAGACTGATAGTTCGCAAAGCGTAAGACACACTCCCTGTCCTCAAGGAGCTCTCTGTCTTTCATGGGAGTTTGCAAGCCAACAACGCAATGCCCCACGCGACAGTTGCACTGGCTCGGAAGGAGTGTGTTCAACACCAACATGATCCAAAGAGAAGGAGCTGATCGCCTCTCCCTCCAGCCTTCAGAGAAGACAGCTTTCTCCAGCCCAGCATCAAAGCTGCCAAACTGGATTGTGGAGAAAGAGAACAAGCCTCGTTCTTTGGCAGACAAAGTCAGAACTTTCTTGTTAGCCTCAAGTCAACAAGCTCCGAAGAACGATCATCTTGCTTTCTTGTTATCTCAGTGACAAAAGGGTCTTGGAAATGTAGTCCAGCTTCATCATAAGCACTCAAGAAACTTTAAGAAAAACACACTCCAACCTTTCAAATTCTCTTTCAGTAAGTCCGGTGGAATTTCTATGATCCATAATTTTATGTAGTTAATGAGGTAATTCTGATGTGCGACCATTATTAGGAATCGTATGAGTTACTCCCTAGATACGGTCCTCAGACTGGCTTTCACCTCACAGGACAACTCGTCAGAAATGTACATTTTTTGGGCCCAAGACCAGATCCATAGCATCAGGAATTCTGGGGGAAAGATCCAGTAGTAACCTGGACTCAAGCAAGCCTTCCAGGTGGTTCTGATGCAAGGTGAAGATTGGAAACCACTTCTCTGAGGCAGCCAACCAGTTAATCAGATGACACACCCACATGGCCACTGAAAGGAGTTTATTGAGTGGACTGCTTACATAGCTGTGGGCAATGTTTGAAGGCCCACAAAACCTAAGATCATGGGAAGTGGTTACAACCACAGCCCAGAGAGGCATGGCTTCCCATGTTATTGAAATTTGACAAGAGTTGGAGTTTGAGAGAGGAGTTTTGAAACAGCACCTCCATTTCTTCCCCTTGTGGATACTGGGAGGCAGTGATGGAGTAGGATAAGTATACCGTGTGTTCTCTGCTCCCATTTGCTGACCTCTTATCTCCATCTTTCAATTGCAACCCCAGTTAGAAGTGCCACGGCAAAAACATGCAGGGGGTAAAGTCTGGAGAGATCAACTACTCAGGAGACAGAATGAGACAGGAAACTGCAGAGAACTGGCTGGGTATAGGATCAGAAAGCATGAGCAGGGAGCATATAAAAGATGATTCTCCTCTCTTCCAACTTAACACCTAGCATTTTTAAAATACTTTGCCACTTCAGTTGTGTCCATCTCCTGAATCTCTTTGGTCTTCCCAGATTTTACTGTTAAGAAACTGTTTTTGGAAAACATCCCCCAAATTTCCCTCTTATCATTGTACCCATTTTTACATCTTCTTCTCCTTCTAAATGAGTGAAAACTACTTGAAAAAGCCCACAGTCTTCCACCAATATCATTTTTTGGATTAATTATTTATTTGCTTTACTGTTCTTCTGACTATGTTTGCACTGTCTAATTTTGCCTTCTTCTTGCTATGATTAGTCACCTTTCATCTCCCATAGAAACCTGCACAGAGCAGTCTGATTCAACAGATGTCAGTCCATCGCCTATTCGGTGCCACATTACACGTTTCAACAAGTAGGGGAGTTTTAAAGGCCTGGGCTTCTGACATCTTACGGCAAAGTCTGCATCTTGAAATGTTTCTGAATTTTACATTGCACCTTGGAGAATTACAAAATACTTGCCTTGCATTGTTTCATGGGTCACTGAAATGTTCTGGAAGAGGAGAAGCCAGGGACTAATATGTTCATGTTTCGCCTGCGCCATACAATGAGGTACAGAGTCAGCAAGAAAATGGAGGAGTGGTAGGTCCCGAGTTTCATATTCACCTACTGTAAACTCGCTTCAAAATGTGAGCTGCAGGAAGAAAGCATGAGTACATTATGTTCTGAGGAAAGTAAGGCATTACACTATCCTGTCTCCTATCTTGGTTTTTAGTCTCTCTAAGCCTCCATCTGAACTCCTTTGTCACTAAAACAGAGGAAATTGATAACAGTTTATTTCACAAGGCATGACTAACATAGATTCTGACAAACCCAAAATATCTTTAATTATCTGAAAAACTTTAAAGACATCATTTTATTGGGTTGGAAGGTCATCAGAGAATTTTAGGTCAGAAATCCTCAAATTTGAGCATGCATCTCAATCATTGAAATGGCTTCCAGAATCAGAATTCGGGTCCCAGCTTGGTGTTTGTTCCACATTCAGTAGATAATTGGTGAGGGCTGAATTTGCATTTCTAGCAAGTTTTTGGTGATATAGTGTGCTGCTGTTGCTGCTGGCCTGAGAGCCATGCTTGGAGAACCAGGAGTGGAGTCCTCTGCCTTTGTTCTAAAGATGAGATCACTGAATCACAGTGAAACAAGGAAAGTTGCCTAAGAAAGCAGGGGTGGGACCAAGAGTTGAGTGTTCCTTGTCCCCGTCCAGGACTTCCCCACCTGATCTGCTCTCCTGAACGGCTGCCTTGTTCAGGCTGACATATACGTCTTTTGTCACTGGCAGCACTCAGACACTGCCTTCCCTCCAACTTTCCCCAAATAAACACAATCCCATTACAGGCTGTGGTTCTGCTACACCAGATGGCTTCCAGGCAAGTCCCGAGACTGTCCTTTTAACAAGATCTCTGCCTGAAATCCCCTCCTAGAGAGCAAAAACAAGAGCCAGCCCGATTTCCTTTTATCAACTTTAATAAAAGACTGGCGTAGCTTACTTAGTTCACTCCCGCCTGATGGCAGATGCCTGAAAACTGATCAGAAACTTTGAGAAGTTCACTCCATCCCTCTGTGTTTCTGTTCGCTCCATCTGTAAAACGGGGTCAGCTGTATTGTGGTTCGTGTGCAAATCTGTGTGCGGAGAGGTTTAGTGGGTAAGCGACTGCAACACATGCCACAGATGGATGTGTTATGGAGGAACGCTTAATATCAAAGCGAGATGTCATTTTCTTCCACTCTGCATCTGTAGTTTGTAAAACAAATGCTTCTGAATTCACAGTATTTTTCTCACATGTACTATTTTTTTCCAGGGTGATATTTTCCCAAAGACTTGTGCTGACTTAAGCTTCTGGAACCTTGTGGGTGGATCTGCTAATTTAAAGACTTGCATTTAAGTTTTCTGCATAACACTTGTGGGCTGAAGGCATCGAAGAGACAGAGAGAAGCAGAGATTTCTAGTCCTGGGGAACCTGGGGCTGATCTCTGTGGATCAAGGGTACATGATTACAACAGAAGTTGAAACCGAAACCAGGTCTTTACCAAAATGGACAAACAGAGGCATCGTTTTTTGGTACTGTCAAAAAAAATCTCAAAACTGATAATTCATAAAGCTACCTAGCTGGATATTGATTTCATGAACAGATAGGTAGTCAAACATGGGCAAATGAGAGCTATATAGTCAAGATCATAGTGTCTTTCTGGGAAGAGTTGTGGTAAGAAGTATACTGGATTTAGGTTGTGATGTTTTATATTCTAGTTATGGTTCTATTACCTTACAAGGAATGTGAAATATGAACTTGAGCCTCAGCTTTCTTGGCTATAAAATGGGTGGGTGACTTTTTTTTCCTGCTTACTGCTATGTCTGTTTTAAAGATTGAGATAATGAAAATGAAAACTCCTTGTGAGGCATGAACCACATGTAAGTTCGTTGTGATATAAGCATTTATTCATTAGCCAATTCCCGTGTTCTACATAGAGAAAAGACTTGATTCTTTTCTATTTGAGTAGCCTGCGAAAACATGCTTACACTTCATTAATAGTCACTAAAATGATAAAATCTTAGAAATAAAGTAAACCCTGATGTTGATGCGTATCCATGCATGTATTGCATGTGTCTGTCTGTGTATATCTATATCCATGTGTACTTGGACTCCAAGAATAATTTCCAGTGGTTTGTCTGTAAAATGGAATATTACTCAGCCATAAAGAATGAGAAATTAGATTCATTCATAGGAAAATGGATACATATTGAGGATATACCCCTAAGTGAAATAAATAAGTCACACATGTGTAAATACCGAATAGTTTCTCTGGTGTGAATAAACTATCACAGTAGATAAGATCCTAATGATATCATGGACCATGTGAAATAAGAAGAAAGGGGCTAAAGGTGTAGGGAAAGTGGGAAGGGTAGGGGAAAGCTAATAAGGGAAAAGAAAAAATTATGAGAAAATGAAGAAATGGAAATGAAGCATTTGTAAAGAGGGAGGGAGGAGGGTTGAAGGGAGGGCAGGGACAAGGGGAAAAAATGAGAACCAAGACCTGCCATGTGAAGGTACAGGATCCCAGTAATGAATGTTACTGTACTGTATACCTAAAATGTACCAATAAACTCAATGAGGAAAAAAAATCTTTGTAGGAATCCTGTCTATATATAAAAAAAAAGAAGAAGAAGTAATAAAGTTCTGGTCTTAGGGGTAAAACAGACCTGGTACTGGTCAATTCACTCAGAGAGATGATCCCTCTCCCTATAGTGCAGGCCTTAGATATTCATGTTCAGACCATTTGCCTTTTTTATTTAATTTAAGATTAGAAACTTGAAGAAGCCAACCTTGTAAGTATTAAGGCATCTTTTGTGAAGGATCCTAGAATGTGAATTATTGATATGTTGATACTAAATAGAAGCCCTTGCTTCATTATCATAAAGCAGCACCAGTCATTTGTAAATATATTTTGACTCTAGCTTTATTTACCACCAAATTCATTCCAGGAATTTAACTGTTGGTCAGAAAAATATGTCTAGCAGAAATATCCATCTCTAAAACAATCAAAATGATCTGGAAATATTGCTGTTTGGTAGATGAGAAATTGATAGCAAAATGTACATTTATATGTGTCTTACTGAACCCTCACTTGAAATATTAGGGAATATCAGACAAAGATCTGAAGAAACACAGTGGTCTTGCGGTAAAAGCAGAACTACTTGGGCCTAACAAATTCTGTCAGGCTCACGTAACTCACAGTCTGAGGGTCAGAATATCTGTCTTCAGTGTTATCAAGAGAGCTAAGGCAAATCAGACAAAAGGGAACTGGCAGAAAATACGTGCCTGATACTATTCACTTTTTCATCAGTGAGTTTGGTCAGAAATATTGTTTAGAAGTGGGGGGTTCTCTGTATTCAGACTGGTGTGAGGTTAGACAGAAAACACTTTGTCAAGCATGGGCTGCCTGGATGGTGAGAAGAAAGCTATAATGAAAAGGAAAGAACTTTGCTAGGATAAAGACGATGTAGAATTTTTTTTCTAAGGATGTTTTTTTTCCATGAAGATTTTGATGCCAAAATAAATATGCTCATGTATGCGTGAAAGTGCACACACACACACACACACACACACACACACACCTTTACCCTTATCCTAGTTTTCTAAAGTTCAAACTTTCCACCTCACAATCCAGAATTTCTCAGGAGAGCTAGACTTTACTGAGAGGTTCTCCAAACAATGCAGACCGAACAACAAAAAGTACTAAGTGACTTTCTACCAGTGATTCCAACCTTCATCAGAATCATTATAGAGCACAGGGATCTGGCACCACTGAAATACATTTTTAAGGTAAATTATTTATATGGCAGTGATCCATTGGCTATGGCTCTGCACATTGGTTGTGGGAGGGGTTCTGGGACACGGCTGTGCACCCATCAGTGACAATTATGTGCCAGTCCCTTGGTTCATTATTTTGATTTGTTACGGTTCACATTGAGGAGAAGTCTTAAAACCATTGCATTAAAGAAATATGGCACTCTGTCTATTCAGAATGCCTACAACCCACCTCGGTGCTATCATTGGTCTCAAATGACCTATGTTTACAAAAGAGAAGTCAGTGGATCATGTTCCCCATCCTCAGTCCCTGGCCTCTTTGCTGTAGTTTGGAAGTTTATACTCAGGAGTTTTACACTCCCAGTGTGGCACAGCTAGGAGGTTGTGGGACCTGTAAGGGAGTGAATCTAATGGAAGGTCCTTAGGTTGCTGGATGCACTGCCTTTGGAAGGGAGTAGTCCTTAAGATCATAGCCAATTATCAGAAGAGGGCTATTGTAAAAGAAGAGCCTGGCTACTTGCTGGCCTCTTTGGTTTCCCATCTTGTGAAGTGATCTCTTTCTTTGTGTGAACTCCTGCCACTGTGATGCCATCCAACAGCCAGACAAATATCAGTGCCTATGAATGTTCAGAGCTGTGAGATAACCAGTTTGCTTGATAAAGTTACACAACTTCAGGTGTATTGCTCTAGCAATGGGATACAGACCAATGCCATCCTCTTTATACATCTGCCTTATGATTTTTCTGAGTCAATAAATTAATTTACCTCCAACAATGTTTTAGAACATTGAATTAGTTTTAATGTGTACAATCACTGTCACAAAATGCATCTTCAGAGATATCCCAACATATATATTAAAAGTCAAAAGGACAATGGAAGATTTCCTTTCCTCTTCATCCAGGGATGAAAAAGAAGATCAGCCCTCGAGGATCATCACTTGACTGGCACAAGATGGGCAGGTGTTTTCCTATCTTTTGTAGTAGAGAAGACAGTCTGGGAGGAGTTGAGTTCTAAAGAAGGAGATCAGGTTTTTCAGAGAAGACCTGTGCCAAAGTTGACATCTTCTCAGGTACGTGGATGAAGATGATGTATTCCTATTAGCCACACCTAGTACTTTGAGAGACTGGGCCTGGGGATTCATTGATGACATCTTGACCCAGGACCTGACATGAGACTTCCTAAGTCAATGTGATATAAGCACTCAGATCACAAACTTTCCTTCACCCCCCACGTACCTTTAAAGAAGGTGACTTTCTGGTCCTGTTTGGGTCCTCTAGGAGTTCACCTAACACTTAGACTCTGCACAGTAAAGACTGCCCTGCTCCAAGAGCAATCCGGTGTGCCCTCAGGACAGTAGCTGAGTTGTCTTAGATGCTGAACCAATTGCCTTTGGCCAGCTCTTAGAGACCTTTGTCCTTTCTCTTCTCTACCCATCCTTGACTTTTCTTTCTCCATCCCTGGATACAGAAATACTTGGTTATCTATGTATTCATTTCTTTGGAATAACGCTGTAAAATAAAAACTCAAAAATATTTTGGTAGCTACTTATTTTAGAAATAACTCAACAAATTATCATTAGGTTAAGAGAAAATTATATTTATATATAATGTATATGATTTCTTTTTCTTTAATACATTTGTTCTCTTTATCAATTAAATCACGTAGCCTCACAAATTCCTCACTGAAAATCTTTTCCTTTTCTTCCATTTGTTCTCTGTCTGTTCTCTGTCTTTCTCCCTATCCTCTTTCTGGCATTGCAGATCAAACCCAGGGACACTCTGCCACTGAGTTATATCTTTTTCTTTTGAGACAGTATTCTATCTAATCTGCATAGGTGAGACTTGAACTCTTTCCAGCCTCCCCGAGTGCTGGGATTACCTCATATGCCACTGTGCCCAGCACATTCCCTTCATTTCATTCTTCCCTGAAGATCTTAGCTGGTAGTAGAAAGGACAGACACATAAAAATAGATTAAATTATGTTTCACTAATTATTGTTCTATTAAATACAATGCTTCTTTTGAGTTTCATGGTTTATTCCCTTACAACAGCAGAGTCACCAGGTAAGGAAGTTGATATACATCTGTAATTATTCCAGCTACTCTGGAAGTTGAGGCTGGAGCTCGGCAAGCTCAAGGACAACCTAGGGAACTTAGTGAGACTTTGCCTCAAAATGAAAAAGGACTGGGGTGCAGCTGAGTAGGAGAGTGCATGTCTAGCTTGTACAAGTTCTTGGGTTAAATACCAAACTTTCCTTCATCACAAGGACAAGAAAGAAAAGAAAAGAACAATATTTCCACTTCTAGTGGCAGCACAGTTCTTTGTAAACAGTAAATTAATAGATTAGTAGAGTTATTTAATTACAATGTGTACCATCTATCTATATTATCAAAGTGGATGGATGCTTATTATTTCTTCTATTCTATTATCTAGGCAAATTATTTAATAGTTATTTTGGAATAGAAACTATTATCATTCCATCCATATTGAATGGGAGGTTCAAACTTGGAGACTCAAAGTTCATTTCTGATATCTTTGGAGTAATCATTAAAACTACTCATTGAATTTTCTAGGCACATAGAATAGTCATATTTCTTTGAATGTTTTGAAATAAGATGTGCCTTTGATGTATGGTAATCTCATCATTTTATTTTCTGCTTGCCAGGGTAATTGTTAATACTCCAGGGATGGAGGCTCTGTTAACTTGCATACCTAAATCAGAATGATCCAGAAGACACCATCCAGTTAATCCATGATAGGCTTATGTTAGGAATGGGAAATAGCCCTTTACTATTACAGAATTTTGAAATTATTTTTATAGCAGCAAAACCTAATTTATCCCAATTATCCCATCATTAATTATTCCTTCCACGATACAGTGTAGTTACACACTTGTTACCAAATTTGTCGATCTCCCAAGAATTCCTATTCGGTTATGATTGGTGTTATGTTGGTGACAATAAATAAGACACATCCTGTGTTTTTCAGGCCTTACAGAGAAGGCAGGAGGTGTACTAAGAATAATGAAATAAGATAATATGATATGAGACTGCTAAAGCAGAGACCAAGTAAAGTAACAGAGGTACCTGGCCTGTGGGCCTGTCTTCCTTTTGTAGGAGACTACAAAATTTTATTCAAGGCATACCAATTCAAAATAATTCATTTCAAGTCAACTGGCTTTATGTTCATTTTTGAAAGGATTATACTCAAACGCAACTAGTTTCCATTAGTTTAGAGTGTCTAATATTTTTTAATCTTTTAGTATAATTTCCTTAACATTTGCACCTCCAGAGCCAAAACTAAGCATTTTCAAAGCTTTAAAAATGGTATATATATTTTAGAATTATACATATTTATGAGATACAGTGTGGCAATTTGATACATGTATAAAATGTAGTGATGGAATTGGAGTAATTAGCATTTCCATCTCCTGAGACAGTCATTTCTGTATGTTGAGAAACTTAGAACGTCTCTCTTCTAGGTTTGCTTTTATAAAGTACATAATAAATTCTTGCAAACTATAATTACTTTGTGGTATTATAGGGCACTTCTACTTCTTCTTTTCTGTAGTTGGGTCCCTGTTTCATGTCCTTCCAACCTCCAACCCCTACTCTTCTTAGCTTCTACAATCACCATTTTCCTTTCCTATTTGACAAAGGCAAATGTTTTTAGCTTCCTTGTATGAGTGACACTTGTCCTGTGTGTAGAGAATTAATCACTTTTAATTCCCATTTTCTTCCCACCTTTCCTTCATTCCTTTTTTCTGAGGTGCATTCATTGGTAATCCGTGCCTCGCAGGTATCACACATTTTCTATGCAATTTTCTTTCTTTTTGTCTGTGGTAATTTCTATTCTGTCTTGTGCTTAGAGTGGAGGGAAATACTTGTGTCTTATTCATGTCCTATTTCTTTTCCATTTCTTATCCCATCCAATGCAGAAATTTCCAGTATGTGCTACATATTTTGCAGAATGACTGGCTCTTCCTCTTGTCTTTGGCTTTTCTTGTTAACTCAGACGTGGAGCTCCCATTATGTTTGGCCAAAGGCGGAATTGACCACATCTGACCTCAGTGGGCACTCGTCCATCACAGCTTCTCTCCTTCTGTGTGCTAACCCAAGGCCCCACGTCCCATTTCAGCTGTGTAAACTAAAGTCAGGTCCCAAGGCTGCCAGGAAATTTGTGGTTAAACCACTCGACCACCTTCTGATTGTGTTAACTCTGTGTTTTGGTTTGAGGGAGTGTGTGTGGGTTGGAAACTGATTTGACTTCAACTGACTTTTTTTTTTAAAGCATTGTAACTGGATAGCATTCATCAGGTTGGCTTCTGTAAAAGAAAAACAGCAGGTCTGAACATTGGTTTTGTTTGCTTTCCACCAATGTTTGATATAAACCAGGACCCAAGCTAGGTGAGGGGTCAGGGTATAGTGTACTAGAAGAGGAGGCAACTTCCTTCCTAGCATTTAGGTTGACTGTAATCTGACGAGCCCTTGCAGGAAATCAGTGGTGAGAAGAGGAGGGAGCTGGCTTCTTTCAAAATTCGTGTTTGCCCTGGGATATGATGATTTCTTGCTAGAAACAACTCTGGTAGAAACAGCACAGTGGCCTCGCAAAAGGTTTATCTGGAATTTAGCTGCAGTCAACAGGTTCTGGTTTCTCAATAGAGTCTTAAATTTCTTGGGCTTAAACATGTTGACTTAGTCTTGTTATGAAACCAAACCTCTCATGTTTGCTACCTCTGACATTGTCTTTTTTTTTGAGAAATGGTCAAAAGTTTGTATTTCTATCTTGTACTTATTTATTTATTTAGTTAGTTAGTTAGTTAGTGAGTGAGTTAGTTAGTTTTGGTACCAGGGATCGAACTTGGGTTCTTGTGCTTGCGAGGCAGATGGTGAAACCACTGAGCTAAATCCTGGCCCTGTATTTCTGTCTTTTAAGCAGGGGGCTATTGTCCCACAACTGATGGCATATTGGGGCAGTGTGAGTAGATAGATGTACATGTAACCATCTACAAGTTCTGTCTTTGCAAAATGAATTGATGAATTTAGGTACAAAATCAGCCGCATAGAACAGAGTAAACTTATGATAAGCCACTGAAGTTTTTAAGCCAGAAAGGACTTCAGAGATCATCATCATCAACCCATTACAAGTTAAGGCACAGCATCCAAGATAGGGAATGACCTGTCCCTGCCAGACTGCACAGCTATTCTGTAGTGAGGAGTTCAAAAGAGTCATAAATGGAGACTTTGCATAATTTTCACACATCATGGCAAGGAGAGTCAAAGAAAGACGGAGGAACTGTTCTCAATGGACACAATGAAAGAAAATATGATAGCTATAAGCTGAATAGATTGTACATTTTTTAAAAGTGAGTATCACTCTGGGAACAACTGAAATAAAAGGTGAGCCGAGTCTGAGTAATGGATCAAAATGTCTGTAGCAATGAATCAGCAATGCTGTAACTGGTAATAATGTAGCAATGGATCAACATTTATTTCCATGTTTCGAGGACTATTATTGTTACATAAGGAAATGCCTTTGTCAGAATCACACCCTAGATACTTAAGTGTAGTGTGGCCTCATGGAAGAAAATCTTCTGTAGCCATTCAGGAAAAAGTTTTCCACAATTTTTGCAGTCCTTCTTTACATTTCAAATCATTTTTCTAAAAAATAATAATCAAAGGAGGAAAAACGCTGATCTTAAGATTAGTTTCATAGAATGATCTCTTTGAAGGTGTAATAAAAGAGAGCACGTGGTTACAGACGGTCTCCTATGTAGAACTTGGCCTTCCTCTACCTGCATCAGCGTCCCTCCATTGACAGCTGTTAGAGAACCACAGTGTTATTCCCCAGCATAATCATCATGAGTTGGAACTTTGCCTTTCCTTCTTTTTGGCTTCTCTCATCCATATTGTAATGATATATCAAGTACACATGAATGAAATAATTTGGTGTAGAAACTATTTTCTCACAGTGTGACAAATGCATGAGTTTCCCTTTTTAATCTACTGTAGTCCCTCCTCCATTTTTGTCTTATCTGCCATTGATTTCACATAATCTACATGTATTTGTTTCTTTCCACAGGGTATCACGGGACATTTTTTTCTCTACGGCAGTTTCTGACAAGGCATTGGTGCCCTGATATGATTTGCGCTAAACTTACCTGGGAATCCAGCAGGATGATTCTGTTAGTGGCCAGGTATTTTCAAGTTTTATCAGGACTCTACCACAAGACAGTATCATTTGAAGAAAGGAATAGGAAAATGTCTTCAGATAGAAATCTGAAGAAGAAATCTCTCAACCCACATAAAATTAATGCCTTTGTAGGAAGACAGCGATGGCAGCATAGCTCTTCAGTCACGGGAACCTCACACAGGAAAGGAGCAGCTGGAGAGCAAAAGCAAAACAGGGCACAAAAGCTCCTGAGCAAACACACAATGCAATTAGGTGACAAAGACCCTTCACTAATGCCGAATGCACATATCACATTCACAACAGAAGGGTGAACAGACAGGGAAAATGTCAGGCCTGCATAAAGGAGAATCCCAACACAGAAAATGGGGAGTCACTATACATCATAGTAAGCCACTTTTGGAAACAGCATCATAAATTGTTATATCCACTTTGTCCCATATCAGAGGAGTTCAAGAGCATGTGATAAGAACAGAATGGGCTGATGCACTGTGAACCCTAGAAATACAGGGACCTGAACAGCCAGGACTCCTTTCCATGACAGAGTCTTACACGGAGATGAAATGACAATAAAATTGAACACAGCTGCATGTGGACAAAGAAAATAGAAAAGGTAAATGAGTATGAGGAGTTAATCCGAAACAGGAAGTCTCAAAAATGAGCCAGTCATATTTTTAAGCAGTATAAGAAAACAATACACACAAAAAAAACCTGAACAGTATGAAACTTTTTCAGTGTCATTGCATGCCAAACTATGGGATAGAGTATTCATGATGCTGGTAAAACGTGATGTGAGGATTTTAGATCCAGCAAGATGGATGTTCATGCACCAAAGACAGCTATCAATTTGTAAAAAGTGGGGGAATATTTTTTTTCCAAGATTCAGTCTGCTAGAAGCAAGCTTAAGAAAGTCAAAATGATTAAAAAAATGGGACTGACTATTAAATGGGTACTAGGATAACTAAGACTAGAAGAGAGTGAGAAGAGAGGAGTAGGTAATAGCAACACATATAGCTCAGCCATAGAACATGGGGAATGTAAGGGGTGAGCCCAGGTAGAACATATTGATTCTTTTCTCTGTAATTATGCAAGTGGCAGTGGGTTTAGTACTATTGCTCTGAGACTTTTATGTGTGTATTAATGAATGAAGGACATTAATAATTGTGAAATCCACTACTCTGTCAGCCTCCATGTCATGGAGGACTGGGATTATTCTGTTAGAATAAAGGAGACACTGATATAACTGTTAAGGGATAAGTAAAAACCTCCATAGTCTGAAACTGAATTGAAGTATCATGAGGTAATTTGTTTAAATACACGTATATTTCCTAGTTCTTTCTATTGAAGTGATCTAGAAATAATGTAAAATGAAGTAGCACTGAACATTGCCAGTAACTAGATTGTGATGCTGAAATATTTCCCATTATATGACCATAGATGTTTGGAGAAATGGGTGAAATTCTGGGACTGGACTAGGAAATGCAGATGAGTCTGAAATAATTTATCATACCATAGATACTTTAACATGAAAGAATCATGGCTAGAAATTGGACTAAATGATTTCAGTACTCTAAGCATCTTCCATTACCTTGTTTAACCACTACAGGACCTTACTCCATGAGGTCTGTCTGTCTACGTTGCATGCAAGTCTTTGTTTAGTGGACCTTCCCGCTCCCAACCCATCTGGTTCATAGTTAGGCGTGAGTTTTTGACAAGGACATCTGTTCCTTCAAATCTAAAATCTGATCCATTGTGAGCTCCCTTCATATTGGCAACAGTAACTTCCAGCCTCTTTCTACTTGGGATGGATTCAAACAGGTGTCTTAGAGGCAAAAGTCCCCTTATCATATTACAAAATGCCTTGGCATGTGGTAATGCCCATTAATGAAATCTTCCTTGAATTGTTTCGTGATAGATACCAAGAGAAGACTGATTTCTGTGGGAGCTTTAAACAATCAGTTATGAGTTTTGCCTCATGTATTAATCAATCAATTAATTAATTTAACATATTTGAATTAGCGCCTACCATGAGCCAAACATGTGCTAGACACAGAAGACAGAAAACACCAGGGCACCCTTGAAACCATGAGTTCTACTCGGAGAAGCTGCCAATCCCTTCATGTCTGGCAGCACAGGGCTGCTTGTAAGAGCCAAGCTTTGTCCAGGCTGACCACACTCTACCCAGGACAAGATCTGCTATGAGTCCCAGGGAAAAACAACTCTGAAACAGAATAGCAGTCCAACAATTAACTCCTTGGTCTAGATGTTATTTCTAAGGCACTATGGATCCCCCCGTGTACATACAAAAAAGCATATGGTCTAAACAATATGGAAGGGAGGCAGGTCCTCTTTTACATATTTTTATTTCTTTCATTAGTTTTGAAGACATACTAGGCAAAAATCAACTTATTTAGCATATAGGTATAGCATAGAGCATATAGAAAGAGCATGTATATTTAGCATATATATTTTATAAATTGAGTTATAATTTCAAAGGATTTCAAACAACTGCCATGGTCATTCCACATCGATGCTTTTGCTTCTGGCTCCCTTGTGATAGTCACTGAACCTTTTCCTTTATCTATCTCCATTAGGGTCTTATAGACTAAACTCTTAGCAGTGTGGGGTCGTTTCCTCTTATGGAGGTGCGCTGAGGGTTGAACCTGGGGTGCCTTACCTCTGAGAAATATCCCTTGTCATTTTTATTGAATTTTGAGTTGTTTCACTAGGTTGCCCAGACTAGCCTCAAACTTGCAATCTTTCTTCTTCAGCTTCCTAAGTAGCTGGGATGAGAGTTATATGCCACCAAACCTACCTTTGTTTTATGTATCTTAATGTTATCTCCAGTAAAAAGTGAGGATTGAGATAATTAATGTGTGTAATTTCCAATGTAGTAAGGGATATTTTACAAGAATTTCCTTCAGTCTTTCTATAAAACAAATAAAGAAAATACAAGTATCTGTTTCATTACTTACATATCACTCTTTTGTTATGTTTCCCTAAAATGATAAGCATGCATTCCTTTATAAAAATTGTAAGCACAAAACTTCTCATTTACCTCTCCCACCTCAACTTTTTGTCAAATTGTATAGATGTTGTAGAACCATCCACACCAAAGCCTCCTTCCTGCTTCTCGGTTTTGTTTTATGGCAGCACAAGTCTCTTCACTTCTTTGTGGTTTTTCACACCCCAGTGACATTTTAAAAATCTGATCTGAGGTCTGTATCTTTCCTTAAATTTGCCTGGTCCCAGACGTTTTTTCACAGTAATTCTAAAATATTTCTTCACTATCTTTCGAGCATGTGGATCTTCATTTTAGTGCTCAGTGTAATGCTTTGGTAAAAATTTGTAATGCAACTTCTTTGCAGAATAAGGTTGCAAATGTATTCATGAGAGTGGAAATACCTCAAAGCCACATAAAGCAGGGCGATTCTGTTCCCTACCTGTGTTGAATTTCTGAGAGCTTATAGAGAATGACAGGAGAAATATAGTGAATGTCTAGTGTTTGTTTGACCAACACCCCTCTCTACCACCCCTGAAAGCATTTCTAGGTTTGTTTGCATTTTTTAAAAGTACATGATAGTTCCTTTTCCTCAGTAGTATAAATTTGAGATTTTGGCTTAATTTTAAAATTTTCTTCAGTCTCTCTTTATCTCACTCTCTTCACCTTTCTTTCTTCTTTCTTTCCCATTCCTCTTTCTTTTTTCTCCTCCTCTCTTTTATTAAGTTTTGTTCCATTCCACTTTTCTAATTAAAACCTCACAGACACATTCAGATATCCCCACTTTTATCCTTCTTTTCCTTCCTCGAAGAAAGCATTGTTTGTACTTAGTGTACATCTTTCCTATATCTATTTTCTTATTTTACTACACATACCTGTACACAAAGATAGGGTGCTATATCACGTTGCACAGTTAGAGTTCAAAGACTCGGTGTGCATTTTCTGTGCCCTTTTGAAATCTGTTCTTTCACACAAGCATTGAAACTGGTTGTGTTTTCACAGTTGCTGCTTTAAAAATGGTCCCAAGCTCTCTGCTCATCAAGCTTTGGGAGGGGAACACAATGCTGCAGCTCAAGCAGAAACAGAGTCCTCCTTTCTTTCCTTCAAGTGAGTGGTCCAGGTTTGGACTGATGAGTAAGAGTCAGATGTTTCAGTGTGAGACAAGGAATATAGGCTCAGTGTCTTATAGTGACAAGGCAGGAAGCTGTGAGTCTGGAATTTTCCAGCAGCCGTATTTGTGACAGGGAGGTGGGAACGTGTTAGCTAAATGAGTAAGGCAGGTATCAGAAGGAAGTAGAAAGGAAGAAGGAAATGAGGACTGGAAATGTGCAGGCCCTTGGTTCCAGACTTCCCCAAGGTGGCCTGCTCCTCCACAGTGTGACCTGTAAGCAACGTGTGCTTCTGTTTATCCCACTGGGTTTATACTGGGCTGTCTCCAGCGACCAAATGTGTTGACTAATGGACACTTCTTTTCTCCTTGAAAGAGCATACATGTCAGCATTTGTTGAAAATTTACCACATGTTGGTCTGTGCCCAAAGTACTACATATATTATTTTAATTCTTACATCAGTGGTATGAGGTAAATATTACTGTTTACAACTAAGGGATTTATAGCTCTTAATATGAGGCTCAGAGAATGCAAATTCTTTATTTAAGACAAACAGCTAATAAGCACAAAGCCAGAATTCAAACCCAAGTGGTTCTGATTTTGAAATATGTTTTGTCGTTCTCCATTGTATCACTCTATTTGTTAAGTCAGTGAATGTCAAGTGCTAGTCGCCGAGCACAGCAAGAGATGAAGTAGAAGCTCATCACCTGCTCAAGGAGGTAAGCCCCAACTCATTCCCTTGCTTGGCTCTGTGATGCTGAACACGCTAAAATTCCTCTTTGCTTATTTTTCTTCATCTACAGAATTCCATCTGATGCAAAGAAATGTACAGTTACCATCAGATTCGTATCCACTTACAAGTTTCTAAGAATGGTATAAATTTCCAGAAAGGATTCCATAATCATTCATCTTTGCCTTCTGAGCCGAGGCGCTGAAGGTCTATGGAAAACAGTTCATATTTCCATTCGTCTGAGGCTAATCCCCAAAATAAGCTAAATGATCTGTTTTAGGATTAAGCCTCCAAAGTCAAACTCACAATTGATAGAAGCCAATTCTTAGTTAATAAAAATTTATCGAAGTATTACCCATTACTTAGTCGTGAGCTTTCATAACTTCTTTCCTAAAGTTGTTTTATTATTCATATGATAACAGTAATTTTTATTTTAACATAATCCAGAAACAATAGAGTAGTTGTCCAATTTAAAATTATACCTTTTTTTTATATTATATGGGCTCAGGGCCGGAGATTTAGCTCAATGGTTCCACCGCGTACCTTGCAAGTTCAAGAACCCGAGTTCGATCCCCGGTAAAAAAAAAAAAAAAAAAAAAAAAAAAAAAAAAAA
>NW_022900924.1:48813117-48834530 GCF_012274545.1 Fukomys damarensis | reverse complement strand
AAAAAAAAAAAAAAAAAAAAAAAAAAAAAGCAAATATATTTTATGGGTTTAAATGGACTTTCCAAAGTATTATAAGTTCATATAGCAGATCCTGAAGCAAAGTTTAACCTACAGGCGAAAGCTGGTCCTGTTCAACAAGGTAAGAAATAATTCTTGAAGCATTTTAACTCCTAAAAGAAGAAAAAAGTTATATTAACTAAAAAAAGAACTTTTTTTTCAAAGAATCTCTGCTGATCTGAGTACTTTGTAGGTGCCGTCAGGTTTTTCACACATCCCACATTCACCTAGAATTTGAGAGAATATTAATATTTCTTCTCTTTTTCTTCTATAAATACCCTGTTTTGAAAATTTTGATTGGCTGTGCTTCTGTAGTTTTCAATCTACACGAATGCTGTGCTTGTTTCAAATTCTCTCCTACGGGGAGACGGCACTAACACACGCAGCCCTTGTGAAGATGGAAAGGAGAAGGTGGTTAAGTTCACTCGCGCAACTGGCTGGTTACTTATTATGAACGCAGAGGCAGGTTGAACCTTACAATTTACCTTCTCGCTCTATTCAGATTTGTGACAAAAAACAGAACTAAGTTCCGAAATGCTTATTACTTTCAACAGTAAAACAAAAGTTTAGTTTCTAATTGATACTGTGGGCTCCTTTATGTGTATAACAGGGGGCATTATTTCACAGCCTAAGACACATTGCTTTCATCTTCTGGACACACACACACGCACACACACACACACATCCCATGGCCTTTTGAATTTTTCAGAAATTTTCTTCCATAAACTATAAATTTTCAAAGGATTTTATTGGAGAATTTTATTTTATTGGAGAATTTTCAAAGCATTTTAAGCTAACTACAGATTCTTACTCCCTGCTGTAAGAAGCACCTTCGCCCCCAGGCTTAGGGTAAAAAATTCAGTTTCATAATTTGCTGTTGGCCGATTTTCATTTATTCTGATTTTCCCTTATCAACTTTTGCGAAAGGGGTGGATCTGGAAGAAATCATATGAGGGACCATGGCAAGTTAGAGTCTGAGGAGACAGTTAAAATAAAATCCAAGAATTTTCATCATTTTTTATTATGTGACTCTCAAAATGATGATACTTCTAAAACTCCTCAGCAGATTCAAATGTTTTGGAAAATAGTGATTGCTTCACCTGAAATATTCCTTTCATGCTAAGACTTCAAAGGAAGTGTACATTTCTGGAATGGAGAAACCCCCGGGTCCCTAACAACTTCAATACTCATACATTCCTTTTTCTGCAGCTTTCAGACTCTTTTTTCCTTTCCTGGCTGTCTTCTTTCTTTTCCTCCAGTAGATTCTCAAAATGTTACCAAAGAGTCTGTCTGCAGCCCTTTTCTTGGTTTCCACACACATTCAACCTTCCTCATTTTAATTTGTTTGATTTCCATTTGTTATTGACCCTGATATCTATATTATGTATTTACTTCCAAAGTCATATAACCAAATGCTCCCTAGAGATCATCTATCTGAGGATCTCAAACTGGATGGATGCAAAAACTGAACTCTTGCAGAAGTAGATTTAAAGCAAGGTGGCTCCCTAACCCCTGACATTTCCTTTTGCTTGCGTGAAGAAAGCTGATAGGCTCAAGTTGAGACAATCTCATTTGATTTTCAAGGAACTCAGAATCTACTCAAGAAACTAAAAATTGTAAGTAGGATTTTGCCATTTTTTATGACAGTTACAAGAAAGAAGCTATGAAACTCCTATTGGTGGGCTGCCTCTAGAGGTCTTACAGTTTCTATTCCAGAATCTTTTGCTGTTTTTGTTGCTACATTACTAAAACCTTCTCTTTAAACATTCCCTGTGTTTAATAACTGTACCATCATTAACCCAATGAGCCAAATTAGAAATTGGAAATCTCAAGACTCAATTTTCTGTCCACATTCAGTCACTTTAAATAGGGTTAGGGCATCTTAGGTAGTGATTGTATTCCAATGTCTGAGATCATTTTTAATCAAATGTATTCTTTAAAGTTCTATAAGACTGGAGATTGGATTTCCATTGCTTGATGCATCCCAATATTCACTTAGGCCTTAATCCTATTGCTATTCCCTTTCACTGATTATCAGGGGAAGTAGTTAACTTATATTTAGGCACCAAGTATCCACAAACTTTAAAACAAAGTCTCCTATTCAGCACAGTGAGATGATCATATGGAACCCAGGGCACTGACAAGACTAAGAATAACGGGGCTGACTAAGAATAACAGACTGACTAAGAATAACAGGAACACAGCTCTCAGTTCCTATGAATTCTATGAGCAATCTCTTTCTTTCTGTGCCTCTTCTGAAAGTGAAGAAGTAGATTATGTAAGTCTTTGGGGTATCAACTTTTTTCATCTCCCAATTAGTTACTTCTATGCAACATAATCACTTTGCAGAAGAATTCCTTTTCCCATTTGTAGACAAGAGATTGTGCTCTTAAAGTTATCAGGTTGATAGATTTTTCATGGAGGATTACTGGCAAACCTCAGCTTCAACTCCCAAAACATGTTATTTACACAGCATGATGTGGTACTCTATTGAGTACAGGGGACAGTTTTCACAGCTGAAATGGCTCAAAGAGACATGATGGAAGAAAACACATTTCAACTTGCTACTGATAAATGGATCACAACATGGGCAAGCACACCCAGGAGAAGATAATCCAAAATTAAGGGAAGAAAATGAGAAAAAGCCTAGATGAACAAATTCAGAACATATTCGGTGAAAGGTAAGAAAAGTCCAGGAGTTCATAATATTGCATACATACAGAAAAGTAGGAAAAATACGTTTGAAAATGCAACCTGAAAACAAGAATTAGATGCCATCAGTGGACAAATTAAATAATAGGATAAAGAAGTAATGAAAAAGGGAGAAAGAACAGAAGGAGGGAAGGAAAAAAAGAGTAAAGGAAGAGGCCAGAGAAGTACAGATTAAATGAATTAATGTGTTCACAATGTGCCGCATGATTTCCTACTGCGTTCTGGGCATTTTGCTAAGACATGCAAGTACAAAAGCCAACTTTGGATTGGGTGAGCCAAGTCACCAGGTTACTGCTATTCTAATCAGTCCATGATCCCTGAGACACAAGAAATGGAAGAGCTGAGCCCTGAAATTACCAGCGTGCACTGCTTTGAGAGAGTTTCCAGAGTTCAAAAGGATATTCCAGTTTCAGGTCAGAGCAATTCTTGAATTGAAACTGAGAATATGGAAAAACCCAGGAAGCTCAAGTTCACCCTGCAAGACACCAGACAGAAAAGGTTTACGCGGAAAATGGAGGGAGGACCAACCATGGACTTGCGGTGCGAAACCACTTGCCTCATTAGCAGGGAAAAATTAATCCTGGACTAAATACTGTATTGGTCCCATCTAGAGGAGTGAGATCTAAGCGGATGAAAACGCTTCCAAGGAACTTAAATGTATGCAAAACTATCTAGGACTGAAGTTAAAGTTTACAACAAAAAAAAAATCTCAACAGGAAAAAAGCAAATTGACCAGGGAAGACATAGATGGTAGAATAGTTATTATTAAAATTATTAAAATCGTTATTATCATTACATTCAGTATGTTCTCGTTGCTAAAGGAAATTTTAAAAATAGGAATAGAGGCATGGATAATTTGTAAAATGGTGGAAATTTCTAGAAATAAAAAACAGTATGTGTGAAAAGTATACTATGAATAACAATAGACTAAACATTTCATTAAAAAGATTAGTGCTATTGAAGAACTAACAATGAAAACAATACTAAAGTAATGCAAAGCAGAAAAAACTAAAAAGAGAAAAGATACTCATAATGTAAACCTCAGTATATCCAAACTGCAAAAATGTATGAAAAATTACACCGAAATTACACACCATAATCATAATTGCTTAAAACTTCTTGTAAAAAGAAAAACAGAACAATCAGAGAAACACAACTTTACGTAGACAGAAAGTGTTGGAAATAGTGTTAATTATATACAGCAAAATGCAGTGCCCATAGCTCTTATATTTTGAATATCACAAAAAAAGCAAAGACATCTTATTTCAGTATTTGAATATTATTACATGATTTCACAAAAAGTCACTTCATTCATCAACAAAGTAAAGTCTTCAGGAATATTTTTGTGCTTGCTTTTTGTATAGCTTACTAATATAGAAAATATTAATTAACATTTGCACTGAAATTCTACTCATTACCAGCAAAAATGGATTGGCTCTTCTAAAGTTTAGCAATAAATAACAAAAGTATGTATTCTATGTGTTATTCTTATTTATAAATTTTATGCTACATAAATATTTCCACTACAATTTATACTAGGCTTAGCTATATTTAAATATGCATCCATTTTCCTGGGATCCAGTAGTTAAATACTTAGTAGTACCTCCCTGGGCTACTTTTCCTGGATCACAGACTCAAACTCTATTCAAGAATTTTCCTTGTGAGAATTTCTGTCTTGCCCCTGTTACTGTAATTTAGTTGCAAAACCCAGGTCCTTTCCCTATTATGAGGTTTGTCTATTTGTGACCTGAATAAAGTAAACCATGAATAAAGTATTTTAATTACATTTCCACAACTAATTAGTACCCGGGAGTAATATTCACAAAATATGAAATCTCCAGTTCTTTAAATCACAGTTGTCTAAGCTTTAAAGTTTTAGCCTCAACAGGTACACTGATCAAAGTTAAAATACTTAATATAGAAACCATGAGAATAAGTCTGATAGATTTGCTACATTAAAAATGATTTTGCGGTCTGTGGATTTAGCTCAGTGGTTCCACTGCCTGCCTCACAAGCACAAGGTCCTGAGTTCGATTCCTGATTCCCCCCAAAAAACAAAGAAAGAAAGAAAGAAAAAGATTTGCTACTATATAAAAAACCTCATCAACGAAATTAAAATGCTAAAGACAATCACAAGGACATATGGAATGGATTGATCGAGTTAATTCCATTTTGAAAAAAATCATAAAAGCCATGCAAAGAAATTCCACAAGGAAATCCAATGGCCAGCGGAGCACAATAACAGTCTCACTAATAATCAAAACAATTAAAAAGAAGACACCAAATTCACTTTTACATTTTAAGATTTTTAAACGTTAATCTTGGAGAAAATGAAATAAAGGAACTCTCAAGTGTTCTTGATAGGTGGAGGCTGGCAACACTCTCTCTAGGGTTGTTGGGGGGTGACCTGCTCCTCCCTTGACCTCCTCGTGTCACTGCTAGGAATTCATGTCCCTCTGTTACACAAAGAATGTGTGGACAAATGTAGGTAAAAGAATGCGGGCCACCTCCGGGTTTACAATAATGAGACATTTGGTACACGATGGAGTGCTACTCTACCGTACAGAGGATAAACTCGAGTCGTTGGTAGGAAAATGGATGTACGTCTCCTGAGAACAAATGTTAACCAGACTAGATCAGATGTACACGCTTAAATAAACACGTGCTTTTCTTATACAAAACACCAATGTATAAGTAAAGAGCAAAATGAAAAATAGATAAGAGGAAACAGCTAGAGCTTTTGCAAAAGTGAAAGGGACGGAGAGCTGGAGTGAGTGGGAGGGGGGCAGGGGAAAGGGATACAAAATAAAGATGTGTTATGAGAAAGGCAATCGTTATGTGTTGCAAATATGGATTAATACAAATAAAATATTAAAAATGAGGTATTTTCAATCATTTGTCTAACAGAGATGAATTGGTTTAACTCTGTATATAAATGCTAAATACTAAGCAACCATAGAAATATGGAATTAAATATTATTAGCTGTCAATGAATGGCTTTAAGAATACATAATTCCAGTGCGAAAAATAGGTTTGAAACTATACACCGTCATCTCATTTTTTTTAAAAAATAAATTATTGGTACATTCTAGGTAGACAGTACAGCTACATTCATTACTGGGATCTTGGACCTTTACAAGCCAGGCCTTGGTTCTAATTTTTTTCCCTTGTCCCCACCCTCCCTTCACCCCTCCTCCCCCGCTCAAACACTTTAATTCCATTTTTACATTTTCTCATATTTTTTTCCTTTTCCCTTATTCCCCCTTCCCTATCCTTCTCACTGTCCCTACACCTTTGGTCCTTTTCTTCCTATTTGTTAATTGTCCCATTAGGATCTTGAGTACTATTTTAGTTCTTCACACCAGAGAAACTATTCGGTATTTGCATATGTGTGCATCATCTCAATTTTGACAGAAACATACATGTTCGTACATGGTTACACAATTACAGAGTATTTGTAGACATGTATGCACCCACAGTGGGTAAGATCTTGAAAGATCCAATGTTAACTGAGCCTTTGTTTCGCAAAGTTTTTTTCCTTGTTCAGTTTTTGCTTATCGCATTTAATTGTTCTAAACTGTGCGTGCCTAACTTATACAGTAGGATCTTCAAACCCATCCTCGTACTATTTCAGCACTTTGAGAGTTTCATAACCAAGGGACTCGAGAACTTGATAGTTCCAGATTCTTTGGGATTGCAGCTGTTTCGCTGAGAAATGGGTTTGGAAGCAGCTCAGTGGGATAAGTATAACATAGGAGGGCACACCTGGAGGGCGGAGAACCCTGTGCTTGCATTTTTTCTGGCTCTGTGCTATGCAAACCCTGTGCTAACTAAAGCAGCCTACAGGTGGCTGCTTTCTTCTGCCTCTGTGTGAACTGCAGAGAGATTGACTCACTTCGCTGAATCACTTTACTAGGAGGGGACTCTGAGTTTGGTTACCCACAGGCATTTCTCCTGTGACTGGGTGCCCTGGGGGAAGTTTTATTTTAACGTTTTAAGGGAGGGTTTTCCAGCCCAAGTGAAAGGTTGTGAATGATTGAGGGTGACCATGCCCTCACAAGCACATCTGTTTACAGTGTACAGAGACTGGGGCAATCCAACCTCTTGGACTTGTCTCCTTCTTTGGCATCTCTGGGCGAAAAGGCTCCAATTTCTTACTTAAAAGTTGGAAATTTTATTACAGGAAAATGTCTCCTACTCCAATCATCCCTATATTTCTGCCCTTTGAGACGACTTAGAAGGGGCCTCTAACCATCTTCCAACACAGGCTACAGTTGTGGAGATAAGACTGGAGTTTGTTGCCTGAAGCATTTGGAAGTCTTCGCATCTAAGTGTAAAGGAGCACTTCGTATGATCCATTTTCTGTACTCTGAACAGTGTCCCCATCATGCCTTCAGTTGAGCCTACCAAAATGACATTGCTAAAGCGATCAACTTACACATTAATATGGTAGCCTGTAAAGAACTTCAAAAATGTGCCGGGAGCTGTGCTACATTCTGAGGATAGAGAAATGAATTCAAATAAAAGCTGGCCTTTGGTAATTTAAAGGCCACTAAAAGGATCTGGTGTGAATAAACTGACTGTTCATAAAGACTGAAAACATGGGCATATATGCATAATGATATATGCATAATGTCATGCACACTTCTAATCTATAAAATCTGTACTGTAATATTATATTTGTCTCTTGGTTTTAGAGACGCCTGTTGGACATAAAATGGTAAGTACCATAGTGACAGTATAGTCAGATCCCATATTCCAGTGAGTCTGCCTGATGAAGACAAATTTAGGGAGAGACAAAAGAGGGTTTGGATTAGATATTTTCTTAAGGCAAAGGAGCTGGAGAAGGGTGTTGTCTACAAAGGAAGCCAACACTAAAAAGAGGAATAGATCTTTGTCTGGTTTGAGGTCACAAGAACTTTTCAAAAATTGAATATTCAGAGTACTGTTTATTGAGGTTAGGAGGCTGAAATTCTGAAATCTAACTAGAGAGATGGTGGCACTAGTTTTCTTTCATTCATTACCATTCATCTGGCAACCAGAGATCTGACAATAGATTCATACTAGCAAGAAACACTATCAATAAATATTCAGGAAGCAATCTGGACAGTTAATAGCTACAGCAAGTTGGATTCTGAAAACATAAAGGGCAGATCAGAGATGTGCTTTCGTGATAATCTGTAGCAACCTCCTACAATTTCCAGGGCTACATTAAGTATAAACTTCAGCCTGTATAATCACATGCAATACCTGGAGAGATTTTTGAAGGGCTGGGTTTAGAGAGGAGGATTTCTTTAGCCATTATTCTTGCACCTGAGATCTAGAAGCTTAGTCCCATCAAAGTCCAGGAGAAAGACTGAAATTGAGCTAGATCAATCCTTCTCAGAGTTCAAGGCTACAAGCTGAGGAATGAATTTAAGAGACTCGGAGCATATCACTTGGATACTAAGATATGCGCTCTCTGCCCCAACCCAAGCCTAGTGCATCCAAATTTCCACTTTCACAAGATCCTGCTATGATTTATACGATACTGGTCTATAGTTCTCATTTTGAGTAGACAGAATGTAAGCCAATGGTTCTCTAACGAGAATGTACATTTGTATAAGCTGGAAATGTGTAAGAAATACAGATTTCTGATCTCTGGGGACAGGAGAGGTAATCAAGGTAAAAAATATCATGAAGAAATAGGTTCACAGGGTCAGAATCATACAAAAATGTAGATGATATGGCCCAACAATGGACTGATGGACAGAGTGATGGATTAGAAGGGTTTAGAGGAATATAAAATGGAACTCCAGGACTTGATAAGTAACTTAGGGAGGGTGCTTCTCCTTAGTAAAGTTGACTCAGTGCTTCTCACTGCATTATCTGCACAGTAATTAGAAGATAACTCAAATTTAAAATGTGGATTTTACATCACCCCAGCATATTTAAAGGATAGTCCAGATGTTCTACATTTTCTATTCACAATTCAGGAGAACATTCCCCATTCCAAAGTTAATACATCCTTGTTTAGATAGCGTAGTAGCTTTAATATATGTGACGGCTCTCTGGTTGGACTCAGAGCACATAGCTGGACAGGACAATTCCTTGTTGTACAATATGGATGCACACATTGGAAAATGTTTAGAATCCCTGGCTGCGATTCCTAAATGCTGTGACATACCATAGACCTGTGACAATCAAAATGCCCTCTCTTTCATGTCCACATCTCCAAGCTGCACAATGCAAACTCAGATTCCTTATCTCTCCATCAGGATAATGTTAAAGACTGAAAAAATATATTGAGCGTTACCAATGTATAAAAATTGACTGTATCAAAAATTAAGTTCAGGGAGTTGAAAACACACCTCCTGAAGCTGTGAATACGGGCGAAAGAGGAGATGTGGGACAAAATGAAAGAGCACTGACATTGTTAATGTGTAGATTGGAAGCCACTGCTTATCTGTGCAGGTATCAGAATAGTATTTCTTTTGCAAGGGTATATTTTCTTTTTTATAAAACTGAAATCTTTAAAAATTGCCTGGTTCATTTGTCTTACAAGACTGGTGGGTGTTGATGAGTAAAAAACACTTTAATGTAAAATTCCATTGAACTATAATGTGATGCTCTAAATAATTACTTTTCTCTGTGTGATCTGAGAAGCCTCTAGGTGGGAGTCAACCTGAAGCCAGGTCCTTTTTGTTTTCGAAACTCTTCTGTGGCCCTGGCAGTGCCAGCCTACAAGGCTTCCCATTTGATTGAAATAGTGTATCAAATGCAAAAATAAAAATAACCTGCAGCTGCAATGTTAAAGGTTGTTTTTGACTTCGGCTTTGCACCCTAAAGCCCGTTAGAATTTCCCATGTACACAATCAAGAGCAGGTGGTCAGTGGGAAATTCCCATAAGTCCCCTGAACAGCTTTTTTTTTAGCCTGCCTTAGGGTTATGTTAGGTTCTCTCACTTTCTTTTTTGCTGTATTTTTCTGTGTCTCTTTATCTTGGTCTGTGTGTGTGTGTGTGTGTGTGTGTGTGTGTGTGTGTGTGTAAGAAATCACTCACTCCTTCCATACCTACTTTCCTCTAGCTCTTTGCCTCAGAATCCTGATTCTGTGGACTATGTCAACATGTTATCCACAATCCAGATAGTTTCCACCAATGGGAAGCCCCAGCAGAAGGTCAGAGTAGGGAGGAAATAGCAGTGAGGTCTTTGGCTCTCTGGTTCTCAGTCCCTGCCAATGCCTATTCACAGATGAGTGCCTGCATGTCATTAAGGCAGCTGCTCTGAGGGTCTCACTTTTGCCAGTTTCATCTCTTGAAGCTTTGGGCCTCAGAATGGGGCCTGATTGGTAGTGCTGCTGGTCCCAGGATCCATATAGTCCCTTGCATCTCCCCTATACTTTGCCTACGCTTTTGTCTTTATGATTTTTTGCAAATAAACTAATTGTGTATTATCCTAATTAGAGTAGGACATCTGAGTTCATGGTAACCTTTTCTGATATAATGGTTAGAAAAATAAAGTGGACTTTTTGAGAATGTAGACCCAAAGTACTAATGTTTCTGCAAATAATTTGTCACAGAATAATCCCACTGCGTCTTTGGTCTCCTCCACTTGCAATAAAATAAGTTTTGCATGGTGTGATTTTTAAAAATCCCTTCTCCAGGCACTAAAAGTAAGATAAATCACTGCAGAAATATAAGCTTTTGCTATGATTATCATTCGCTAGAATTTGCATACCTGTATTCTTTCACTGTCACTTCATCAAGTGGGACTCCAGGCGTCTGTGCAGGTGGAGAAGGAGCCTTCTGATGTTTGAATTACTTTGAAGCTTATTAATTTATATGATTCCTGGTGGGCGGTGGTTTTGATCGCTGTTTGCTTATTCTGAAATGGTACGAATATTAAATTTAGAAATGTCTGATTTGTTGGCCTATGTTGTCCAAATTTGAATGGTTTCAAAAAGGAAACACAGCTTTCTGTTCTTTTAGACAACATTCATTATAGTCCATCAATCAGTCAACTAGCTGTCTTGGAACATTTACTGTCACTCATGCTAATGCCAGCTTCTCAGTTACCATTGTTTTGACTCTAGGGAGGCAAAGAAAAGCACTCTGAGAAAGAGAAATGACAAGGAATGTGTGGCCATGGCAGCCGCTCACTTGGAGCCAGCAGCGACGCTGTTGGCTGCCTTCAAAGCAATGCTGTTATTTTGTCACGTTACAACTCCTAAGTAAATCTCCTTTGAAGGAACCTAAATCAGAAAACTTGTAGTTTACGCTTCGTGCCCCTGAAGGATCTGTTGAACTGATGGGCAACCTGTCAAGACTCATTCAGTACTAAAACACTACTTTCACATCACTTCAATCAAACCTGGTGTTATATTGCTCACTTTTTTCCTTTCTGTCAAAGTATCTGTATTGCTTAAAAGTTTAATAAACCACAAGGGTTATAAAATTAGTGATATTTATACAGTGCATACAGGCTTGCAGGTTGTTTTGTTTCTTGTCATTATATTTATCCCAACCATTATCACATGAACTTTGGCTCTGACAAACTTTGGTTAGTGGCACAAAGTCGTGTTTCCTAACCCAAGGCCAAAGCTGAGTCCGACTGTTCTGGAGATGTGTTTATGTGCCCTGCGAAGTGTCCTTTGCATAGAGCAGGGGCCTTTTCTCTTCATGCCTGGGGCCTAGGAGAAGGGTCGTGTGATACCACCTAAGTGTGACCCAAAGTGGAAATGAACAGTCCTCTGAAATGCGGTGAGAAGTTTCTCGATTCTCTATTAATTAGTAAAATAAGGGGACAACTTTAATTCAAACTTCCATTCACCTTAGTCATCTCTGTACATCCTTCTCATGGGGTGGTGATATAGTTCTAACCACAGTGCCATGAAGAGTTGGCTTCTTCTGTCCTCATCTGCAGCACGTTCCAGTACCTAGGCCCTAGACAACCCTCCTCTTGACTGCATCAGTGTGGACTCTGCACGGCACTTATACCAGTGGATTATTCTACCTATAGTTAGAATAGAAGCTCACCAAAAGTTTGCAGGAATGGTTTGAGTTGTGTTGGAGAAGTTGATCACAGAATACCATAAAGGCAGCACAGGAAATATTACAGATGTAGCACAAGTCTCCCACAAAATTAATCTTTCTGGAAAAAAATCTGAGTATGTTCTTCCAAGAAGTTTTACACTGAGATAGATTATGACAATGCAAGACTGCTACTTTATACTCAATATTTCAGTAAAAATGCTTTAATATAGTGTTGAGACCAAACTATTGTCTTTGAGGCTGTACTCAACACACCCCACCTTCCTTTGCACACCAGTGCTACCAAGCATGGTCAGAAGGTTTGTAAAGTGAAGCCTTGGGGACTGGCTCCAGAGGATGTGACGGGAAGCCCGAGAGATAATGAGAAACAGCAAGGTTTTTGACTCTTTGTGTTTTGGGTGACTCTCTTCCAGTCTTTGTTTACTGCTAGTATTTTCTCAGGCTTAGTTATATTTCGTGAGATAATTCTTAAGACCTTCACCTTGAAAATCCAAGCAGCCCCTGTCCTTGGGAAGGAAGAATGTGCATTATTCAACCCTACCATCTGTGGAGTGAGCTCTGGCTCTGGTTCACTGTAATAGAAAAATTACGGAATTAGAGTCCTAGGCGATTTGAAATGAGGCTCTATTACTTATCAGCTGTGTAGTGCTGGGTAATCCAGTTCTTCTCCTGGAAATTTTTTCTCCACTTGCGAAATAAGAACAACTATGTCTGCTTTATCTGTATTTTACCAAATAGAATAGGAGGTGATGTGCAGTGAGGTGGTGTTCTCGAATGGTTCCGCTAGAAGTGGCTTGGCAATTACACTTATTCCAGGACCTTCTTGCCTTGAACAATGATGGGACAAACCAAAAATGGTGCCAAAAGTTTATTTGAAAAGCGAGGGGAGAAACTGGCTCTGCAGAGTGAACTTGGGCCAAACAAAAAGAGGAGAAGAGGAAAAAGAACAAAAGGAGAAGGACACTCTGATCTAGAAGACATAGAGTGAGTTACCATGAAGTCGCAATAGCGGGTGGGCTCCTGGTCTTGTCTGTATCCCTATGTCATCCACATCTCATGGGAGCCCTCGAGAAGTCCCACATATGGGGTCCTGGGAATTATTTGGTGCTGTCCTGCGATCTTGTAACTGACAAGTCCCACTCATTTCCCCAGCCAGCTTTGCCATGCCCTGGCTCCTATAACAATGGGATATATAAAAAATGATCCCCAGGGATCTTTCCCTAATTAGAAAGATTAATATTGATAAGCTCATTTAAATACGTTGCTTTAATATCCAAATAATAATTATTCAGTTTGATAGTACTATTTTGAAAGTTCAGTTCCTAAGTAGCATTTTACCACCTGTCTTATGGTCATGAGACACTAAAAAGAAGTTTAAATTTACATATGTGCTTTATTGTGTAGGTGTATGGTTGTGTGATCAGATAAAAGACTGTCATAGATAAAAGTATTATACAGGACAAGAGGATAAAAAGATACAAGGGCAATGGAATGAAGATCTGATTGGAAGGAGAAAAATTACATGTAATAACTCCAAATATTAAGGAACAGATCATTTATGTATTTTCCATTAGTATGTTTTTGTCATACACAAGGTATACATTCATCATGGGGAGTTGGTACATGCACATAACACATCTTAATTCTTTTTCAAAGAATTAGTCTTAGATCCTGTAATTTTTAATTTTTAAATGTTTTTTACATGTTTTGGTACTGGGGATCAAATTTGGGACTTTGTGCTTGCAAGGCAGGCAGCGGAACCACTGAGCAAAATCCCTGGCCCTGATCCTGTAACTTTTAAAAAGATGAGTCTGTATCATGTCATTATGATCTCCTATTTGAACCATTTAAACATTTTACTTAACATTTACTGGCTTTATGTATGTCTATCTACAGTATCCAGGATACAGTTATTGCAATTTCAACTATTTCAATTTGCTACAGAGTTTTAAATACATAAATTTGAGAAGGTGAATAGTTTTTCAGTCATATTATGAGACATGCTAAACTGACACTTTAGAGGTCTGGTTTTAGTTTGGTCCCCAGTGTAGCAATATGAGCATGATCTAGAAATTTGTCATTAATACAATTTGGGGCTCCCAACTCAGACTTTCTAAGTGAAACCCAGTAATCTATATTTCATCAATTCATCTCAGTGATTCTGGTATATACTAAAGTTTGAGAAATCATTTTAAAGCCTTCAGAGAACCCTTCCTGTGAGTATTTGTCATGTCATTCTCTTCACTTCGCTTAACTTTTTTCAATTACTGTTTTCTATAAACAATAACAAGAATAATGAGAACCATGCAACCTAGAAACCTGTATAATTTATGAAGTGTTTTGTACAAGTACTGGTCATAGCTGTGCCCTGAGGTGCTGTAAGAGTCTAAATTGTAGTTGAAAGACTAAGTGATTCAACAATATGTTGATTCTAGTTGAACCTGATTAAAAATCTGAGTGCTTATATATGTGGTTTCTTGGGTAAATTGGCTCTCTGAAGCCACTTACTAATTGTCTCTTGGAATTGAGCACTCACTAGTACCAGAAACGTTTGATCAGACAAGATTAGGCTCCTCAATATATGCTAATAATAACACAAGTTGTTAGAATAAAGGAGAAACTACCTTGAATGTTGAGTTAGATAACTCTCCCTGGGGGAGTAAGAAGTTTAAGACTCACTAGAAACAGTTTACAGGGATCTCTCAGTCAAAGCTGGTTTATATCCATGGGAGTTGAATGGCATTCTTAGTATCAGTTTTTTGAGGAATCTTCCACAGTTGTGCTAGTTGACATTCCCACCAATGGTGTAGAAGGATTCCTCCCCAAACCTGGTCTCACGATTTGTTATTGTTTAATTTCTTGATGATAGCCATTCATTTTAGAGTACGATGAAATCTCAGTGTTGTTTAATTTGTATTTATCTAATGGCCAGAGATGTTGAACATTTTTCATGTACTTGCTGTCCATTTGTACTTCTTTTGAAAAGTGTCTAGTCATTCATTTACCCATTTTTTGATTGGGTCTTTAGCCTTGGGTTTTCTTATTTTTTGAGTTCTTTATATATTCTAGATGTTAGTCCTCTGTCAGTGGAATACCTGGCAAACTTTTCCTTTCTCTTCACTCTGTTGGTTGTTTCTTTGCTGTACAGAAGCTTTTTAATTTGACATTATCTCTTTTGTTGATTCTTGATTACCAGAGACCCCTGCGGTGGATCCTGATCTCCTGCTAGGTGCTATAATTTATGGCAAGAAGAAAGACTTAGAGAAAGAATTAAAGAGACAGAGACAGGGAATTGGCATGACCAGTGCGTGAGCAAGCAAAGGTCCTGCAAGCCAAAACCATCGATATTTATTGGTGACATATCATTATTAAATTGGAGTAAAGGGGCTATACGAAGGGGCCAAATGAAGTTACTAGGGACATATTGCTGACACAGGCAAAGTTAGTAAAAGAAGCAACAAAGCATTCTTGTATTAGCCTGAGAATGGAATTTGGGTAAGAATGACTCTGATCTTGGCTGTGTGTTATCTCATACCCTTTGATCAGACTCACTTCTTAAAATAAGTCATTTGTGAGTTTAACTCTTTACAGCCTGAACGTCTTACAGTCTGATTTGGACATGATCCATGGGGCAGTCTCCCACATTTGAAGATATTTTTGTGCAATTAGGTCTCTATTCAGAAAGTCCTTACCTATGGCTATATCTTCAAAAGTTTTACCTATTTTATCTTTCAACAGATTAAGTATTTCTCTTTAGTATTTAGATCTTTGATACATTTTTATTTTAGTTTTGCAATATATATGGAATGAAGAAGAGACCTACATTAGCAAAAGCAGTCTCAGGAAACAAGCAAAGCAGGAGGCAAAACAATCCAGATTTCAAGTTATATTACAAAGCCATAGTGATAAAGAAAAAAAAGCAAGGTACTGGTACAGAAAGAGACATGTGTATCAGTGGAACAGAATAGAAGATGAAGAAACAACTCCAGGCACATTGAGCTCTCTGATCTTTAAAAAGGGGGCCAAAAACATACACTGGAGGAAACATAGTATCTTTTTAATAAATGAGGCTGGGAAAACTGACTATTCACATGCAGAAGATTGTCTAGACCCATTTATCTCACAATGTACTAATATATTATTAATATTCATTAGAAAATGCATTATGCAATTTATAATTATAGTGTATTATTATAATAATTATAATGTATTATTTTATTTAAGCCTTAAACAATTTTAAAATGTATGTTCTATCATAGTGCTCATAGAGAAATCAAATCAAGTGAAAAATCATATCCTTCATATTTAGAAAAAGTGAGACTTGTCTCTAGATCTGTCCAATTCTAAGCCTGCATACTTTAGTATGATGCTTCCTGCAATAGACCTACAGGTTCCTTTATCTATCTGTCATTAACTGGAAAAAAATTTAAAAATCAACATACAGCCACTATGCCAAATAAAGAAAACATGCACCCAGACTATGTTGCATTTGGCCAGGGCCCCAACTGAATCGATAATGTGGTGATCTGAAGTCTTATGGTTATGAGTCTAATATCTCCTAATATTTCACCAACTTTTGATCCCAATAAGGGCCTGTTTTCTCCTCAAATTCTGAAATCCAGATTGTTTCAAAAGCCTTAAGCTCCTCCTTTCTGAGTACAACAAAACAAAACAAAACAAAACAGTTCTTCTCTCCCACTGTCCCAGATGCCCAGTGTTGTCCTTTCCTCTTTCTGGATTCAAGAACTTTGTCCCCATAGTTCAGTACCCCTGCATGTGCGCAGACACCTCAAAGACTTTCTGCCTTCTTAATCACAGCTAATATTTTGACTCCTATTCAAAACCACATTTGAGTCTCACTTTCTCATATCATTCCTTCCCTGTTCTGGCACTGCACATCTGTAATACTTTTCGATTACAGCACTTAGTCAGATATAGCTCATGGCATTTTCTGCAGGTTAAATGTTAACTGTAAGTCTCTCAAGTAGAGGCAAACAGGATGCAGTTAAATTTTCATGAAAAAAACATAGCTTATGTTTGTTTACCTGGATATTTGAGGACATTTTATTAAGCTTATGATGGAGAACTAATAAAAAAAATCTTTCTCAATAAGATTACAGTTCACCTGTTTGATCAGAGTTCTCATTACTCTACCCTGACTCCTCTATAGACTAATTCAACCAAATGACCAAAGCTAAACTGGAATAAGGGGACTTTTACAGATTTAAGAATGATGAAATATCAGATAAAGATAATTTCCATCAAAAGGTATCCATACTGTTTCTGATACTGCTCATGAAAATGAATTAGCAATGACGTTTGCACTTTCTTCTCTGTACTGAGCTCGTAATTATTTACTGGAGTTAACCCTTATAGTATCTCTGTGAAATACATGGTTCCAGTCCTCAGACAATATTACTCTTCTGCTTAAAACCTACATTCAGCTCCCATTTTAACTTAGAGTGAAAGGAGAAATCTTTACGATGGCTTAAAAGGCCTCTTGCCATCCTGGTCTTTCCCTCTCCCATTCCATTTCTGACCTCTGGTCCATCTGTCCTTGCATACACCCTCTTGCTCCATGGGGTTACAGCAACACTGGCATTCTTGTTCGTCTTCCAACAGTTCAGAAAAACACCCACTCTCAAGGCCTTGCACTGTCTGTTCTTATTGCCTGAAGCACTCTTTTCCCAGATTTCTAAGCGGCATCCCCTTCAGCCTTGGCTCAAATGTTATTTTCTCAGTTGAGCA
The DNA here is from genome assembly GCF_012274545.1 of Fukomys damarensis. Taxonomy (NCBI): domain Eukaryota; kingdom Metazoa; phylum Chordata; class Mammalia; order Rodentia; family Bathyergidae; genus Fukomys; species Fukomys damarensis. The sequence goes on along the minus strand of NW_022900924.1, from coordinate 48,816,983 downwards.
TGTAGGGATTATCTTATTTAAAACAATCCTTCCTTCTACCATTAAAAGAACTTCCATCTTCTTTCCTTGTTTATTTTTATAGCATGGGTTACCTTCTAAATAGAGTGTAAGGTTGACTTATGCATTTTGTTCACCAGATGGGTCATCTGATTTTTGGCTTGCTGTTCTGTCCATCTTCTTCTAAATGATAAAAGGCTAGAAGTTTATAGATCACATTTCTCATTTCTTTATCATCTGTTTTAGGGTTCTCTAGAGGAACAGGCTCAATATAAATATATGTACAATTATACAGAATATTTATGAAGCAGGATCAGAAATGGAAGAGTCAATGCCTGATCAGAGAGGTAAGAATCCAAAATGTCTGTTTGTGCCCCCGAAAATCAGAGGTTCCAGCAGCAGAGGCAGGTTGAAGGCTTGGAAGCATACTGAGAGTCACTGATGCAAGTCTGCACCAGAGGCCAAAGAAGAATCTTCATTAAAAGGCTGAAGAGTCTGCACTGGAATCCTAAAGGAACGGGACATCAGTGCTCAAAGGCAATGGTGAAAACTGGAGCTCCTCCCCCACCAAAAAAAAAGCAAACGGAAAGAGAGAAGCCCTTCCTTCTTTCCCTTTTTAGTCCACCCAAACTACAATCCCATTGGTTAACACCCCCCCACTCCCAGCTAGTCTTCCCGGCACAGTTTGCTAGCCTACATGTCAATCATACATAGACACTCCCAGGATTGACTCATCTACAAAGTGGCTCTTAACTGAGTCAAGTCCATATATTATAATTTGGAGTCACACACCAGTCTTCTGGGATAAATTCTGATGCAAATTCTGTTATAGTGACTGTGAAGATCATTTGGGTGTATGAAAGACTGAAGAATAAGAAAGATCATTTCATTCTGTTTGTAACCCTACCTCAAGCAGCAACAGCAACTGTAGTTGTCATTGAGCTTCGGGATGCAGTCTAATTAGTATTGATCCAGCAAGGGCAGCATCAGAGACCCCCGCTGTCCTGGCAATGCAACACTCTTTATATTTATCCAAGGGTCAACAGTGGTAATGGACTTGGGGATCTGGGGTACCTACAGTGCCAGAAGAAGTTGAGTTTCTTAGCTTCCTACAATGCAATAGTGGCAACATTTGCAGTAAAGCCTCAGTGATGCAGTTTTTGGGAATGAGAAACATTGGCTCAGATATAAACAGTTTCCTTTCTTAGTCTTCTAGTTCATAGAAAAGTAATTCCTAATCCTCAAGTCGTTTTTTTTTTTTCCTCTTTTAATCTTCTAGCTATTTCAGTCTTTTAAATAACCAAATCCTTAGGAAATACTTTGTTTCTGTTAGGAATACTTAGAGAGCTTCTGCTTTTCTGGAAGAACTTGCACTGCTGTGATGTAGAAGACTTTGGTCTCTATTCATACTTCTTGTCACCACCAAAAACAGGCCAAAGGGATCTTTTGCCGTCTGCTGCTGTCTAATCTTCTGGCCATGCTCCCTTTCCTCCATTTAAAAGTCAACAGTACTGAGTGAAATCTAGATTTCCAGTTCCCTGTGCTACAGATGGCAAGGAAAATCACCGGCATGTTTATGTCTTCTCCAACAACACCAATGATAAAATTCACAAGAGAAGCGAGCTTGACAGTTTTGCTTGCTATTGTTTTCTTACTGCCAAAACTGCACCTTAAAAACAGTCTTTTTCTTATTTGATATTCTCTCTTAATGGAAACTAATGGAATAAATTCATTGCAAGATTTAATAATTTCTTGAGTACTAAGCCAAGATGATAAAATTAAACTCTAATCTGGGTGATATTAACCTGTACAGATATCTGTTTGTGTAGGAGACCTACTGTGCTGAAGTTCTGCTGGTGAAGCGGACCAGTAGGATATTAAACAGTCGATATTAAGGATCCAGATTCCAGATGGAGCTTTGTCTTTCTTTATCATGTGACCTCATTTCACTTTTCCGATTTTCGGTTACTGAATCAACAAATATATATATTTAGTGTGATCTTTGCATCATATTGCATAGGCATGACAGTATACAGCACAAGTCGTCTTCTCTAGAGATTCACCACACCCTGTTGATGCAAATATATCTCAGTAGTAATCATGACTCTCACACCTCCATGACACTATTTCAGACTTAACTAGTCACACTTCTCTTTTGCCCCTTTCTAATAGATTCCATGGGAGTCTATTGGGGAAGTCTAGCTATGAAGTTGCTACAGAGACAGATCCTGATTAGTGAAAATTTGATCAGGGTACTATATTAAACCCCACCCTTAACATAATTTTCAGATCTTGTGCTATCTAGTCACAGTCAAACTTGCTAATCTTACTGTATCCTGCTTTTCTCCTCACTCTGAAATATATGTGGTTATGAGAAGGTAATTTCTATTCCTTCTGGGAACTTTCCAATATTTTTTATCTCTAATTTTTAGTACTCTTACTCCATCCTTTGCTTAGGATACCTCTACTCATCTTTCTGATTATAGCTTAAGAGAAGCATCTTCTCTACCTGCCAGTCTGAATCATAATCCACCTTTTTGTTTTTACATATTTCTCTTCCTTTCTTCTGCAGCACTTTTCAAACTTTCTAAATACTTTTAAATCATTTGTTGAGTTCTTTTCTTCCACCACCAGAATTAAGCCTCCACAAAGAAGAAAAAAATATATCTTATGCAGCACTAAGCTTCCAGTGTAATCCCAGATGCTAGATAAACATCTGTTGAGTGAATGAATGATTAAGAAGCCATTGAAAAATTATAAATAGAGAAGTGACTTGATCTGATGAGTACTTTTTTTAGAAGGTCATTCTGAGTTTAGTTTCCCCAAAGTGAAATGATAATTAGAAGATATATATGGTACCTAGCATGCTCACATTCCATGATTTTGTTCTGCCACACCTGCAAGAGAGTTCTTAAAATTCATCTTGTGTTTGTATTTGTATGCCTTACTTGTGACATGGGTAAAATTTAGTGTGCCATCTATCATTTTATATATGTCAAAGATGAACTGGCTCAGCAATACATGGCAAACAAGGTAAAGGGAGTTCGTATCACCTGGATGCAAAATCAAGGAATGCATAAAGAAGATTTTGTTGATTTCCAACTGGACTTTTGGTTTTCTCCTTTGAGATTCTTTTGAGTCACTATGACTGTCAAGTAGAGGGAGATATCTCAAACCCTTCAGCAATGCCCTTGAATGTTGGCTCACAGATGCTTAAGATGATTCGAACACTTTGCATTTTTGTTTAATCTCATTAGCATGGGTACATGTAAAATTTATGATTTGTAGAGGTCTGGAGATAAATTTAACTGCCTGGAGTAGCTGACATATTTCAGGGAATATTAGATTTGGAAGTAAGTTAGCAGCCATAGAGCCAAAGTCTAGCTTGCAGTTATGCATTTGTTTATGCAGCAAGCCCTTAATTTACCTGCATCCGATGATGTGCAGGGGCTGTGAATATAGATATTCTACAGATGAGGAACCTGAGGACTATATAGGAAACACAACGTTTTCAATGTTACCTTTGGTTAAGAGAGTTAAACACAGGAAATGTGATCTTAACTGTTGGTTCCTTTCCACATTTGCCAGATTAGACAAACTTGGGCCTACAGGGCTAACTATGGGCAGCTTCTTGTTTTGTAAATAAAATTTTATTGAAATGCACTCGTGTCTATTTGTTTACACATTGTTTATAGCTTTTTTCCTGCTAAAATGGTTGCCACAGAAACTGCATGTGCAACAAACCCAAAGTCTTCACTATCTGCTCTTATAGAAAAAGAATAATTTAGGGCTGGGGATTTAGCTCAGTGGTTCGGTGGCCTGCCTTGCAAGTGCAAGGACCCAGGTTCAATCCCTGGTACCAAAAAAAA
>NW_022900924.1:48741030-48812865 GCF_012274545.1 Fukomys damarensis | reverse complement strand
GAAAAAAAAAAAAAAAAAAAAAAAAAGAATAATTAATCCTTTCTATAACATAAATTTTGTTCATGTACTGATTATAAAATTATTTATGTCATAAGCTTAGAAGTAAACAATGTCACTCTTCTTTTTAATCTTTAGTATCCATAAACATTTTCTTTACTTGTCCACCAACAATCAAATGAACCGACAGAGTTTAGATGCAGGTATCTAGGTTGGGACCAGCCTAGGGAATAGAGCAGATTCTCCCTACATCTAGGAACAATTTTTTTTTTGAGTGGGCACTTGCAGCGTGCTAATGAGAATTATCTTTGTTCATGCTGCTAAAATAAAATACTGTTGAGCTCATAACAATAAAACTTTATTTTCTCTGGAAAATGTGAAGTCCATAATGAAGTCACTGGCAGACTGTCTGGAAGAGTACTCATTTCCCATTTCATTTATGGTATCTTTTTGCTGTGGTCCCACAGGGTGAAAGGTACAAACGAGCTCTCTAGAGCTTACTTCACAAGATCACTAATGCCATTCCTAAGAGCTTTACCTTTGACCTAGTCACTTTCGCCAGGAACCTACTTTCTAATACCATCCCTTTAGGGGTGGTACGATTCCTTTAGGATTTTACCATTTGAATTTTGGGAAGACACAACAATTCAGATAGTAGCTAGGCTCTAAAGAAATGATGCATAGGAAAATCTTAAAAATTACCCATAAAGCCAAAATTTAACATGGGATATGGCAGCTAGCCTAAACTCCAGAAAATATAGTTATTTTGTTTCAAAGGTATGAAAGACTGAGTTTGGTTGCAGCAGTAGTGCAAACTTTATTATTATTATTTAATGATTCCAGTATCTCATTCATGTAAAAACCTAATGGGGTGCACTACATTGAAGTTCAGGGAAGTCAAGTAGTCTCCTTGGGGCTGTCTTAACTGGAATTTTCTGGAAAGATGCTGCACTAGGCAATGTAGGTTGGCTTCTGGAAATGCATCTGAAAAACTCAGCACTGTTACTAGATTTTTCTCTGTGTCTTTAATTCTAATAATAAGACCAGCAGTGTAGTCTGATGAAGAAAGCTAAGGTATGTAAGATTTCATCAGACAGGGCTGCACCCACGGCCTCTGGAAATTTTCACCCTGTGCTTGGGAAATTTAAGTGCCTATCTGGAGATCAGGAGCGCTAGCACCTCAGTCATCGACCCAGCTCCACATGGCAAAGGAGCTTGTTTCCTGCATTAAATACATCTTGCTGCAGTAAAATGACTCAGATGTGGTATTTTAATTGGCGTTAAAAAGAATTATTATTTAATTAAAACAAAGGCTAATTAATTTTCTGAGTCACTGTGCGTAAGATGCTAAACTCCAGTCAAAACCAATTTAATAGAATATTATCAAATACTCAATTTGGTGCCTGCAGGAGGTCTATTTTATTTTCTTATCTAAGAGTATACTGGTCTTAGAAATAAATTAAAGTAGAATATTTAAGTTCATTACGTGTCACAATGAACAAGGAATTTGAAGAGCTCCTCCAGTTTATTCATGTTGTAGATAGGAAAAACTGAAACCAGATAGTACCTAAGACCACACATCTCATTAAGGGTGAGCCAGTGGCTCCTCACCCCCATTCCTGTGCTCATTCCACTGGACTTAGAAACATGAGCTTTCTGAGAGGACCCACAAGATGCTGGCACCAGAAACGACTTCAGGGATTTACCCTTCCAACGTTTCCATTCTGTTTGTACACTGAGGAATGTGGGGGTAAAACTTTGTCAGATCACATGATTGGGCTAGGACGACAGCCCCGGTCTCTGCTCTAGTTAGTTGTCATTAAACAGTCTCTAGAGGGAATCCTAAAGACCAGAGGAGCTTTTACGTCCAAGGGTCAATGTGTCCTGCACAGCATTTCTCTGATTACCAAATTATCTAAATAAAGACTTTGGAAAGACACTTTGCTTCTCTATGGAGAGAAATGTTGGGTGATGCATGTGATAGACCCTCTGTCCTGCTTTGGTTCAGCACTACACCCTAGGTTAGTTTCATTCATTCAGAGATCAGTTCTTTCATGAAGAATCTCCCAGGACCAATGGTATCCCCTCGACACTTAAGTCCTATCTGCAGCTTGTCATAATTTTTTTAGCCCTCTTATAAACTTTCAGGATGTACTTCTCTATAGTCAATCTTTTCTTCATCTTACTAGTACATGTTTACAATATATAATAAATATATTCAATGGGTAATGCCTGCCAAAGAATATGTATGCAAGCAATAGATCTTAGTTTCTATACTGCTTTGGAATGTGGTGCTAAAAATCTTCTCCAATCGCTTCTGTTATGAGAGAGTGATGCCATTCACACTCCTACTGATTTTTTAGCTTTTTGCAACTTTGCTGAGAATGTTTGGTAGAGACAGTCCTGTCTGATGCTTCTGTTCTGCCAAGTGTTCAGTCCGAAATGCTTTAATTGTCATGCATTTCTCAGAGGTTTTTGTTGTTGTTGTTTGTTTGTTTGTTTTTAAGAAAGAAATGGCCCTGGAAAAATTGGTGCATTTGTCTCAATTCTAATATAGATAGCAATTTTTTTTTCTGACTGATCTAAGGCATTAAGGAAGTCAATGCTGACTTGTTGTTGAAAGCTTCTAGGTAAATTTCTATTGATGGTAAAGAGAAAAGGGAGTCAAGGTGCTTCTGGTGAGTAGTCTGTTCTTTGGCCATGAATTTAGCCAGAGTGAAGAAATCAGGCCTCTCCTAAAATGGTTTGTCCTCCTGTTATGAATCCTCATTGGTGAGGCACAGTTTGCACACCCACTCTGGCTATGCCCTGGGGAATGGGGCTGGTGTCAAGTTTTCTCTTCAGAAGTAGGTTCATGACTCTGAGCTACACATGGGGTGAGCTTTGGGTGACTGGGAACGTGGAGAAGGAAAGTAGGTGAAATCTGTCAGCAACTGTTGCATCAAGAGTTTTGCATGTTTTCCTAAAGCAAGACCTCCCATATCTGAGATTGGTGAGTTGCTCAGACTTATTTCAATGAATCACTTGGATCTTTAGGTCTCTGCCAAAAGCTTAGGGGACTTTATAACTGCTGTGCCAGGGGCAAGAGCCTTTAATGAACTGCAGGGACAACCCAACAAGGGAGACTGACTCTCTCAAAAGGCCCTAGGGGCATTGCAAAATTCAGGGATGGGGGGTAAAACCTACGCTGTGGATCTATCTAGAGACAAGCAAGGGCTGGAAAGAAAGAAAAATAATTTTCAGAGAAGAGTAGAAACTCTCAGACATAGGTTTTGAGAGTGAAGGAGGAACATAGCCATTCTTAAGGAAAAAAACTATGAATCTTGATGCTCTAGAAAAGTTCTATCAGGAAAAAAATTGTCACAAAAGAGACACCTCTTCTCCATTTCCACGCTAAAAGGAAAAATTAGGACTTGCTCACAGGCAGAAAACAAAAGGTTTAACTTAACCAGCAATACAAAATAGGGAGGTCTTGAGTTTCAGAATAAAGAAAGATGAGTTTTCTTTCTTTTCTTTTCTTTTTCTTTTTGGTACTGGAGATGCAAACTCAGGACCTTGTGCTTTGCGAGACAGGCATGGTGCTACTGAGCTAAATCCCTGGCCCAGAAACACTATTTTCACTCTCAGTTCTTCTCCAATTAGTGAGTAACTTGTAGCAAATCATTTAACCCTAACTTAGCTTTCTTTTTTTTAAAATTGAGTTTATTGGTACATTTTAGTTATACAGTACAGTTACATTCATTATTGGAATCTTGTCCCATTACATGACAGGTCTTGGTTCCCATTTTTTCCCCTTGTCCCTGCCCTCCCTTCACTTATCTATAATAAAAATGAATTATCAGACACAGCGTGTTGTTGCAAGGGTCAAATCAGGTCAGATATGTAAACACACATGTCACAAAGCATTGCTAATGAAAGAGATGTTCCTTCCTTTTCCTTACTTATTCAATTTCTTTTTTTTTTTTTACTTAATTGATTGTTAGTACTGTTATTAGTGACAGTTAAAGAAGGCATCAGAGATAACCAAGTCACAAAAAAGTTGGACTATCTTCCCCAAGGAAATATTTAAATTGTTTTTCCTTTGGGCCAAAGCAAAGATTACATGGGATTAATAATGTATAAAACTTTTCCTTTGCGTCAAGTGTTTTGCCTAAACTGTTTTCTTTCATATTCACAATGACCCTGTTGGAGTGAACAAACCAATTTCTGTTCTACAAATGAAGACATGAAGCTCCAAGAAGATATCTTCCCAAAGATACAATTAGCAAGTTGGAGAATCTATGATTCCTAACCTCAAGCACTTTCCACCTTGCTATCTCAAGCAGTTCAAGAGCCCTTGGGATGACAAAGCAAATATATATGTGTGCGTCTTCCAGAAGATGGTAAAGGAGTGGAAAATATGAATGGTTTAGGAAGTATTTCTGCAGAAAGCTTGAGCTTGAGCTACATTTTGAAATGTCTGAATGTAAGAACATATAAAAATATTCCAGACCTAAGAAAAAGAAGTACCAAGACTCAGAAATAGTAAGATGCAAAGTATATTAAAGGAATGCCGTCTGAATGTGCACTAAATGTCTCAATTGCTAAAGTTACTTTCTGCCGATCTTCAAAACCTGAATTCCTTTCCTGATCCCATGAGGTAGGAACCTCTGGGTGACATGTAGCAAAACTCAAGCTCAGCTATGATACAGCGTACAAAGCTTGTTTCCTGGATCCAGTGAGGAAGGGGAGGCACTCTTCACAGACTGACTTGCAAAGTCTCAGGGAAGATATAGACCCCGTTCCCACTACATTCATCTAAGATATATATTTCTGAAGACAACGTGTTTTAATGATTTGCGCTTCTGAGTAAGATTTTTAGTTTGAAACTCTGCCTTCTGTTTCTTTGTGCACATTTATGTACTCAATGCTTACAATCAACCTAAGAATAGGTACATGTACATAGCACATCATAATTCATTTTTCATCCCTTCTGTTGCCTCTCTTCCTTCCCTCTTTCCTCCATCTCTTGGTTTCTTCCTCTTTTGTGAAAGGAAGATGATTTGTTTAAAGTTACACAATTGCTTAGGAGAAAGTTTAAGCTGGAATTCTTTCTCCCACTACATGATGCTTTCTTTAAGATGAGAACAAATCCAAATCTCAAGGCCTTGGCTCGTAGTGAGACCACTTTTTATACTTTAGTGACCTAAGGGCCTGGAACATTCACGATCTCACTGAATTGCTCCTGAAGACTCCCCATCCATGGGCTTGATCTCAATTCATTGATTGATTAGTTCTCACTGCTCAGAAAATGAGCCTTCTTTTGCCTTCTAAAATTTTCACCCCTTGCACTTTAATTCCCCTTTGCCATGAGAACTATTGTCATTTCTCCACAAGCTCTTTCTGATCCAAATAGAACACGCTGAAAAGCTTTCATTTCTTTTGCTAAAGACATGATTCTGTTGCCTCACCAAAATATCCAAAGTTTTCCTTAAGTCTTGTATGATATTTGCATTTTTGAATGTCATGGTAGTTAGGAATGTAGCCTTGGTTTGATATGAACACCACATTCTTGTTTGGAAGCATCTTCCTATGAACACTGCTTTTCTTTATACTATTTTTTAAAGTAGGCAGGCCATCCTGGTTTAAATAAATTGAAGCTTTGTCTTTATCTTGTGGTCTCTTAATCATATCACATTCACTGTCCTTCCTGCATGTCTATGTGTAAGGAAGTGCAGAAGAGTTCATTTGTCCGCTTTTTGCTTTGGAAGTACTAAATGTGACTTTTTTGCTATCTGGAAAATGAAACTTTGCACCCTGAATGTGCAACTGAACTTGGGTTTGTCAACTATAACAGTTTATCTCTCACTTCTCCTACTAATCATCAGAAAGCTTACAACAAAAGTTTTTTATTTTATATAATGAGCAACAAGGGCAGTCATGGGAGATAGGAATAAAATAAGGAAAATATGCAATTGTGTTTTTCTCCTACCAAAAGTGCTATTTTTTTCATACAATTTTTGATAAATCAGACTGATTCAATAACTCATTTAAGATAGGAGGACTTGAAAATTTTACTTTTTGCTATACCTAAACTTCACTCCTTCTGCTCTAACAATGATAATAATATTGTGACTACCAAGAATTCTTTTTGTATCTCTTTAATTAGCACTTCCTCTCTAAGCCAATTTTGTGACTCAAGTTCGTTCTTTTGAAGAAAAATTCAAAAATCTTCACTGTAGAGACAGTGCTACTGCCCTCAAATATTTTAAGGGCTACCTAATGTATGGTCCCAAAAGATAGAATTAAAAATTTGATTGAGTAGAAATTTCAAGGAAACATGTTGCTCTGAGGTAGAGAGAAGAACTTTTGGTTAATGTTATATATAAATGGATTGTGTTATCTCATGAGGCAGTGAGTTTTCTGTTAAAGAGAAAGTTCAAACAGAAGTAGGACATCACTTGAAGTGTGTATGAGGGTCTGCATCTTCAAGAAGATTTGCTAAAAATATTTGTATTTTGTATCCCAGTATTCTATAAAGCCAGAATACTGGAAAGAAGGAAGGAGATGAACTTTTAGCATGAATAAACATGAACCTTTCTACCTTTTAAGTCCCTTGACTCCAGGATAGCAAAATTCTAAGCTTCAGACGGTCCCTGAGAGATTCTCTCCAAAGCATTACAGGCAGAATGCTTGATGAGCAGGGTAACTTCTGTAGTGCCAAATTATGTCTATTGAATTCTTCCTCCCACCTTCCAAATGCCTGGGGCTGATACAAGGGCAAGAGCACCAGAGTGGGAGGAAAGTGAGTTTCACAACTTATGCTGCTGAAGAAGTGATCTTTCTTCATGTGTTTTTCAGTAGCTTTACTGCTACAATTTTTTTCTCAGTACGTGCCCAAAGTAAATGAACAATGGATTTATAGGAACTCAAGGATAAAGGCTGATGGAGGCTACAGTTTGATATATACTCTCCTAATTTCAGAGGGGGGAAATGGTGAATCATGTTGTCAGCCTTCAAACTCCTGGGAGTCTGGGAATATTCTAGATTTCAAGAACAAATCAATGATGTCACACTCCTTGGTTTTGCAATTCTCTGTATCCTCCTCAAAGGATTACTGAGAATCCCAAAGATAATTTATATTATATCAAAGGAGATATATCATCAAACAAATTTGTTTTTCTTCTGTGACTCAGATCATAAAAGAGATCCACCAACACTGTCATTTTTCAAGTCTCCCTACTCTCGGAGCTAGATGGTAATTCTCTCAGACTTTCACTTATAGATTACAAATTCAAGAAGGTTTAGGTCTGGAGAGATTCTTAGAAATTATCAAACCTCTCCTTTTGTAAATGTAGACACTGAATGAAGTTCACCAAAGAAGACTAAGTGCTCAAGAGTTGGTGGTGCAGCAATGGAGCCTTCAGAATACAGATCATGCAAAACTCTTTCTAAAACATTTGCTATTGATCCTTAGCACTACTGGCAAGTGCCATTTTATAACCTATACTACGCAGTGCATAAGTGTGTACTCCCTCAGAAGTAGTGAAGGTCAGTCAGGCAAGCCACAAATAGGAATAGCGATCCATGGGAACTTTTTATTTTGATGGGTAGGATAAGTATCAAAGAAGAGAAGAACATAAAATGCTGCTAAGAAGGAGACATGGTCATTAAATGTAAAAAGAAAAGAAAAAGAAAAATCCCAATTTTCAAAAAAGCCAGTAGAAGAAAATGAACTGGTCAACACTTCAGGCACTCTGAGATCAGTCCCATTGACTTACTGCCTGTGCCATTGGTAGTGATACACAGCAGGGTTTACCACGGGCACAGGTGCAGCCCAACTGGAACATGGTCACTGAATTGAATGAACATGGCAGTGTGCCTTGAATGTTTACAAGCTATTGTCAGAGCTGCCAGCTTGATTGTAAAGGAGCTTTGTTCCAAAGGCTGTGTTAATTGTAGTATCACTGCAGTGCTACAGATGGCTTATGAAAGGTGCTGATGAAATTGGAAAGGAGAGGACTGAGATGGCTAGTTCATCACACATCAAGCTCTCCAAATTCCACAGCTGGGGTTATTTCACTCTGTCTGTGAGGAAAAAACTATCCTAAAGTCAATAGACTACATTTATTTACATTTTCATTTATTTATTCATATATTTGTGCAGAAAAGACAAGGTACATGTGTTAAGAAGCCAGCTGCATCTACTGATGGGACAATCTTATAGTACCATGGAATAAATTTAAACAGATCTGTTCTATAGAATATTTCTATTAGCAATGGACTGATGTCAGTCTACTCACATACTTATTTTAGGTTAACCAGACTGTTGTATGTACATATAAGTCATGATCAAAAAATATGATGGATATATAATTTTTTAAAAAATTTATGACAGTGAAAATCACATCACCATTGATCCTCCTCAGAATACTCTGTCCCACTTTAAACATACTTATTTCATCATTCTTGCCATTTGGTTAACCAGTTCTAAAAGTCCTCCTTCATGTCTTTGATTTTGCTTTCCTGACTACCTCAATAGCCTGAATCAATTAAAAAGGTTCACCTTTCATGTCATTAACATGATGGGGAAGAGCTGCCAGATCCAATTAATAAGATAGATGAGAATGGATTGTAATCTTTACATGAGCCTAAATTCCCTTTGAATGGCACTCAGCAGGAGTACCCATCATATTTTTTATTACTTCATAAAGAAAATCAGGAAAGAGGACTTCCAGAAGTGCTTCAGGAAGTGGCAAGAACAATGGGCTAAGTGTATTCAAACTGAGGGGGACTATTTAAAGGGGAGTTAATGACAACATATTTTTTACCATACTAATTTAAAATTTAAAACCAGGTGTCATGGTGCACACCTTTAATCCCAGCACCCAGGAGGCTGAGACAGGAAGATTGCTGTGAGTTTGAGACCAGCCTGGTACATAGTGTTGAGGCTGAGACAGGAAGATTGCTGTGAGTTTGAGACCAGCCTGGGCTACATAGTGAGTTCCAGGTCAGGCTCAACTACACAGCGAGACCCTGTCTCAAAAAATAAATAAATAAAGTAAAATAAATTTAAACAGTCACCATATATTTTGACCACAATTTATATATCTGAAAGGCATATATACAAGACTAAATGTTTATATATTGTTGTCAGCAATTAAATTCATAATGAAGTACAGACGAATTTAAAATCATTGTATTTTATTGGCATTTTAAAATATTTTAAAGAAGGGTCAGCCCAGTGCATCAGAGGAGACCAGCAACAGCTTGTGGCCCTCTGGTAGGCCAACCCCTCTGGCCTAGTGAGGCAGAGGAGTCCAGCTGCGCAGGTGCCAACACAGTGGTGTTCGTGCTCCCACCTCTCTGAACAAGAGAAAGAAGGACTCTCTGAGGCTCCTAGATGAAAATTGAAGCCCACTGGAAAAATGAAGAAAATCTCTGTGATAAAGGCACATCACACCACCATAATTGGTAAGTCAGAGGGACCAGCACCTCACATTGGAACCTGGTCTAACTTCAGGGAAAAGACAGCTAGAACCTGCACTAGAACCTTGCAGAGTTCAATCCAGCAGGTGGTCAGAGATCTCAACTTAGGCCTTGTGGCCAGAAATCAGCCTGAACCTCAGGGGACAGCTGCTGGCTTGCTGAGACTAATGAACTTTGACCTGCACACTCCTGCCCATGCTGTCTATTGTGCCAATAGAGGCATACCCTGAAGGGGGCCCTCTATATTTATTTGCATTTTTTGTTTTCAAAGTAATATTTTTATCTTTAATCATTTAAAATTTTTTATTTATCTTTTTCTTTCTCAATTTTTTTCCCTTTTTAGTCTTCTTTTTCTTATCTTCTCCTTCTGTCTCTCTCTCACACTCTCTATCTGCCTCCTTGATCTTCATACTATCCCTTATTGTTCCTAATCCTATTTTAATTCAAATTTATTTTCTTTCTTTTCCTTTTTTCTCTTTTTTCTTCTCTCAATTGCCCTTAGTTTTAAAAGAAAGTGATTACAGTCTCTAGCCTCACTATTGCTGTTAGCTTATTCTGTTATGTATATTTGTTCTATCTTCTCCTCTTCTCTTCAACAGCTTATAAGAGTTTGTGTTATGTGTCCTGTGACCTCACTTCTAATCTTTCTCTATCCTATCTATCTATCCTACCCTCCCCAACTCCTTTTAAATCCCCATCTTGAAGGGTAAAATTGCTATTTTGGAGAGTTTATTCACTATAAACATACATTGGGCTGATTCTCGTTTTTTATTTAATTCACACAAAGGTGATAGATTGACAACTACCACAAATTGTCATTTTCTAAACTGTGCTTGATGTTATTGTGTTGCTGACTTGGGCTAAGGTGTTGTAACTGATCTAATAAGTTGTCCTCCCTGGTATAATGAAAATGAGATTGCCTCAAATTCAATAGAGATTAAAAACCTAAAGATTAGCTATATCTGGAAGATCGAAGTATTAAACCAAGAATTAAACCAGGGACAGTACCAACAACAAAAATAGAAATAAGAAGACATTTAAACAAGACACAAACACAGACTTCCACCTCACCAAAGGTAAACTCCGGGAGAATGTCTGCAGACAATCATCTGGACACCCTGAACTAATAGCACAGGAAGTAATAAAACAGATAAATGAGGATCTAGAAAAATTCAAAACAGAAATAATTTCCAAGATAACTGCAGAAATGGTGAGAAGAATGAAAGACATGATTAGAAACTCTAGAACAGAAACAAATTTAAAAAGAAAAGATGAGCTCAGGACCATGATGGAAACTATGAATGCCCAGCATAGGAAAGAAATGGAAACCTTGAATGACCAACATAGAAAAGAAATGGAACCCATGAAAAAGTTTCAAACAGATATCCAGGAGATTAAAAACACCATAGAAAGCATTCACAGCAGAAATAATGAATGTGAAGATAGAATTTCACATATAGAAAATAGGATTGAGGTCAGTGACCATGAAAAGACCAATCTTTTAAAAACAGTAAGGAATCATCAGAAATCAATCCAACAACTCTTAGATGTTGCAAAGAAGAATAATATAAGACTGATACGAATCCATTAAATAGCAGGCAAAAATACAAATGACATAAAAAATTGTTCACAGAATTAATGACAGAAAACTTCTCCAACAGAGGGGAAGAATTTGACATACAGATAAGTGAGGCATATAGGACTAACTAGCCAATATAAAAAAAAAAAAAGATTCTACACCTAGACATATAATAATAAAGATCCCAGAAACCCAACAGAAGAACAAAGCACTACAAGCAGTTAGAGAAAAGAAATAATTCACTTGCAAAGGAAAGCCCATCAGAATCACAGCAGACTTTTCAACACAAACCCTCAAGTCAAGGAGAGCCTGGAGAGAGGTATTTCAAGTCCTAAAAGAAAACCACCTCCAACCTAGACTGATTCATCTGGCAAAACTATCCTTCAAAAGTGATAGGGAAATAAAACACTTCCATGACAAAGAAAACCTGAGAAATTTCATGAACACCAAACTGACAGTCCAAACATTTCTAAACAATATCCTGGAAAAATAAAATGAAGGCCACAACCCCATAAAGACGAACAGAACAAACATATGAGGAAAGGCAAGAAATTAAAGGGAAAGAGGGAAAAATAAATAAAAAAACAAAAAATAGGAAAATAACTTGGCAATGAAAAGTCAATACATAACAGTTATAACCATCATTGTTAATGGTCTCAATTCACCAGTCAAAAGAAATAGGCTGGCAGAATGGATTAAGAAGCAAAATGAAACAATATGCTGTATACAAGAAACCCATTTAATCCACAAGAAAATTCATAGACTTGAGAGTAAAAAGATGGAAAACAGTTCTCCATGAGACAGGAGACTGGAAAAAAGTGGGGGTAGCTATCTTACTTGCAAATAGAATAGATTTCAAACCAAAACTAATTAAGAGAAGCAATGAAAGCCACTACATCCTTGTAAAGGGGAAAATACAAGAGGAAGAAATATCAATCATAAATATATATGCACCAAATACTAATGTCCCCAACTATACAAAACAAATATTAATGGATATATAAAAAAGAAATAAGCACTAATACAACTGTAGTGGCATACATCAATATTCCACTGACACAAATAGATCATCTAGACAAAAAATCAACAATGAAATAACAGAACTGAACCAAGTCTTAGAACAAATGGACTTAGTAGATGTCTACAGAGTGTTCTACCCCACAAAAATCAGAATATACATTCTTTTCAATTGCACATAGGTCATTCTCCAAAATAGACCACATACTAGCTCAAGGAACATGCTTAAGAAATGCAAAGGAATTAAAGTTATCCCCTGTATATTATCAGACCATAGTGCAATTAAACTGAGGTCAATAGCATAAGAAACCACAAGAACTTCACAAATACATGGAAATTAAATAACATCCTGGTGAACAAGCACTGGGTCACAGAGGAAATTAAACAAGAAATTAGACAATTTCTACAATCCAATAATAATGCCAATACAGGAATCTGTGGTGCACAATGAAAGCAGATATTCAAGGGAAATTCATAGCAGCAGATGCCCATATGAGGAAAATAGAGCGAGTTCAAATAAATAACCTAATGCTTAAATTTAAGCTTCAAGAAAAAGAAGAGCAAGACAAACTGAAAGCTCATACAAGGGAGGAAATTATAAAGATCAGAGCAGAAATTAATGCAATGGAGAGTAAGAGACTATACAAAAAAAAATCAATGAATCTAAAAGTTGGTTTTTCACAAGAATAAATAAAATTGATAAACCCCTAGCCAACCTTATAGGAAAGAAAAGTCTCAGATCCATGCAATTAGGAATGAAAAAGGTGAAGTCACAACAGATCCAGCAGAAATCAAGAGGATCATCAATACCTACTTTGAAAACCTGTGCTCTAATAAAATGGAAAATACAGAAGAAATGGACAGATTCTTAGATATATATAAACTTCCCAAGTTGAACAAAGAAGATATAAAAAGTCTAAACACCCCAATTACAATCGGTGAAATTGAAAATGTAGTTAAAACATTACCAACAAAGAAAAGTCCAAGTCTTGATGGCTTCACTGCTGAATTGTACAAGACATTAATTAATTAATTAATTAGAGAAGAACTATCACCATTACTCTTTAAACTCTTCAATGAAATTGAAAGGGAAGCAGTATTTCCAAGTCATTCCTGGAAGCAAGTATTGCTTTGATTCCAAAACCAGGGAAAGACCTAAACAAAAACAGAACTGCAGGACAATCTCCCTAATGAACATAGATGTAAAAATCCTCAAAAATACTGGCAAATAAAATACAGAAGATCATCAAAAAGATCATACATTCTGACCAAATTGGTTTTATCCCAGGAATGTAAGGATGTTTCAACATACATAAATCAATACATTATGTTAACAGAGTCAAGGACAAAAACGATATGATCATCTCAAGAGATGCAGAAAGATCATTCAACGAAATTCAACACCCATTCATGATAAAACCCTACAGAACAATGGAATAGATGGTCTTTATCTCAACGTGATAGAGGATCTTTATGAAAAACCAACACCCAATATCATTCTACGAGGTCAAAAACTGAAAACCTTAATGCTAAAATCAGAAACAAGACAAGGATGTCCACTCTCACTACTCCTGATCAATATAGTTCTAGAAACATTAGCCACAGCAATTAGACAAGAGAAAGAAATAAAAGGAATAAAGACAAGAAAGGAAGAAGTTAAACTGTCATTATTTGCTAACAATATAATACTCAACATAGAAGACCCAAAAAGACATTTAGATAGGTGCTGGGATTTAGCTCAGTGGTTCCACCACCTACTTTGCAAGCACAAGAACTAGAGTTCGATCCCCAGTACCAAAAAAAAAAAAAATGACATTTAGACTTAATTGACAGATTCAGTAGAAGAGTAGCAAGATACAAGGTCAACACTCAAAAATCAATAGTCTTATTGTACACAAATAACAGACTCACTGAGAAAGAAATTAGGGAAACAATCTCTTTCACAATAATACCCCCAAAATAAAATATCTAACAATCAATCTAATGAAGAAGACAAAAGACCTCTGCAATGAAAATTACAGCATTCTGAAAAAAGAGATAGAAGAGGATATAAGAAGATGGAAAGACATCCCTTGCTCCTGGGTCGGAAGAATCAACATATTGAAAATGGCCATACTTTCAAAATTTCTATACAGATGCAATACAATCCTGATTGAAATCCTTACAGTATATTTCACAGAACTTGAGAAAAATCCAAAAATTCATTTGGAACCAGAAGAGACCTAGAATAGCAGAAACTATTCTAGGCAACAGAGACATGGCAGGGGATATCACAATTCCCAACTTGAAACTATGCTACAAAGCCACTGTGTTAAAAACATCATGGTACTGGCAAAGAAAGAGACCCAAGGATCAATGGTATAGATTAGAAGATGTATAAAAAACACCAGACATACTCAGCTACCTTATCTTTGACAAAGGAGCCAACCATGCTCACTGGAGGAAAGATAGCCTCTTTAATAAATGGTGTTAGTAAAACTCATTTTCAACTTGCCAAAGATTAAAACTAGATCCCTATTTTTCACCATGCACTACCTAATTTACTTTCCAGTAAATTACTATTTACTGGAAAGTAAATTAGGTAGAACTCATAAAGACAATGGCATAGGAGAAGACTTTATGAACAAATCCTCAGCAGCATGAGAACTTGCACAAAGAATCAACAATTGGGATCTCATTGCATTAAAAAGCTTTTGCAGTTCAAGAGAAATCGCCCACAGAGCTAAGAGGCAATCTATAATGTGGGAAAAAAAATTTACGAGGTATTCCTCAGACAAAGGACTACTATCTAGAACATATAAAGAACTCAAAATAATCAGATCCCCCAAATATAGAGACCCAATTCACAAATGGGCATCTGAAATGAATAGACATTTCTCAGGCAAACAAGTAAATCAGCAAATAAATATATGAAAGGTGAGGTCATCTCACATCTGGATTTCTTTACTCATATCAAGTTACTTTCATGCATGAATAGCCTTTCAAATTGATGTTTCCCTGAGATGTGTGCTCAAAATTCCTATTCTGTGGTTTTGCTGACTTCACTTTTGCTATTCTTTACTTCTTAAAAAATTTTTCACCATTAAGTTTATTGGTACATTTAAAGCAAACAATACAGTTACATTTATCATTGGGATCTTGTACCTTTATATGATATGTTTTGGTTCTTATTTTTTACCAAGAGGTATAGGGGACCCACGTGGCAACACAGTACATCACAGTAGGAATCCATTGTAGAGAAAATCTAATCACTTTATGACAAGGAATGAAATAGAGAAGAAGAGCATGGGTCCCCTAAACCTCTTTGACAGCACACCTCAAATAACCTAAGACTTGTCATTAGATCCCACCTCTGAAAGGCACAGCCTTGGAACAATGATTTTTGGTATAAAACTTACCTAATAGGAGCAAAGATAGACAAATGGTATTGTGCCATACTATGAAGCTTTTGTACAACAAATGAAACAATTAAGAGGGAAAATATAACATATAATTGGAGAAAATAGTTTCAAGCCATATATATGATATGGGTAACTGTCCAAAATAAAGAAGTCAAACAACTGATAACTAGAAAACAGACTGTAAAAATACATGAGGACCTGAATAGACTTTTTCAGTAGAAGGCATGTGAACAATCAACATCTATATAAATAATGCTAAGATCACTAACCATCAGGTAAATTCACAGTGAGACGTCACCTCACAGTTGATAGAAGAGCTACTAACAAAAATAGATAACAAGTGTTGACAATTAATGTGTAGAAAAGGTCATCCTTATAGAAGTTTAGTGAAAATGGAAATTGGTACTGGCATTATGGAATACACTATGGAGTTTTCCCCAAAATTTAAAAGCAAAATTTCCATAAAATGTAGCATTCCCACTCAGTCTGCTTCAGTCATTTTCAAAGGAAATGAAATCAAGAGGTTGAAAAAATTTATACTCTCCCATGCCCACTGTAAAATTCACAGAAGTCACGATAAAGATTAAGTCAATGAATAGATAAGGCAAATGGTGTATACACAATGAAATGTTCAGTCTTGAAACAAAGAAAGAATTGCCATTTGTAATAACAAGGATACAATAGAAAAAATTATTGTGAATAAAATAAGCCAGGCATTGAAAGACAAATGCTTCATGACCTCATTTGTGTGTGGGATCTATAATAGTCGAATTTCTAATGCCAGGAAGGGAATGGTAGTTGCCAGGGAGTTGGGGTGACGAAAATGAGATGATGGAGATTTTAAAAATATCAATTTTCAGGATGAATAAATTCTGGAGTTCTAATGTACTGTGTGTGCTGACTACAGATGAAAGCATCCCACTGCGTATTTGCAGTTTGCAGGATGGGTAGATCTTAAATGTTCTCAATATACGAACACTTGCTACAGTAATGATGTGAGTAGATGCATATGATAATTACCTTGAGTTAGAAATTATTTGACAACATAGATGTATGTCAAAACACCATATTGTGCTCTGAAAATATATAAAATGTCTACCTGCAAGTTATACTTTAATAACGTACCAGGACAAAAGACAGAAGGCAGAAGCTTGTATGATATTATCTTTAAAGTTTTAATAAATCAGTTATTTTCCCTGGTTTGTTTTTTGAGATAGGGTGTTTTTATGCAGTTCAGGCTGGCCTTGAACTCACTATGTATCCCAGGCTGGCCTCCAACTCACAGCAGGATTTCTCCCATTCAGCACTAAGCCCAGTGGATTTTGGTAAACCTTTGGCCATTATCATTTGGTGTCAAGGAAACCAAATGTATATTTATCCTATTATAATATAATGACACAAACTTGGCTTTCGGTGTATGTTATAGGAAATTGCTTTAACATTTTAGATTTTAAAAATCTACAGAAAATCTCACATAAAATATTTTATTTAAAAATTAGTAATATGAGCTGGGGATTTAGCTCAGTTGTTCTGACACCTGCCTTGCAAGTACAAGGACCTGAGTAGCCCAGGTAGCAAAAAATTAAAATTAAAATTAGTAATATGAAAAATATAACTTTTCCCTATAACTGTCATATACTTTCCCTTTATTTTATTTTTTTGATAATGAAATTTACTCATTAAATTATACTTCCTTTTTGGCCTAAGTTGCTTGGAAACTCAGACCCAACTATGCAAATCATTCCCAGAACTATCTTAATTTTTTAGTGTGCTTATTTGTTTGGTTCACTTTGCTTTATTCTGAATTCCTTTATTCTGTCTATTTCATAAACATACCACAAATGGCCATTTTCTAAGCTTTCTTAAAATCTACTTAACTAAATTAACAGTAAATTATATTTTATATGGATTTTTCATAAATTAAATTGGACATGAGCATTTGTTTACTTATATAAAGTTGTCTAATAATCTTTTTATTTCATCCATGATGGAATAGTTTGTAGTATGTTAACCTTCCTGTTCAAGACAAATATAGCTTCAAAATGTGAATACAAAACAAGTAGTAGATAAGCAGGGCATGGTTGCCCACACCTGTAATCCCAGCATTCAGGAGGCTGAGATGGATCACTGTGAATTCAAGAGCAGCCTGGACTACATAGTGAGTTCCAGGTCATTCTCAACTACATAGTGAGACCTTGAATAAAAACAAAAAAAAAAACAACAAAAAAAAACAAGTACTAGATATAAAACAAATACTTGAAGAGCAAATATTGGGCAAATATTGGGCCTGATTTGAGAACTATGAACCCTGAAAGAACAAAGACATAAATATTAAGCTCCAATTCAACCTGGAATTACCTTCTGAAAGTGTTTTCTAATTTGTATAATTGGGCAGCTGAAGATAAAGATCAACTCCCTAGGTAGTCAGAACATATAACTTTCAGCTACAAAAGTGATTAGAACCTAAAGGTACAAAATCACAGAGAACTGCAAACATCCCAAATGAACTCAATCATTTGTTTAAATATTTTATTGGAAATTTTCAGTCCCCAAGATGGTATGAGCAGGTCTAGAAATATATACAAAAAATTAGATTATAGCCTGAAGACATGATTAGAAATTTTTATATCCACTAAGTATTGGGGCAGAGGGATTTGAATTCAAGCCCCACCAATGTAGAAAAGAAGGTCAGAGTTATGCCTTAAAGAATAATTACAGTGGATGAAAAAAGATGTGGCTTCATATGGCCTAAGAGTATCCCTCCACAGGACTAAGGTGATGTGCCCAAACTAACAGTGGAAATTATAATTCTCTTTTGAGGAAAATAACATTTTTCCCAATCTCAAAACTGGCTCATACAAAATATTTAAAATTAAATTAAGAATGACAAAATATGGTAAATTAGCTTTCTCTAGAAAAACGTGTTCAATGTAAAACACATGTATGATTATCCCAGGGATTTATTGGGTAGGTTTACAGAATCAGAGGCAGAAAAGTGCCAGTGGCCACCTGCTGGACAAGTGACTGAAGCATCCAAAATGGCTGCCCGCCATTTTGTGGGAGAGTCAGGGGATACAGCAGCCGTTGAAAGGTGAAGGCCTAAAAGCTCACAGAAGAGTAACCAGGCCAAGTGAGAGTTGGCAGGCCAGAGTCTGCTTTGGAAGGCTGAAGTATCTGCAGACCAAAGTCTAAAGGCAATGGTGAGCACCGGAGCTCCTCCCCAGAAAAAGTAGTATTTGAAGACATTCTGGCCAAATATTTTCCAAAACAGTTAAAGAACATGAAACCACAGATTGATTAAGCTTTAAGAACCACAAGTAGGATAAAATAAAATAAAGTACATCACTAAAAGCAGAAGTATAAAACTTATAGTATGTAAACATATTTCAAAACTATAAAATTCACACAGTACTTTTGAGATCAAGGTTATCGTCCAGTCTAGTAAACTACTGGGGATACTAGGAGTAAAGCCACAGTGTCCAGCTGAATCTTGACTAGTTGGAAGGCTGGATCTAAACTAAAATCACAAAGCTAGTCGAGGGCATCTGCCCAGCCTGGCCTGCATCTGTGGTGTATAAAGTCAAAGGAAGTCTGAATTACTGTTTGGGGTAACACATTCATCTAACCATCTGGACAAAGACAAAACAAAAAACAGGGGTTTATGCATCTATGGATTGAAGTTTGGAGGCCCCAGATCAACTTTTGGAGAACCCCAATTAGAACGTCACATCTGGAGATATTTCCTACGGTGTTAAGGCAGAGCTGCTACAGCTTTTCACAGGTTACCGTGATCTTGACCCCATGGGAGCAGAAACTGAGGGACAAAACAGGTTTGGGTATTGCCTAAGTTTACTTGAGAATCCCTCCCAAGTAGCTTCTTTCAGCTACTTGGCCTTCTATTTTTGGAACTTGTTTCAAAATTATTTTTTCCTCCTCAGATCTCAGTCCGGCTTCCTCCATCCTTACTGCAAGCTTTGCCTCATCATTGTGTTTTTCTAGACTGCCTTCCCAGAATTCGCTTTCAAATTTCTTTAACTTTGGTCAAGTGCTTGTTATCACCAGTGACTTCCTTTTCACAATCTCACGCTGCTTGTCTTTAACTGGGCCTGGAGACACATTCAATAGTTAGGGGTTTCACTGTGAGATTTCTGGAACATTTAATTCCCATAATTTATCATGTGAATGGATTTCTCAGAGGCCTCTCTGTTCTTCACCACCACCTCCCTCATTTTGAAGCGGGAATATTTTGTGAAAATGATGGGCTAAGACTGTTTCTACAGTGGGAGAACGCACTAAGCAAATGGTAATGGAAGACTCTACAAGGTTAGCAGTGGCAACAGCACAAGAGGCAGAATGGCAAAGATGGCAGCTAATGTATCCCCTTAGGAGCAGTTCTCAGGGTTATCTACAAAGGAGTTTGCAAGATAAATCATGGAATCATTGGTGCTAATCCATATTTTACAGCTCTTTTAGCAAAGTTTCCTCTCTGTGGGGGCACAGAACAACATTCTATATCAATCTCTTAGGCAGTTTGCTTTCTCATTGCCTGCATAGAATATTGGAAATAAAAACATCCTTCCTCGCTCAACTTTGGCCTCCATTCTTCTTCATTGTTTTGAATGTATTTATTTTACTCAAAAGTAATTCACATACTTTTGTATTATTTGTGGAAGTTTTTCTGCTGCTGTTGTTATCAGAATGACTTTGCCGATTTCAAAAATAAATAATAAAATATTTTAAAATCATGTAATTGATCATAGGGAAGAAGTAAAAACACTGTATTTATTAGAGTCTCCAACCCTTGTTTGAGAATTGAACTTGTCGGTGACTGTCGCACTGCTGAAGTCCTTTTGAGAACCTCCAACCCCTAGAAGGTTTTGCTAAATTGAATGAAGCACAAATAAACTACTCATCCCCTGTTGGGGAAAGGAGGGGGATAATGGGAAAGAGTCATGAGTCTAATTCCAATTCCACTTCTAAATTGCCATGCACATTTGAATAATGCATTCAACTTCTCGGGGCTTTAGTTTTTTTATCTTGTAAAATGAGCATGAATCGGGCACTTGCTACACATGAACAACCATTGTGAGAATTTTACATGCATATTTCTTTATTTGTTACACTAATCATAAGGCAATCCTTTTATTGTGCCTACCATCGCATGGAGGCAAAAAGGTTAAGTAGTTTACCTGAGGTCTGACAGCTAGTAAGTATCAGAGCAAGGAATCAAGTCAAATCATTCATTTACAAAATCACTCTATGCTGTTTAAAACTGATTCAGATGCTCTCTAAAGCACTTTTTCTAATGAATGTTAGATGTACAACTAATAAAACTCTTGCCTATTAGGCCAATGCTCTATTAATAGCCTTATCTTACCTTATAGGGACTTTCAAAAGGTAGGTGAATTTAGTAAGAGTTGCAAAAAGACATCTGCAAAATCTGGCAATTACATATTAGCATTTAATCTTCCTATCAGCTTTGGGCTAAATGCTTTTGAGGTTACCACAAATAAATTTTTTGAGATCAGCACATATATAAATTTGAATGTCCATTAGGAAGCACATATATAAATTTGAATGTCCATTAGGAAGCATACATACCATCTGATGCAGCTGTCTCTGCTATATAGAGAACCTAATTGAATCTCTAATCAGTGTAACATGTGCTAAATTTTACTGTTGTGTTTCTACCACCTTGTGATTTGATATTTTCCTTAGATGTTTGGTAAATAGCTTACACTTCAGTTTCTGCCCAGAAAATCATTGCTTATTTTTGGTCTCATAGTTGATGTCACAGACCTTTCTTAAGTTCAGATTGAATATGTTCTTTTAGTGACTTTGCTGTTTGACTGGAACTGTGACCTTGTAAATAGCTAGAACTTGAGTTTATGGAAAACCTAAAGGATTTAGCGGGAAGGAATTTTGGAATTTATAAATCATCTCCCTTTAACACCCTTAAAAAAGGTCACATATGCTCTTTTACCCTTCTTAAAATTATCTAAATCTGGCTTCCAGGAAGACATTCACTTATATACTGGTGTGTGTTTGGAGTGAACTTGGATGACGACAAGAGCTGTTTGTCTCAGAGTTGCCTGCGTTGGGACTGCTGTGCATTAACCTCAGTTTCCTAGACTCCTGAATTTGGAATTTGCAGATTGCTTTTGAAATCACCGAAACTTCTGAAGCCCCAGTATTCCTCAGAAAATTTGAAACTTTCCTCTAGGAGAGAGAGAACCCTCATGCCCTCAGATAAATATCTCATCTTTAGGACACTGAAAGAGCGTCTTATTTAGTTAAATAACTTTTTCTTATTTCTGAGTTGCATCCATACATTACTCGTGTTCAGAAATGAAGAGGGCACTGCGCCCCAAATGGGTTATTCTGGAGAAGACTCATCAGATCTGTTTCCCATGTCAGTGACATTCTGTTACGTTATTAGCAGCTGTCTCCCAGAGAAGGAAGGAAAGCTCTGATTTGTAGTGTGTGTCTGTTTCATACCTGGGCCATACTGTTGTCAACTTCCTCCTACCAATATGAAGTTGTAGTTTTCCGTGTCGGTTTTTGAGACCTGTGGAAAGAGGGTGAGGCGTGACGATAAGACCAACTCTGGGGAGGATTTCGGAGAATCACTTCCGCTTTTATTGTGCTGCGTTACAGTTTATGCAGCGCAGATCTAATTTACATAAGGGAGGAGATGCGCAGAAAGGATGTGGGTGGCATGCAGAGATTGGCTGAGCCCAGACAGAGTCGTCAGTTATTGGGGAACTAGAGGTGTGCAGCGAGCGTGGCCAAGAAGGCTTTCTACACACCGGTTATGGGCAGCTGGCTCGCCCCTTCTAGTGTCCTAGAGCTTGCGACTGGACTTCGGCCTGGGGCAAACCCCACTCAGCCAGGCTTCTGGACCGTCCATGTGAACTCCCTGGTATGGTGTGGAAAGAAGTACCTACAGTTGGCTCCAGTAGACTTCTGCTACCCCAGTGGGCACATGAGGAACATTTCTAAATAATACATGAAAAATAAGTGCGAACGTGCGAGCGTCGATGTTTATCGATATGGCTTCCAGCCTGTTTCTGCAACTGATTCACCTTCAGAACATCTTTAAACTCTCACACTGCCTCCTCTCCGTAGGAAAATGAGGATAGCTTCCCCACAAAATTTTCAGGAATTAGGGAGGAGCTTGAAGTGATACTGTAAATAAAATAAAAGGGCTGATTTTTAAGGGCCAAGGTGACTGTAATCATGGGAGAAGAGAATTATTAATGGATAGAACAAGCTCAGGCACCTCAGACCTTCTGGAATGGTCAGGACGTCACAAACGTTTTCTTGGTCGGTTTACATGTACCAATGAAGGGAGAGTCCAGAGGCCAAGAAAGGAGCGAGGAGCTCAGAGCAAGCCTGCCATGAAATCCCTCAGATCTTTTTTATGGGTGGGAGTTGTGAAATGCTTTTTGCATCTATAATTAGGGAATGACATGGAGCAGATGGCTACAGCGCAGTTATAATTAAAGTATAATGCACAGTAAAATCACCTTGTGCAGCCGGGGATGTAGCCAAGCCAGAAAATATTAATTCTCTTTAACTGCACATTTAACTCTTCGTCGGGCTCTGGGGAATGACTGTTTCATCGTGACACTGATTTCACACACTTGTTGTGTACCCGAAGTTCCGTTTGGAAATTCTGCATTGGCCCATATGAAATTATATAGCCCATGGAGACTGCTATTTAATAATGAGCATTTATTCTTAAAATAGAGGCACATGCTTCTCTTTAATAGTGCAGAGCTCGTGTGCTCCCACAGATATCCTCTGGAGCCAAGGATCCATTTAGAAACTTTTCTGCTGCACTAGTAAATAAGTTCTGCAGTATAAACACAAAACATGAAAAAACAGAATTTCAGTTATATGCAAATTCCCAAAATGCTACAGGGATATTTCTCCTTTCTCTATGCTATCGAAATGCAGTGGTGAAACCAGCCCTGGGCTCAAAGTCAATGGCTGTGGTCTCTCAGGGCCTGTGTGCTCTAATGCTGGTAATTCTGCTCTTTGGGCCTGTCTTTCTTAACCTGAAAGGTGAATAAACTGAGTTCCATTACACACATGCACCTTCAAGTTCTGTTTTCCACTTGTTGGCCTCTTTATCCTGCTTTCCTCTTGTTCCTCTCTCCCTCCCTGCCTTTTACTCTTGAGATTTTCATTATAATGACTTCTTCTGGAGTAAATGTACTTCGACTAGTTTTACTTGGGGTTTTGGAACATGGGGAGCAGAGGAGGTTCTTCTCTGGAGCATTCATTTTATTTGGCTTATACAAATGCCAAGGTACATTGAGGAAAGAGATTGGTGGCCTAAACTGATTTCTACCTTTCCTTGGCCAGAAACCATTGTACACCTCGTGTGAGCATCTAGCAGAATGTGTGGAATTTTATTCTGCTCTAGATGTTATTGTGTTCAGGGTCACAAAGAGGCAGAGTCCTGGAGTTGTACAATTTTTTTTTCCTGTCCTACAATTTGTTTCAGCATTTTGCTGTGTTTTTCTTTTAAATGTTAAACTGTATTTTTACTATAAAGAAAGGTGTATACTTCACTCAAAGTTGCACATTTTTATTCTTCTAAGAAAAAAATGAAAAGGAATAAAAACCAAAACATTAAGAAGTCATTCCCCTTTCTAGTATCAGCCCCAGAAGTTAACCCTTCATCCAAGTTGCTACTAAAAATTTACATTAAATGATACAGTCAACAGAAGACCACTGGAAATAAACAAATCTATTTTTCTTCAAGAAAGAATTAATAGGGCTGGGAATTTAGCTCAGTGGTTCTGCCACCTGCCTTGCAAAGTGCAGGGTCCCAAGTTCGATCTCCAGTACCAATAAATAAATAAGTAAATAAAAAGAATTAATTAAAGGCAAAATATCCTTACTAATTTAGGGAAGTATTGTGAGAAGAACTTGGTGTCTATCTCAGAGTCTTCTGTCTGAATTTTAGATCTGCTACCTCCTTGTGCCATGATCTTTAACAAAACTTTACTTTTTAAACTTATCTAAAAACGTAAACCTAGATTGCAAGATACACAGGAGAACTGGAGCTAGAAAGTATAACATGTTTGGCAGAGAGGTAATTATTAAAGTCTGTCTACTATTTAGCTCTTATCTGTTTTCAAAATTTGCTCTAACTCTTCCCTTTAATCTCCTACCCAAATCCCTACCCATCCAGCCAAGAAAGAAAGAGAATAAGAAACCCTGAAAAGACTATGTAAAAGTGGCTGAGAGTTGGAGAGAGCAAGGGTCAGCGGCTTAGGCATGCAAAAAAAAAAATGGAAGAAGAATGAATATGTATTGCGTACATGTACAACTCTACATGATAAAGGTAATCACTACATACTGTGAACATGTACTGAACATGTATGAGATAAAAGAAAAAACGTTGGGTTGATTAGTCTAGAAGGCATTGAAATAGAGGCTAATGGGTTTTTAAAATCATTTACTTAATTTATGGAAGAAAATTTCCCAAAATGGGGCAATGAGATGGACAGCCAGGTAAACAAAGAATTTAGAATTTCAAATATACATGAACCAGCAAAGAAACTCTCCAAGATAAGTCATAGTCAAAACATCAGAAATTCACAACCAAGAAAAAACAAAGCTGTTACGTAGAAGTCTCAAATCATTTACAAGTGCAAAACCATCAAAATAACGGCAAATTTCTCAGTAGAAGCCTTAAAATCCTGGAGTTTTTAGAACAGTTTCTCAAGCCCTGGAAGAAAATAATTGCCAACCTAGATTCTATATCCTACAAAGCTGTCCTTCAAATCAAAGGGGAAATAAAGACCTTCTGTGAGCATAAACTAAGTTAATTCATGACCTCCAAGCCAGAACCAAAGAAAATGCTTATGAGAATACTGTACTCAGACCAGGAAGAAAGCAACTACATGAGAAAGGGTAAGAGCTTTTGTTCACTGGGAGAGAAAATTAATGAAGGAGCAGCAGAAATGCATGAAGCACTGGGTCAACAATAAAATGTCAGAAACCAGTGCACAACTTTCAACAACAATGTAAACGGTCTCTGAGTGTAAGATGCGGATTGGCAGACTAGGTGAACAAAAAGACTCATCTATCTCTTGTCTACAAGAAACATGCCTCATCTGCACAGATATGTGGGACCTGCTTATTTTGATCTGGTAGAAGAGCTGGAACTTAGAAAGTACCAGGTCAGTGAATAAAGAGGATGAGGCCACACCATGGTATTTTTATTTGACAAAATTTGCCGCAAACATTTTGAATCAATTTGGGATATCAAGGTAGACAGAACCACACAATGAGAGACATGAAAAAGGACTTCTAAAGTGGCTTCAGAATGTGGCAGAAGTGATTGCATAGGGGTGCTAAGGACAGTGAGAGGATTTTGGGGTGGATTAATGGCCATGTGTCTTTTATTGCAATAATTTAAAAAATTGTAATTATTCACCATGGTTTTTATTACATCTTGCATGTATAAAACTTTGTATGTTTTCGGAGAAACATCAGAAATACCAAAATATAGTGTATAGCCATTATAAGATGATGATCTTTTACTCCAATATATTTATATAGTTCTTAGGATGTACATAAAAATGATGGAGTACTATAGGACATTAATGATTTTAATATTCTATTATTTGGAGGCAGAGAAGTAAAAATTCAGAATTTTATAAAACTCAGTAGATTTTGGAAGGTTAGCCCTTATAAAAAGAGAGAAAGTCTAACTTGTTCAATATGAAAAGGTCTCCAATTAGAACAAATAATAAAAATGAACAAACTTTTTTGTTATGAGTTCATTAACTACAGTAACTTGACTTTTTAAAAATAAAATCGTTTATGGAGATAATCAATTTTGGTGCTAATAAATTATTTTGTAAAAGATATCTGTGTGGAGTGTGTTGGGGTGTGGGTATGCATGTGTTATGCATCAGGGGTAAGATGTGACAGCCTGGTGAAGAGACTGATTCAAATTTAAGGCCATGCATCTGGGGATGTAGCTCAGTGGTGCCTGCCTCACAAGTGCAAGGTCCTTAGTTTGATCTCTAGTACCGGAAACAAAAAAAAAATTAAGGCCTTGTATAAAATCTGTGTCAAAACTGTAGATCATTACTTTCATATGTCCAGATCACATCATCAGAGCTCTAAAAATGAATTTTCTGGTGATTCATTCTTTAACTCATGGATCTGAATGCTTGAGCATTTGCTTACATGGCATTTCTTTCATAGCCAAAAGTACAGAGACAAAGCATTGAAAAGGAGGTTAGAGTATTGGATCCACATTTCACAGAGTGCTGGTGATATAAAAATGTTTACATATTTGATTTTCTTTGGTTGTTAAATGAACTTGACTTTGTTCATTTTGTAAATTTCCAAACAAATTTAAGTGAAAAATGGCTCAAATATATTATCAGTTATTTATAGAAATAGTACCTGAAGGGTTTTTTTTTGGGGGGGTCACTTTTTTACTCTAAGCTAGCGGTCTAATCTATAATGTCACACATTTTTATTTTAATGTCTACCTAGAAACCCATAGTCACAACACTACACTAGTAAACTGTCAAAAGAGTACATGTTAAAAGTTTCAAACATTCTAACTCTAGTCTTCCCTTCAAAATTTATTTATTCATTTTTTTTTACTGTTGGGGAAAAAAATCCAGGGTCTCACCCTATGAGCCGACCACTGTACTACTGAGCTACATCTCCAGCCATCAAAGACAAATTCAAAGAATAAGTACAACTAAAAATTCACCTTAAAATTCCAGAGAGAATGCTGTAATTTCCTATAATAATTTTTTCTTTGCTCTTCTTAATTGCACTGAGACACCACCAGCCAGATTATACTGAGTTCTTGTATTTTCTGAATTTATAACCTAAATTCTAAGGGCAGATTTCTGAAAAAAATACAATCTATAAATAAATCATTTTAGCTTTGATTTCTATTATCTTCTTAAAACCTCTTTTAGGTAGCTTTCCACTCATAAATGACAGGTGTGTTTCACATACTATAAAGCAAGCTTTGAGCTAAGTTTACTTAAATGAATGCTTCTCCCTCTTTCACCTGTAATAGGGCATAAATAAGAAGTAAGTTATAAGGAGTGAGCACATCATGACCACCCACTGATGGCTTCTCAAAAGAATAATCCAGTGGACCACACCCAGGGCTAAGAAGTGTTCTTGAAGACCCTCTTTTGGTTTAGGGAGGGCTAATTGGTACTAACAGCATCCCAGGCAGCTCTGCTGGTCCAAAAAGACCAAATGAAGATCAAAGTCCTTTCCTTTGTTATCATTTCCATCACTTTGTAAGAAATTCTATGCACACAGTTGTATGTGCATTTAATGGAGGAATTTAATTTGCCTCCACCATTTTGGATCTTTGGCTTTACTTCTGTGTTGGATTAAGGACAGAGGCTCATGCAGAGTGCATTTAAACAGAATTTGACTGAAGAAGTCAGTTTTTTAAGGAGATGATGTAAAGGCAAATATTTCAGGGATGCAGCAGAGAGGGGAGTCTTTTACTGTTAACCCCTCACTGATCCCACCGCCCTGGAGGTTTACCATGCTTGATGTCAGACACTGGAGTGCCAGCTGAGAGACAAAGGCTGTGTCATCCGCCTACACAGTGACTCCTCACTCAGGGACAGACAATGCAACCCGTTCACAGAGTAAGTCAGGTCCTGTCCCAATTTCCATTGTTATTTATCCAAATGACGATTGTGGTAACTTCCTAACTGATCACCTTGCTCTGCTCAGGCAAGCCGGAGTAATATTTTTGAAGCATTAATTGAGTCAGATCACATCCTTGAGTAAAGCCTTTCAAAAATTTCCCATCACTGCTTAGAAAAAGGAAACAAAAAAAAAAAACGATCTGATATAAACTGGCTCTTGAACAAGTCCGTCTCTGCTTGTTCTCTTCCCCTTTCAGGCTCTGCCACACATGTGCTGTTTTTCACTCCCCTGAATACTCCTATCCTTCCTCTGCCTGTTCTGTCCACCCCATATGGTGTTCCCTTCACTCTTCACATGACTCCTTCCTTCTCTTTCTATGTATAACTGGGAGACCAGGTTCACTATGGACAAATCTATCCTGTGGGAAGATTTTTCTCTCTGGTGTCTTTTGGTGTCATTCTTGAATGACACCTGAAGGTTACTGTGTCCTTTTTAAGCCTTCCTCTCTTACCGAGTCAACCCACCTGTATACCAGTCTGAAGTCAGGAAGGAAAGAGCAGGCCCCGACTGAATGATGCGGCACTATTTGCTCATAGCGAACCTGGCCACCCAATTAGTAAGGAAGGAAAAATGGCCTGAGGTAATAAATCAATATACAGAAACCTGGGCAGTGATCCATGGTCTGGTTATGTTATCAGGGGACCAAAGGGAAAGGGATGGAGAGATTTGAGACAGGGAAGTCCACAGTGCGGACGCATCTGAGTGGAGGTGGAGGGGGCGTACCACGTTAACTGTCACACGGGTGAGGTAGGGCTGGCACTGCAGAAGCTGTCCTGGAATTCACAGTGAAGCTTCAAGGTCCTCTTATGGAAAGTGAACACCATTTCACAGAATTAATATCAGACAAGTCCTCTCCACCATTATTAAGGATCAAGACCAAATAAGACAAGTTTGTAATCACTTACCAATATAGTACAGAGAATAAATGTTGCTAGCGCACCAAAAGGACCACACACTTCCCATCTCAGCTAATTTATAAGATACCCAGTGATAGAATTGTCCTATTTTTTTTGACAGCATGAATTATACAGAAAAACTAATTCCTTGAACTCTTTCCAGAATAAACTAATATAAAACCAAATCCTGTAAAAGTCCTTTCTATCATCTTATTGCAATAGTCCATGAATCTTCATGATATACTTTCTTGCTTGCTGTAATAAATTATAAACCCAGCTTGTTCAGCCACAGATCTGGCTGGCTTTCTTTGGTGGAAGGGCGTAGATAGGCTTCCTCTATCTCCTTCATCTGGTCCTAGGTACCCAGCAGAGAGGACTGCTGGTGGAACTGCTGAGGTTAGCAGACGGCTGTGTCACCTGCTCAGGCAGAGGCTCCAGCTTTGGTCCTGCTTGCGTTCCATCTGGATGTATCAGTTTCATTCTCTGGTTGATCAGTTGTTGCTGGGCTGAAGTTATGATGCGGAAGAGTTGACAATAACCCAGCTTATGATAAGCAATTCTAGACCTACAGTCCTTTAGTCTTCTTTATTAAGTTTCCAATGCTACTGTAAGATGTTTTACCACAAGCTGTATTATTTTCAGTGTGGTAGTTGGCTTAGACTTACTCAGCATTCCAGGGACTGCATGGTGATTCCCCCACTGGGGCTTACTTTAAGCTTCACACTGCATCATTTCCCACAAGACTCCTTGATCTTTCCTTGTCACCCAATATATGGGCCAGAACACCATTCTTAGGCACGGGATCTTTTGTTTCCAGTGCTGAAAAATAGATAGGAGCCTCTTTTCTTCCTTCTTTGTGGTCATGTGGGGCACAAAAAAAGTTATTTTTCTTTTACCCTGAAAGATTTATTCTGCCAGTCTCCTGAGCACTGAATCCCATGACTTAGTCAAAGATTCAAGAGTCTGAATGTTGATGACATTTATCACATATCCTGAAATACATGTGTCTTTTCAAGAATTCCTGCATATTAGCCATGTGCTGTTGTCCTGTCCCATCAGCATGTTGCTATTGATGTAAGGAAACATATAGAGTGAGGTTCTGTGGGTTGACCAGTTGGCCCAGGTATCTACAGTCTATAATATAGCAAAGAGTAGAGATAATATAGCCCTGAAGCCAAATGTAAATGAACATGGTTAGATGTCCCATATGAATGTGTAGTATTCCTGATCCTCCTTTATTATCAAAATAGATAAGAGTACATTCACTAAATTAATGGCTGTGCATCATGTGCATGACTCATTGTCAATCAATACTACCTCCTCATAGAAGCTGCCATCAGACTATTACTTGACCAAGTTGGAAAACTCTACAACTAGTTTGTAGGATCCATCTGAGTTCTCCCAGAACCATAGGGGGCTATTCAGCAGAGATATAATAATGGCATTCTCACCTTTGTTCCACATTCTTTATTCTACTTAAGAACACTAATATTCATTATATTTTCTGGAAGGTGATATTGCATTTAGTTACTCCCCTGGCTGAATGAGTAGAGGGCTGATGCAGAGGTTCTGTTGGACTTTCCCATTCTGATAGCTCCTACGCTGCAAGTTAAAAAGAAAATGTGAGCAGCTTAGTAACTGCCTACTATATTATTTCCCATCAATTGCCTGGGGGCTGGAAAATAATCACTGTCTGGTTTCCCAGAAACAGTAGACCCACTCTAAGATAGGTTCCAGTAACGGCATGGACAGTGTTAGCTCCCACCCAGGACAAGCCCATGAATTTACTTAATGTTTCTGCTGTCAGTGTCAACTCGGACCATCCATACCCAGTGTAGTCACCCAGCTCAATAACTGTAGACAGGAATATCTATGTAATTCTCAGGGTCCAGTACAAATGAAGATGTGGGCTCCTATTCAAAGAGCTTGAAATAACTGTTACAAGATGGTAGGAATAGAGAATCAAACCAATAGAAAAATCTTTCGAAAAGCCAAGTTCAGCGCATATCCCTGAAGAACCCCTGCCAGAAGATCGCTTTACAGAAGCCTAAAAGTATTGCCACAGTATACGAGCATCACACGTCTCCTCTTTCCTAGGGACCCAGGTATGTCTTTTCTTAGTCAATGGATTCTAGATCCAGAAATTGGTTCAGGTCAAGAAATCACGCAAGAGATTGTGATTTTTTTTATTGGAATGAATACCCTCAGGCTCTCACTGTTTCATTCTCACTTTCTTTTTCTGGCTGTAGATGTCCAGCAGAGCTCTGGATACCTGTCTACTTGTTCTACCTCTTCTACAAGATGCCTTGTTCTCTGGACCACCTCCACAGCTCCCTGCAGGTCAACACTGTCAGCTGTTTCTCCATCCATGCTTGCTGGACACTGTAGTGATTATCGTTTTCTCGAATGTGGCAGGTAAATGCCACCACTTGACCTCTAATACCTCACAGTAGAGTGGCACTGCACCAAGGGTGTGAATGATTCTGACTTTGCGATCACCTCTCTGGACACCTACTATAAGCAACAGAGAGCAGCTGGCACTGCTTTTCCTGCTAGTGCTGCACCCTTCTTCCCAGTACATTCTTCATGGCCTTGGTAAATTACATGTCTTCTTGGTCTTCCCATCTAACACACTTCCTTGGTGGCTCTTCTGCCTCGATATTATCCATCCATTCTAGCAGAGACACTTGCCTTAGATTTGTTTTATTTCTAGCACCTTCCAGGGAAAATCATGCAGCTCATCCTCACTTAGTACAGGCCATTGCTTTCTGCAGACTGTAAAGAGTGAGACACCTTACCAGCTCACTCATCCTATGCACGGCGGCTATCAGAGTGTTAATGCCTGTGTCATAAGACAATGCCGTCATGTCAGTGAACTTCAGTGAGGCACTCTCAAAAATCTAATCCGAGGGATTTTCTCAGTTCCTGCTGGTACATGCTACCTACTTCTGGAAACCCTTTTAGTACACTATTTGTGCTTATCTCAATCAACACATCTCTTCCTCCTGGAATTTAATATTAATTAGAAGACTGCAGGTGCAAAAGGAAGGAAAGTTGCTCTTGATACCTGCTGCTTTATATGGAGAGGGCCCTGCAATATCTTGCAGGAGGCAAGTGCCAGCTCCTACTAGGAAAAGCAGTGCATCTATTATCTCTGAGAGTGTAGGAGTCTTCATCAGAACAGTGCACCCGGTTTCCTTGCCCCATACTTCAAGGTAACAGGTGTTTTCAATCAGCCTGTGCTGAGCCCTGAAATGTTTGTGGAGCTCTGTGACTGTAACTACCAGGCTCCCAGTCGGCTGCTTAGTTTTGTTTGTTTGTGGAGAGAAGCCCTTGTCTCTTTGCAATCTACAAAGAGACCATCTGGCTCTCACATTTAACCTTTAATTACACGTTAAAAGCTCTCATTTTCTCAATATCTCTCTGCAGGGTGTCGGATACAGTTTAGTAACAACCACACAACTCTGCTGTCCTTGTAAGCACTGTTCCCCCTGTATGTCACAAAAGCCCAAATCTCAGCACCTGTAAGTTTCTAAATCCTCCAAGGGATGTTTCCCCAGGGTAACATCAGTGAGATTTGTAGCACTTAGGCCCCCACATTCAACCAGGAATTGTCCACGGTGCGCAACCTCAAGGGACCATCCTAACTGCTTTGGGGAGAGTGATCTAGTCTGAAGACTCCAAATCCTTCCCCACTGTTGGCACTGACAGAATCGCTCAAGTCATTCTGAAGCTAAAGAAGGGATTGGATATGAACGAGATATGATATGAAGAATGCTTACAGAGGATAAAAAAGGGGACAGAAGAAAGACATTTCTGAAAGCAAAAATAACTATCTCTCTCTTTCTCTCTGTCTCTCATAGAAATGAAGAAGGGAAAAGAAGGACACAACAAAAGAGTTTTAGGCTAATGATCAGTTTTAAGGAAGGTTTGACAAGACCTATGAAACATTCTTGAGTCAAAGTCACCTCACAGAAGAGACTCGCCTACCACCAGAATGATTCTGGCATAGTAACCCACCGTGTCGGTCACTGTCTCAGAGCAGACTCGAGGAAAGGTGACCTTGCTGTTGGGAGCATTATGTATCCCAGCAGCAGTCGTATGGTGTGGCTGAAGGCAACGTGTGGACCTCACTGGGAGACCTGCCCTGCCTTCCACACTTGGCTTCATTCATACTTTAAGCCGTGGTATTTTCCCACGAGCCAGTGGCTGTCATTGGAGAAGACTCATTGTGAAGTCGTGCACCCTGACCAGCTGACCTTCCCTTACAGAGTTCTACCTCATCCAGGAGCCC
Organism: Fukomys damarensis; assembly: GCF_012274545.1. Lineage (NCBI taxonomy): Eukaryota > Metazoa > Chordata > Mammalia > Rodentia > Bathyergidae > Fukomys > Fukomys damarensis. The sequence continues at coordinate 48,779,475 of NW_022900924.1, read as the reverse complement.
ATGGAAACGCTCTGGCCTCCACTCAACCTCACACTGCACTGCTGGGCCTATTTCAAATCAAGTTGAGCATAAAGCTTTCCTGTTCCTTGGTACAAATTCTCTATGTAGATGTCCAAGGCGATTTATCTGGAAATTGGGAACATTCTTTCAGATTCCATTTTCATCTTGACATAATCTTTGTCACTCATTTATCATGAACATTTTCCAGAGGCAATGGCTTTCGATTTTATAGCTTCATATAGGTTGGAACTGTTTAAAACACCTTTTTTTTTTCATTAAGTTTATTGGTAGATTTTAGGTATGCAGTACAGTGATGTAAATTAATCACTGGGATCTTGTACCTTTACATGACAGATCTTGCTTCTTATTTTTCCCCATTCCCCTGCCCTCGGTTCATCCCGTCCACCCTTCCCTATTTACAAAGACTTTGTTTCCCTTTTCTCCTTTTCTAGTGTTTTTTCTTTGTCCTTTTTTCCTTTCCCCTACCCTTCCCACTTCCCCTACTCCTTTAGCCCCTTCCTTCCTATTTCACATTATCAGTTATACAATTTGAACCTATTTACACTTTTAGTTTTTCACACCAGAGAAACTATTCAGTGCAACACATTTTTCTTTTCAGAAACATTTATTACATGACTAAAAATTCCCCAGGAAAGTATTTTTAATGGTTATTTCATCATATGAAAATAGGGCATATATTCTTTATAAAATTTGAAAACACAGAAACATCTGAAGAAGGAAACACTTTCTTCCCTCCAAAATTTAAAAATAACTACTAGTAGGAGGTTATGATTCCTTTTCTTTTGCTTTGCATCTATGAAAGTGTAACCACATATACCTTCTGCACCATGAGGATATACTGCATATTTTGCATCTTCCATTAGAGGATTTATTTTTTAAAAAATAATTTTGCCTTGATTATTTAGAAGACAGGAGAAAAAAGAAAAAATAGAGGTAAACTTGGTTAATAAATTTTCTCTCTGTATGTACATATATATTTCATAAATATTTATTACATATATATTACCATTTTATATTACAAACATATACAAATATATACAATGTAATACACATAAAAGTGAACATATATAGTACCTGTAATACATATACATACTCATATATGTACCCATATGTGTACATAGGCCAATGTAAACTTCATCACTTTCTCCCTTATTTTTCTATGTATAATCAGGGTTTCATGATACACGAAAGGTGGACCATTACTTTGAAAAAAATAATTTTCTTACAATTGTTATCATAATATTAGTGGTATTTCTGGTCTACAAGGAAGATTTTCCATTCTATTCAGAAGAATCATTACCACAGGTGACTGAGTAAGCATGCATATGGGGTTAAATGGATCACTGGCTTAGTGACCAAGGAGTGTGTTTACCACCTGAAGGCACCAAGGAGAGATTGCATTTGCAGACTGAGATTATTCTTCTGATACAAGACTTTGAATTCATCCCTTAGAAACTTGGCAGAGGTGTTGCTATAAACAAGATTCACTCAGAGGTCAGGGCATGGGGATTCCCCATAAGGATGCCCTTAGAATCGTTTCCATCCCACAGAAGCCTTTTATCAGTGAATCCACTCCCATGTGCTTGAACAGCATGTGGGACCCAGATTTCAAAATAAGCAGAGTTAACATTCTTGATTCCTGGCCCAAATGTGGGTGCTCACCATGAGCTCATGCCTTCCACTGGGGGCTGGTATTTGTGGGACTTCTGTTATTGCAGGATAACTGGACCGGGAAAAAGACCCTGAGGGACACGTGCTAAGTACCATTCATAGAGCTCCAGGATTTCAAAGGTTTGTGTTTATCTTCTCAAACTTTTGTGGGCCAAAGTAGGTGTGGGTGAAGTTAGTAATAACTTCAGGGATACAAGTTTACTTGAGTTCTGCCAGAGGATCCTGGCTCTTCCATTATCTGGCTGAATGATTAATGCAAATGCGTTAACTGTCTCTTTCTGTATAAAATGAAGAAAATAACATCTAATCTGATGACTTGCCAGTGATTTTAGTAGTTATCTAATACATAACTGACACAATCTATTGAGTAAAAGACAAAGCCTAAAAATTCTGGTTTTAAAAATAATATACGAAAGAGAAAGGAACATGCTTTATTTACCTTTATTTTCCCAGCACCCTAGGTAACACTAGGCATAGGGTTACCTAGATTTAATTAATCTTCTTCTATTGAATAGATTGTTTCAGGTCTGGATTTGAGATGGGTCCACAATGTGCCACAGCTACTGATGGTTATGTGATCATGTAATTGCGAGCTAGTGTCTCAAGCTGTGTGAGTCTTCGCTTCCTCACACATAAAGAGGAGGTAATGACACCACTCGTCCCAGCCATCAACTTCCCATGACCTGATGAGATAACGTCTGCAACAGTGTTCTGTAAAATTTCAACTGCCACAGGAAAGCTTGTTATTTTTAAGTCACTCTGCCTGCTGAGATTTTTTTTTCCTAAGTGAATGATCTCCAAATTCCTTCTGAACTTTGACTAGTTAATGTACCCAAAAAAAAGGCATTTATAAATGTCTTTAGCCCCTCTTCTTAAAGCTGTGCTTCATAGGTAAACACTACATTTCAGGATATTAAATGCCAAGAAGAAATCATCTTGCAGTAGGCTTTGGAATTTAGAGATCTTGGCTTTTATCCATTTCACTTCCTGCCAGAATTTATGGCTTTTATGACTTCTTGATGAGCAGTATCAAAACAAGAAGGCACAAATTTGTGAATGTGTGTCTGGGGAGAGGTTCAGTCACAGCTGTCTCCTTGGGCTCAAACTAACCACAGAAAAGCAAATAAGAATGGTGCATTCTCTACTTTCCCACCTACATGTGTGATTCATGAAGCTAGTAAGCATAATCTTATCAGTGTTAATGCACTACCAAATAGGTCAAACAGAAATCCCAGAGAGCAAGTTGGTCATTAGTAACTCAGGGTACACCTGTGCTGAAGCTATTTTTTGTGTAAGACAACAGAAAGGAAAAGGAAATCATTCTTAGCTCCACGCGGGTGGAAGTGTCATCTGAACATAGAGATTTACACCTATTTGATCCAATTTCTGCCAACGACTGTCAGCACACAGACATGCACACAAAAAATGCCTTCAAGAAATACTCAGGTTGCTTCTATTACTCAGCCATTAAATAAATTAGTGTTTTATAGAGCCTGTGAGAGAATCATACCAGAAACACATTAGAAATGCAGATCTCCTCATAGTAGTATCCACAGTCATTTACTTGCAATTAGGAATCCAACATAATGCATTAGAATCAGAAACTAGAAGCTAATGGTCAGTTATTTGGAAGACTCAATACACATTTTGCATTTTTAAAAATTAAATCAACATACATTTATTTTATGCCTAGAATATGCTGTATGCAATAAAAGTCTAAGATATTATGATAGATCAAAATACATGAAAGCATTTCTTAGACAGGCAAATTCATGTTCCTTTAACATAATTGTAGAACCGCCTATTACATATTTTGTGAATAAATACTCCTTAGTCTTCTTGCATTTTTCTTACACTTGATGCTTATACTCACTATTGATTCCTTCATTCACCTACATGTTTTAAATTTTTAAACTTAAGTATGATAAAATAGAAAAATGATTATCATGTAAATTATTTTTGAGTAGTGTTCAGCATGTTCTTATTATCATGCAAGGTATTTGCAGAGGTCTTTTTCATCTTGCCATATAAAAGCCTTTTACCCATTAAATTATTCTACTCTCCCCCAGACTCTGATAAATCTGCACCTGTATTTTTTAATCTTGTAAGTATTTTATGGGATCACGTATTACCCTGGAACAGTGATTTGATTGATATATAGGTGGATAGATAAAATATAAAAACAGTCTTTAAACATTTACATTTGTATTTATCATAGATTCCTAGGGTTGGACAAAATCTTTAATATAAACTCTACAGACTTTTACAGCCCAGACTGAAGAGTTCACAGACATGCTTACTGTTTGTAGCATTGCACATGCTGCATTCTCACCAACACAAAAATAATTGTAACCATTATCGAATGCGTTTTCATCATAAGTAGCCCAATGATGGACAGTGCACTTATAATTGTATATGCTGAAGAACACAGAGGACAGAACCTGGCTTGTGAATGAATATCAATGGTATTGATTTTTCCAGTCATAATTTTGTATGTCTGATAAAAGGAAACATACAAACATTTCCCCTGGCCAATACAGAAGGAGATAGATAGTCATACTGTGAGGTGCACATGTACCGAATCAACACATGGGCACTAACGGTATCCTTAAAAGCCATTTCCATTCCAGTATAAGCAGTGATAATTTAACTCTACAGAAACATAACTACAAATCACCTACATGTGTCCTTTCAAATCCAATTTTAAATTATCCCCCATTCATTTTACTTTGTTTGGATCCTGACAATTCTATGGGTGCTCTATCATAACAACTAATTTAAAAGGGGAGATTAGAATAGAATGGTGCAGCCATGCTGAAAGAGTATAGTTAAACATTTCACATTTGTATATTTCACAGAAATCTATGGTGACATGAGACAAACTGCTTATCTACTCTTGGAAACTTGGAAGGGGCTGTGCAAACCTTGACGTTTAAATTTTTAGGTTCTAGTTTCTCTGGTGTGAAAAACTATAATAGTGCATAAGATCCTAATGAGATAATTGACAAAGTGTAATAGGAAAAAAAGGGCTGAAGGTGTCGGGAAAGTGGGAAGAGTAGGGGAAAGGTAATAAGGGAAAAGAAAAAAATGGGAGAAAATGAAAAAATGGAAATAAAGTGTTTGTAAATGGGGAGGGAAAGAGGAGGTGAAGGGAGGGTAGAGACAAGGAGAAAAAAATGATAACCAAGACCTGTCGTATAAAGGTACAAGATCCCAATAAAAGCATTTTTTTTTTTTTAGGTTCGAAGCAAGTCCACTCAAGAAAGGAAGGCTGGGGAAAACCCACTGATGGGCCTCAAATGCTGAGCAATCGCTGCTGTGGTGCACTGAACTGGAGGAGTACCACAGCGCACGGCTGAATCGAATCCTGAGGAGGCACCAGTCGGAACTAAACTAAGGTACATTCTGCAACAGCCCAGAGCTCAAAAATATCTGTGCCACAAAACACAGAGACGCAGGATCTGTTCCTCTTTCAAAGAGGCTAATGAAACAGGACAACTGGCAGGATTTTCTCTTGCTGCGAGGACGTTGTGGAACAAACGACTGGGGATTCTGAGAAGTAAGATGTGTAGATTACTTGATGGCTGTTAATTTCCTGATTTCAATGATTGGGCTGGGACAGACAATGCAAGAGATTGCTTCATGTTAGGAAACACACATGGAAACAGTTAGGGTAAAGGTGCATCTGATCCTCATTGGACAAATGGTTCAGACCAAAAAAAAAAAAAAAGAAAAAAAACTGGGAAGTGCCAAATAAGGACTTCCTGTGTTTCCTTATTTAATCTATTGCTCACGTGGGCTTTGCGCAAAAGACAGATGGGAGTGAGGAGCAGCCCCCACACAGCTGTTCAGGGATGTCTGCAAAAGTAGCCCACCCACATTGCTTTTGGACACTGGGTGTGACTTGGAGGGTATCAGGTTTGTCTGTGAGGGAAATTGCCAGCCTCCTCCCTGCCTAATTGGCTTCTGTGTTTCCTTGCACACCCTCTGAATAGACGAGTCCTTTTCCTTAGGATATCCCCCTGAAGCATCTTTTTCTTCTCAGTAGGCTGTAAGACCTTAGCTTAACTACAATTTTCTCTTTGATGAATTCCAGGACCTGCAAAAATGTAGAGGTTAAATCTGATGAAGCACATGGCTAAGTTTGTGATGTATTTGCTTTTTCATTGATTTAAAAAAAATTTTGGGTCACTTTCCAGTACACTTAATTTCCAGACCCAGCTTTCTTCCTACTACTTGTCAGGCTGAAAGAAATATTAGACTTACAGAGCACAAAGTTGGAAAAATTAGTTGGACCCCACCACCACCACCACACACACCAGATCCAAGCTTTGGTTTCCTCTTCTGTAGAGAGTCGTAGAACTAAGGTTGCAGACAGAAAAGTACTACACAACTAAATATTATCAAGCTTTTCAGCTCCTTTAATTTGGGTACTGTTTAGTATGTTGATTCTATCAAGTTATGTGCTAGAAAGTTCCCTCCTAATTCTATTTTAAAAAGAAGTGGTATGGGTCAGAATGACCTGGTGAGGGCAGTGCCTGAGGTTCAGCCTCTTGACACAAAGGAATTCAGCTGCTCTGGCAATTCAGTGCTCACACACACAGCCTGGCAGTGCTCTAAGGAACATGCAAGATCAAATGATCTAAGACTTGCATGGCTGTATCTGTGGTTCCCCATTGCCCAGCACCTCCCAACTTTTCCTTGGCTAACAGAACCTCTATTTCATTTGAAAGCTCTTTCTGCAGTCATGGTGAAAGTTATCGAGGTTCAGGCTTTTCCTGACCCAACATGGCATCTCCCCTCTGAAATTCGAATCTTAAGCAAGTATAAACAATCAGTGAGTACTGATTTAAGTCTACACTGGCACTGTGAATAGAATCTGTGTCCATTATTATTAATGAAGTCTCTAAAACTATCTTGGTTCTAGCCCTTTATAATGTCTAATTGTCAACTTTGTCTTTCACTCTGAATTTTCATGTTTCTTTCTACCTGTTTTTACAGTGTTGGCTTTAGCTAAGCAGAGTTAGCTTCTATTGCTTAGACAGAAAATGTCCTAACTGATACATCCTTGCTCTTTAAAAATAAAGAATCAAATTCTCAAAGAGATTAGGCTTCTCGATTAGGGTCTGAAAGTAAGATAGCACCAGAACCCAGGCAAACCCAGATTAGTCCACTTCTTTTCACTAACAGCATAACCTACCTCGTCTAGAGTTCTGGCATTCTTGGAGAGAAGGACTTACTACATTTCTAGATAACTCGATTGGGCCAAGAGCAAGTTCTGTGTTATATTAACTACCACTGAGCTTTTTAAAAGCCTGCTGGACTCTAGTTACAGCCATAGTTGAGTATCTAACACTATAATTTGTTCTTCATTGCCAGAAAAAGGAAAACCAGTCATTGCATGCAAATTATACATCAACAATTCACATGGTTAACATCTACAAAAAAATTCTGGGTCACTGATCTGGTTAACAATATGTCTGTGTCTCCACACAATAGCATCACTGTGCAAAAAGAAAACAGGCACAAAGGAATATATAGTACAGGCCTCCATTTATGTGACATTCTAGCTTTGTGATGTCCAACATAGTGGTCACTAGCCACATGTGGCTACTAAAATTCAAGTTGATTAAAAGTAAATAAAAATAAAAATCTCACTTCTTCATTACATTACCTTCATGTAATTAGAAGCAACTATATCAGAAAATGCAAATTTAAGCGGGATACTTGTAATCCCAGCACTCTGGGAGGCTGAGGTAGGAGGATCACAAATTAAAGTGCAGCCCAGGCAGTTTAGTGACTTTGACTCTGCCTCAAAACTACATAATTAAATAAAAATTAAAAGGGGATGGGTGTGGAGCTCAGTGTAAACTGTCCTGGGTTCAGTCCTTAGAATTGAACAAAAAAAGAAAAACCACGAAAATATAAAATATTGTCTTCCTCATAGAAAGTTTTATTGGATAACATGCTACAAAAAATATCTATTTAATTTCCATTCACAAAAAGCAAGATAGTGATTGCCAAGGGCAGCAGTGTGGGAGGACTGGCAAAGGGCTATGAGGGATTTGGGGAGAATGGAAAATTTCATGCTTCGTTACGCTGGAGGAATCTCGGTGAATAATGTATCAAAATGCTTCGGAGTAAATACTTACAACTGGTGAATTTTGTTGTGCGAAAGTTATTCATCATAAAGCTGATTCTACAACTCAAGTGATTCATAGAAATTATTCTAGTCAGTTGCAATACTTATCATTAGGTGATTTTTGCAAGGATATGAGTATATTAATTCACTGTACAATATTTCATAGTCTCTGAAGATACGAAGTGAATCTGATAGGCAGCCTGGTCTGACTGTTCATGGTCCAGAACACGAAATGAACTTTACTCAGCACTAGCTCCCCACAGTCTTGTGGGAACTGTAGATAGATTCACGGAAAGAAATGCGGACACAGTATAATGATTGAGGAAGTTAGAGGTAGCACAGGTTACTTTAATCTGGAGGGACAAGGGAGACCTTTGGGGTTTTGCACAATATTCAGATGAGGTGTGGAAACATCTCTGGTAAAGCAAAATATGATCCAAGACAGGAGAGCAACCAGAGAAGTATGTAAACTACCGGAAAGAGACCATGAAAAATAAGTTGTTAAATAAATGTGGTAGATATAAGTGAGAAGCATTTGTATTAGGAATATCTGAGTTTGGCAGAGGGCACATTTTTGGCTGCTACAAGTTGAGCAGAAAAAATTGTTCCTCTCTCTCAGGTCCATTGTTCCAGACCCTAAGCCCTGCTGTTTGACTAAGCTCTTTCTCCTCTTCTTCATATAAATCAAATGTGCTCATAAACACCATTCAAACAGGCAGGCCAGGAAGGCAATTACCTTCTCCTAGGCTTCTATTTAATTTTTGCTGTTGCAATTTTTGCTTAAAAGACTTGAAGCCCATGAAAAGTGACTACCTGGCATGCCAAAGAAATAATTTATACATTTGTACAGTAACCTGAGCCTCCCGGGGGAAAGGATGGAATAGAAATAGGAGGCAGTTACAGTAATTATAGTATAATTGGCACTTATTTTCCCAAGTTGTAAATGGGTTTGTGATAAAATTTCTAAAATTAAAAATATACGTATACATATATATATACACACACACACTAATATATATATATAAACGAATACACTAGAAATATACTAACACACTAGAAATATACACTAATATATAGTATGTACATATACATAGTACATACATATATATATGTATAGTATATACATATATACATAGTATCTATCTATCTAATATAATATTATAATATATATTATATTATATATATTTATAATATGGAGAGAGAGAGAGAGAGAGAGAGAGAATATTTGCAAAACAACTGTGAGTCTTTATAGCCTTAGATGGAAATTTAAATGTAAGTGCTCATCTTCATTCTCTAGGACCACTGAATTGTAAATGAGACCTGGGAACAGCACAAGACCTCACTCCTCCCAAGTGTGGTACACTGGCTGGCCATGGGAGAGTACTGCTGAGGTTGTGTTAGAAATGTGGAAACTCAGGCTTCCCCACGGTCCTCCTGAGAATCTGCAATGAAAAAGATTTCCAGGTGACTGACCAGTACATTAAAACTTGAGAATACCTGCACTTGAAATTACCATTTAATTCACTCTATAAGTGAAAATATCAGTGACCTGTGTGAGGGAGTCCTTTGGTCCTGAGTGCAGGAAATTGACTCTTTTCAATTTAAGAACTTTGTATTTAGGTCATTCGTATTTGCCAATAGCAGGGAAGAGAGCCAAAGACTCTCACGCCAATTAGCAAATATATAATTAATTAGTCAAATGATCTTTCCTTCAAGTTTCACATTTTGTAGAACAAGCTGTTTGATTTGGCAGGGGCTCAGGACGGCATGTTTGTGAATTTCACAATTCACAGATGTTAGACACTCTCAGGCTAAGTAAAGGAAGAGAATGTCAAGTTTTAAATAGCTTCTCCCTTCTATCCTGGCTGAGGCAACAAATAAAACATCTTTATGAAACACATTTTAAACCAGAGTTTCTTATTCAGAAATGTCACATTTCTCAAAAAAGGAATTTAGATTGTCTCACAACTTGGCTATCTACTGAATCACTAGTTTACAGGTGTTTTGTGATGGGAGACAAATAGAAAATGTGAACTTGCCATGTTAATGACACTTGGGCACATGATTTTTTTCCTCTGTTGGAGTCTACTCTAATTTAGCTTCTGAATCATATTTCATTCAATTTCTAAATCCACAGAACCAGGGTACTTTTACAGCTCACATTCAGAAAGGAAAGAAATCATTCTGTATGTACACTTTCCCCAATATTAGTGAATTTCTGAATGCATGAAAAATGTTATGATTTTATTTGAAAGTAAATCGAGTCAAAGCAAAACCAAAAAGAGAGAGGAAAAAAAAAGAGAGAAAAGAGAGAGAAACAAACTGATAGAAACTGAAACAAACTAGAACATTTCTATTGACAGGATATTTGAAATAATCTTATAAGTTTTAAAAGATTCTAAATGGGTGTATGATTTCCTATTGTAACATCCCTTTAAGAAAATTAAAACAAATATATATATATGGATGTATTTGAGGCAGGATATTTAGACACATCATTAAAGGTTATTTTCCTTTATTTGGGGCAGACAGAATTTCTAAGGAGATATGAACAGATATCTCTCTTATTTGAGATGAAGAGTGAGTTCTAGGTTAAATATAATCAAGGAATTTCCCTGTCTTTGCTATTTGAGATTGTGACCACAACAGGCGGTTGGCTGAAAGGAAGGCTGGAGGGGGGAGGGGAGGGGGAAGGGATGAAAAAACCCTTCCCTAAGCAGCTCTGCAAAACAGCACAACATTTTAGCCCCTGAAGCAGTCACAGAAGTCCTCACATCAAACGGGTTCCCAGGTACAAGGACATGGTATGTAGCTGGCTCGAAGTGGACACTCATCAGCTCGGTTCTGCTACAAACGTCCAGGCTGCTGAAATTAAACTCTGATGCCATTCATACAAACATCCAATCATGAGCTAGATCAGCAGTTCAGAGATGCTTCCAAATTGCCAACAACCAGGGTGGCTACTATACGTCAAGGTGGAGGAGGAGGAACAACTTTAGAGAAGATGCCCAGCTGGTAAGAATCAACTGTCTGTGATGTTTCTCGTCACCTGATGACTGTCATTGGCTAAAAAGAAGAAATGCTCCGCCTCTTGGCAAATCCGTGTTGGGGGGAAGTGTCTACACTTCTAGGTCTGATGGCATCTGACCCTACTGCTTTTAGCTTTCTGGCTACAAATCTACATACACACAGGTAGATGTGTGTATTTTATACCACTGCTCTCTATTTGTTGATATCAAAGAGAGTTGAAGGAAATGAATTTTGAAACGTCACGGTGTGCTACCCTGCAGTACTGCCCTGACCCTTACATCCAGCGGTGAGTTTAAATGTGACATAACTTCTATCGAAACTTAATCGGAGTGCCTTGTGTATTTTGAGTGTCTCTGCGGTGCCCCATAAGGGAGTTCTCATTTAGGAAGCTTGGGGTAGTAGTTTGGATTTGGTGTGGACTTGAATTGGTCTGTGCGCAATGTTTTAAAATTTCTTTTCATTTATCTCTGAACCTATGAAGTAACAAAATTTGAAGACAGCCACTTTTTGAAAATTATCGCATCATTTTAAGATGTTTAGAGAATATCACTCGCCTTGCTCAATACCCGCCCACCCAAGAAGAAGAAATGTGATTGGGCAGAGATACAATAATCAATGGATAATCTTCAAATCAAAACTAACCCTGAATAATTTTGATTTGTACATCAAAAGCGAATGAACAGCCATAGTTGCAAAAAGTAGGTTGTGATTTGTCATTTTTGCTCTAAGGAATATTTTATTGTTGATTTGTTTCATAACAAACATCATCTTTTGACAAAACCTCTGATTATACTGAATTTCTTTTGTATTTGTAGAAGGAAATATTTACCCCGGACTGCGATGGAATATTAGTGAGGGTGCACAATTGCATATTTATCTGTGTGTGTGTGTGTGTGTGTGTGTTTAAGAGAGAGAAAGAGAGACAGAGTGTGTGTGTGAGAGAGAGAGAGAGAGAGAGAGAGAGAATGTTTCAAATTAGAGTTTGCTATTTTTAAACTGGTAAATGAAATCTGAACAGTGTTGTTCCAGTCATAAAGCTATGGGAGACATTCAAGTCATATGTAGCAGTGTGATGTTGTTAATTTAACAGCATGAGATACGATGTTGGAATTTCATACTTTATTTTATAAGACTAATGAGAGAGCTTGTTTGAGTGTTGAAAACGGCAAGGTTAGAAAGGGGTTAACTTGACATTTGCCACCTGTGCCTATTGGAGCCTCATACTCGCAGTGGAGTCGGATGGCTCTGGGCAGGACTTAGTTACTGTCGCGTTGCCTAGCAGATTATGAAAGACGTGTGATCAGTTTTCTTAATGTATTTGCCACCATGTAGAGCACTGATGTGGACTATGTGGACTACTGTTCTTCCTGTGAGGTTTCTGCTGGGCTGTGTGAGAAAGGCAAAATGGAAAAGTACGGCAGAGAGAGGGGGGCAGATGGGGAGATGTTTCTGGGTCTCCCACCTTGAAATAGGAAATGTGAACGTTGATTTAATCCCTGCCTTGCAATGTACCACAAACAAAACTTCAGCCCAAATAAATTTCCTAGAGTTTATCTTCTTGGATGTCTTGAAAGTTAGATTTAGTTGGAGTTGGAGATTGAGCTGAAACAAAAAAGCAAGCTCCAATCATTTGCTAGTTCTCAGTGTTTTTTTCCAATCTCAAAATCAACTCTTCCATTAAACACCATTTGAAGTAATATTCCTAAGAACATCACTGTGAGGAAACCATCACCCGTATAATATCGTGTACACAGCATCTTTCCTAAAGAGGTACTTGGAAATACAAACTTTAGAAAACACTCTAATGTTGACTAGCATCCAGTACTTCAACCCTGCAAATCTTTGTCTAGGGAAATTCTAGTGATTGATGAGAGAATCATATAAATAAACCAGGAAATTGCTTTTCATAGTGTGCTGATAACTGGTTTGGTTTTGGAGCAGATGTCATCTCGGTTTTAAATATATTGTAGAACTATAAACAATAATAGTGATTTTAAATAGTTTTAAATTTTCATAGAATGCCCTGCACTTTAAACGTGGTGAGCACCAGTTGTAGGAAAGGATGGGAGCAATTGGAAATTAGCGAGATTGTGGTTCAGGATGGTCAGGCAATGTGTATTTGAATAATAAATTGTTTAAAGCTTGAGTGTGCACTTCTCATTTGTAATGGAACCTTAACCATCAGATAACTTAGAGAGGAGGGAACTGTCTTTACTAAGTTGTGCCTGAGGCATTGCAAATATAAACATGAATAAAATGGGTCTGTAATTTGTTTATGTTACCATTGTGCTTATATATTTAATATCAGATATTTTAACCGCTTTGTCACATAGTTCAGTGGATGAATTATCACTGTGTTCCCTCGGTGAATACATGAGCATAGCCAAGAGAAAGCACTGTATGAAATGTGTTTCATACTATGTACTGTCAAAGCAAGTATTCGACAATATTCTTTCTGATGCTCAATGAGTGAATGGATATCGGTGGGTTTTCTTAAGTGGAATACTCTGATAGGTCTCAGTTTACAAAATATATTTTAAGAAAGACCAGATTTCATCATTCCATAATCATACTCATCTACATACATAAATTTGCCTTTCCGGACCTTGCATTTAGAAAGAAATCATGAAAGCAGTTTTTTTGTAAAGATAGGAGCAGAATAGCTTGGTATTTTTAACCCCAAGTTACCTTAACACATGAATTTCCTTTTATCAAAGAATAGAGTAAATAATATGCTAGTATTAGGAATTGGTAAATATTAATGCCATTCAGAAAAGCCAGTTTTGATACACATTTCAAAAGCGTATGCTTATCATTTTCACTGTTAAAACAGACATTTTATCAAAATTCTGAATCTTTCTACTTGAACATATTGACACATTATTATGCTTTCATTTTCTTCAGTGCTTGGGATTGAACCCAGGACCTTATGCATACTAAGCAAGTGTTTTATCAGGAATTAAATTGTGATGTGACTTAATAGTAATAGACTTTAATCTTTGTAAAGCATATTCTGAAAATCAAAAAAGTACTTAGAACTATGTTTATGAATAGATTTGTCTTTTGATGAAACTGAAAGTTATAGAGAACAAGAGAAAGTGGACAAAATCATGGATGTAGTCTTTTGATTAGTAACTTAATTTTAACAAAAAAATCAAAGCATGAATGAAATTAGACAAGATTCATAAATAAGTCAATGAGTTAATTATCATTTCCTTTTTAACAAAAACTGTACACAAATGAGTTTTGTTTGTTGTTTTGTTTAGGTAAATACAAAAAATAATCCAAAATTCACTGTTCGGCAGCTAAATCTTTGTGGACTTATTGATGGGGGTATTAGTTAAGCCTTTTTGCATTTTTCAGCTTTAGAATGGCTATCTAATTTGCAGAACAGATTTTATAATCAAGATTACAACTTTTCAAAGTATCTTCTCACAAAATAAAGCAGTTAAAATGATGAAAATGATTCAAGGTTAAATATAGAAGTATTGCAATAACTGGAGTCTAAAATTAAAATAAATATAAATGCCATTACAATCTAATCCCCTTATAAAATGTTTTGTGTCATTTTTCTCAGTCACCTTCTCCTCAAAAGAAACATCAGACTATTAAATATTGTTAACAGTAGGAAGTGTTCCTTGTGTGAATTACATATTTATTGTGAGCTTTATGCTTCCTTTGCTTAAAGGTCAACTTCATTAACTGTGTTTTCTAAATATATACCAAAAGAAAGAATGATGGCAATTAATTGACAGTTCCAGATCTTTTCCTTTGTCTGATGAAGTCACCCAGGTGGATGGAGCTCTGTTTTAAGTGTCCTCCACTTTCCCTCTGCACCCTGTCTCATCCTCCTTTTTGTTCTGTGTCCCAGAGAGTTGACTTCTAAAGATTGTGCCATCAGTTCTTTCTAATCCGGGCTCCTGTTGAGTTCAACCCCTGGCCACCTCCAGGGTAGGTCCAGCTATAGGCCCTGTTAGGTCCTGTTAAAGGCCCTCGCCATAGGTCCAGGGCTCTTGAAATCTGGCAACTAATTATTACCCGGTCTTTCCTTCAAGCTTAGAGGTGGTAAGCATTTCAACCCACTGCTAATTTCAGAGGGCCATGTCATATCCCTGTCTTCTGATTAATCTCTTTCCTTCCAGGATGGGAGCAAGGACAAAGATAAAACATGTGCCCATGGTGTACTTTATGAAGACTTGGTAATATCACTTCTACTGTGAGATAAAGGGTGTGTCCATTTATTTCAAGGAGAAGACTGGGTTGTAGGCATCTCCGTAGTGACCTGGTATCTCTGTCCCACTGAAAGGAATTATGCTGGAATCTGGGTGTGCTGTTCAGAGTCAATATTTGCAGTGAAGCAAAGTAGAGAACAGGAAGAATTAGACATTCTTTAATGGGGGGAACATCAGAATAGAATTCATCTAAAGGGCCTAATATATCCATTAGTAAAAATCAAGATAAACTGCTTCAAACTCTTAAAATTTTCACAAGGAAAAGCTTTGTAACGTCTTTGAGAACAACCGTTCTTAGCCAGCCGTAGTGGTATTTTAAACTCTGTGCTCTTTTAAGCTTCAGGCCCACTGAAGTGATGGAGACAGGGCGCCTGGATCTGTTAAAGATCTAGATCAGTCTGCCCTCTGCCCATAACTAATTGTGTGACCTTTAGGAGACCTACCTGATCGAGGTTCTTTATAAATTCGGGGTAACTTCTCATCTGCTCTTTCCAAAAACTAGGACCTTGCGGGTTAAAGCTAAGCCAGTTCAACTCTGAAATGCAGCACTGGCTGCTCAGTTGTAGGGATGTGTCTGTTACGTGTTAGTGCGCTGTGCTCTCACACATGCCTGTGTCCTCCTGTAGGCACACCTTGAGCTCCATTTCCCTGTGAAGTAACTTAAGTGAAGAACGAGGATTATTATGGCTCTTGATATCATTTTGGCTTGGCTCTCTCAGTTCTAAGAAATCTGAATCCCAAAAGGATTAAATGAGTTGCCCTGGATCTCGCAACAAAGTACTAGCAAAACCTAGGTGATAATTTAAGTCTTTTGACTCTGGTTCAATGTCATATCTGTCATAGAACACATCATTTTTATTACATCTGTGCAAAATTTTCTGGTTCACAAAATGTTTCCCAATGCATTCCGTACCTAACCTCTCTGCCTGGGAGGGAGGCAGATGTGATATAATAATATAGAAAAATGGCCTCCAAAGACAGCAATGTCCTAACTCCTGGAACCTGTGGGTATATTATGTTACATGGCCAGGAGGAATTAAGGTTGTAGATGAAACTGAGACTGCTAATCAGCTGATTTTAAAATAGACAGACTGATATGCATTGTCCATGTGGGCACAGTGTAATCACAAGAGGCTTTAAAAGTAAAAGTAGGAGATGGAAGAATCGATGTGATGTGATGTGAAAAAAGACTTATGAGGCTACTCCTGGCTTTGATTTCAGCCACTGAGGCCTGTGTGCCTTCTGAACCACAGAATTACAGGGTAATAAATTTGCGTTGGCTTAAACTGTGGAGTTGGTGGTATCTGTTTATAGCAATGATAGGAAACTACTGTACCAGGTAAAGGATTTTTGTTCTCCAAATCAGAGCCAGGGGAACCAAAACTATGCCTCGTTTTAATTTATTTTTTAATTATTCCGTGAATTTTTTTTTTAATTTTTATGGTACAGAGTAAGGAAGGTAGAAGTTTTGGATGAGATACAGTCCCAGAGCACAGGAAATTCAAAGGGGAATTTCTTTACCTGAGCAGAAATAGTACAAGGTGCAGGGAAAGGTACAGGAACACTAGAAAAGCGCTCCACGGACCGAGGTGCAAACACCCACCCCAAAGGCTTCAAGTTGGAAGAGTGATGTTGGCGTTGGCTTTTATTAAAGTTCCTCCGATTACTTTTCATAGAGACAGATTTTACTCTTTGATGGTACCTTTAACATTTGAAAACCCAAATTTAGATTTGGGAAAGAGAATATGCATGCTCCCTCCTGTTGTCAGGTACAGGAGGAGGTGATACATCAATGTTCTGTGACTATGATTTGACAAATTTAGGAGGAGCCTTAAAATTGCACTGTGACAAAAAGAATTTTGATTTGAGTAGTTATCTTACAACCCTCGGAGAAACAGCTCTAGACATTTTGGTGCTGTAAGGTTCTCTATTGATTTTTTATTTGAGATTGATACCGTCCTCTAAGAAATTGGGCATGCAACCAAGGAAGTAAAAATTGGAATTTTTATCAAATACTCTGGATGATTCCTTTATTTGTGCACCAATTTTGAAACGTACTCCTTCACTGAGGCAAACTTTGAGACAATCCCCTAATAGAAGATCATAAAATGTACCCAAACATAATGAGCAGCAGAGACACAAACCTGCTCAAAGAAAGACTTCATGTTCTCACTTTACTTAAAACTCAAATGGATTGTAAGATTAAAGTGTCAATTTTCTATCTCTGATTCAGGACAAGAAAGCCAAGTTTCTGATTAGCTGTTCTGAAGCTCAAATTTGTTCTGACAGGGACTGTACCTACTTTAAGGAACTTACCTTAGAGTAGTCCTCAAGCAACAAGTGATGGATGGATAAAGCACTGTAATTACGATCAAAGTCCAGAGACTCTGGTCTATGTAATTATACACTTCCGAGCCTCTGAAAGTCACTTTGTTCCATTTAAAACAGGGTGAGTAATGGACATGAAGGATGTGTACTTATTGGTTAGTCAAGGTTTAGGAAATGACAGTTATTAACATTTCTGTTTTACCTTAAGCCATAATATTTTGAAGATAATTTAGATGGAGAAAATTAATTATCTCTCCATTCTTATGCTTATTCTTATTGTTTACCTACCATTCTGCCCTTATGTCTAACTCCCTTATTATTCACTGAGCTCTCTGAAGATCAGAATGCGATTATTAAGATTAGAAGCAGAAATGAAAGGGATCACAATCCCCTGCCACTTTCAAATTTCCACTACGATTTTATTTTATTTCACGTGAGCAAATGTCATCTGTTAAATTGAGTAACAAACCCCCATTCTCAGATTTCATTAATTTAGGCAGTCTTATAATTGAGGGCAGAATCAGTCTTATACCAGTATTATGACTGAGAAAACCTTTTCAGTTAAGAAAAACAAAAATGGAAGCGAGTGTGATATTTTAATCAGCTACATTCTTATCACAAATAGCTATTTAATGCAAGCATTTTTTTTACAGATGTTGGTATAAATTAGAATAGTTAATATATTTGAATTCATAAAAAATTCATATTAGGAGTAACACTGTGATAAAGTGATAAACTCCGTTGCTATTAGAATTTTGTTATTCCTTAAATTTCTGATGCATTTGACTCAACTGTCTTATTCTAACTTCATCAAGGTACTCAATATTTAGAGTTGCCTTAAAAATGGCAAACCTTAAGTATTTCATTTTAAATTCCTTATAAATTTTACTTTCCCCTTTCTCTTCTTCTGGCTCCATAAAACTTGAATTTTTATGCTTGAATGTAAGGCTGTAATTTACTTTTTAACTAAAAAAATAGAATGTGTTTACTTAAGTTTTCAATGAGGAAACCTACTTTTATCCAATTTTTCCATGACTGTGCCACTGCTATATAAAAAATAGTATATATGCTTAGCTGTTCTTTTCAAGCTTTTGTCATCTTGAGCAATGCATGAAAACTCTAGCGGACAGGATTTTTCAGGCTAAATTAGGAGCAATCTGAAAAGTTGTAGTAAAACAGGGGATTTGAGGTTTACTCGCTAAAACTTGAAATATTAATGAGTGACTTCTCTTTAGCTAGTGGAATAAATGTGGGCCACCCTAGCAGTACTCACAATGACGTGCAGCCTCCTTTCACGAAACCCTTCAGTCTGCACTTACACGATGGCCTTCCCTCCGGACTGTGACACTGAAGTTTATCTTCCTACACGGCATCCATACAGCTCAGGGGTAGAGCACTTGCCTATCATGTCTAAGGCCCTGGGTTCAATGCCTAGTATTGTAAAAATAAATAAGCAGATAGGTACAATTCACATATGACTTTAACTCTAGGTCTCAAATCCTTCACTTTTAACTCTTGAATGCTTCAAACGAGTAAAGTGGAAGTGTTGTTTTTCTGACCAGCCTTCTTCTTTTCTTTCTCTCTTTTACTGAAGTTTTACCTTTCTTGGTCATGCAGAATGGACTTGAAAAACCATAAAGTATCACAGAGTATTGTTTAAGCTTTGGTTTGCTAAAGTGAAATTTGCACATTTTGCAAGCTAAATTGAGAAACTGTGACAACACATCAAAAAGTGCGTAAATAAAACTGACTGAATACATGGCTTTTGAATTCTGTAGATACATTCTTTAGCATCTAAGTTAAGAACATTTTCAGGAAGATTTTTAAATTAATTCCTATTTAAGTAAACTGCTAAACATTGTTTGGTTAGGAAGGTAAAGAGGAATTGAAAAAGGAAAACAAGAATGCCTTAGGTAGTTCAACTTCATTGCAGACTGCAAAACTATTCAATAATCGACAAATATTCATCAAGTCCTAGATGTTCTATGTACAATGTAACAATAAAAAATTTAAAAACTCAGTGTTTAGGTGTTTTTGTGGTAGCAAATCTGGTTCTAAATTGCCTGAATTAAGTGTAAAGAAAAGGAAGACCTTTGAATCTCAGGAAGAAACAGAAATATCACAGAATGATAGAAAATCTCAGATTAAACATGTGTAATAAAAGTACTTATTACTTGATATTACTTATATCTCAAATAAGTATTTATGAGACAATTGACCCATTTCTAACAGTCATAAAAGCTCATAAAGAAAAATCCGGTAAGCCCTTTGTTGTGCATGTCTTCCTTTAGATCCATAATTTGTTTATACATAGAAGTTGTGTTCATAAATTGTTTTAATCATAAAAAAATTATAAGCACTATCTAATCATCTTTCCATATAAGTTACTACATTTCCCGTATAAGTTATTACAGCAGAACCTCATTAGGCCACTGTAACTTTACATATTTATTACTGTCATTACTTTAGAACATTATAGGTACTTTTAACATATATTATAAATGCTACATGTTATGCAACCACTTTTCTTTTGAATTATTTCCTTGGGATAGTTCAATGGGACAAATATTAGAGGAATGCAAGCTAAAATACATTCACTCATTCAAGGTGCCCTATAATTTGCCAGTGATGCTACCTGATAAAATACATTTATAAAGTAAGCAATACCTCCTGCTTGAATATGAGGAAAATTACGAATTTAATCAACGTAACCTAACTAGTAGGTGGAAAGACACCTGTGTACTTTTGTTCTCATTTGAGGCAGGACTATGTGATCTAGACTTTGAGGCTCTGCCATGACATGCTACTGGCTGAGAAAGAACAGAACTGGCAAGTAAAAGGGTACAGACGTTTTCAAGTTCTGGAGAGCACTACTATTTAAATGGGTGTGCCAATGTATTTTGCCAAAGAGTTACGGCTTTGGATACTATTATTTTATTTTAATTTTGCTAATTTAAAATGACATGGTTTTAATCAGATTTTATCAATGAGAACAACTACAGAAGCTACAATTACTAATTTCCAAATATCTTAACTCTTTTTCTTATAGTTTTAGAAAATGAGGATTGGGCATTAACAGCTAAATATTTAGCATTTACTGAATTCTTACCATATCCAGAAGCTGTTCTCTAAGGATTTTACACATTTAATCCTCAAACCACTTACAGTGTAGTTATTAGTATTATCTACTGCCAATCAAGAGACAGTAGTGCAATGTTTAAAGCAATCAATTCTGAGACCAGTGTGCCTGGCTTGGTATTCTCACTAGAGGGAATATTAGATCTCCTAACTTGATTTCTCTAATGTCCCTTTACTTATGGGTATGATAATAGTAGTACTTGTCTCAGTCACTTTCTTCAACTTAAGCTCCCCATGTGCTTTTTCTAAAGTCTACATTTGTACAATGATAGTAGTACCTAGCTTGCTTCATCCTGAAACGCTGTGCCTCACACCCATAACTTAAAAGAAAGAATGATTTTTGGCTCACGGTTTCTAAGTTTTAGTCCAAAGTTGGCAGACTCAAGTGCAGAGAATGACATGGTGGAAGGGTCTGCTGCAGAGAAAAACCTGCTCATGCCACAGTGGTCAGGAAAGACGATAAAAATGGGAGAGGCCAGGGAGGGAGATAGGTACTTTGTGGTCGTGCCTCCAGGGACACACCTCTTCTAATCAGACCCTGACACCAAGTCAGCCATGCCACCTCCACCATTCAATCACTTTCCAAAAGCCTCACCTATGAGCACCTGAGGACTTGATCTAAATCCTAACAGGACCTTACTGGTTAGATTGATTTGCAAATGAGTGAGCTAATGGTATAAACAGCGTAAAGAGTATCTGAAACATATTAGGCTTCATGTAAGTGTTAGCTCTCGTTATTCTTGTTTTATGGATGAACAGACTGAAGCCTAGATAGGCTGCTTCACTTACCCAAGGCTTGTTAACAGCCAGAGATGCTGGCAAAGATAGGTAGGATTCTGAATTCTACTATCTTCCTTCTTTAATGGTCAGTGCCTTAGCTCTCAGTACATTCCAAATAAGAAAGGCTTTTAAATATAATAAAACTTGAAAGGAAGAGCCCCCAAATTAAGGAGGGCACGTGTTTCCAAGTGTGATTCTCATCATTAGTATAACCCTGGAGGTTCATATTTGAGGATAGTATTTTTCTACCTGTGAAATAAACCTTTTCTTCAGAGTAAAAAGGAACCTATAGGTAGAGCTTCAACCTTGAAAGATAGAAACAGCACAATGTGTAATCTCGGGGTCAATTAATTCAAAGCTCACCTTTAAATTATGTTTGTGAACTTCGTGTTTTTGCTCTTTGTGTGTTACTTGCATATTTCATTCATTAAACTTTTCTATTAATGTTTGCTGATTTAGGTCTTCTCTCCCATACTCTCCACTGTATCAGATTAATTCTTTTTTTCCTGAGGGATCTACCTTGGTTTTTTTTAGCCATTTCCTCTTTGTCACTGTGATATTCCCCTTAGAGTGGTAATTTAACTCTAGAGTTGGAACAGATTTATCTTTTCACCTTTGTCCATTTTTTTCCTCCTTTTTATTCCTCTGCTGGTTTAATGCAAGTGCTCATTCTCTGACACAGCCATGGTGCCCCTTCCATCTGTGCTCTGTTCATTCAGAGGCAAAGGAACAAAGTGGACTTGTTTGTTGGCCAAACGGCCGCAGTTTCCAGATCATTGTTTACCTGCTGTCACTCAACAGTCTCATGAGTTCTGGAACCTCTGCCATCGAAATGATGTCCTGAATTTCGTGGCAATGTGATGACATTGTGAAACTCTCCATTACTTGGCTCTATTTTCCTCCCTCTGTGGCTTCTGCCAGCTGTTTGAGAATTCCACTTTCCCTTTGATGGCCTTTCCACAGTATTTTCAGCAGTTCTTTGCTTCTTCCATTCTTGGAACTATTTCCTTTCCATTCCAATTACCAGCACATACAATCCTGTCCTCCATGTCATCAGTATCTGAAGTCATTCTAGTTCCAAATCTTACATTTTCCAGTTTACTATATGTCATACATGTTTATCCCTTCACCTCTCTCCCATCCCTTGCTTGTGCCAAGCACATTCTCTCTGAATGTCTGCACCATCACCCTGGCAAAAATCCAATCCCTCCTTCAAAGATTATTTGCATTTCTGTTTACTTCATATTATGTTGTGCTTGTTTATTACAAGTTTCTGTTCTCCTATAGGACCTTCACGACTCAGAGTGAAGCTGGTGGAATAATTCAACTTAGTTATTGTAGGGATCCTTGTTTGTCCCAAGAAATCAGAATCTGCATCTTAATTAAAAACTCAAAGTAGTTCAGGAATATATTTAGTTGGAGAAGCTCTTGCCCAGGCTCTTAAACTGAGAATTTAAGAACACCACAATAGAAGTATCTGGGAGTGTTCTAGAAATGCAAATTCTGAGGCCCATCGGAGCCTACTGAATCTAAAGACTTGAAGTTGTGGCTCAGCTGTGTGTGTTTCCACATACTTGTCAGGAGATTGAGAGACAACCTGAAGTTTAAGGAGTTAACTCTACAAGCTCTAAAGAAGCAATCGCCTGGTTTATTTTGGTTTTCTTTCTGGGCATAGAGAAGGCATTTTACATTCGAGACAAATGGATGAGTGAATAAAGCTTTTATTTACCTTAAGAAATAATCTGTTCTTTCCTTTCTTTGATAGCCATAAACTCTATTTATACTTCTCTTATCAAGTGTATGTTTACTTAAATGCCTAGTCACTTAATTATTTCTGAATGTACTACGTCTTCGAGTCCTATAAATGTAAGGTAATTTCAGTAAATATATTTAACTCATTGATAGATTAAATATTTATAATTAATAAATATTTAATGTGATTGACATGATTTTATTTCATATTTTTCTACTTTTTACCCCTAATACACACAACCGCCCCTTTTCGACTCATGACACATTGTTTCCCATCCCATGAAATACCACCTACAGTGGAGACCAAATAGTCCAGAGATGAGCAGAAAGGTGAGAAACTGGCCTGTTGTAATTTGTCTCTTCATAACAACAGAAATAAATCTTAGGAAATCAACTTGAAAATGAAAATGACAAAGGTGAATGAATCTGCTCTGAGAGGAGAGATGGTTTCTGGCTATGGTCATAATTTATTCTTGGATGAAATGGCTTTAGTTGTCATGTCAACATGTGAGGAGAGCCCTGCAAATGTTTCAAACTAAAGGCAGCTGGGGTCTGAAATGAGTTCCTCTTGTCACAGGCACCAGCATGGTTTTCTTTGCCTAAAGCTGTAGGGAAAGTGGGTAGGGCAGGGGAAAGGTAATAAGGGAAAAGAAAAAAAAAATAGGAGAAAATGAAGAAATGGAAATGAAGTGTTTGTAAATGGGGAGGAGAAGAGGGAGTGAAGGGAAGGCAGGGACAAAGGGAAAAAATGAGAACCAAGACCATCTGTCATGTAAAGGTACAAGATCCCAATAATGAATGTAACTGTACTGTATACCTAAAATGTACCAATAAACTCAATGAGGAAGAAAAAAAAAAAAAAAGAATGTCTTACAGTTTCCTGGAAACCCTTAAATGAAAATTGTCAGGCTAGCTAACTAATGCTATCTTGGCAACAGGATCTCACACATCCTTTTCACTGCTCAGAGATGATGGTAAATAGTAGCCTTTTCTACCACTTTGTTATTTTTAGCACCTCCATCAACAGCTCTGCCAAGCAGACACCAGTGAGAGACACACATGCCGATGTGACCCCCAGTTTTAAATCTTAGACTGACAGGGACTCTTTTGCCACTCCGGTCTTTTTCTTAATGAACAGTGCCCTAGAAACAAAAACCATGCGAAGGAACAATAAAAAAAATGCTTCTTGAAGTATCAAGAGTTTGGAGAAGTGATTATCTTTGCTAAGACAATGACTAGTTCACGGATCTCAGCATGGTGACGGGCCTTTCACCACAGTCATTAAAGGTGACCTGTGCTTTAGCAGGCAGAGCTGAAGATTGACCAAGTCAGCAGGGATCTGCTTGTGTATCCCACAGTCATACACTGCAGTCCAGAGGGCTAACAGAGGACCCACTGGTGGTGCTTCCCTGGCAAAACACTGAAAGCTCTACATGGCTTGCTGTTAGGGAAAGGGGGTGTGTCTCTCAGGAAACCAGGGATTCTTTATTTCACTTACTGAAGGTTGCAATGTGCAGCTGTCATTGTGCATTTTTCAGCCCTCTTAGGAAGGCTGAAGCCAATGCAGAAGGATCATTACAGCTCTAGCCTACTTCTCACTTGCCATAGTAGACATTGCTAATAGAAATCATGAGTTTCAAACCTGAAAAGAAGTATACACTCCTTTTAAACATATAGCTCCTTATTTCTTTTGCAATGGAAATGTTGCTTCTTTGAAAGACATTGATATCAGGCTACCCTAATAAAGTTGATATTTATTATGATAACCTTTAAACTTGCGTTTTGTAATTAGGAATCTCAGTGATGTCTGCATGGAAAGACTAAACTAATTTCAAAGATTATTTTACAGTGATATTTGTCAAAGGTATGTTATTGTGATCAGTTAGTCTAATAGGAATACACAGTTTTTATAATGTTAAGGAAAATATATAAAATACAGTTGCAAATTTCTGGCAAATGCAGGTGCACCACAGGAGTATTTGTTAAATCCTTCAGTGGCCACATAGGAGGCTCACACCCAGCCTGCTGCTATGGGGAGGCGGCCCAGTGGGAGGTCTCCTGGTGCTGCGGAGCCACAGCCCCTCCCTCTTCCTCCTTTCCTCCAGGGACAGGAGGAGAGCAATTTTGAGAGCAATTTTGCTGCACTGCCCGTCCCCACTGTGATGTGTGCTTGCATCACAGGCCCCAAAATCAATGAGACCCACCGATCATGACCGGAAACTGTAAAACTGTGAGCCAGACTAGACTTTTCCTCCTTATTTGATTATCTCATGTATTTGTGCCAGTGAAGGTAAGCTACCGTGGCGGGGAGGAAGAGTTTCTGAAAAGACGGCATTTCTCAAATTTACTGAGACATCACCCCATTTCCTTCTCACCTTCTTGAGCCCTCTCCTCTTACTTGCTCTGCTGTTTTTGTCCATATTACGCAGAGAACCTCCTTATGGTTTTTACGTTGTTTGTCACTATTTGCCTCTTCATACTGGAAGGTATGCTCGGTGAGCTCAGAGTGCTTGTGTGCTTTGTGCCAGTTTACCTCAGGCACCCCGAACAGGGCTCACCGTACAAAAGTCTTTAGCACATAAAACTGTCCACTGAACGAATTAGGGAGGAGTAAGTTAACAACAATTCTTCGTCACAGCTGCTTCTATTGCTTTTCCTGATGACTAAGATGTGATTTCTTAAATATGAATGAAAGAGTCTTAGTGAGAAAGAATCTTATTAAGAAAGAAAAACATTTTCTCTTTCACCAGGAAAAATGAGGCTATTAGGGCTGGGTTAGTGATCTCGTTGGTAGCAACATTGCGACTTCTTATGTCTCCCTCAGAATTTAGTGTTCTTGATTAAACCTTTCCACCTGCCATGCTTGTAAGCCTGGACATCTTATTTGTGCCAGTCCCTCGTAGTTATTTAGGGTAGTATTTGCACTGTACCTGTCTTACAGCTGAAGAAATGTAAGGTTAGAAAGGTAGTGGCACACTGAAGGTCACGCAGGTCTTTGCCTATTTAATGACAAAGGCAGGGTTACAATCTGGGTTCTAGTTGACTGGCCATGGTTATTACATATTTCTCTTTTGATACCATTCATTCTGAATAACATCTCTGTGTGAGACTTTATTCCAGACACCAGCGAGGCAGAATGCATTCAAGCTATCATGGAATTATGTCTTCACAAAGTAGCACATAATATGTTGGGTGGTGATACTTTGTTGCATAAAAATGAGTCAACTTAGGGATATGCAACGCAGAGAGAATGAGAGGATTGGAAAGCGTGCTCTAAAAGATATGATAGTCATATAATAAGGTCTATCAAGGAAAGTCAGCTTTGACCTTTGGACAAAAGTGGGAAGGGAATGAGGAGATAATCTGATGGAGAACAGCAGCCCAGACAGGGAATACAAGGAGACAGGAGTAACCGGGCTAAAGTGAGTTGGAACAGGGAGACAGGAGATACAATCAACGGAAGAGGAGCAGGGATGAGAAAGGAGGGTAGAAGGAAGGATTTAATGTTTCCCTGCTAAGGGATTTTAATATCTTGTACTGGGGAGTCATTTACCTGTGTTCTGTGTGGAGAGCAGATGCAGGGAACAAGTCTAGGCGCTCTTGTTCCATGTGCGAGTCAATGGTGCCACGTACTAAGGTCGGGGAGGAGGCAACGTCAGGGACACATTTCCAGTGTTGACCGATAAAATCGTTGAAGTCTATTGAGTTGGCCCTTATTTCAGGCATTGGTGTCATCTGTAAAAGAGCATCTGGTTCCCATGCCGTTGCATTTTAAGAGCTAATACATGGCAATCCAATGTCAGTTTTCAACCTTGAAAACTTGGAAGCCTGGCATGTCAGAACAAGGTTGATTTCTTGCTTATTGAAACACCCAGATATTAATATGGGAAAATGAGAAAGCTGATGCATTACTTCCTTTTTAAAAGAAATAACTTTTGCCTTTATTTGTTTAGCAAAAGTGAAGGGGGCCAAGTAATAGAGGGAGCAGAGAAGGAACGGAGGAAGAGAAGATGAAAAAATAAAAGAATTGTTTAATGCACAAATACCAAATAGGGAATAGCAGAAAAACTATAGTTAGATAGGTAATTTGGTGTCACTACAGTTAGTACAATAAAGATATGCCTATTGAGGGATCAAAAAGATACACACGTTCTTTTTGCAGAATGTACAGGACAGAGCTGGGGAGGCTATCGTCACGATGTACCTCTCTCTTGTTCCTCTACCTGACCAATGGCCAACACAGCCTCCACTAGCTCAGCCAGCAGACTCTTCCCTTACATTCACTAAAAAAATTGATAGGTTTCACTCTAGCTTTGGTCTGAGAGTGTTCAGTTACTGCTATGACCTTGTCAATCACATCTATCCTTTATTTTTTTGTAATCTTAAAGGACAATGGATATTATTTATCATCTATCTGGTTTGTATGTCACTATCATGAACTACCTTATGTAATGCTGCTAAGATTCCACTCCATAGAGATATATGCTAAATTTAGAGCAATTGCATCTAAGCAAGTGCAGGGTCTTTAAAAATTAATTTTATTGGCACATTTTGATATCCATAATGATCACATTCATCCTAGGGAATTTGTACCTGTATAGGATGTATCTTGATTGCTCTCTTTTCCCCATCCCCCTCCCTTAGTTTTGTTTCCAAATCCAGGAATGAGCTGATCACTCTTTTTGCAATCACTGTGCCCAAATAGAACTAACTTTCTCCTGTCTCAGTTGAGACTCTTTTGGGTGTACGTAGTCAGGCTTCCATAACACATAATTGTTGAGCAAATATCCTTGAGTGTTTAAATTTCTTAAAGCTTTTTCCTAAACCATATTTAATTTTTAATAAGATGCTTGTCTAGCTTTCTTTATCTTTCAAGGGCTTAAACCTAAAAAGATTGTTATACTTTGTTATTTTAGCACCAAAATAGTTATGTTTGGGAGAAACATCTCAATTATCTTATGCAGTTCTTTGTGCTTGAGGGAAAAATGATCAAATTTCAGCCCATCGTTCATTAAAGTTGAAGAGATTAAAGATCAAATGATGATTAGATATTTTTCCATGTGTATTTATGTGAGTTATAGTAAATACTATATACTTAATCCATTTATTTGTGATAAAACTTTGTTTTTATTAGCTAAAGTTGGGAACGCACATGTTCTCTATAAAGTGAAATGTCTTAAAGTATGAAACTAGTTGTAGTGTTCCCTTGAGACTTATAAAATGAAGACTTATTTAAGTAAAAGAAATTTAATATCATACTTTAAACAAAAGTTTGCCTTAATTTCCAAGAATCAAAATGACAAGGATTACAACAAAATGAAAAAAAAATACCTATTATTATATTGAAATGTTTGTGAGTAAAGATAAAATTTTTCCATGTGCTATAAGAAAAGAAAATCAGTTTAGTCCTAGATTAAATTACTATTTTTGTACTGGCCTTGCTATTAGAATAGTAAGTATTTCATCTTATCATTTTGGAAATTTACTAATGCAAAAGGTTTTGGCATTTTTTTTATATAAATTAACTTTTTTTTTTTGTACCAGGGATTGAACTCAGGACCTTGGGCTTGGGAGGCAGGCAGTGAAACCACTGAGCTAAATCCTCAGCCCTTTTATAAATTAATTTTAAGAAGTATTTTTTAGCTGAAATTTATAATAGAGCTATATTTACCTTGTGAGAGCGGGTGATCCTCAGAAATGCCAATATTAAAAAGGCATTTTACAAAATTATCTCAATATCTAAAAAACAAAAAATGAGAAGTAAAGTAAATAAACTGAAAAAAATCTAGAAATTAGAAATTCCTTTCGTGTGTGTATTGATAACTTAGTAATTGAAAAACTTTCTGTGGGCCAAGATACCCCACACTCATATTTCAATATAAAATGTCCTGGCTGTACATTGCCATGCCCTGTCATCCTGTTTTCCACTGTCACATGCCCTCCATGTAATTTCTTATTCAGCTTGGTGGGCTGGAAGGAATCTTAGTAGGGTTCCTGGAGAGGAGCCAAATTTTATCTCTTCGTTTTCACCTGGGTCAGCAGATCATGCCAGAGCTCCTGCACTACAGCACTGCAACAAAATTTGCAGTGATTTCAAGTCTTGGTCATCAGCAGAAAGAAAATTCCAAGCTAATCCATTCATGGACTCAGAGTTTGGGAGAATGAAATGAATATTAGAAATCACTTTTCAGCTGCTTTTAGTCTACCAAAATCCAATGGAAATGGAAATTGAGATACACACTCAGGTAAGACAAATCTTTAAAACAATTTTAGGGAGATTTCTGATTTAGCTCCAAAATCTAAAATGTTTTTGGAGGTTGTCCCTTCCTCTCTCACAACAAGAAACTGAAAAAAAATCAACCAATTTTCTGGGATCCATCAGAGAGATGAACTGATTTCCGTAGCTTCAGTAGGAATTCTCTGGAGTCCTGAAAGATGATGCCTTGGACCTCATGTTTACACGTTTCTGTACCACTATGTTTTTAAAACATTTGAGTTCTGTACCATAGTGATTATCATTAGAAGTATACAGTACAGTGGGGTATGGGCAGGCTTCATAACTGCAAAGAATGAGATGAGGGAAACCATGTCAGGTAAGCTCTGTTTCTCCTGTAGAAGACAGGAATAGATTTGTAGAAAGTTCCTCTAAAGATTAGCATCTCCACTTAAAGGCATTACACTTTACATAGCAATACAGAAAGATGAGTCGCTAAAGAATTAAGAGTGTCACTACCAGGCCAAAAGAACATAAGCATCTCGTTCATAAATGGGATGTCATTTCATTCTTTCATTTTCATTCTTTTATTCATATGCGTGTCCTGGAAAACGGATTCTAATATATGTAGGTCACAATGCAGTATAAGGTGCTTGGGATATAGAAACAAATATGTAGCTATCATTTCTTGAGTTCCTAATAAGTTGCAGCTCAGTTAAGTTTCAAAACATTTTAAAGACCTAAAAACATTGGGATTATATAGGAAGAGAGATTAAACTACATGTGCATAGCTCTGTATAGTTTAGGCAAGAGCAGATTTGAGCTGCTGTTGCCCACAACCATATTCTTTGACATTGCCACCCCTACCATAAGACTTGACTTTAAAGAGAGAATTGGGGGTGAGGAGATAAACACATACAACAGCAAGACATGTAAGCAACTACAACTCTAAAACAATACCAGACAGAGCTATCTAACATAAACTTGTCATCACTCACTGAGGATTTACTTCATCACTAATCTGTATTTTTAAGTTGGAAATATGAGGGGGCAGACAAACTATGCCCACAGTCATGTCACCTTCTTTTCTTTTTCTTTTTAATGCTAGGACTTGCTTCAGGGACCTTGTACGCGCTAACAAGTGCTCTGTCACAAAACCACGCCCCCAGGTCTGCAATTTTTAAAAATTAAAAATGGCGATCCTTACAGTGGGAGAAGATGTTGAATATTGTCTGACAGCACGTCCTTATTTTTATAATCAAGAAAAATGATGTTGTTGTGATGTAGCATTGCCTTGGCCATGATGAATAGGAGGAGCCAGGATCCAAGCTTTTCCCACTGACGTAGATTCCAAGACTTCTGGCCTGCTACCTTTTTGAAGATGCCATGTCACAGTTTAATTTTTCTTGATCAAATTTCAGGGAAATGTGACAGAGACTTATTACTTAGACCTTCTCTTTTGCTTTTCACTTATAAAAGACTTTAATGAACTTAGCCTGTTCAGTTTTGCACTTGAATATTAAACATGATGATACTCATCTACTATTTTGTTTGGAGACAGGGCCACGCTGACTTCCTATGAACTTCCTACGTAGTCCAGACTGGCCTTGAAGTTGTAGTCCTTCTCCCTCAACTTCCTGAGAATTGAGGTTCCAGAAGTGCCCCACCTCACTTGGCTCACTTACAATTATATTGAATGAAACAGTAATGTTGGTGTGTATGTTGTTTAACCCTTAATAAAATTTTAATATTTTATGTGCATATAGACCAAAAGGTAATAAGCTGATGGGGAGGCCATGCTGTCCTAGGGCTACCTTGTTCCTGCTCCTGACAGCAAGTATTCAATTTTCAGGAACATTTGCAAGCCAGTTGTGAAATAGGCATTACTGAAAAATAAACTATAAACAACATTAAAATAAATGTATCTGTAACCAAAACTCATTTCTTTCTTAACGTACTGCATGTTACTATTATCTGTGTTCATTAGGTTGTTTTATACCTGCTTCATTCGTGTGGTGCAACTATTCCTTGTAAGAATGTTCTATTGGGCTAGGGCAAGCAAAAAGTCCTGAGTTCAATCCCTGGTACAAAAAAAAAAGGTTATACTACTTACCTCCTCTACTCTGTTTTCAGTGATATCATGTTTGTAGTTCAAAACTGGCCATGGCTACAGAAATTCAAATAAGTCACTGGGAGTGGAAGAATATTGCTAGCTTAGATCAGCTCGTGTAAACCATGAAGTCAGCCTTAGTTTGAGGTTCTAGTCCTGTGTTTATGCCCATTCAACTGCTTTTGTGCACAGCCACAGCCCAGTTTGGAGAGGTGCAGCCATGCAGTTTTTATCCAACCAGAAGAAGACATCCCTGAGGAAGGCAGAGCAGAAAGAAAACAACCTGAGTCCTTAGTGATGTTATTGAACCATGGGATGAAGTAATTTTGGAATCACACTTCAGGCATCTTGTCATGTGAAAAATATAGCCACTTTTAACTGGGGTGTCTATTACAGCAGAAAGTAACCTAACTAATACACCAATTACCCTTTTTATAGATAAAAGTCAGCTAATTTCTGCAGCCAAGACATTTAGGAAAGTTCACTTAAGGCCTTATTAGCACTTCTATTTTAAAGGCTTGTCTTTTTTATTTTTTATTTCAAGTACAACTTTAACTTAATTATAGCTTCCACTATATGAAAGTGTTACTTGAACCTAGATCCTTTATGAGAAATGAAACCAAAAAGGAACTTTTAAAAAAGTGTGAACACTCTAAATATATATTCATATAATTATGAGTACTAATGATTATGATGAACATTTAAAATCTATCTTAAATATAGTTTTGTTTAGCGAAGGAAGTGACATCGAAATCCAGTTACTGAGATATTTACTAAATTGTAGCAGAGAGGTTTGCATGAAGAGCTATAAGAGGAGCCGAAATCCACAGGCTAGGACACTAGAAAAGAAGCCGCTGGGCTGATGAGGGAGCTCTAGGTTTGTATGGGTGCTGCTAGCCAGAGTCAGGGAAAGGGCTGAACTTCTTACTCTCAGGGAGGGACTATATAAGGGATACTAAATTGTAAGCAAATACTGCAGACTTGAGAGAAGAACAGAGAGTCTAAAGCTTGCCTTTCTGGGAGATCTTGATGCTCCAACTTGGCCAGCATGGAGAGAGCTTGTAACTACCCTGAGCATTCAGCTAAGTCAAGGGAATGGCCATGTCTTGTGTGCACCATGTCACAAGTAAGGGATTAATAAACATTTTTTCTGTACTATGCCAAGAATAAATATATTAGAGTCTCTGATCCACATGGTCTCTGTTGCATCTAACTTACTCTGCTCCTGTGGAATGAAGAAGTCTATAGGCAATAAACGAATGGGGGTAGTTACGCTCTAATAAAGCTCTAATTACAAAATTACCAGATGTTGGTCCATCCTTGACCCACAAGACATAGTTTTCTAACTCCTGTTCTAGTGTAGATATACCTACTTATTAAAGCATAAAACTCAGCTTTGATACTCCCCACAGGAGACTCTGCAGTTTAGACTTTAAGTCTCAGTAAGTTAAAAGGACATTAGAAGCACTTTAAGCTTGGTATTAACATATCTAAATGAAGCATAAAACTAACCTAATGCAAGTTCAAAGTGAATACTCAGTAATTGAACTGCTTGCTCAGACAAAAACCCACAGTTTTCAAAGAAAAATAACAAAATCCAGTGTACCTAAATCATATATCTAAAAAGACCAGTACAAAATTTTTCTAAAAATTACTACATAAGAGAAAAAATAAACTTAATAAAAACATTTTGAGATATTCTTCTGATTTTATTTAGCAAACAAATTTTAAAGGATTTATTAATTATATCAAGGGATAAAAGACAATATGCTCTTAATATTAGATAAGTAGGAATCTAAGTGGCGAAATGAAAAGGATAAAATGAAATAAAAGAGAAAGTTTACAATGAAATTGCAATTAAGTGGAAAATTAAAATTACCACTCAGATGTTACAGAGCAACGAACTTGAATAAGTAGAAATTATCCAATGTTAAGAAAAAAAACACTGATAAAAAAACATTAAATAGGGTCTCAGTGGCATCAGGGTATCTTAGGAATGTATATTTTGTTACCTAGAAGGAAAAGTAAGGAAGAAAGAGTATAAAGAAAATTTTACCTAGACATATTACATTTCCAAAATCCAAAGATGAGGAAAAAATATGAGAGTCATCAGAGAGGAAGACAAAACTTATTCAGTGCATGAAAAATATAAATTATGACTGATGATAAAAAATAGAAATTGAAATACAATCAAACAGCATCTTTTAAATATATATATATAACTAAAAAGGGAAACTCCTGTTACATTAGGGATCGACAACCAGTAAACATCTTTAGAATGCAGTGAAGAAAGTAAAAAGTTTCAGAAAATCAAGCTGTGAGGAATTCGCTGTCTGTCAGAACCTGAACTACCAAAAGGAAAAAAATATATGTTAGTGTTGTGCTTGGTGCCAACCGGAAACTATAGCAGACATCCAGATCTACAGGAAAGAATGAGGACCTCAGAAATAGAAATAACTGCGTTAATATAAAATAATTTTTGTTTTTGTAATTTTCCTTGAAAAAGAACTTATAGACAGAAAAACAATAACACTGCAAAGCAGTACCTTAAAATTTGTTAAATCTGTGAAAACTGTGACAACAGCCCAAAGAAAGGAGAAAGGAGAGGAAAATTGGACACACAGTTGTGAGATTACTGAACATCTGAAGAGGTGGTAGATGAAAGTGAGGAATATGTGGAGCTGATATTTCAGTTGGTTTATACTGACTCTATGTAGAATGGAATCAATAAAATTGGTTTTTGAGAAAAAATACTATAATGTAATAAAAAGAAGTATCAAGCAACACCAGTAGAGAAAAGCAAAATGAAACACTTTCACTGAGATCTGTTGTGATTTACGTCTCAGTGTCTCCCCAAAGCCTTGGGTGCTAGTGGGTAGGGCACTCGGGAAGAGACTGGGTCATGAAGGTGTGATACTGGATCATCCCACTGATTGATTTAGCATAATACTGTGTGTGGATGATAAATTTATTGAAGAAATATCCACACTGAATGTGGGTGGCACCAACAAATATGCTTGCAGCCTGGATAGTATAAAAAGGGAAAGCTGCTATTTCCTGCCTACCATGCCATGGACTGTTTTTCCTGTTGTGCCCCTCTGTCATGTTGTCCTTGCCTTGGAACCTACTGACTAGAATGAAACCTCTAGAAACTGTGATCTAAAATAAACATTTCCTTGTTTAATTTTTGGGTCTCAAATAGTTTACCCAACCAACTAGAAAGTGATTAAGACAGATTTTGGTTCCAGAGTCAGGTCATTTTGGCTCAGAAGCCTGTGGTACTGGCTTGTGGGAGAAATTTGAAAAGCTCCGGGGATGTTGGTTGAAGAAGCAGCTGCAGAATGTGATGAGCCAAGCTTGATGGGAGATTCTGAAATCCTATCTGATTCAGAACTCAGAAAGACCAGAATGCAGATAGAAATGCAGCTGGTAAAGACTAAGCTCAGAAAGTTTCACTTGGGAACAAGGACTGGACTGGAAGTTGGACTCCAAACCATGTGTTATTCTCTGGCTAAAGATTTGTATGCATTTTGCTCATTTCTTGCAACAATGTGGGAAACAAAGATTAAGGGCAACAGACTAATTAATCTGGTGGAAGAAAATTCAAGACAGTCTTATGTTGAGGCGGTACCATGGCTTCTATTAGGAGCTTTTAAAAAGTTTTGAGTTTGGCCAGAAAAAAAAAAAGCTCTGATAAAGTTGTACCCTGCAAAGATGGAGTAGAGAACTCAATTGCTGAAAAATTTAGCATTAAAAACATAGTACTTTGGAACTAGAAATAGAAAAGATGGCTGAAAGAATCACAAGAACTAGTAGAACTCTATCCTTTGCAGCTTCAAAATTGCAAAGATGGAAGATTTTGCTTTGAGAAGAGAGTCCCAGGTCACCATGTTCCAGAATTTCTTCTTAGAGATCGGGTTCATAGCATGCAGCAGTCCAGACACTGGACCCCTGCAGCCAAGATAGAGAAAGTCTGGCTACTGCTCAACTGGCTGCAGATTTTTGGTATCATCCACATAGAGCTGGTTTTACTCCCATTTTTGCAGAGTACAAAAGTTGTAGGGTCACCCAGATTTCAGAGGAAGGCTCCGGAGGCCAGGCAGAGTGCCCCTGCAAGGGCAGTATGTGAAGCTGTGAGGGTGAAGCCAAAGGTGCAGTGGAGAGCTCAGACGGTCGAAGAATCCAAGAATAATGGACCACCGAGGAAAGCTGCAAGGAGCGAGGAAAGCTGCAAGGAGCTAGCAAAGCTGGTCTGAGCCAGAAGCCAGGAGGTCTACAGCCATAGAGTCAGGGCCAGACAAGCCCATTGGAGTTCACATCTTGCCATAATGATACATCAATTCACAACACCACCAACAATCTTCAAGGGTTCTATCTTTCTGCAGTTCTTGTCCAAAATGTGATATCCTTTGTGTTTCTGACAGTAACCGTTCTGTTCATGGTGGTTTTGCTTTTTAATCTACTTTTTATTGCATATCAGTACGTGTTTATGATACATAGTGAATGCAGTTACCCTGGGGAATTGGTACATATACATAGTACATCTTAATCCCTTTTACTCCTTCCTTCTCCTTCTACCTCCAGATCCCCTTCCTATAGGCAAAAGGTCTACCACCCTGTTTCCTACCATCCGTCCTTCATTTTGCTCTTCTATCTCCTTATACTTGGGTTTCTCACGCGTGAGAACCCATGACACAATTAATCTGCGTCTGATTCGTTTCACTTAGCATTTTCCTGATGATTAGTGGTGATTATCATTCTTTCACATATCAAGGGACAGTTTGTGAATTTGCTTTGGAGAAATGTCAATTCAGGAACTATGTCCCCTTTATTTTTGTAGTAGCATAAAGTTTTATTAAAGAGAAAAAAGAAACAGATTCTGTAGAATGAGTGTGCAAGAAAAAAAAAAGGAAAAGAAATACACTGTAGAGCATGAAGGCAAGCCACCACAAAGAGAACATGGTCCCCTTTATAGTCTTTATTTACTTATTGTTACCAGGGGTCAAACTCTCTATCTTGCGCTTGCAAGGCAGGTGCAGCACCACTGAGCTAAATCTCTGGCCCTGTCTCTTTTATGTTAAATCAGGCTATTTTCTCATTATTGAATTGTTTTAATACCTTATTCTTGAATTGTTCTAATGTTTCTCAATTTATGAAGGGGTTACATAGTTAACCCATTGTAAGTTAAGTAGATCATAATAGACCAGTCTCCTCCTCCCCCAAGAAGAAGAAGGAAGAGGAGGAGGAGAAGGAGGAGGAGGAGGGGAAGGAGAGAAAGGAGAGGAAAGAGAGGAAGAAGAGGAAGAGGAGGAGGAGGAAGGAGAAGGGAAAGGAAAAAAAACAACAAATTAGAAAGGAAGGGATAATACTGTTTCTGTCTGCAGATGACGACTCATTGTAGGAGACCCAAGCTACTGCAACAGCAAAGAAAGCCTGCAGATACCCAATGTATGCATGAAAAATACTCAGTATTCCCAGAAACTGAAGAGGGTCATTAACAAGTTGCCACTTTCTGCTAAATAAATTAGCCCCTTTATTTCCTTTTTAAGTGTTAGTACTTGGTGTTTGAGAAGATTCAGAAATACGCATATATTATTATTCTGCTACTTTAAAGTGGCTGCACCATCCCAGAGAAAAATAGAATAATATTTTGAATAAGACATAAGAATGTTCATTTGACTATCAGTCTCATTCCTGAGATTGGAATCTAAAGGGAGAAATCACTACAGACTATATAAAAGTTTTTCATTGAAGTATTTACAGTAGCCAAAAGGCAATCTAAGGAAATGAAAAAAATGAAACAAACCCTATGGCTTTGAGCTACTTATTTTACCTGCAGAGATGTAAACATTTTTTCTTCTCTCACAACTCCTACCCAGTAGTAACACAGGTACCACCCTCACCTGTGTGACTTATGGACTTCTTACACCCAGAACTGTTTTTATCCAAAGGCTCCCAAGCCACCATGCTGTGTCCTCCTTTAGACTGGGAATCTTACAGAGAATGAATGTTTGGGTGCCTGTGATCCTAGTTACTGAGTGACTCGAAAGAGGATTGCAAATTAGGCTAGCCACTTCCTATGTGATATTTGACTTTCACAAAAATTTTATGATTTAGAAGTGTTTTAATCATCTCCATGGTAAAGTTGAGAAAACGCAGGATTAGCAGTTAATTAACTTCCAGTATTTCTGCAGCTATGAAGTGGTAATTGAGCTATAAGCCCAGGTTTATGTTATTCTACCACTCAAATTCTAAGTGATTATGAAGATATTGTCTAAAAGAACAACAATCTCTATTTCATATTAGATTACTGTATGCTAGGGTCTGTATTAAGTGCTCTTCATGTATCTGTTCACTTAAACTTAGCACTAACTCTATGAGAGACATTCAGATGAGAAAACAAGTGTATACATTACTAAAGACCTATGGTGGCAGAGCTAAAATGAAGCTGGCTCCATGATAGCCTTCATGTCTTGGAAAGCCACTCCGATTGATGTGATGTTTTGAGAACAATTTATTACACATGCTTCATTTACTCACTTCCTTTAAGAAACAAATCTTTCTTTGACAACTCAATTGCTGAAATACAAGAGATCAGAAGAGGAGACACAGTAGGCAGCAGAAAAAAAATATGCCATTTCTAAAACATGAAGAGTTATATTTCTTTCTTGGCATCCAAGGGTGAGTCAGTTCTACCCCCTATCATATTAACAGACTGAATGCCCCATCATATAGTTGGACAATTTCAGTTCCCAAACACAGCCAAGATGATGATTTCACCCTCTGTTCCTTTGTTGGGAACTCAGTCTCCTCTTTATACTTGAACATGAAGTCATCACAGTATCCTGCCAGTCCTAGGCTCTTCTCACTACTTCTGAATTTATAGAATCCCTGTCTTGCATGACCTGGGATAACAACAACTCAACACCTGCTCTCAAAGTGTTAAAGTGCCCAATGTTCTCACCAGAAGGAAATCTGCAGAATTCAGAAATGTCACCTAGGACCAAAAAAAAAAAAAAAAAAAAAA
>NW_022900924.1:48722633-48740969 GCF_012274545.1 Fukomys damarensis | reverse complement strand
AAAAAAAAAAAAAAAAAAAAAAAGATTCAGTATGGTTTTTATATTCAAAGTTTGTACCTAAGAAGACTTGATCACACACTAAATGTGCAGATTCATCACCTGCACAAAAGCAGTTGGGGAGGTATTATTATGACTAAAATGGAGCATACATGGGTAAAGAAAAATGCATGGCATGTCATAGACTTTCCATAGAATTACTACAACACCTCAAGATTACAGAGCCATGTATCTCATAAGAAATGATTCCCTTTCATCCTCCATTCTTCCTTTTAGTAACCCAACATTTATTTGCCACCCATGATTCTTTGCTAGGTTCCAGGAATATTTAAAACAATACTTACACTTTTATCTTCAAAAACTTAGCATCCTGTCGGGAAGAGAAATAGGTATGAACTCACCAAACATAACATGAACGCTGCTGTAGGCAGCTGGAAGGGGCATTTGAGGGTCAAACTCTAGGAATGAAACACTTGGTGATATAAAATCTACACAGATATAAAAGGGGATTTCAGAAAAGAAGTGCATGCAGTCATAAAAGCCTTAGCAAGACATTGCTTTAAGAGTCGTGGGTAGTTTCTGAAATTGTCATCAAGAAATGGAAATAGATTAGGGTAGAAGAGAAATACGGTGCCTTCAGCACAATATTAATGGGTACAGAATTAATCTATGCATTTTTAGGGACTTACAAGGTATGTGTTCTTAGAAAATAAAAATAAAAAGAAATGTACAAGTAAAGTAAGAAGAGAAACACTACAGCTCATTCTAACTCTAAGAAGAATAGAAATGTGTGTTGATGGGAGATTCTCATGCCTTACTCCATAAACCTCTATATTACTTGAATTTTTATAGCAAGAATATACTTATATTGCATATGTAATAGAGATAATGCGATAAGTAGATAATAGAATACTTTAGGGGAGAGTAGAAGAGAATAAAGAAGACCACAAATATGACCAGGCCCCAGGAAAACTAAAAACAAGAAAATTCAGAGTACACGGTGACAATTATGGTA
Source organism: Fukomys damarensis (assembly GCF_012274545.1). Taxonomy (NCBI): domain Eukaryota; kingdom Metazoa; phylum Chordata; class Mammalia; order Rodentia; family Bathyergidae; genus Fukomys; species Fukomys damarensis. The sequence goes on along the minus strand of NW_022900924.1, from coordinate 48,739,957 downwards.
ATTCCTAACAAAATGCAAGATTATTTAAAATGTAGGCAAAGATAAGAATCAGACAGTAGATTATAATAGGTCAGAAGGGACCTGAGAAAGGGGGAGAGATTCCAAGGAGGTGGCTGGATGAAAAGAACAAATTGGAGAAATGCTAACTGGTTGGAAGAGTTAGAATTTCTAAAGACCAAGACCAAAACAATCAGAGATGTCAGTTTCTATGTCTTTTTTGGCTATTTTCCTCATTTTAACCCCCTTATTTTGTTTCTCCTGTGGTCTGATTTGCTTTAAAAACTTCCTGGATACTCCTTCTTTGTCACTGGAGTCACTATCTTTTCACACCTCCTACCTTCATGCTTTTCACCCCAGCTTCTACTCATCTCTAAGACATATTTCAGGTCTTCCAGTGCATTTTTGTAACACTTACTCTGAACCACTCTCACAGGGATGACTTCCTACGAACTCAGTTAATTCCTGTGTATCTGTTTCTTTACAGGACTAGTTCACAGTAAGTCACCAGTAAGTATTCATTCAGTGGAATAAATGAAGAAGATTAGGAAGGAATAAAAAGGAAACAAAGATCTCTCTCTGTCTCTCTCTCTCTCTCTCTCTCTCTCTCTCTCTCTCTCTCTCGATTCTCTTTTACTGAGTTAGAAATTAGATAACATTTGTTTAATACATCTATATCTTTCCAGTAGTCTTGCCATTAAAGGGTAAAGGGTGAATTAGAGATCATATATTTGTCCTTCACAAAACAACAACACAATGACAATATGAGCTCAAAAATATTGAAACTAGCTGCAAAATGAATATGTGTGGTAGATAGAGCAGATGAGTGTTTTGGGAAAGAGAAGCTCTGTATACCTACATTGCCCTTCCAGCAAATAGCAAGGTCGTCTATCATCTTGAGTATTGTACCTCAGAGTTTGAATCATGCCTCTTTTTTTTTTTTTCAGTTCTAAAATGAGGAGTTTGACTAGGAGTCCTATAAATCATTCAATTTTTTTTTTTTGACAGAGGGACAGAGAAAGAGCATGCAAATCTGTGACTTAAAATTCCAGGAAAGAGATAGAAAGCACAGAGGAGCAACGTGCTCCGAGACCAGGCCAGGCCTCCAATCTGGGTGCTCATTCCCGAGTTTATGCCCTGATATTTTGTGTTTCTCTTTGTGGAGATAAAACACAGGTACAACTGGTTTCTGCAGCTTCTCTTCCTCCATACTGAGGATGGAACTGGAGGTCAATGGCTGAGTGAGAAATGTTCTAAACAAGGACAGCTACACAAGTATCCCTTCTTTAGGTAGAATGGTAATTTTGTTCAAAGAGCCATGAAGTGGGACACTAGGATATCCTCAGCTTTTTAGGATGAAAACAGCCTTGCATCCTGGCCTTCAAAGATTAGTGTCCGATGCCTTGGACTGTGGCTTCTTGGAAATATAGATTTGTGTACTATAAGAGCTAGACAAAAATGAACTTTAAAACGTATATATATAATATAAAATCCCTACATATGAATGGCAAGGTTTACTCTTTTGACAGGTAAAGGAATACTGTAGCAGTGAAATGTTTTATGGAAGGGAAAATGCCAGGATTTTTAAATGGTAGAAAGATTAGCGTTAGTGTGGTCGGGGTAATGGAGAACTGAAAATTGGCACTGTAGATCATGAAAAAGTAGTCTATAGATCTTCAGACAGTTGAATAAAGCAACTTCCACCATTTCTTGATCATGAAGACATCTTGGGTTGGAGTCTGGAGTACAATGATCACTCAAAGCTCATGGTCCCTTTCCAACTTTACTTGCTTTGACTTAGTTGTAATGAAACACTATAGAGATTTCATATTTCTTAAACTAGTGTACCCACAATGCAAAGCTTTCTTTCTACATAATACAAACCTCCTTTTTCAGAGATGGAAAATCCAAGCAAAAATTGGGCAAGCTCCTGCCTCGGTGGAAGGGTTTCACCTCTGTGTCTGAAACTAGTTCGTATTTCACTGTTGAGGCCAGACTGCTTCAGAACCTCAAAGACTTCTCCCCAGTTTTACTCTAGTTTTTACTTCCTTGCACAGTGAGCACCTCATATGTACTCTCTTAATCAATTTCACAGGAAGGTAAACTTATGTATAAAGAATGGAATGAGCTGCTACAAAAAAAATGTAGTGACTGCCAATTGTCTAGGTTGATTAAAGAATAGCAAGACAGTCAAAGGGTAGAACCACTATCAGGGAATATCAAACTTCAGTTGGGTATTTGGAAAAGATTCCTTGTAAATAGCATTTAATTCTCAAACCACTATAAGCATCTTGAGAGCAAAACTAATATCTAACTCACACTGTTCTGGAATGTAGCAAATGTCCAATGAATGCTAGTTAAATAAGTGGATAAGGATAAAATCTGTGAGGCATAACATTAGCTATCTCTATAGAAGGGTATCACTCAAAACAATACTGTAGCTCTTCATTTCCTTTTCATTTCAAAGGAAAAATTTTAATGCAATGAAATCTGAGGAAAGGCTGACAATTTTCCTCTTCCAGTATAGCTCTGAAAATAGATTTGAGTAAAGTAAGGACATGATTATACTAGAAAGTCCAAAAGTAATGATCAATGCCTCCTTCTTTAAAAAGATCTAGGATTTAGGAATGCTAAGTTGAAAGAAATATTTTCCTTTTGAGAAAAATACACTAAAAATAAAGTCTTCTACCTGCCAAAATGCCCCCAAGAGAATGATGTCTGATTACACACACACACACACACACACACACACACACACACACACACACCAGAGATGAGTAACTTGAGACTTAAAAGGGATATAATTTAATGCAAGTCTCCAGATCTTTAGCTTACAAAAAAAATTTTTTTTAAATGTTATCCGTGAATGTGAATACAGTGTGATCTTTCCTGAGATAAGGATGATTTACCCCAGTCATTTTTGTGCCTGGGGAAAGCTACTTGATTAGAAACAGACAGACACTCAGCGCTTAAGAGGATACAGTTTCCACACACTTTTGATGCTGAAAGAATTGGCTACCACACCCCTGGGTCCCAGAAACAGCTGTTTCTTCTCCTCTGGCTCAGAAGCTGCTTCCTGACTGTTCTCGCAAAACCCACTTGAGTCCTTATCATCTCTGTGCTGTACTGAAAGTGAAGATGTGGCTACTGATAAAATTCAGTCCTTCAAAGGTTTGTGGTCAGCAACCTTAGTGAGGGAGCTGATTGAACAGCTGATATCAGCTGCTACAGTGTCCTCCACCTCTCACACCTAGACCTTAGCCAGAAGCAAGTGTGTTGTCTTGTCTTCCAAGTGTGGCTTGAATGCTCCCAGAAATGTTCTCATTTAGAGCAGGGAATCTAGCTGTAACTGCTTATTAGGGAGATAAAGCCATTTCCTTTACACCTTACCCTGTCCTGAATTAAGAATCCCAAAACAGGAGAGCCTAAAGGTACTTATCATCTTGTATTCGTTCCTCACTTTATAATTGCGGAGACCAAGCCCCAGAGAGAGGAAGTAAACTCCTTAAATCATGCTGCTAGCTGGTGACAGATGGGCTTGTCTGATGGCTGAGATATCATCTTCCATAGGCTATAAAATGGCAGAGGAGCCAATGTCCAAGTCAACCGTCTAACCAGCGGAGAAACTGAGGCCCTGAGCTTTATTTAAACTGTTCAACATCATACAGATCAATGTCAGCCTATTCTACAGCACAATTCTTCATCTAAAGAATTTGGGGCTCATTGATGGGCTTCTGGAGTTTTTTGTGAGGCACAAGTATGCGCAATATACCCCACTTGTATGCAGATATGTACGTGTTTCTGGGAGCATTGGAAAACTTCATTAGATTTTTCAAAAGGCTCAGGAACCAGAAAAGGGTATTGCTGTAACTAGTTCACCTGCTCTTTTGCACGCATGATATGTATTTCTCAAGGTCTTAGGAGCATGCACACTTAAATTGTTGAGGCATTCCAGTAGTTCTTGCTTTGCAAAAGCAGTAATTTGTACTGAAAGCTCCACTTAAGGTATCATCAGTTACATTTGTGGGGAGGGAATTGCAGATGAGGAGGGTGGATATGGAGAACATATGAGATGGGTTATTTTGTTGAAGTCTTACATATTGTAACTTTACACTTTCCTTGGGTTTGTCATCTTCAGAGGAACGGGAATCTCTGCTAACTCTCACTCTCTAGTAACGCTGAGGGTCTGAAACAGTTAAATATTGCACAGCTATGATCTGACATAATTTTACATTCTGCTATTACCTTGCTATTTTCCAGCTTTAACTAAATTGCCTTATCTTCATAGACTTACAATCTCCCAGCAAACCTTTATAGAATGTGATGAAAAGCTTTCTAGTTTGCAGGTTAGTTTACCAACATAATGAAGAACCAACAAGGGATACCGAAAGCCTCAAGTGTGTGTATATACTTACTCTGTACATCTCTTTAATCTGTTTAATGGAGGCCAGGAGTCTGGCCCTGATATTTTAGCACGACATTTGGCATTAGAGCCATCAACCATCATCAAGTCAATTTCCTTTATGCACCCTTGTATGAAGGTTGAGCTAGTTCAAAAAGTAATTAGTGACTTTCATTCTAGCTCTGTCATTCTGTGTTCTCCACCTGTAAGTGAGATCTCTCATCATTTTGGTTAAACTGTTGTCATTTCACGATTCCCCCACAGATGTTCCTTGAAGAATGTCGATAGACACATTTCTTTGGATTGCTCCTCAGTGAAACACAGCCCAAGAACCAGCACTCCCATCTCTAGCACAAAATCCCTGACACCTACAGCTTAAAGGAGGGGTTTGTTCTGGCCCACCGTTTCAGAGGTTTCAGTCCATTGTAGGTGGTCCCTAGGTAGATACGGGAATAGGGTGGGGATGGAAGAAAGTTACTCATTTCATGGGAGCCCAGAAGCAGAGCACATATGAAAAGCCACAGAAGAAAGGTCAAGGAATGAGGTATAATTCCTTAGGTCACACCCCCTGACCCACTTTCTCCATCTAGGCACCAGCTCCTACCAACCCATTCTGCTTTGAACTCATCAATAGTTAAGCCATTGATAAGATCAATCTATCATCTCTTCAGGAGTCTTTAATCCAGTCAAGCTGACAATCAAGGTAGCCATCACAAAAAGACTTTCTAAAGAAGCAATCCATTCCCATCTGGGATAAGGGGCAGTGCTGACCGATGACTGGGCCTGTTGTTTGCATGGTTTCAGTTTCTATTGTACTCCAGGTTTGCTCTGTTGTGGTTTGTTTTGCTTTGTCATGATCAATTCAATAAGGGTATTAGTCATTTTTGTAGAATCACTTTATAATTAACACAGGTTCTAGAAGTACAGAATTATGGGTACAGCTATATGTAATTCTTCTGTTCGAATCGCGTTTATCACAAGATTTGGAACATATTTTTGTATGTTTGAAGTTTTTCCTGAAGATATATGTTTGAGGGCCAGGGATTTAGCTCAGTGGCACTGAACCTGCCTTACAAGTACAATGTCCTAAGTTTCATCCTGGTACCAAAAAAAAAGATATTTGTTTGAATTCCTGCACCACTTTTTATATTTTAGAAAGCTGCCTGGAATTGTCAATATTGTGAATTTTTAGTCTGTTCCATCATGACAAGCAGGATGCAAAGTGATTTAAATTTCTCCTATTTATTTCTCATATTTTTACTAGATAACTTCTTCTATTACCATCAAACATATTGAAAGGTGATTCATCGTATGTTGCAACTCAAGAGTTTCTCATCCCAGGCAGTTAGCATTTCTCATCCTAGGGTCTAGACAATTGTTTTTCATGGGGAGCTCTTCATGCAGTCCACTGGAGTGTGTAGCATCATTGCTGGCTTCTTTGTACCAGATGTTAACAGCACCCCTGATGCCCAAGCTGTGTCAAACAAAAATGTTTCCACACTTCTCAAAATGTTCCCACAGGGACAAACTTGCTTCTACAAAAACATTGCTTTAAACACTCCTTTTCCCTGTTTAAGGTTCACGGCCGCATCTGTAAAAACAGAGCTTGCTTCCTAACCTCAATGTCCAAGAGTCTGGATTGCTGTTCTGTAGTATCTACAAAACCACAAGGTCTCTCCTAAGGACATTATATATTGTTCTGCCATTGATATCCTGTAGGCTCCCATTGCTATTTATTTTTTATTCTTAATTGCTACTTAATATATAAATGGGTATATTTTTAATTTGGTGATCATATCGCATGTAGCATAGACCGTTATAGCTATAACCAACCCATCAGATAGATCACGAGATCATCTTCCCCAGACACCAATGTTCAAGATATAACAGAAGAGAACTGCTCAAGGTTGAACAGGTTAATGCCAGTACTAAAACACAGGGTCCTGACCATTTCCATTCTGCTGCAGTTTCAATGATTTGTGTGTTTTGGCCTGTCATTTGCAAAAGCAGCTATCATCTTACCCTAAAGCATCATTTCTAGCATTCATTATTTCATTGATATACAGCAGCTGTCAGTTGATACTAATATGACAGACTATCTAACAAACTTACCTGAGTTTGATGCTACAAAACAGTGTCAAACTTTTAAAGGTTGCTTCCTGAGCAACTTAACAAACACAACATACTTTTTCAACACCAAGGGATTTTGCTTTGAAAATATGTTTCTTGTTTTTGTTGTTTGCTTTCTTTATTTTCCTCTCTGTGGTCTGTTAATCCCCCCCTTTTTTTTTCCTTTTTCTTTCATTTCTCTTCTTTTATTTCCACCTTGTATTCTTCCCCTTTTTTCCTGTCTCTTTCCTTTCATCTTTAATATAGGTTACACCTCATTTCAAATGAAAAGTGACATAATTCAATGGGCTAAAAATAGGCATGGATAAACAACAGAACCTTTCCTCATTTCACAAACAGATGCATTTTTCATTAAAGTGTAATGTAAGAAAAGCATAACTGGTGGTACATAAATGCCTTCTCTTTCTGAACTTGACAGAAAAAAGGTCCTCTGGACAACTGAAGGCCGAGGAATAAAGAGAATCTCCATGACAGAGTCATTGACTCAGGAACAATCTAGAGCCATAAGAAGTGAGGACACTGAGACAGTGGGAACAAGGATTTGTCGGCCCCCTCTATAGCGTGGCAGGGCCAGGCCCTGTGTTTAAATCCACCTCCACACTTGTCCTCAGGGCCGAGGATGTAGCTCAGTGGCTCTACACATGCCTGGCAAGGACAAGGTTCTGAGTTAGGTTTCCGGTACTGGAAAAAAAACAAAAAACAAAAAAAACCACTTCTCCACTCTTTGTCCTTTAGGCATATATACTCTGATTAAGCCAGTATGGAGCCAAGCAATAGGAAATATATTGGTCTCAAGACCTGTTTAAAAGCCTGATATCTGGAAAATGGGAAATTTTCAAGAAAATTTTTGGAGAAGAGCATATTTGAAAGCTCCCTCCCCTACAGTAAAATCATTGTTTTTGGAATAACTATGCCGCGGGTACCCATTACATACAATCTTTAACTTAGATCTTGCTTCAAGTATCTTCTCATGATGTGGCCTCATTTGTAAAAGCAATGGGATGTTAATGCTGATCACCTGAACAGCAAAGTCTGTTAGATTTCTCTACCTAAAAGTTACTGCTTTATTTTTACTTTTTCTGTCTTTCCATGCTATACTTATTGGAAGGAAGTGGTTGTGTACAGCCCATACTTGAGGACTAAAAATTGATTTTCCTCCTTGATTGTAAAATATCTATGTTAATTATTTTGGAATTCTTCTGCATGGGCGATTATTATTTTTACTTATTTGAACATTTGCTGTATCATTGTAAATTCATGAATAGTTGTTGATATTATGAATTATACTAAATACAACTTTATTTTATTCCTCAAGTTGCTCTATTTTGGTCACTGGAAACTCTTCCCCTGAGGCCTTGTGTTTCTTTGATATACTGCTATAGTTTTTAGTTTTTGTCTTTAGCTCTTCTGTAACTTTGTTACAAGATGTTTAAATCTTATCTTGCCTATGTCCCACCTCAGTCACAGAATAAGCTCTCTGAGGATCTCACTTTCTTTTTATTAGGCATTCTGGTTTAGACCCAGAATGTTTCCAAAAGTCTCATGTGTTTCTAATGGAGGCAGGGGGTCAAAACGTGGTTAGATCCTGGGCTCATCATGTTCATCAGTGGATTGATCCACAAAGCCACAACTAGATGTGCTTTTGGGAGGTGGGGTCCAGTTGGAAGATGTTACAGATACCTCGGTTTCTTTTTCAATTTTTGTTGACTATGATTAAAATTTCTGTAAACATTCCATTGCACATTCTCTTCTGGCATAAGTTTCCAGGTCAGTTAAGTAAATATCTAGAAGCATAGTTGCTTGATCTCATGGTAAGGCTATGTTTCACTTTTTGAGAAGCTATTTGCCGGAGCGCACATACCATTTTGAATTCTCACTCTGAGCGAATGAGAGCTCTTGCTGCTCTACGTCTTCCCCAGGAATCATTTTGGCAGGGTTTTGTCTGGTCTACATTTTAGGCATTCTAATAATTATATAGTATTATCTCATTGCTCTACTTTGCATTTTTCTCAATTAAAAAGGGTGCAGTCTGTCTTTTCAAATACTTAGTTTTTCTGTCTTTGTATGTACTGTTTTTGGATCTCTGTTTTTACCATCTGACCATTTAATATTTTTTTAATCATCGAGTTTTAGTTCTCTGTGTAATTGAGATAAAGTTCATTTTTTCCGTTATGTGATTTACAAATACTTTCTCCTAGCCTGTGGCTTTTTGCTATCTTTACAGTTTCATTCGTAAAGCAGAAACATTTGATTTTAGTAAAGTCTATCTTACCGACTCATTCCTTTCAGATATCGTATTTTTGGAATTTTATCACTTCTGGGCCTTTTGGCTATGATCAAGTGTAGTACTTTTGGAATTTTATCTAAAAATTATTACTAACTCAAGGTTATCTACACATTTTCCTTAGTATTTTTTCAGGAAATTGTATATAGTTTTAAAATTTTTACTTTTAGTTCTATCATCCATTTTCCATTAATTTTCGAGAAAGATTTATGTCTAAATTTCATTTTTGGCATATGGGTACCCAGTGTTTCAGCACCACTTGTAGTAAAGAATGAATTCCATTTACTTCTTTATTCAACATTAGTTGATATTTGTGTGGGTCAACATTTGAACTCTCTGCTCTACTTCATTCACCTATATGTGTTATTTTGCTAATACACTGTCTTATTTATTGTATCTCTATAAGATATTTTGAAATCAGATACAGTGAATCCTCCAATTTTGGTCTTCAATCTTGTGTTGGCTACTATAGGTCATTTGTCCTTCCACATACATTTGAGAATTAGTAGGCCATTGTCTCTCTCTCACATACACACACACACACACACACACACACACACACACACACACACATATATATATGTATATGATAAATACGTATCAAATTGGGAAGAAATAGCATTGAGTCCGAATTGAGACTTCTACTTTATGAACACAGAATATCTACTTATTTGGATCTTCCTTGATTTTTCATCAGTTTTGTGGTTTTCTGCATAGAGATAATATATTTATTTGGTTAGTTTTATAACTGTACATTTATTTTTTTGCTTCTGTTTTTCTTAAATTTTCATTTTAAATTATTTATTGCTAATGTGTAAGAAAGCAACTTTTATATATTAACAGCTTATGTTATGACCTTGCTATAATGTCCAATTAATTCCAGAAGGTTTATGCAGCTCCTTTGGAATTTTGGACATGGGGACGATCCTATCATCTGTAAATAAAGACAGCTTCCTTGCTAGCTTGCTTGCTTTCCAATTTTTTTTTACTCCATTACAGTGTGGAGAACTAGTGAACAAGGACATCTTGCTTCATTCACAATCTCACCTTCTTCGGAAGCGTCTACTTCCTGGGGCTAGTTTTTTTTCTGCAGCGGTGCTTTATTAAGTTGAAGTTCCTTTGTATTTCTGAGACTCTGTCACATGTGATACTGAATTTTGTCGAATGGTTTTTCTTCTTAATGTCGCCATTTTCGCCCAGCTTGTACATACATTTGTACAAGTTCAAATTAAAATGTCTCTAGAGCTTAATTAATCTGTCATTCCATCTTCTTTGCCTGAATTTGTCCTCAATTATGGGGCAACAGTTGCCACCTCCTTTAAGTCAAAAAACCTTAAAGGGATGGAGAAGGACAAAGAGTAGTTTCTGAGACCTTTTCAAGCTAGAATGCCTGAGCTTCCAGGCCAGCTTTATCTTTTAATTAACCATGAGTCAATTGCAGATTACTCTTTGATTTCCCCTATCTGTTAATAGGCAAATTCTTTTTTTTTTTTCCTCATTGAGTTTATTGGTACATTTTAGGTATACAGTATAGTTACAGTCATTATTGGGATCTTGTACCTTTACATGACAGGTCTTGGTTCTCATTTTTTCCCCATACCCCTGCCCTCCCTTCATCCCCTCCTGCCTTCCCTAGTCTAATAGAGCTGGGGATGTAGCTCAGTGGCTCTGCGCCTGACTGGCAAGCACAAGGTCCTGAGTTCAAACCCCAGTACAGAAACAAAACAAAACAAAGATCAAATAAGCTAATCATAGAACCTGAGCTATGAGGATTAAATATGCTAATGTACATAATGTTCTTAAAAGAACATTTGCACGTAGTAAATTACATAGCACATTACCACTGTATCTTTTTATTGCTTAACACTTTTTTTATATTATAATACAGGTCTCTGTATTTAATTTAAACCAAATGCTGCTTAAAGCACTGATCAAGATAATTTTTGCAAATATTTGAATAATTGACATCACATACTTCAGATAGTGTTCCACCGTGTCACAGAAGTGACGCTATATGACAAGTCTCTACTCCATGTGTCTCATAGACATTCTATTGGAGTAGAAGAAATAATAGACACTAATGCACAATTGTGAAGCATGATTGCCGATCGCTTACTGAGTGTCAATCATGGCTCCTGCTTCACAGAGCTTACCATGTTATGGAAACAAAAGGCCTCTTCTCTATCAGTTCTCTCCTTCATGCAACAGAGTAAACATCTCCTCTGTCCAATGTGTCTCTACTCGCTGCCTCATGGAAGCACTTATAGCAAAACTCTGAAGTTGCTCTGAAGGCCTTTGTTTTGATGATGAAGAACTGAGCCTTATCTCACAAAATGAACAAGTGATTTACGCTCCCTTCTCCTGATTCAAAGTCATTGCTCTTAATGTGCAGACATGTTAGCACGTCGAGTGAAAAATAGTTTATTAACTTGTTCCTTATAAAATCTGAATAAAAACCCTGGATGGGCCTGGGAATAGAACTTTGGGGTAGACCATGTGTTTGGTGAGCATAGGCCCTGGATTACATCCCTACACTAGAAAAAAATACTTTCCATTTTATGTTAGGCTAGAAAAGGTATCTAGAGGTTGCATTCAAATTGATATAAAACATGAAGTTTAAATGCAAGTACTAGGGGCTGGGGATTTAGCTCAGTGGTGCTGCTGCCTGCCTCACAAGCACAAGGTCCTGAGTTTGATCACCAGTACCTAAAAATAAAAATAAATTTAAAAAAGTAAGTGCAAGTACTGTCAAGAGAATGGCTAAATATTAGGAAAGTAGGGCCTGCACTTTAGCAACATGTTTGATGCTACTGGGTAAAAAATAGTACTAGTATATATCTGTAAAACAAAAAAAGCCTTGGGTCTGCAAAATTGTACATCTGGGTATTGTAATGTAACTTCATGCATAGCAGAAGTGATTTGTGTTAAATGTTGTCGCTCTTCTTCTTCTTCTTCACATTTTCCCTTTGACTTGAAAAAGAAAGTGAATAAGAAATCAGTCTTCATATTTTTAAGTTTTAACATTACCTAGTTAATTAAACTTGAGTAGAATTTCTTATACAAATATTTACCAAGTCAGATTTTAGATACTAAAGGAATATATCGGAGGTTATCTGAGCTTTGGCCATATCTTGTTTTCGAAACATGAGGGTTATGTGTGCTGACGTTGTTTGTGACGGGGGAGCGCTTGTCTGATGGTGGTGCTGCATGGGTCAATCCCTTTGTGCCTTTTAGAAGTCTTACTGCTTAATCTGCACAGACATTTGAAGTGTCTGGTGTGATCCTTGGTAAAAGGCACATCAGCAGGTTGTGCAATGATTTGAGGTCAGATGCCTTTCCAAAGGCTCTGATGATCCTTTTCATTTTTCTAATTGAAGTTGTTAAACAGCACCCATAAAGCAGCACAGCGATGAGATTGAAGACCAGCAGGGTGGTTTCATGATATGGCTCCATCTTGGAATTTGGCCATCATGGAAAAATGATGACGTCCTTCCCAGATTCCCTTCAAGCATGTACTGAACACCTCACTCTGGGCCAGGCCCAGTGCTGGGTGGTTCTCTGTACTTAGTGTTCTTTGGTCTCAGTTTTAACACTATTCCTTAACTATTCACTATTATCCAGAATCATAGATAAGAAACAGAAGTCATGCATGATGAACGACAATAAATCTCTACTTGCAAATGCAGGAACTCCAATATGAAGTAGGTAGATAGATACCATGGTAAGAAGGTGACATCAACATTCAGGGTCACAGATTCATGGAAATGACTTGCTGGGTGACTACAATGCAATGATATGAAATCTCTTCCTGTGGTCAGGCAGAACCTTCCTTTTTCTTTATAATATCAAATGAGGTTTAATGAAAAGAGGTGATACACAGAGAACCAGGAGCAGGAGTGTCTAGTAACACTGACTCTACTTCTTAGCATTAAGATAGTTCTTCTAACACTTCTAAATATTCCAGGAGAAATTTTAGAAATGATTATGGTGAGGATGGTGACCACAGCATCCCTTGGTAGGAACATAAGAAGGCTTGGGTCCTTCTTTTTGAACTTGGATACACCACCGAAGGGAGATTACTGTATCATGATTAGGTAGATTAGCAAAACCTGTGGAAACAACAACAACAAAAATTTGTGATGTGTGATTTCAGATGGGGTAATAAAAATTGATTGTATTTACTTAACTGAAATGAAATTGGAGACTATTATCTTTCCACAGTTTATGATAAAAAAGATTGAGTAACAGAAGTGCCTGAAGTTAGTCTAGTTTAAAGCTTTCTTCACTTCATGCTGCTGGCTCATTGTCTTCATAGGGCCATGTAAGAAAACACTGGAGGACTCTGTTTTCTAGACAAAAAGGGGAAAATAAGTTATACCTGCCTTGTGGTTAATGTAATTATTAAATGAACAAATAAATGAACACGGAAGCATTCTGAGTCCAGCACAGAATAAGTCTCAGTGTTATTGATTGTTATTCTTATTTATTGTTATTGTTGCTATAATTATTATTGTGTTATATTTGGAGAGGAAACTTTGTGCTTCAGAGATGTCACTCCATTCCTTGCTCCTTGATGGTGATGTGTAGCAAAAAGGATTTAAACATTCTTCTATTTCTGTGAGGATATGAAGGTTATGGAAATATCTCTCTTAGTAGACCTGAGGATCAAATAAATGGAAAGAGATTGGAGTAGAAATTTAAGTGAGTTGAAGGGAGAGCAGGGGAATGGGGAAAAAAATAACCAAGATTGATTCGGTAAAGGTATAAATTTCCAACAATGAATGTCATTATTTTGCATACATAAAATTAATTTTAAAACATTTAAGTGAGGCATACTCACTGTGAATAAGAGATCAGGGAAGAGCCTGACTGAATATTGGTAATCAACTTTCAGTAGGGTAGAGATTAAAGGTGTAAAGAGAACCCTTCCATAGTAACAGGAGGTTATGCATAGTTTTTAAACTGAGCAGAAACCTGAAGAAAATGGAAAGTACTAACAGTTGACGTAATATTTGCCTTAACAGAAAATAAAAACAAGAGGTTCACATAATCACAATTTCTAGTGGAAAGAGACCCAGATTTGAGTTTGCCTGTCTGGACATTAACCACTTTTATATTATTTACCAGTTAAGTGACTGCGGACAAGTTGCTCATTGTCTCTACCATGTTTTGTAAAAGCAGGGATGGTAATGTCTGACACAGCATTGTTTTCAGTAAGGTTGTTGAATGCACTCTTGAATCTGAAGCACTTCTCTGATTTGTTGGCAGCTTTTTTACCCCTTCCTTTCTTTTTTTCTCATGAACACCGCACAAATTGAGTACTTGCATAACTTTCCTGCAAGCTTGAGATTTCTGAGGGTAACTGCTTTATTTTATGGGGACTTAGACATCCCTGGTACTATTGGATCGCCAAAAGAACTTCTTCAATCAGCACCGGAGGGCCTGGCTTTGTCTACTGGTCTTGTTGAATTGGCCTGTGGGGTTCACTGGTCCTGGAGGTGTATTAGTGGGTTAGTCTCTAAGCTTCCAAAGGCCTGTTGTTTTAGTGTCTTCCCTGGGGGAATTAGAGGTTTTAAATGAATGTGAAACATCAGACAGAAACTATAGGGAAGATTTATTGAGTGAGTCTCATCTTTCCCAAGGTTTATTTGAATCCAACTTCCTTCTAAGCCCAATGATTCAGATTTGAAACCCTTCAGGGGCCTCTCTGAAACCTTAGGGCATCAGCGACCTCCTTCCTCGCTGTCACAGATTATCTCTTCATTGTCTCTTGACTTGTAGAGGGGGAAGTTTGGAAAGTCACTTCTTCCCTAGGGCCTGAAATTCTTTACTCATTCGGTGGATAAGTAGGATGGTGACAGTGCATTCCACAAAGATTTCTCTCCTGTGTGGGTCCCAAGGCAGTGTGCCTGAGCCCTGCTGGAGTGAGAAGAGAGAGGGAGAGGCCGCAAGAAGGAGCCAAAGAAGAGCTCTGCTGTGGAGCCACGGAGCTCACCAGGGCTGCTACAGCTGTTGCTTGTCACAGAGAGAAAGATCCCAACTAAACAGAGCCAAGAGCACAGATGTGAATTCAAATCTTAACTCTGTCATTTGAAAAGTAACCTAGGGCACCTTAATCGGCATGGTGTTCTGTCATGCCACAAATTATCTCCCACATTTATTTCTCTTCAGATCTAGAAAGCAGGTGCAATGATTATTTCCATGTTGCAGATAAGAAAAACAAGGTTTGGTAAGGTTAGATAACTCGTTCCTGATGAGCTGGTCGGTGGCACAAAAGGGGACTAGGGTAAGAGTTAACCCTCAAATCCACCATATGTGTGGAAACTCCTTTGATTGATGCTATTTTCTGCAGGCCTAACACAAAGGCCTGCCTGTGTGAAAAGTAAAAGGCAAGGCAAGCGAGTGACCTTGTGAGTATAGTTTGCTTAGGATAAGACCAAAGGAAGAGATGAGGGAGCAGAAATTGTTCTGATTTAAAATAAAAGAAATTTCCAGAATCCACTTTAATGCACTGAAAAGCTAGAAGGTGTAGAATTCTCCATATTTTTGGTTGTGCATTGTCAAGATCTCCGCAACTTTATCTTTTTCTCTGAAAGGAAGGTAACAGAAAGTCCAAAACTGCACATGAGTTATCCCAACTCACACGATGAGTTATTGGGAGAATTGAAGCCAAAACACATATCACTGGCACCCCAGCCTGTCGCCCCTTATACAACCTCATCCTGGTCTTTGTTGGAGAATCACAGCCAGGGAGAGTTCGAGATCTCTAGTGAAAAGCTATTCACTGGAAAGGACCTGACAGCAGCTATCACTTTTACTTGAGCTTGAATCAGAGGAACTGTGTCGTTGCCTGTCCCAGAGAACATTTTCGTGTGTGTGTGTGTGTGTGTGTGTGTGTGTGTGTTCACAGTTGGACAAGGAGCCCAGAGGCACATCCTGCCCCACGCATACACTGAGGAACCTCTTTCCACTTAACAGGCTTTACTTACCCTTCAGCCTACTCTCGCACTATAGGCAACACGGTAAAGCTACAGTGAACGCAGAAAAGCTCATGGGCCAGCAGTATATGTGCTCGCGTGGGTGCACCCGGGGGTTCTATGCTCTGGCGAAGCAGTGAGCATGTACTGGCCCTTCTTATTTTCCTTCCCAGTATGTTCTTTGGCTGTTTCTCTCCCTGGTAGCACTGAATTAACCTTTTCGAACTCCGCTTTCCATTACTCCCCTCAGGAAGACACCCAAAGCTGCCGAAGCAGTTTCCCTGGCTTTTTAGACAGCCTGATATTTAGATAACATCTACTTACTGCTCAGATCTAAGTTTGAAGGTCTCCATCTCCGCGAAGCCCCTTGATATCAGGAGTAAGTCCTCTAACCCATGCTTTCACAGGACCCTTTCCTCTTGTCTTCTTTTCCTGATTAGCTGGTGATTCCCAGAATTCCGAGGCAACAATGACTGTGCTTGACTGAGGTCTGTCTCCTTCACTGGGCTCCAAGTTAAAGTAGGAGCGAAACACTTGTCCAAAGTTAGGCTTCTTCAGGGTCTAGCAGGGCACTCCGCACAGAGGTGGCATTCAGTAACTAGTCCTTGCCTGAATGAAATAGCTCACATCACTTTATATGAAATGTAACTTTTCACACTCTGAAACTTTCATTATATTTTGTTTCCCTGGAATTCAGAAAAGCTTGCACACCCCGAAAATGCTAAAATAAAATAATGTTTTGAAAGGGTAAAATAAGTTTTTTAAAAAAGGGCAAAAAATTCCTTACCCTTGAAAGTTTTGTAAAATCTGACAAATCCAGACCTCCAGCTAGAAAGATTCCTAGGGATGGTTTATCATTTATTTTCTTCTTTTCTCCTTGAGAGGAAAGTATAAATGTCACAGATATCTAGCATTCTAAATATGTGTAAAATGCTATGATTCTGTTGACTTAGATCTAGGCCTTTCTTCCAGTATTGTCCATACAGGCATGTTTTTTGCAAACATAATTTAGCATTAAAACTTGTATTTATTGATTAACAATTTCAATGTTTGAAATCTCCGGTCTGCTGGAAAGCTGAATATCACAAGTTCAAGGGCTTGGACTTGTGCATAACAGGAGTTAAGGCTCAGGCCCTCTCAGTGTCCTCAGGGGAATTTCCTAACCTGTCTGAACCCAACTTCCTCATATGTTAAATGGGGACAAAAATAGAGCCTACTTCATTGGCTTAATGTAAAATCAAGGTCCTTCACAGTGTTTAACATATGCAGTACTTAGGGGTGAGTTTGAGTTTGAAAGAAAAGTATCAAGTTATTAGTTGCGCCAGAAAATATTCTCACGAAAGCAAATGTTTTTTGTTAAAGAATTTAGACCTGGGGTTATGGCTCAGTAGTTATGAAGAAGCTTAGTGAGTCCAGGACTCTGGGATCCACCACCAGCAACAAAACCATGTGAAAGAAAAGGAAAGAGAAAAAGGATCCAGACATTGTAAAAAAAAAAAGGGGGGGGGAAAATAAATAACCCCCCAACAGGTTA
>NW_022900924.1:48684967-48722457 GCF_012274545.1 Fukomys damarensis | reverse complement strand
AAAAAAAAAAAGGGGGGGGGAATATAAATCACCCACCTCAACAGGTTAAGGACATTAGTTCTAGTTAATGTGAAAATTATAGGCCTTCAATAATCAATTTTTTGCCAAATACAAAATCAGTTTATAAAATTACACCACCCTGTGAAACCTTAATTTATAATTATTATAATTAATTATAATATTTATAATTTATAATAAGGAAATCAGGACCACACAGGTGGTAGTTACTAGGTAGCTGGATTTGTACATTTGTATTTATTTCTACAGAGTAGAGAGATCAAGATAGCTCTAGAAGTACGATGCAGGAAACAGAGAAGAAAAAAAAAAAGAACTTGCTCTCATACTAGCTCTGAGTCCATAAGCAAGGAAAATACCCATCTCTTGACCTTAGTTTTCTTACTGAGGAAAGGAGAGGATTAGAAGTTTTCTGCCCTCATTCCTCCTTACTTCTAAGGTTGAGCTTCAAAGGAAACTTTACTAAGAGACATAAACAACTGAAATTAACAACAGCCCGCTGCGTTCCTGATGAAGGCAGATAAAGACAGATGAAAAAGTACCGGGCAAGATTATCTCTGAGGCTCTTTTGCCCTTTAAAATTCTACAATCTGTTCACAGGGAGTTTTCACTCTGTGTTACTCATAAAAATAATGTAGAGAGTTTGTGAAAAATATTGATGTTCCTGTCTCAACCTTTAGATATAGTGATTTACTAAAATCGGGTATGCAGCCTGTGCATTGATTTTTTTTTTTTATAGCTTGCTAGATGATTCAAGTATACATCCAGGCTGCTAAAAAATATATATTAATTCTCATACACACACTTTCTCCTCATCTTCCTAATGGAAATAGAAAATTAACACTCAAGTGCCTAGGAGAGTTCAGTGAAATGATTGGAAATAGTTAAACGTGCAAATGATATTAAATTATGTCCCGACAGGATAAATTATTAAATAATAGAGAAATGCCTGCTTTTTGTTGTTTCTTCTTTTCTCTTTTTAAATATCACTGTCCCCCACCCCCATTCCTAGCTTGCGGATGGGACGTAGCACGTGTCTTTGTGGTCTCTGGGGTGGTAACCTAGCCCAGAGTGACCTTTTTTGCACTGGAGGAGTTGTCTCTCCCCTTCTCCTTCCCAAGCAAAATCAGAGCACCTAGAAGATGGAAAATTGTGGAGGATTTGGGTGTGTGTGTGTGTGTGTGTGTGTGATACCAGGGATTGAGCTCAGGACCTTGCAGGCACAGCGCCACTGAGGTACATCCCCAGCCTAGCATGTGGAGTTCTTAAAAGCATATTTATCACAAGACTTTATAGTTTTATATTTGAAAAATTGAAAAGGAATTTGTTACTTTCAAGATGTCTAGAAGAAAAATACTCTTTGAGATGCTTTGGATTATCCAGATGTGTGTAAGATTTTTTTGGTTTGTCATAAGATAGAAAAGACTACCAGTTTAGACCCGAAGGCAGTCGACTGTCACGTTCAATGGCCTGGAATAGGAGAAAATATATTACTATGACTTAACAATGTCAACAGTCCTTCCATAGTAGCTGTGAAGTAAATGGTGCTTTGGAATATTCAAAAGAGAGGTTAAGATTGACGTGACCTGAAGAACTGAGGCAGAATTGAAGAATTCTGCATTGTTCCTGCAGCCATGGATTTCCACCAAAGCTTAGGCTTCTCCCATCTTACTTTGAGTTATGCATGGAAAAAGTCTCCATTTCACACTGTGATATCTTACAAATGCCCATATAAATAGTACACAGTATGGCAATTATGGCAAACATCACTTTGGTCAATGTAATATATACTATATAATAATATATATAATAAATAATACCTATTATATATTATATATTACCTATTATATATATTACTTATATATAACATATATACTAGAGAAACCAGCTTGCTATTGTGACCTTAGCCCTTAATTATGCTTGTTCTTACCCGGAGACTATTTCTAGCTTCTGTTTGTGGGTGTTCTGGATCTCATGACGTTCAGTCACAGGACTGACCCTGGGGTACTTCTTCTCCATGCAGCAACAATAAGTCAGGTCCAGAATTTGCTAAATCTTACACCTCAGCTAAGTGAAAAGTGAAATTCTTGAAGAACACCAGTATCACCAGCTTTGACAGGTGAAGGGAGGGTGGGAGAGAGACCCCGAACACGGACTAATGACTGGGTAGCTCTGAGTCCAGACCACACTGCTTCAGTGGAGAACCCAATTCGGTGCCCCAGAACAGGAGCGATGACCTTCAACACCCTTTGTGATTTCCTCTACATTCAAAAGATCCCTGTATTATGTAACAGTTCTCAAGTGTTTTGGTGATGATTTTTTAAAGGATTCTCTTGCCACCTCACTTTCATAATATTTTGTAGAATATATGTAGATTACATTTTTTCACTTTGCTGATAATTATCAACACTGATTGTGTTTTAGAACAATACGATCATGTTTAGTAGTACAGCTTTCTAATGCCATCTGAAAACAGAGACATTTTTAGATTATCTACTGCTTTATCATTCTTTCAAATTAAACATTTCTATTTTCCCATTCTCTTCCAACTCTGAGCTAGGTGCTTGCATAATATTTGTATGTGGATCATCCCTACAGCAAAATTGACATTACTTTAAATATACAATATACTGATTTTTCTGAATTTGCCACCGTGACAATTTTAATGATTATCTGGAATAGCATATTGTATCGATTCACCAGAATATATTAAAAACAATGTTTTATCTACGTTAAATAACTTTATCTATTATGAACAAAAATCAAGTTACCATCTCTTTGCTTTGCATATATTTTCATTGTTTAAAAAACTTACCCTTGGCCCTAATCTCAAACACAGCTTTGCTGTGTCCAAGGGTAAAGAAAACCTTATATTGGTCAGCTTTCCTTTGTTACGACAGAATACCTGAGATAAACCATTTGAACGGACGGATTTCTTTTGACTCAGATTTCAGTGTATGGCTGCTTGCCTCAGTTGTTTTTAGGTTTCTGGCAAAATAGCACTTCTTGACAGAAGGGTATGGGGGAGGAAAGCAGTTCACTTCCTGATTGCCAGGAAGCAAACACAGAGAGCCTGAGGAAAAAGCCAGGGTCCCAGTATATCTTCCAAAGGCACCACTCCTAGAGTCGTAGTTCGTCGCACAAGGAGCCATCTTTAAAGCCCCCAGCAGATCTGACAGCTCCATTCGCTGCAGACCAAACTTTTAGCTCAGGAGTTTTGGGTGCCACTTACATTTCAAACCATGGTAAGCCTTATTTAGCATATTACCACCTTAGGAAATTTAGCACATCACTATCTTAGGAAATTTTTCTTTTTGGGGGTGTACAGGGGATCAAACTCTGGACCTTGTGCTTGGAAGGCAGGCAGCAAAACCACTCAGCTAAATCCCCAGCCCAGGAAATGTTATTTTTTAAAAACCTAATAATAAAACAGTAATACTAATACCCTAAGTATCATAACCGCTGGCGTAATAAATTATAAATCAGTAAGGCCAATTTAGAGCCTATACTTAGAACTTTGAAAAAAATCACTTATGGAAACTGTCAATCAAAAATGGTTCTTTTTTGTTTGTTTGTTTGTTTTTTTGTTTTTTTGAGACAGGGTCTCATTATGTAGTTGAGACTGACCTGAAATTCACTAAGTAGCTCAGGCTCATCTGGAACGCACAGCGATCCTGCTGCCTCAGCCTCCCGAGTGGTGGGATTACAGATGTGCGCCAGCACGCCCAGCTCAAAAATGGTTCTTAACTCTTCTTTAGATTGGCTTCCTAATATTTTTGGGAGTTAACTATAATAAAGATGCTATTTATATGGCATATGTGTACTGTATACACACAAAGATGCATACACATTTATATCTGTAAAGCGAGCCCCACAATTTCATCAAACAATACTTATCTGTACGACATGCAAGGGAATCTGATCAATTTCACTTTGCTTCATTGCGTTTTGTTCCATTCCAAGATTATTTTTTGTCATTTCGTTCTTTCCTCTTTATTGTGTTAAGCCATGGGACTGCTTTCACGATCTGGATCAGCAGGCTGAAAAATAGTCTTAGAGCAGTCTTTAGAATATCTAGATTTTTAACGTGTTTACTAACATTGAATTCAAGTGACTAGCTCTATGTACTACTCAAATTTGGAACTGGTTACAGGAAACATTTTCTTTGCCAGTCGGAGTTGCCATCAGGGATATACACACGCAAGAAAACCACACTAGGGCCGAGGATTTAGCTCCGTGCCTCCGGCGCCTGCCTCGGAAGTGCAAGGGCTTGAGTTTGATCCCTGGAATAAAAAAACAAAGAAAAAAAACCAACCTGTTCTCTTTGGAACAAAAGTATAAACTAAACCAAATTCTATCTTTCTATTTCTGTTTCCTTCTTTGTTCACTATCCAGAATCTGATTTTTGGTCCTGTTGTTTGTACATTTTATTTCAAAACTCCAAACTCTGAAGGTTTGGCTGGTAAATTTCTTCCCTGAGTTGGGTAATTCTAATTTCTCAGCAAAAAACCCAAATGCCATACCCTCACTGAGAAATGCCCCAACAAAATGTCCAGTACTGCCGCCCATGAAGTATATTTGGTGACACCAGTGGACAGGCTAAATCCGCCTGGCAATCAGAGTTCATTCACTGATGCCTTCATTGTCTGCTATTTTCTTACCCTCTGTAATGAATATTGCCTGCACTTCCATAAAATAATATAATATGCAAAGGAACAATTTTACTTTGTAGAATTCTTAAAAAATAATTCCTCATCATAGATTAATTTGTACTCATGGATGGTTCTGTGGCTCAGAGATATTGATAGAAGAGTGAAATTAAGAACCTTGGCTGGGCATGGTGGTACACACCTGCACTAAGGAGGCTGAGGCAGGAGGATTTCTGTGAGTTTGAGGCCCTGTCTCGCAAAAGAAAGAAAGAAAGAAGGAAAGCAACTTTACACTGTGCTTCAGAAATTTTAGCTGCTTTGTTTTTCTGCAGTCCCTACAAAAGGCAATCATATCCTCTACCAAGAATATAAATTAATATAATATGTCTCATTTCCCCCATGTCGTTTTACAGGTTTCATTCCTGTCTTCCTTTCATACTTCTTCTCAGTCTTAGTCCATTAGCATGCTGTAATGCTATTAGTATATTATGCTATTGTTTAATTTATGTCAGCTGAAATATGGACTTTCTCACATATGTATGTCAGCAATTAGTATTTGGCTTTATTGACACCAAGACAGATACAGTATTAAATAAATCATGACTTTTTTCTGTCTGATATGATTGGAAAATGGCTTTTATAGCAAATAATTGCAATGTTTTCCTACTATGGATGTAGATAGCCCTTTTATGAGAGTTAAATCTGTGAACTTATGAAGGGCTGAATCCCAGAGGTTTTAACAAGCACCAAGACTGTATTTCTGGCTAACTCGTTCATTACTCCTTTATCTATTCATTTCTCCCTCCATGGTGAAGCCAAAAATCTCAAAGTGAATTACAGTTGCTTTTAAAATTTACATTGTCTTTCAATAAATATTCCCATGGATTGTTAGTCCCATTCTTTGACTGATAACCCCCAAGAAGACAAAATCTAAAGGCAGAAACATATGCATTCATGTAAAGTGGGGAAATCTGCATCAGTGAGGTGCAGACCTTCGGGAGCTGGAGGTCTCTCCTCTACAAGCTTGGGTCACATTTCCTCTACCTATAATTTGTGCACTTTTTAAACTTTGCTTATGCTGTATAGGAAAATCCTAGAAATAAGTCACTCCAAAGGATGACTGAAAATATGGTGAATGCTTAAATTTTTAAAAAACATTCTTATAGTGAAAAGATACATTGGCACCAATCCTCCTGGAAATATTCCCCTTCACTTGAAGTACACTTAGCCCATCATCGTCGCCCTTTCCAAAACAGTTCTGAAAGTCCTCTTTTGTGAGTGTCTTCATGAGATGTGATCCAAAGATGTAGTGAATGCCACTGCTCAGAGTCACCCAGGGGAAAGGCAGGCTCGTAAAAACAGGGTGCTGTGTCCTCATACACCGTATTCACTGCATCTTGCATTGTGTGACCTCTGGCTCTTTATCAAAGTCAAAATGACAGTGACAGATAAGCATTTTGAATAAATTCAGAACCCCAGGCAGCCAGGACAGCTTGAACAAAGGTACTCCCGAAAGAGGACTTCCAGAAGTGTTTTGAAAAGCGGCAGGAGTCATGAGATAAGTGTGCTCAAAGTGAGGCCAAGTATTCTGGTGGGTATTTATGACAATGTGTCTTTTGTTGTACTTTTTAAAAAAATTTAACTACTGTTTTTAGGCCACACCTCGTAAATGTGTTAATAAATGTTTTAAATTATTTGAAAGCAAGACACTGTGGTCATGTCATTTACTTAGTAATAGCAGGAAAAAGACTTGCGTGGCACTCCCATTATCAAATGCTTGTTTGAATCTATTATGTTTTTTAAAGCAGTGCATTTTTCACTGGACTTTGACTGCACAGTTAAGTCATGCTGTGTGTGTTGTGTTGTGTGCATCTGTGTTTGAGGAAGGGACTGGGTAAGGAAAGAAGAAGAGGAATCATATCAGAGTACCCTTTGTAAATACAATGCATGAGATAATTCTCCTGACAAACCTAGGGGTAGATATTGTTGTCACTGTGTTGTGGATAGGAATATATAGTTCCCAGGTGCTCAATCCCGAGCCCAAGTCTCAGAGTCGTGAGTAACTGATGGAGTAAGATTTGAATTCAGGGACAAACTTCAGCTTTACAGGACACCAAAGAGTCTCTCAGCTTTCCAACTGCTGCTTTGGAAGCTTCTGTCTATCGCTAAAATAGGACAGGGCAGGGCTAATTTAATGAAAAGAAATAATTTATAGTGTTAACCAGAGAGGCTTTTTATTTAGCATCGCCAAATATTTCCATGATACGTCTGGCTGAAGGTTTGGATCATTTCTTATTTTATTTTGCTGGTTTGTTTAATTCCAGTTCCTGCACTTACAAAAATATACTTGCTAAAGATGAGCTAAAGGACGGGACTAATACTGTGGTGTCTCCGCTCGGTTATTCGCATTAACAACATGCTCATCTCAGAGGTGCTTGAAGGTCAGGACAGAGAAGAGCCACGGAAGGAGGGGTGGTTTAACGGTTAGGGAAATTCCAGATCGCAGGGACTGCCAGGTTTCCTGCTGACTCTTCACTGCCAAACTCCGCCTCCTGCTCCCTCTTGCACAGCTGTGTGCTTCGTTAAATAGTGATGTCTACAAATCACAGCAGTGTTAAAATGCAGAGCAGGGGGAATTCCTGTACCCGGGCTGCTGCCAAGTTCCTAGAGTTTTAACAGCACACTCATCAAACTGCCTCTCTCTTCTCCAAAAACTATAAATAAGTTCAATATCAAGAGTGTTTTCATCAATTGTAATGCCTCTCTGTTCTCCTGGAGAGTTTGAAATCTTCTGTGGAGACACTGGTAATGGCGCCCGTGTCATGGCTGACTTCAGGTCCTCAGAGGTGAGAGCTGATGCTGTTATTCATCTTCTAGCCGAGTGGGGCCCATTGTTCAGTCACTGGGAATCTAGATTTTTTCCTCTCTGTAGTTAGCTTTTTAGAAACGGTCTCATGGAATTGAAGGCCAAGAACCCATTTGCTACTGCTCAAAGAAAGTTTTTCAAAAAGGATTTACTTCAACTGGGCTATTCTGAAAGTGATATGTAAAGACCCTGTGCAGGATAAAGTAGAGAATGGTAAGCTGTGTGTGACAGATTCCACGCACAGTAACAGAGGTTAGCTCTGTGGAGTGGTTTACTAGAGCTGTTAAGAAGATCGCAACGGGTGCACAAGATGGAAAACACAAATTCCATCTGAAGGGATCAGATGTTTCCAGGTGGAAGTAATATTTGCCCCAGGCCTTGAAGGATGGAGAGTATAATAAATGAAGAAGGAGATAATCCAGGTAGACAGAAAAAGAGACAAGAAAACAAATATTCAGAGAATGAAATGCAATGCACTGTCAGAATTGTGTTTCCTTGTCATCTTCTGTCCTTCTATCTCAGGTAATTAAAAAGTTGAAATAAACTATTTTCCTTCACATGTAGGTACATTTTTTCCCAGTTAGGCCCATTTACTTCTTATAGCCTTAAACCAGCTGTGTGTGTGTGTGTGTGTGTGTGTGTGTGTGTGGTTCCCATTTACTTCTTATAGCCTTAAACCAGCTGTGTGTGTGTGTGTGTGTGTGTGTGTGTGTGTGTGTGTGTGTGGTGTGTGTGTGATACTGAGGACTGAACCCAGTGTCTTTGCCATGAGCTACATCCCCAGCTCCCCCACTCCCATTGTTTGAGATATGGTCTAAGTTTCCCAGACTAGGGCTGGAATTCATAATCTTCCCACCTCAGCCTCCCAGAGGGCTGAAATTCCAAGAGTGCACCGCTACTTTCATTCTAGATTGTTACATTCATGTTACATACCTGCTTTGATAGGCTTGGGTAAAGAATAGGAAGGAAAGAGATGTGGATTGATGGAGCCCCTACAGCTGTCAAGTTGCATGGTGGTGGGCTGACAGAGGAAGAGCAAATGCATGAAGAATCGAAGATGAGAAGATTTGGAGGCTCCTGAAAGACAAGCAGTAGCTAGCAGGTAGGCAGAGCTGGAGCCTCCCTTCTGGAGACTTTCAGTATCCTACCTGGAGGAGAAGCACACAGAAGAGTTCAAAATGATATGATACTTCTTGCAAACCCTATGGTAGGCACACTGGTGGATGTTCTCGCCCCATCCACGTGGAAGGGGGACAGATACACAAATAATTATTCCCAAATTAGAATTCAAAATGAGTCTGCACTCTGTCGTGGAAGTTCGGAGGAAACAGATTGTTTTTAACTGAGAGAAATAAGAAACATTCAGGAAAAGTTCTAAGATGAGCCATACAGATTAGCAAGGTTATTTTTATTTTATTTTGTTGGCGGCACCGGGGATGGAACTCAGGACCTTGTGCTTACACAAGGCAGGCAATGGTGCCACTTCGCTAAGTCCCCGGCACCTTAGCTAGGTTATCATAAGTCTCTTAGAATACCATGCTTTAATAAAATAACATAAACATGTTGGATATTTACAAAAATTTTTTTCTCAAGTTCTGGGGGCTGGGAAGTCTAAGATCAAAGTGGTAGCCAAATCTTTGTCTGGGCTATGCTGCCTTTCATAGATGACAAGTTCTTGCTCTCCCCTCACAGGGTAAAACGGCAAGGTAGCTTTCTGGAGCCTCTTGAAAAGGTTACGATTCCCGATGATCTCTTCACACCCCCAGAGCCCCATTCCTTAATGCCATCGCCTCAAAGGTTGAGGTTCAACATGTGAACTGTTGGAGGGCATAAACATTCGGACTGTACTAACAAGACAACGATTACGGAGAGGTATTTCAGACTGAAGGAAAACTTGTCAGCAAAGGTAGATGTCCTATGATGCCAGGATGTGAAGACTGCATGCGGAGTGAAGACTAGGCTATGAATTTCAGTCCATTATGAGATGGGGCTCGAAGTCGTTCCACTGATTCTGAAATTAAATCTTTACAGGAAAACAGAAGGGGGAGGGGAGGGAAGAAGGAGGGGTACCGCCAGGAAGCTCTATTATTATTGCATCTCAAACTGCAAGAAAAAGTTGTTTTGGCTAAGAATTCCCTCAGAGTACCACAGCGGGGATAGATAGTTCAGCACTGGAATTCCTGATTGTTTACCTCAAGGGCCAGATACTGACTGAAACCTAGTTCCATCCTCCCCTGGCCTGCGTCTCTTCCCCTTGCCCCTACTCCCCTTGGGCTGTCATAGCGTGATGTTTAGTCTTCGCGTCTCTGACACTGAACATACTGCCTGGCAAGTCCTAGGTACTCGGCAAATGTTTGCCAAATGAATGGACAAACTACTAACTTGTTTAAACTCCGGAGAAGAGTCTGGTTATCAGAGTCGAAGTAAACAAGCTACACACAAACATCTAGTTTTACACAGAAATAAACACCGGCTTTTGATGTTTTTCCTGTGATTGTCAAGTTCTTGATTAAATAACTTATTTTCCTGAGATGAGTTTCTTTTATTCAAAGTAAGTTCTGCTTGAAACAAACCTTTAGGAAGCAGGATTAAAGTATTTCATCACCAGTGAGTTTTAATTTCAGGAAGTTAAGCTTACCATTGCCCTGGTTTATTTACTTTTTGAATGTTGAAAAAGATTGGAGATTGAAGTCTAGCATAAAATACTAAAATCTCTTCCCTGAAAAATTTTCCTGGAAAAATAACTTGTATCTCATCATAGTTGTAAATGATGACTTTGTAGCATTTCTCGTTGCAAATTATATTAATAAACAACCCTTTTGACGACTGATGTAATAAAATAAGTAACAAATCAATTTCTATGTCATTCAAGAGAATTACTAATTGGGAGATATTTGATGAAGTGGCACATTTTTGTGTTCCCTAGTGAGTGTGACTAAAACTTGGTCTTCATTCTCTCCAAGGTATGATTTTGATCCTATTTACCCTTAGCACGCGGGACATCAAAAGGCAGTTTGAGCAAAGTCGGATTTTTCAGGTCTTCAGATTATATGTGGTAGTCACACATACTCCTTGCTGTAATACTGTTACCTGAAAGTGAATTCAAGCACCTTGTTAAAAGGGGGGAAAGAGAGAGAAAGAGATCACACAAGACCCTCATAAGGTGAAATTTGGAAAGGCACTATTAAAGTTTAAATCTTTAAATGCTCTCTTTTCAAGTTCTGGGCCCGAAAACTGCCTTGACCCCTTCCAAAGGTAGTCATTGCCAAGTGTTTCCTCCCAGCCCTAGTGCTGAATTTACCCTCAAAGCCTCCAGAGATGT
The DNA here is from genome assembly GCF_012274545.1 of Fukomys damarensis. NCBI lineage: Eukaryota > Metazoa > Chordata > Mammalia > Rodentia > Bathyergidae > Fukomys > Fukomys damarensis. Next base: position 48,711,605 of record NW_022900924.1, on the reverse strand, counting down.
ATGCAAAGGACTAGTCTTGGGAATCATTCCAGGAATCGTCTGTCTCTTAAAGTAGTACAGGTTCATTGCTCAGGCTCAGAAAATGAAAGAAAATAATGTAGAGATATCAACAACAAAGGACAAATACTGTACAGAAAAAAAAAAATCTTGTTGGGGTAGAGGTTTGTTAAAGTGCTTGTAGTACATTGCCAGGAAATCCTGAGAGGTTTCCTTTCTGTACACTTCGCTTATGTTTGATAACAGAGATGTGTCTTAAAGGTTTGTTGCAAAATTTTGTCTCTCACTGTTATACAGTAGTCTTTGATAAAGTCCTTCCGGTGGTTGATCATTCTTTCCTCTCTCCAGAATTCTCTCAAGAGTGAAAGGTCTCTAGATTTTTTTATATTTTGTTTGTTTGTTTGTTTGTTTGTTTTTGGAAAGGTGAAAATACGGGACAAATAAGTGTAAAAGACTTAACTGAGCAATCTTCTCAGAGTTAGCAATTTTATACCCATACCCACACATGCATACACACATATTCCTATAAAAGGCCTCTTTTTTGAAGTGTCTTAAAAATTGTATGCACCATAAGTCCATGCTGCTAAATGAAATAAGTGACAATCTTCCCTAAAATCGTGGGGGAAATTAAGTTCCAGAACCAAGTCACCACTCTAGTTTCTCTTAGAAATGTAAAGCATGAGTAATTTAAAAAAACAAAACAAAGGAAGACGATAGGAAACAGGAAAGGAGACCTTTGTGAGGATGGGAAGGGAACCCGGATGTGGGGGCAGATACGGTAAAGGGAAGGGAAGTGAGAAGCGGAGAGAGAGAGATCAACTCCATCATGAATATATTCGTTATGTAGCCCAAGTTTACACTAATAAAAATAAATTGAAAACTAAATGTGTAACAAAACTAAACAAAAATTCCCGAACTCAACAATTCACCTACCCAGTAGAAGAGATAATGCTGTATATCAGCCATGTTTATTATAAAAATGTTTCACAGATTCTTCCTCCCTGGACTTCGAGTACATTGTGGGAACAAAGTGATAATTTACGTGCCTTATTTTATCCTTGGCTTATTTTGAATTTCAATCTCAAAAGAACTGGGAAATGTTATTTCCATGATCATTGCCCTTTCCAGAAGATAGAGTTTGCTAATCTTTGTTGTTACTCAGTTCCAGCCTTGGAATGGTATTATTAGAAAAGGAATTCAGTTTTTCTCATCACGGATCATGGGGAAGATGCAAAGAACCCACAGTTCGTATCTCCACAAAACTGAGTAATTTTATGGTATCCTGAGTTTCACAGAGCAGTCACTTTAAGGAACCCCCCCAAAAATAACAGTTCTCTTATTTACTTTCTTTCCTCACTCCCATGTGACATTAATCTATTTTTCTAATTCGTTTCTTCAGTGACTATCACAGCACTTACCTCCTTCATGCAAGAGTCATCTGAGTGTCTTTATAACTTTAGATCTAAGTCATGTTTTGATTGATTGAAGTACCTCCATGAAATATCTGTACACACGTTAAAACCAAACCGTTCCCATACACTCCCACGTGTACACGTGTGCACAGACACACGCACACAGATACACACACACACACACACACACACACACACAATTTTTTGCCTTAAAGCCGCTCCCATGTTTCAACATTCTGCAATCAAATAGTTGCAGTGCTACCTCGATTTGCAAACAGAATTGTTCCTAAACCCAGGCACAGTAAATTCAGTTGCCAAACTCAATGCTTTCCACAGTTCGCAAATTGGATAAGAACCAAATCCAATTTCCTCTTAAGGTAAACATTGAACCACTACTGTACTATAGACATTCCTTATTTAACAACCTACCTCAAGGACGGCAGGGCTTAATCTTTCAATACTCCTGCCTAGTCTCCAAGGGTGCTGTTTTATAGGCCTCTGCCACCTCTTCTAACAATACAATATAAAGGTGTTTTTTTCATAATTAAAATTTGGGGAGGAGACAGCTCCTAGAAGCATCAGGTTAGAATGGGAACAGAGCACAGCTGCACCGTTCTTACTGAACTCAGATTCTCAAGTCCTTCTAAACTCACTTCACTGGTAACATGACCTCAAAAGCCCCCTGAAGTAGTTGGAGTCTCCAGCCATGGTGCTACCTTGTAGTGGGCCGTCTTTATCCAGTGTCTGGAATGGGAGTACCCAGAAGACCCGCAGCTCTTGTCAGCTGAACATAGAACTGGGACTGGCTGTGTAGTAGTGAAGAACAATAGATTGTAGGCTTAAAACCATAGAATAAAATAAGAAGGATGTTTAGCACTTATCTGGCCACTCAGTAGCTTTCTTTTACACATGAAGGGAATAGGGCCTAGGGAGAGAAAGAGATGCCTGCAGTTACCTAGCCAGCTAGTCAACAGAAGCAAAGAATGTGGGCCTGCTACCAAGTGTTTTTCTCTGCAGATGGAAATTTGTGTCTGGAGTTATTAGCTCGGAGCAGGATGCAGTATGAAGCACAGTCATTCTACAAAGGCCAGTACCAGAGATATGGTGATCCATCCACCGGAGAGGTTCAACCAGAGTTTAGCTTTTGGAAGGGGCTTCTTCACATCCCTGGGAAGGTATCTTCTAGGTGTTTTTCCTAGTCTTTGTCATATCCAGCTGCCCAGATGTTTCTATCTGTTTTTCTTCTCCATTGGGAGATCCCCGGGGCTAGATACCAATGGTTTTAACCCTACCACATTTCAGAATCCCTTGAGAAACTTCTAAGGCTTTAAATAAACCTCCTTCCCAGATTTCACTCTTAGAAATTCTGATTTCTTAGGCAGGGGTCATGCTCAGCCATCCATATTATAAGCATCTGAGGTGTTTGTGAGGCTTCAGAAGCACAGGGAGTAGGGACGTCTGAGAGGTTAACCTTGGAAAGGGACAACAGCAGGTAAGAGGCAAGATGAGAAAAGCAGAGAGGGAAGAGATTACTGGGGACGAATTAGCTATGGATTGATCCAGAGGAGAGCAGAAGCTGGTGGGCCTCTCTGGGAGAGTCAAGGGCTCAGGGGAAAGCACTCTGGAAACCAGATTAAATCAAGGCAGCAGAGATCAGAAGAGAGATCTTCGCTGAACCACAGTGCATTTGGTTTCACCAGCAAGAAGGGGTAACAAAGGATGAATGACTCAGGAGGAAGAGATTTGAATTACCAGGTGAAGAAAAGCGTAATGATGAGGGCAGCACTACGAGAAGGAGCGTGCTTTCACTGGCAGCCACCCTTGGGCCTCGGTCCGTCCTATGACAGGGACAACAGTCTTCTATAACATGGATGACGGAATCTAATTTTTATTAATATATGCTTGTGATACATGGTGATTACATTTACTATGGGGACTCATCTTGGTCATATTTTACTCTCCCTTCTTTATCCCCCACCCCCCAAAATAGCCCCTTTTACAAATGGGCCTGGAAAAACTGGTCATCGACGTTCAGAAGAATGGATCTTGACCCGTATCTCCCACCTTCTATTACAACGATAGAATTTTTGGAGCACAGGGGCTTAGAGTTCTTCGGAGACAACTGCTGACTTCAGAGAAGAAGAACTTGAACCTTGGAGAGGGACGGGAACTTACCCAAGATCCTGGTCTTGAAGGCATCAGACCTCTGTGTCCCTAAGGATGTCAGCTGTAGGTGAAAAGCAGAGGACTCCAGCTCTGAAGCCAGCCTGCTGGGCTTGAATCCCTGCTCCTCCCGATGAAAATGTCTGCTATTTGAGGGGATGATTTAGCTTTCTGTACCACAGTTCCATCTTTAAAAAAGTGAATATTTGTAGTAAAACCTTACCATGTGGTAATAGGAAAATTAAATGAGTTAATATTCAAAGAGCATTCAGTATAATATTGACAAGAGGAATTTATTACACTGTATTATTTTTCAAGTATTAAAATGACAAGTGAGTGCTGGGAGTTGAACTCAGTGGTTGAGCAACTTGTATAGGATGCAGGAGGCCTTGGGTCTGATATCTAGAAACACACACACACACACACACAAACACACACACGCACACACAGAGGAAAAAAACTGAGATCTGAATGGACCAAATGGTGACACCTTACCAATTTAAAGACCGGAATTTAGAGAAAATGCAGATTTATTGAGATACTCTGTGTTTGATAAAACTCCTGTAGGATTGAAATTTGGATGTATCTGGAAGCCATCTTTTCTGCTGTGCAGGTTTTTTAAAGTACGGATCTGTGGGTCTCCCTGCAGATCACTTGAAAGAGAATCTGTTGGATGCAGGGACAGGAAATTGGCATTTTCTAAATTTTTATGTGATTCTGTTGACCATAAAGGGATGCTGCCTTACTGCCCCTTCCTGGGGAAGCAGAGCGACATTCTCAAGGGAGGGTTTGAGTCCTTCCCTCCCCAGTGAGGGGAGTGCCATTTTCTTTCTTGCTGACACATGTAGGAAAGTTGAGATTTAGAGAGGTTGAGTAGCTCGTCCTGAACTAACCTTGGAAATGGTAGACTGACTCTGAAGTCATATCCTTGAGAGCAGTGTCTCATGCTTTCAGTTTTCATGTGACCTTAAAGATTGTCTTATCTGTAAAATAGGATAATATCGGTATCTACCTCTTAGGTTGTTTTGAAATTAAACAGTGCCTTTCAGGCACGTTGCTCATGGAAACAATCACATGTTAGCTGCTGTTTCTGCTATAGATGCTGGCATTGCTATTTACATACTACTTGTGAAATATTTCCTCCCATGAGCGCTTACTCTGCTCCTATTTTGTGACACATACTGTGCCAGAACCTGAAACCACAAAGCAAATAAATTAAAATGAGTTTCTTGCTTCCATTCCTACGGATGCTCTAAATAAAAGCATGTACCCTAAGACACCATGTGATATTGATCAGAAAAGAAGAAAACTTGCTATCACGAGGAGTGAGTTGTTAAGTAAAAATAAAACTTATCTACTAGAGTGGTTAGGAAATATACCGTTTGACGTAGCTGAACTTTCTAGATAATTGAACACACAATGTGTGTGTGTGGTACTGGGGAGAAAACCCAAGGCCTTTGCTTTCAACCATCTCCCAAGCCCCTTTTTGGCACTGTTTTAGAGATTCCAGTGTAGAAATGTCATGCCTTCTTGGCCAAATTTATTCCTAGATATTTTATTCTTTTGGATGCTATCATAACTAGAATTATTTTGTTTCTTTTTAAAAATTTTGATGTTGAGATATGCTCTTCCTAGGTTGCTGAATTGCCTAAGCTAATCTTGAACTTGTGATCTTCCGGCCTCAGCCTTCCACAGTATTGGGATTATAATCAGGTGCCACCATCCCTGGATCAGGACATATGCTCTTTAAATAGAACTTTACTTTTCTTTTCATATTGCAGTGTAAATACATCTGAAAATAATGTATACTTTGGTGCTCTTTTGAGTCATATACACCATGTGCACTAGTTCTTTTGATACCTGAGGGTCACTTTTAGGACATTGCTTATGGGTTGCGCCATTATACCTGAGTCTTCAGGGGGCTTATAAAGGATATCTTGTGCTTGATCTTTCAGTGTTTCCTGTCTTGTTCCTCAAAATATCCACTTCCCTCTTTACAGAGGTCATTATTTTATATTAGAAAGAGCACTGAAGTTGTAGGTCAGTGACACAGCATTTGCCTTACCATGAGCAAGGCTCTGGGCTCAATTCCTAGCACAGAAAAAAAAAAAAGAATAAATACTTATGAGCCAGCCGGGTGTGCTGGCACAGGCTTGTAATCACAGCACTCAGGAGGCTGAGGCAGGAGGATAGCCAGCCTGGGCTACATCACAAAACCTTGCCTCAAAAACAAAACAAAAGAACAACAGCAACAACAATAAAAAAATTTAATTTAAAAAGTCAATTTAACCTGTATTTTCAACTCTTGGCCATTTATATAACAAACCTTTATAAATGCTGTTATTATGTCAGGGATTGTGTTAAATACAAGAATGCAATGATACAGTTATGTAAGTTCCTGTTTTCCTTTCCAAGTTTTCCATTTTACAGTTCTGTCATTTAAACATCCAGCTATATGTCAAATTTTTTCACTTCTACTTCCTTACTTATTGGGAAAATAGACCTGAACTTACAAAATTAAAACAACATTTTAATATGGATAAATTATAGTAGAATTAAACAAGGACACAAATACCTAAAGCGTGCCAAATCGAGGTAGTTAACCCAAAGAGGAAGCATGAAAGATCATGCCTTTTCTCAGTGAACTGAGTTTTGGGCGGGTGTAGCAAATGTGAAGGCTATGCCCTGGGGAAAGACAGTGGAGTATAAGAGGTCACAGTAACCTGCAGGATAAATCTGACTGAATAATGTGGATGTCAAGATTGACCCAATAGAATGAGAGGCAAGGAAAGATGAGAATACGTCTTGACCACATCACAAAATTAGTGACCATAAATTCTGAGATGGTGAAGGGGTAACTGAAGGAGAGGTCAGGGCAGGAAGAGAAAAGGAGTAAAATCAAACAAACGAAAAAAGAGAGAAAGACAATTGAATAAAAGCAGAAATAGAGGTTTTTCAAATGGGAAGGGGATGAAAAACAATTGACATATTATGCGCATGTCTAAACTCACCACGGTAAATGTAATCATTATGTATTGTAAACATGTACTAATAAAATATGGAAGGAAGAGAGGGAGGGAGGAAGAGAGGAAGGAGAAGGGGAGGGGAGGAGAGGAGAGGAAAGGGAAGGCAAGGCTGTTGGAGAAAGGCTGATCATCACATACAGGTACACAACGTAGGAGAGAATCTGCACAAATGAAGGCAGAAAGAAGTTTCAGTGGGCAGGGAGAGTGAGAGAAAGAGGCTACAGACAGAAATAATCATTATCTGCAAGCCAGACACTGGATAAGCTAGAGTAGGATACAAAATATGAGTCTTAGACGATATGATCCTCCAGACAGAAAAAGAACAGCCCTACAGAATTAATAATTGCTTTGTTGATGGTAGGTGCGCAGAACTTCAGGAGAAATTTGGGGCTGCAGCACATGGGAAAGTGTTATTATGCACAAGCAAGCTGAGGGCAATCAAATCTTAAGAAGGTGTGGTGGGGAAATAAAAGGCTTCTGGAGATAAAACAGTAGTCAGCTAATGGAGGCATGATAGGACAGAGGAGAAATTAGTATAGAATATTAACTTCCTCAGGAATTTATCGGCTCAGTTATATATAGAAGGATTTCCTTGCTTAAGGTACTTTTATCATTTAAATTGTGATAAATTGAAATATCAAGGCATTAGGTAAGCTGTACGTGCATTTTGTCCTTTGAAGTTCTGTTCGCCAAGAGTGAAGTTGACGTATGGGTTAGAATTGAGAGGGATGAAGAGAGAAGAAACAGACTATTCATTTCAGCATTGAGCTGGAAATAAAGCATTCCACTTAAGGAAGGAAAGATATTAATGGGGCCTGATTTAGAGTAGGTGTGGGGACTTTGTGAGGGGGGCTTAGCTGGAGCACGAATACATTTAGTCCTCTAGGACCCTTAAGGACTTCTGGGCATAGTAAGGAAGCAACTCACTCAAAAGACATCAGTGTGTCCCTTGGCACCTTTAAAAGTAAATATAATTAAAAATGAAAGTGAGTTTAATAATGGATTAACTTAAAAGACTGGAAATGATTTCTGAAATACAAATGTAAAAGGAATTGTATAATTTCAAATTCTCCTGAGTTTAACCAGGTTACTCATTTTATGGAAAATCTAGAGAAGTCAGTATGAAAGGGTACATTAGTAGTATGATTGATAGAGTGAATGGATGGATAGATGGATGGATGGATGGATGGGTGAGTGGATGGATGGATGGATGGATGGATGGATGGATGGATGGGTGGATGGATGGGTAGATGGATGAGTGGGTGAGTGGATGGATGGATGGGTGGATGGATGGATAGATGGATGGATTAATGAGTGGATGGATGGATGGATAGATGGATGGATTAATGGGTGGATGGTTGGATGGATGGATGGGTGGATGGATGGGTGAGTGGATGGGTGGATGGATGGATAGATGGGTGGATGGATGGGTGGATGGGTGGGTGAGTGGATGAATGGATGGATGGATAGATGGGTGGATGGATGGATAAATGGATGGATGGATGGGTGGATAGATGGATGGATGGGTGGATGGATGGATGAATGGATGGGTGAGTGGATGGATGGATGGATGGATAGATGGGTGGATGGATGGATAGATGGATGGATGGATGCATGGATGGATGGATGGATGGATGGGTGAGTGGATGGATGGATGGATGGATAGATGGGTGGATGGATGGATGGATGGATAGATGGATGGGTGGGTGGATGAGTGGGTGGATGGATGGATGGATGGATGGGTGGATGAGTGGATGGATAAATGAATAGATGGATGGATAAAAGAAGGTAAAATCATGTTCTGAGTTTTTAGTTAAGGGGTAAAGATACTCTCAGTGAACCTGAGGTCAGTTTCCCTTGAGAAATAGTATTTTCAACTATCTTTCTTGCACAACACTGAGTCAATGCCCACTAGAGCCATTTAGAATCTGCAAATGTGCCAGACATTCTGTAAATAGCATCCACTTGTCATCACCAGTTTTCCTTTGCCATTCCCTGCTCATCTTGTGATTGCCATCAGATAGAAACAGCAGATAGTTTTTAATAGTCAAAGTAATCTTAACAATGCAAACTTCATATTTCCTAGTGTTTATCCTAAATGAATATTAAAAATCACTGTAATTTGATAAAGCCTGATTTTGAAGGAATGTAATATTTTTTTCATTAAGTTTATTGATACATTTTAGATATAAAATATGATGACATTGCTCATTGGGAATTTATATAACATATAATATAATTTATATATAAATTATATATATTCTTTTTTGTTGTTTTTTGAGACAGGGTCTCACTATGTAGTTGAGGCTGACCTGGAACTCACTATGTGTAGCCCAGGCTGGTCTCGAACTCACAGCGATCCTGCTGCCTCAGCCTCCTGAGTGCTGGGATTACAGGCGTGCGCTACCACACGTGGCTCTATAAATTATATATAATATAATTTGGCTCTAATTTTTTTCCCCATTCCCCTACGCTCCTGTCAACTCCTCTACCCCTCCCTCTTTACAGAACAACTTTGTTTCCATTTTTTCCTTTTTGAAGGAATGCAGTCTTAAATTTAAGTCGCAACTTTATTATTTGCTAGCTGAGTGACCTTGAATAAATTCCTTTCCCTTTCTAAGCCTGGGGGTCATCTTGTATAAACTCGAAACGCAGGCTCTAAATAAATCCTGCCATAATCGGTGGTGATTCTTTCCTACCAGCCAAGAGCATAAACGAAAAGGCTGACTGACACTGCCTTTCAGCCTTTGAGAAGGTAATGGTCCAAGGGGAAATTAGGAGCCAGAACAGAAGAGTTTATGACAGAAAGTAAACATTAGGCAAATATTAAAGGTGTTCCATTTTTACCAATCAACCATGAAGAACTTCAAAAGCACGTTTCATGTTCATCATGGAATCCTCCACACAGCCTTCCATTTAATGTTAATGTATTATTGAATGTTTGTATGCAAAACCTTTTATTGAAACACACTATCACAGAGAAGCAGCGTTCAACTCCAAAGTGATTATTTTAATATTTGGAGATCTGAACAGTTTAACTATATTCTTTTTCTTTTAAGTGGCGTTCAAGGGCATGATGATCATGAGTTAGGAAGAGATGAGTGTTGAGAGTTTATTATCTTTGTATTTTAATATAATTTAGCGTTAAGTTTCATAATGACTGTCTTTAACAACTGACTTGGAAAATTTAACATTCTATTTTCATTAGCCAACACTATCTCATAACAATGCATCTAGAACAATTTCTTGATATTTAGGTTTCAGCTTCTCTATGAAATGAGAGAGCAAGATTGGATAACTCTATAAAGATACCCCCAGCTTGGACAGTCTGTGCCTTTCTTTTGGGAGGCTGACACAGAAGGATCACAGGTCTAGTCTTTCCTGGACAATTTAGTGAGACTCTGTCTCCAAAGAAAACAAATAGTAAATACAATCTGGGCGTGGTGGTGCAAACCTGTAATCCCAGCACTAGGGAGGCTGAGGCAGGAGGATCACTGTGAGTTCGAGACCAGCCTGGGCTACGCATACTGAGTTCCAGGTCAGTCTCAGCTACATAATGAGACCCTGCCTCAAAAAACCAAAAATAGTAATAATAATAATAATAATAATAATAATAATAATAATAGTAATAATAATCATAAATAAAAAGAAAACAAATAGTAAATAAATAAAAAGGCCTGGGGATTTAGTTCAAAGGACTTTGGTTCAATCCCCAGCTCAGAGAGAAAGAGAGAGAGAGTTGGAGAAAAGACACTATCACTTCCTCTAAGGCAGAGAAAAGGAAAAACATCGGTTCTAATTATCATCGATTTCCATTTATCCCACTAATTTCCACGAAGATGTTCTCCTTTCTCCCTCTCCTTATTATCCCATTGCTTTAGGTGCCCCGCCCCCACTCCCTTGTTTCTGATTCTCAGGAAATGCCTGTATTTAATGTCACTGCTAACTAGCTATGAAACTATGGAAAGAGCCGTTTTCCGCACTTTCCTCCCTGAATGGGGGCAAGACAAACATCTACACACGTAGACGTTTCACCAGTCGGTCCTCTCCACTCGTGCCCTGGACTCTTCCCTCTGCACACCGTTCCTTTTCCTTCCCATAAAAATTCCTTCTTGAGCTTTTTTCTGTTTTTTCCTGGATCCTTCCTTTCTGCTTTTCCTCATTAGGCATAATTCAGATTCTTCTAATCCAACTATAACAAAAGAACGCTTCCTCTATGCCTCCCCCTTTAGTCCTGAATCACTGAAATTTGATAGTATGTGATAGTATGAGTGTCAAGTTGCCAGTGACCTATTCATGTGAAACCAATTTCTCAAATCTTATCTTTCTGAATCCCTTATCTAGAGTACTGCTGATCATTTAGAAAAACTTTGTTTCCTTGTCAAATGCTCTAAACCTCCCAAAGTCTGTGTGTGCTGCAGAGCCATCCACAGTCCTGAATTCCTTCACTACAGGTATTTGCTGAGGTGCAAATCACTGCAGCTCCTCTTCCATGCCAGATTTTTCCAGTGTGTTTACTGATGTAACCCACAGAATCATCAGTCAATTCAAGCAAGCTGGAAATGTGCTTGACTCCTTTACCTCCCCTTCAGAATAACACAACTGCTATGTGATTTACCCTTGTCTCCATCAACGTGTCTGCATTTTCTCCAGCTCCACCCAATTCTTCCTCTTGCTTTCCTGCTGTACTAGTGCGGAAATTCCCTAAATAAGTACTTTACAAATAAACTGACATGTTGTACCCCTTCTTCCATCTAACATCTGAATTAATACAAAGTATTCTATATCCATCTCATGTTTCAAATTCTTCAGGTCTAGAGTGATAAATGTACTACTCTCCACATGCGGTAAAATTGTACAGAATTAAACACACACACACGCACACACACACACACACACAAACTACAACTGCCTGCCAACTGACTGAAACTTCTGAATAAGACTTGTGTGAGAAAAGGAAAAAATGGAAACAAAGTCTTTGTAAATAGGGAAGTGTAGTGGGGGTGAAGGGAGGGCAGGGGAATGGGGGAAAAAATAAAAGAACCAAGATATATCATGTAAAGGTACAAGATCCCCATGATGAATGTAACTGTACTGTGTACCTAAAATGTACCAATAAACTTAATGAAAAAAAAAAAGATTGGTAGATCTGGGCCAGGGATTTAGCTCACTGGTGCTGCCACCTGCCTTACAAACGCAAGGTCCCAAGTTGGATCCCTGGTACCAAAAACAAAAAACAACAAAAAATAAAAGCTTGGTAGATCCTATCACTGTGCATATTCTGGTTGTGGCATTTTATAGTAGTTATACAAGATGTTGCCATGGAAAAAAATCTAGGTAAAGAATATCTGAGCTACCTCTTTATAACACATTACAACTGTATGTGAATCTACAATTACTTCCAAATGCAGTGTTCATTTAAAAACATTTTGCAAGTATTAAAGCAACTGAAAAAATTTTAATTTGCATATAAGCTTCTATTTTTCTCTCCCCTATCATTTTCCAATATTTTCTTTTCAAAACTTTTGGGCCATACTGTCATAGAGTTGCTTATAATTTTCTCACATGCACCAAGCTATTTTCTATTTTAATACTTACTTTATGCTGTTACAAAGAGTGCCCACTCCATGCCATTAGTTTTTACCTGCCCTGGCTAATTTATTCTCATCATTGAAGTCTTTTGTTGGTCCTGCAGATGAGGTTATACATTTCATTTTTGTGTTTTTATAGCACTGTCCACCCTGTTACTGTATTATAGCTCTGCTTCTCTGTTTTATTTCTGCACCCTGACTTTCCAGAAGGGGGAGAGAGTCTTACTTTTTATTTTTAGCACCCATGATGCTTCCTGGAAAATCATGTGTTTTTCTTTATATATTTAATTCCAGCGAATAATTGAGCTCTTGCAGGTAGCTAGGAAATAATCATTAGTAAATCCAACACTGTTATCTTCTATTATGCACCTAGATGAAAATATACATTTGAAAATTTAGGAAGATTGACTATCCTAGTATACCATTTATCGCTTTATGATATGAATAGTAATGATTAAGAGCTTAGTTAATTTCATTCTGGGGGAAAAATAGTCTGCTGATCATCAAAGTGAATCTGTACAGGTAATATTCAAATTTGGAGAACACATTACCTGGGAAAGCTGATATTCCCCTTGCAATGTATAGGAAGCAAATTTTTAAAAGTATACACACACACATATGTATATGTAAATCTGAGGACTGAGTAACAAAATGAAACAAACAAAACTAGTATTAATTTGCAAAGTGTTCAGATGTTTGCTTTCCCTCATTCTAACAGAATTCATCATGTATGAACCACCCACAGGGACACACTAAGGTAAATAGTGATTAAAGAAATAAAAAACTTAGGTCCAGAGTTTTCCGTTTATTGTCCTTGAGTGTGATATGCAGATTGCATTTGGGAGCTGGGTGATAAATCTGAGGCTGAAATTTAAGTTCTCTTAGTTCAGCTGTGTTTTCTCTTTCTACTTCTTGTCTGCTAGTGGCAGAATAGGCAGGAAATTAGTTGGAACAATTAATGATAGGTCAGGCTTGCGTCAGATTTAGTGAAGGAATGTTTATTTGCCTTTTGCAGTGCTCAATCTGCAGCACTCAAATGTTGGATAGTGGCGCTATGGCTCCTAATAACCATCTTTTAATTAGGAAAGATGAACTCTGATGAAGACTTCATTGTCTAGCTTGGAAGTCTGAATTTACGGTAAAATGGGATCCATAATGTTCCTAAAGAAACATTGTGCAACTTCTAAAGTGTACTGTATTTACCTGCATGATTTTATTCTATTTTTAAGAGTGTGCTTTAATTGAAGTATCGTAAATACAGAAAGTATAATCTTAGCTTCATTTTTGTTTTCTTAAGTTTTGTAGAAACCCCAGCTCATTTCTCTTGGAAAGAAAGTTATTACCGATCTACCATGTCCCAGAGCACACAGACGAGTGAATTCCTCAGTCCAGAGGTTTTCCAGCATATCTGGGATTTTCTGGAGCAGTAAGTATCCAATAAATAAGAAATGTTGTACTTGAACTACTGAAATGAGGCACGAGTGGATGGACTAAATACTGCTGACTATAGTATGTTTCTAGAGTCAGTAAATAATGAATTAATGTTGGAGAAATTTATTGTCTCTGATATCGTTGCAGTTTTCAAAAAGGTTGTCCGTCTTGTCATATCACAAGATGATTACTGTTCGGAAGGGGTATCATTTTGGAGTATCTACAAGTGATCTCCTGAACGATCCAAAGCAGCTTCCCCGATGTCTCTTTGATACTCAAAATCTATTCCTTTAGCTGGAAGACCTGCACATGCTTACAACACTAGTATGCCCAGGAAGATCAAACGTTGAATTTTGTTGGCCATTTTTGTCTTTCTACGAAGTATTGTTAGTCCTTTATTAAATACAGGATCTAAGGGAATAAATTAAGAAATTGATAAATAGAACATTAGATGAGCACGCACTCCCTCACCACTTATATTATACTCAAGGGCAACTATTACTGTGTTTCATAGATGTTCTTCTGGAAATTGTTACTGTATATTTTTATAAACAGGGCTCATTTGCACTCTTCTACAATCTGCTTTTTCACATTGTGATATATATTAGAAGTCCTTCCATATTGTTACCTTACTCTTTAAAGCAGCCATGTACTGCTCAGCAGCAGGTATGTATATTACTTACCTACTCACCTACATAAAAACCTTGTAAATATTGAGGAAAAAGCGATCTTGAAATTGAGTAAAATGTACCTTAAATAACTCTGGTAAAAATGACACAATTTGTGACGGAATAATGTATTCGATGTCAGGTTTCTTTCTCAAACCTGCAATAAATACAGAATGTGGAACATCCTTAAAAAAAGCATATTAGATCAGTCGGGACTTTATAGGATATGGTACAGAGTACTGTACTTCTAACCCATTTGTTCTGTCCTTTATTCCATCCAGCACTTCCTTGAGGAGTACAGGGGTCATGACTCATGATTCTCATTTTACAAAAAACATTTAGATTTGAGCTGCTTGAAATCATACCTCCAGAAAGGGATAGAGCTAGAATCACAGTTTCTAACTCTAAGTGATAAGCTTTGCCAACTTTGAAGCAGAAAGCACACATTGCGAGGTTTATTTTGGTTCTTTCCTTTGCCTAACACGTTTCCTTTCCTTTACATTAGGCCTATATGTTCAGTTCAGCCCATTGACTTGAACTTCGTGGATGAGACATCAGAAAATGGTGCAACTAACAAGATTGAAATCAGCATGGACTGTATCCGCATGCAGGACTCAGACCTCAGTGACCCCATGTGGGTGAGTGGCAAGGGTTTCTTCTTTAACCTGTAAGCCTTGCTATCCACAGTTCTATTAAGCCAGTATTTTAAAGGCATGCAAAAGGGCAGGTGGATCTGAGCAGGCAAAACCATTGCCAAGACAACGAATCCAGCTGACTGAGACATGATTATTAGTAGTTTATAGATTCTGGATTGGCCTCAGTTCCCTGGGATGTGTGAGGGAAGAGAATGACAATAATCTTTACATCTTTCATCAATTCCAATTTAGAGAGGATGTTACCACCAAGGTTTACCAGTTGGCTGAGAGGAAGAAAGAATCTGGATTTAAGTCTAATTCTACCCAGAGAGCTTTCCACTGTGGCAAACTCCCTTTCTCAATGAACTGTCCTTTAATGATGGAGGAGGAGGTACATTGTATGCACTTGTTCAGGTATCTGGTGAAAGAAGGAGAAGAAAGAAGATAACTAATACTTAAAACAGGATTTTCGTGGCTTTACCACTGAGTCACTCAGGCCCAAGGCCTCAGTTTCTCATTTATACAATGACAAGACCTTACACGTCACAGCCCTCCCACGCAAGCTAAGGCGTGTAACATGTTAATGACAGTAATACATTTTTCTGAGATATTTCGATGAAATCTCCCGACTTTGTGCCGTCTATAGTGCTCTCAAGGTTTTTTGTTTCTTAGTCTATCATGCAAATCCCACTGTTTTTCCTTTTAAATTTTTCTATAAAATATGGAGTGAAAAGATTTATTGGGTTGTCCTGGGGTGTGTGCATGTCTGGGAGTGGCACGTTTAAGGATGTTGTTTGACATAAGATTATACTGGAATTTTCACCATGTGCTCTTTTGACGTACAATATTCTTCTTAATATTGGGGGAAGGCGAAGTCGGGAAAGAGAAGAGGAAACAACCCAAAATGCAAACTATTAACCCTGCAAGTGCACTGACGCCTCCCCACTAAATCGAAGGAAGGGTACATGGTATCATTGGCCGCTTCATTTCAATGCAGATGCTGTTCTCAGTCGTCATTGAGCCAATGAAATGAAATGGGAAGATGAGCCCAAGGGGGCTGTCATTCAAGGCCTTGGAGTAAAAGATAACATTAAAGTGTGCAAATTCTGATGGGTAGCACCTGCCTAGGCATAGCCATGCTTTTGCATTTTCTCCAGAGCTTTTCTTTTTTGACTCTTGGATTCTTGGAAGTAGGCTAAAAGTTATGACGTTTAAAGCGGAGAATCACAAGGTTTTTTTTTTCATTTTATAATTTTTATTATTATTAGCATTTTGCACACTAAAGCAAGTATCTTTTTAATGGGCCTTGATGATTTTATTTTTCTCTGTATTTTTGGAAGTGTTCTCCTTGAAAATACAAGTTCCATTTTTTTCTCCTCTTTTTGCAATTTTTATCTGTCCCATCTTCCCCTGGGATCGTTTCTGTATCACTATTTGTATCAGTCTGAATTGGGAACCATCCCTCTGAACAACCTAAGCATCTTCTGTTTTATTATGTATTGCACAATATTAATTTGTTTCCCTTCCTCTAAAGGGGTCATGAAAACTATTTTTTCCTGCCTAGTGCTTCAATATAGGTAGTAGCTTTTCATAGATGGGGATTTTGAAAATTCTGGGGAAAATGAGATAGGGCTTTGCCAGCAAAACAAACAAACAAACAAAAGCAACCAGAACAACTGTATGGAAAGAAATATGAAAATAGACTGTGAATGAACCTAAATGAATAAAACAGCATGCCCATCTGTGGTTCCCCTGTTTCTGTCTCCAAAGAATGGTAACATTTCCCCTAATTTATAATTCTAAACGAATCTCAGAGTCTTCCCTTGTCTTAAGAGTATTCTAATGTCTAGATCTGTGTCTGTATCTCTGTCTCTGTCTCTGCCTACCTATATCTACATGCGATATCTACACAGATGAAACTAGGTTACGGTAACTTCCTCAGCAACTGTACTAACAAAATGGTGAATTTGCTGGAGATGTTTATAACAAGTCTCTGGTATATAAATGAAGAAATGAGTCTCTTAGATTCCCAGTCCTTCTAAACAACTACTGCAACTGATCTGTTTTTACTTGGTAGAATATTGTCCCTTTTCTGTGTGTAGGCTAATTGCTAAGGAGTTTCCAAAGCTTGCACATAAATTACTTTCCTTTTCAATATAATATTTTAATAAGTCAGGCTGTCCGCCAACCACTCTTTCACTGTGCTAGAAATACGACTCTGTGGACATGAAAAGACACGTCAAGTTATTAAGCAAAGGAGTCTTGAAATTGATAAATTCATCCCATTTTTACTGATTGTAGTTGCAACCTTCCCCTCAATAACTAGTCATAAAATGAACCCACCATGTTTTGCTCTGGTCATTAACAAAAGAAACGAGTAGAATTGCAGATAATGTGTGTGTCCTCTTAATTAGAATGATTTTAATGTCACTGAGGATGAACTCCCTTGGGTTACCAGATGAAGATGAGTGAGATTTCTCACCAAATTCATACTTTAATTTATATTTTCAAGAATGGTGTTGCTTCTTGACTCTGTTACCTAATATATCATTTGCTGTCAAATGTTATGTTACTTATGAACTGTGCAAGCACTCCCATCATATCTTCAAGAGGTGGGTAACGGTGATAACTCTTAAATGTTCTCTTGGAAGGATGGCTATGGGCCATGTAACTTTTTACTTTTCCTTGTGTTCATTCCTTGAACTTTGAGGCAAACCCCTTTGAAATGAGTTTGATTTTCCTCTAGGAAGTTGAGTGTGCTTATGAAAAATGATGGTTTGTAAATCCTTATTTCAGGATACCAGGTATATAGTCTAGGTATTCATGAGGAGTCTGCAGCTCTAAGTAGCAAGAGACCAAGGGATCTTACTCTTGTTTGCTTTGGGACATACTTAGACCATAGCCTCTATCATGCTTTGATCCAAGTCCATAAATTGAACTTCTTCCATGATCCAACATTTATATAAGATGCCAATCACGTGCTGCTCTAGCCACAGTTGTTATTGAGTATCTGAAATGATCTGTTTCTTATGGTGGTAAGAATGAATCATGGGTTTTCATCTCACGAGGCCATAATACAGCATAAAAGGCAAATGCGTACAAAATTACCTAGGAAATGTACTCTGAAGTATGTATGTTTTTAAAAGATGTATTTAAAAGTAATGATTCACCGTGAAAAAGAAAGACTGGAAATGCCTTACAGAGAAAGTGATTTGCTTGTGAAAAATATAAAATTTTTGAAATTTGAGTAAAAAATTGAGTATGATTGATCCAAAAAATGAGAGAAAAAAGCAGTCAAACTTCAGATAACTTACTATAAAAACAATGTGCATTTCATAAGTTTTAGAAGGTAATATTCAAAATTTTTACTAAAAGAAAATTAATACATACTATATAAACTTAAAATTAAGACTATGACAAAGGTTTAGTAGTCCTAATAAACTGAATACTTAAAAATTGAGGAAGATCACCTCTTCATTGGCCAAGGCAATTTGTCTATGAACATAAAAATTTGTAACATAGTGTTTTCAACTCCTTTACTAGTAAAAATTCGCAAATTGAAACAACGAGATTATCATTGCTCTGACCACTAAAGATTTAGGTGATTGATAATAGCCAATACAGGTAAGATTGTTGAAAAATTAAGCAATTGTTTTCACTTTTGTTGGGATATAAATCGATATATTGGAAGGCAATTTGCATATTCTCATTTATTTAATTTTTAAAACTTTCCCCTTTGGCCTGTAAGTCCTAGGTTTTCGTCTACAAATAAATGTAAACAAATATGATCATGAATTCACGTGGGAGCACACACCTACAGAAATGAAGGTTTTGTTGTAGCACTATTTATAATAATTAATTTGATAAAACTGGAAGGAATTCTAGAGTCACAGTTTTGAACTTTGATGGACAGAAAAAAGGACTGTACAATTCAAAATAAATAAGGATTAACCCCACCACTGAGAGGTAATGCTAGTGGCTATGGTATACATCATTTTAGTCTCAGTAGTCCTGTTGTCCACGATCCTCAGTGTGATTTCTGTGTCTGCTTTTATATTCTTCTATATTCTGAAAAACATCGTGTAGAACTGATGTTTCTTTGTACATATTTTCTTCAACTTATTGGCAAAACCAGCTGGGCCTGAGATTTCTTTTTGTGGGAGAGCTCAATGTTTATGAATTAACTTCATAACTGTAGAACTATTAAGATTATCTACTTACTGTGGTTGAAGATTGCCCAATTGCATGTTTTGAGGACTCAATTGACTGATTGAATCCACGTGTTCAGAATTATTTGGAATATTCTTTCATTATCTTAATGTGTATGAAATCTATAACGATACTTTCCTCTTTCATTTCTTATGTCAATAACTTGTATTCTTTTATTGTTAGTCTTCCAAAAGACTTGCCAATTTCATTTATCTTTCAAGGAAAACAATACACCAGATTTTGCTTTCACTGTTTTTCATGCATTATTTTTCTGTTTTCAATATCATTCTTTCTGGCCTGATTTCCTAACTTCCACTCATTCAGATTTATTTTCTCCTCATTCCCAAGTTTCTTAATTTAGAAGTTAATTTTATTGAGTTAAGACTTTTCTTCTTTTCCAGGACACCTTAGCATATTAGTGCAATAAATTTCCTATTAGATACTGATTTAGTTGCTTCTGTAAATATTGATATGTTCCATTTTCAATTCAGTTCACTTTAAAACATTTCTAACTTCCACAAGACTTTCCCTTTGACCCACTGGTATTTAGAAGTATGTGTTTTTACTATTTTTTAATTTTCAGTGTTTATATATTTTCTGTTTTCTTTCCATGCTGATTAAAGTTTGTTTGTGTTATGGCTAGAAGGAGCACTTTATATTTCAATTTTTCAATGTATTAAGCTTTCTTCATGAGCAAGTGTATGTTTTATCTTGGTGAAAGCTGCATGGGAATTTGAGAAGAAAATATATTGCCCTTTCGCAGAGTGGAATTTTTATAAATGCCACTTGTAACCAGTTAGACTACAATATCACACAGTTCTTCCATATCCTTTCTGATTTTCTGTCCACTCTTTAATTCACCATTGAGCAGTGAATGTTAAAGTGTTCTTCTTTAATTATATATTTGTCTCTTCTTTCCAATTGTCACTGTTTTCCTACCTGTACATTGAAGCTATGTTGTTGGATACATCATACTTAAGATTTTTTAGATTTTTATAAGGAATTGACCCTTCTATCATGCATTTCTATTTACTATGGCAAATGATTTTTGTCTGAAGTCTAACTTTACTCTATTAATATTAATATTTTAATTTGATTTGTTTGCATGATACATTTTTTTCTCCATCCTTTTACTTTTAACCGATTTTTTATCATTATATTTGAAATTAATTTCTTCTAGTCAACATACTAGTTGAATCATTTTTATGTATTCTGAACACAATTTCATTTACATATAATATAATTGTCAACATGGGTATGTTAGGACTATCATTTTTTCTATTCAATCTCTATACTATATTAGTTTCTTTTATTATATGTTTTGTAGATTATATGACCTAATTTTAGTATCCAATTTCAATTCATTTACATTTTTGGATGTATTTTTCTGCATATTTTTGAGGAGATTGCTCTAGGGATCTCAATATTTATTTTTCCAAGAATCTACTAGAAAAATGTACCATAATGCTGGCTTCGTCGCCACTTGATATTATACATCTCATCCATATTGCATATATGCCAATTGAAAATTACATAATCACATCAGACATTAATAATTTCACCCTTTAGTTGTTAAATTAATTCCAGATAAGTGTACAGTTTATCATATTGAATGAGATTCTTATCGGCACTTTTCCTCTGTCTTGTACCAAAGGTACAACACTTACAGATCATTACCAAGAAAAATATGGAAATCCATGTATATTTTTGTTAACCAGAATAATTTATGTGAAAGAAAATAATATCAATTTAGTGTAAGGGAGGGGTTTAATGGAATTGAACACAGGCCCTTCACACTGAGCTATGCCTATCGCTGTTTTCCTCTCCTCTCCTCTCCTCTCCTCTTCTCTTTTTTATTCTTTTCTTTTCTTTCCTACACAGGGTCTCACTAAGTGGTTAAATTGCCCAGGGTAGTCTCAAACTTACAGCCCTCCTGTATTACCTCTCAGGGCGCAGCAATCATAGGAATCCACTACCACATCCAATTACCTATATTTTCCAGGCAGGCCCATATATCAGGCCAAAGCTCTTTCTTGCTGCACTTTGAAATGATCCAAATTTTAGGATTCTTCCCTTCTCCTTCCCTTCTTGTGTGTGCACATGTAGACACACACACATACACAGACACACACACACCCAGTCACTCACATGTAGTTGAATGTCAACTTCCCTTATAGATACATCTCAGTATCAGAAAATGGGGTCATAACAATTTCTGATATGCAAATTGTTTTAAATATTTACTTTGTAAAGTTAATATTTAAACATATATTAAGCACAAACTTTGTGAACAAAATGTTTTTCCAGAGACCACTCAAAATTGCTCTGACAAACTTACCTCTCATTAGGAGCTAGTTAACAGTGCTACCATGTGAGCCATTCAAATGTTCTAAATCTTTTCTATATGTGCTTTTCTCGCTCTAGAAGGTGGAAAGAAACCAATTCCTGATATCTTCTACAGTTATTGTTTTCTGTGTGTCTTATTCTCCCAGGCTTCTGAGATATGTAGTGTCTCCTGACTGTGACCAATAACAAGAGCTTACTACAAGGAAGGCATCTATATTTTCTTTCTCTTCCTACATTGGTCTCCTTTCAGCTTCTATAACTATACTTACACCATCAGTATCACCTCATTTTGTTCCTCCTGTACATTCCTTTGTTCCTTCTCAAGATTCTGATTTCTCACCCATGTTGCCTAGGCTCATTTCTCGCTGTCAGAAAATCAACAGAATGCAGTTATTTGTAGAATCCATGAAGGACTTTTAAAGTTATTATTACTATGATGCCTACCTTATGATTAATATAAGGGTTACAATTTCCTGTTTACTTTGGGGTTAGAGTGTGGGATTTACTGTTAAACACACTCGAGTTGGGAATACTGACCTTACCAATATTAGCCCTGTTCCCTTGAGGGTCCCTTTGCCTTTGGCATAGACTCACTTAATATCCATCACTGGTCTCAGAGAATTCTGACAATATTTTTTATTGATTTGTTTTAAAAGTTCCTGGCATACACATATGTAACCAAATAAAAATTTCTTATTTCCATTATCAGTTGTCTCTCCGTACTAGTTTTCATAAAAGCTGATTGAGGAAGGTTTTCATGACTTTTTAAAGCAAATAAAAAATCAGTTAATAAATTTCTCTGCTAATAGAAGGAATACAATTAGTAAGAACTTTCGAAGTATCAAAAGCATATATGTCTTTAATAGAAAAATGAATTATTAATATTTTAGGTCTTCCCTAGAAGAAATTTTGTAAAGCATATTTAAATTGTGTCTGTCATATATACCTTGTGTAATATTCTCCTTTTTATTTGCATTATAAACATTTTTATATACTAATTTTCAAAATGACTTTAATGTTTGTATTGCATGTAATTACATCAATATGCCATAATTTCTTTAACAATTCTATTCATGGATTACTTAAAAATTATTTAAATGCAAGATATTCTTATGGTAGATACTTCAGGTTGTAGCAAGGGTGACTGAAAGTACTATGAGTGCCTTATTTTTTTAATTAGAGTAAAAGACACATCGCCATTATCGCCTCTCCTAATAATCATCCTTGCTTTAAACACACTTACCATCATTTTTACCACTTTTTGGAGCAGTTCTGGAAATCTTTCAGTGGTATCTTTACAAAGTGTGATTTTTTAAAAAAATTGGTGAATGGTCCTTCCAAGCGCCATCCAGCACAAAAGCAGGCTTGTCTTTCTCCTTATTCACGGGAGCTGGCCCCACGCCCCTGCTGACTCTTTCTCATAGTCAAGATGACCCTGAGCGTTTTTAATTGGCTCAGCATGTCAGGGCGTTAGGACAGCGCAACTAAAGACACACCTGAAAAATGGTTTCCAGAGCTGCCTCAGAGAGTGGCAAGAACAATGCCGTAAGTATGTTAGAAGCAAGAGACAGTATTTGGAGAGGTATTCATGGCACTGTGTCTTTTCCTATAATAATCTTTAAATTCGAATATGCATTGTATTTTCCAATCACACCTCATGACTATTGAGTAGGATTGTGTAAGTATGAATCTTGTCAAATCTCTTCATCATTGTTGTTTTCTGATTGTGTCCCTACTAACTCTGTAAGAGTGTTTATAAAGTTTTCACCAACTTTTGTCATACAGTGTGTATTTTTTGGTACCAGGGATAGAACTCGGGTCCTTGCGCTTTTGAGGCAGGTGGTAGAATCACTGAGCTAAATCCTGGACCCATACGGTGTGTATTTTAAAAAAGCAAATACTTCTAGATACTTGAAGTCACGTCTGGTCACTTTGTATCAAGGTGAAATAGTGCCTTTAGACACATTTGTGACTAAAATAAAGGATGTATCCAAAGGAGCTGCAGGGATGGTAGCTTTGGCTGATGGGAAGTAAGACATCTTGGAGAAAGACGTCTCCTAGTTGGGGAGCAATACGAGGAAGAAGAGGTAAGGAGGAGACAAATAAAGCATATTTTCAAACTTTCACTCCGGATTAGCCTTGAGCACCAGAATAGATGTATATCATTTTCTTCTTTTTCCCCCCATTAAGTTTATTGGTACATTTAAAGCAAACAATGCAGTTACATTGTAAACTTTGCTTAATATTCCTAGCATTCTTACTCATGGGCTAGTTATCATTACAACAATTGTCCTAGCATCATTTTTAACATGTAGGCTTTGTGTATTCGTTCTATGAACATAACCCAAACATACAAATAAGAAGACATATTCATATAGCAAAAACCCTCTGCTACCGGTTCAGTGGGGTTGCAATTACTAATGCCGCTTGTAAGACAGCTGACCATGCCCTCAGTACAGACGGAATGCAGATATCCCCATAAGAGCAGACTGTTTTTTCTATTCTGTTCTTTGTAAAGCATAGCCAGTGAGAAGCCATCACCTTGTTCAGGAGTGCCAACTTGGAGACTTTGCCTAAAACACAGGTATGCATTTCAGACCTTGAGCAAACAGGCTGCTTAATAAAATAAGGGAAAGGGTTTTCTTTTTTCTTTCTTCTTCAGAAATTCACAAATATCACTTGACAGGTGACAGCTCTTCCCTTACAAAAGAGGCTGTTTGCTTTTTTGCTTTGGTGTTTGGGTAAACTGCTATGCTCACCAGCAGAATTTATTGCCTAGAGGAAGGTGTTTGCAGTCCCTGTGTTTAATCTGAAAAGAAACCTTTTTCCTTCTATATCCTCCCTCTCTTTTTGAGGAGGGCCAGTTGGAAATGATAGCCTCAGGGAAATAGTTCCCCTAACACCTGTCTCTGGTGTAACCTCAGCAGTGCTACTTAAAACACTGTGCTTAGCGTGTAGGCATTCACAATGACAAAGTTGAAGAGGGCAGATAAACAGAGAGGGATTTTGGCAGAAGCACAGGAGCGGGTTCTGACCTTGCATCTTCTTAAAAACTGATCAGGTTGAAATCCTAGAATGCTGGCTTAAGAAGAATACGAGTTGTTTGAAGTAATGCTCATCCTGTTAGTCACCTATCCTTTCCTTCAGCAAAGAAATAGTGTCTCAGTTTCTGAAACTTAGAGAACTCTAGAATGTCGTGCTTCAAACATTTAGACACACTCAAGTTCTAGTGTAGCTCTTCTCTGGACATGAGGAAATTAAGATGCAAATTAATTGATGGTGATTTTTCCAACACTTTTCATAAAGTATGCAAAAAAAAATGAGGGCTAAACTCAAGTTTCTGGAAGACCGGCTTCTCCATGTATTGTTAGAAGTATTATGAAAAAAAAAAAAACATCAGGCTCTCGTGGTAGAAGCCTGGTTGCCTTTTGAAGCCAGCTCTATCATTCACTGTTTGAGTTACCTCAGGGAAACTTACAGAATGCTTTTGTGTCTCAGTTTCCTTATGTGCAGAATGAAGATGATGAAACCGGTTCCATACCATAGAAGAAGTATTTTTGAGAACTGAGATAAGGCAAGTAACGCAGTTAGCGTAGTGTACGTTCCATGGTGCTGGTCGTCAGTGGTAATGGTTGTTTTTCTCTAGAATGAGAAAAAAAAATTGGAAACAGTGTAGTGATACAGGAAGCAGAGTGAAACTTGCATTGATTTTTAAAAAATAAGGTAATGTGAAGATATGGTAGCCTACAAAAAACGTGACTTAGCCACACCGCTCACTGGAAACTAGACAAAGTTGAGTTTTCTTCAGACTACACTCAAAGTTTTGAGGCAGACAGACTTCTTTTGAGAACCACCCTCAGATGTGTCTAACAGGTCTCACACACCTAAGAAGGAAACCTTTATATTTTACTTACTTATTTTGTTCTCAGTGAGTTGGTTGTCCTTTAGTAATCTAACATAGCAAAATATTCTCTTCTCCAGTTCAATAGTACATGGGCTTTGGGATTGGCTATTTCATCATACTTGGGTTTGACTCTTAGCATAATGATAGAGCTAGAGCTACATAGTCCTCCAAGCAGTTTAACATGGTGATTCTCAAAATATGCATGGTCTCAGGGCGAGCAGCATCCTTTCCTCAGGAATGTGTTAAGAAACAGAAACTCAGTGGTATCACTCCAAATCTAGAATCATAAACTGGAGGGGAAAGAGAGAAGCAGTCTTTCCACAGTGCTCCAGGTGACTCCCATTTGGAACATCCTTCAGAGCAGTGATTCTTTAATGTGCATTTTTATAGGTGAGGAAACTCAGGCTTTAGGGAGTGACTGGCCCAAGGATATGCACCGTATGACAGAGAAGAAACTTCTGGGCCTATCTCAACTCTAAAATCGGTATTTCTAGTTGTGACTCATCTTACAACGTGTGCAAAGCTTAACTGAGTTATGCTACTTAGAAAATTAAAAAGTGGAACTGGGTGTGGTCAGCTTTCGCCTGTGGACTCTGCTTCTCAGGAGGCTGAGGTGGGAGGATCACTGTAGCTCACAAGTTCAAGACCAAACTAGGCAACAGAGTCAGACCCCTATCTGAGGACGAAAGAGAAAATTAAGAAGTAAACTGTTTTAAGTGTCTAGTTACATGTGTCTTTTTTTATAAGCAAGATTTTCCCTTGTCTTTTTTTTTTTTTTTTGCAGTGTTATGGATCAAATCCAGGTTCAAAGTATATTAGACAAATACTCTATCACTGAGGTACAACCCAGCCCCAGAAAGATTTAAGATGAATTCTCATACCTGCTCATACCTGTATTTCTTTAATTGTAGAGGTGATTCATAAAGATCACTTCCTTGACAAAAAAAGCTAAAATTTCAAGTTTATGCCCTTGTTAATTCAACAAACATTTGGTGATTATCTATAAATCTCAAGACTCTATGGTAGGGGTGCAGGATATAAGCAAAAAAAACCTGAGTCTATCTCTGCTTCACTTGAAGTTGGTAGGGGACAGATATGTGCTCAATGGACTAAAATATAAATGACCTAAGTGATTATCTTTGGGAAAATATTTATTGCTTAAATATTAAGAAACAACTGGAAAAGACAGTAAGTGAACACCCACCGTAGAACAATAACTAGACATGTATTGTGATCTGCATCGCTTAAGGGACAAA
>NW_022900924.1:48668429-48684947 GCF_012274545.1 Fukomys damarensis | reverse complement strand
CCTTTTTTTTTTTTTTTTTTTTTGCAGTGTTATGGATCAAATCCAGGTTCAAAGTATATTAGACAAATACTCTATCACTGAGGTACAACCCAGCCCCAGAAAGATTTAAGATGAATTCTCATACCTGCTCATACCTGTATTTCTTTAATTGTAGAGGTGATTCATAAAGATCACTTCCTTGACAAAAAAAGCTAAAATTTCAAGTTTATGCCCTTGTTAATTCAACAAACATTTGGTGATTATCTATAAATCTCAAGACTCTATGGTAGGGGTGCAGGATATAAGCAAAAAAAACCTGAGTCTATCTCTGCTTCACTTGAAGTTGGTAGGGGACAGATATGTGCTCAATGGACTAAAATATAAATGACCTAAGTGATTATCTTTGGGAAAATATTTATTGCTTAAATATTAAGAAACAACTGGAAAAGACAGTAAGTGAACACCCACCGTAGAACAATAACTAGACATGTATTGTGATCTGCATCGCTTAAGGGACAAAATTCATATTGTATTTCACATGAATGAAATCTCTTAGTGTTGATTATCTCAGAGGCTAAGCATCTGGCTAACAGGTGATGCTTGCTATACTCAAGACAATCTTGGAAATGAATGAAAAAACAAAGAGAAAAATTTGCTATTAAGGATGCTCCCCTAGTTCATTTGGGATAGGAGATTATACAAGCAACTCTTATCAAGAGAGAAAGTGCTAAGTATCAGAAGAAAGTATAAATGGAAAAGTCATCAAAAATTCTGATGATCATTTTTATTTGAAAGTTCAGGAAATAATGTCGATATTTGAAAAGAAGGGGCAGAAGTTACTGTAGGGAGAGAAAACCATTTAAACTAGGGAGCACTGCTAGCGTGAAGACTGAGCATAAGACAATCAGAAATGGTGAAGCTTAGAAAGGACAAACACTCGACTCAGGCTGTAGTATAGTTCACATTAGTTTTTAACCAACTTTCTTGAACACACAGAACAGGTATGCGTGTTATCAGTAGAGGGCCCTAACCTGTGTAATGAAGATGAATTCAACACATTTTATAACGGGAGAGAAGTCACCTTGGTTTGGCTGGGACTCTGCAGCAAGAAATGGAGCATGAGAATGGACGAATAGGTTGAGGGAGAGACCGAGCAGAGCCGTCAGACCTTCCTTCCCACTTGGTGCTCTTCCTGAGCTGATGGCAGTACAAGGAAGGTGGGTGGCAAGGAGAGCTGAGATGCCTGTGCATGCCTAGGACCTCAGACTGCACTCTGGATTGAAGGGGGTATCCCCGGATTATGATTCAGTCCCTCTGGCAGATGTTTCTTTTCTGATAAGGCCCTATTCATTGTCTACCTTTTCTTCCCCAACATCTGCCGGGAATAGACGTCGGTGCAAGTTCTTGAAGTGGGAACAGAGATAAAGATGAGAGCTGTCTTAATTTGCCACCTCTTGGGGGATACAGGTGTAAATACTACTGGTGAATAAGCACAGAGGATAGTACTAAAATGCTGGAATAGCTGTGAAAAACAGAGTCAATAAAACAAGCAGCAGTATGAGTCACTTCTCATTGAAAGGACCATCAGAGTCTTCATCAGATAAAAGAGGCACACTTCTAGTATATGTGGTGGACACCTCTTACTGGAACATGTATGTATACTACTTGGAAACTATCTGAGAGGTTCCCCCTTGGGCCACACCTTGGTTGGTGGACCTGGGGTGCCCATTAGAAGTATCTTGCCCACAGTGGATAAGCGTAATTCTTGGTCGTCTATTACATTTACTTTTGTGTTTAGGAAAGATATATAATTCACCTGTAGAAATGTGTTAAAAACACATTTCTAACTCATTGTGTTTACTTATCGTGTTCCCGAAGCTGAAAGCTCTTAATGGATATCATTTAAGCCATTTCTCGGCACGCCCTCTTAAAGAACTTGAAAGGGAGCAGGTACTTTAACATCTGAATTTTGTACCTCTGTGGCACAAGATAATGAAATAGAAGCTAAATTAGAAATCAGAGCCATATGATTTGTCTAGGAACTGAATATACTTTGTTCCAGTGAGTCCTCCAAACTAGAACTACATGGCCTTATAAAATGGAGCATTTAAAAGTAGCTGTCTCGTTGACATGTTTGGGTGGGGGATTAGACTGTTTCTGCAGGTGGAACTTTAGGAAGCATTACAGATTTAGTGACACTGGCTGCCCTAGATGAAAGGAATCAGTACGAACTACCTTTGCTTGTGCATTAAATGAATGTAGCCAGCTTCCCATTTAACTGAGACTTTTATTTGCTTTTCAACAATAAGCTTGTTTTTAGAAAAAGAGACAACTCAACTGCTTAAAATTAACTTGATAGAAGGAAACCTCAGGAGGGTGGGGAGGAGAGGGAAAAACTGTTTTGCGAAAAACTAATGTTGTGAAGCAAATATTCCAGCCTCCCCCGATCTTTCCCTCTCCCTCTCCCCCTCCCGCTTTGAGAATCAAGATTTAACACATCCTTTGTAAAATTAAACTTTTTTGAAGATCCCTTGACATGGGAAAGAAACTCAGGGTTTTCATTTGGGGGCTTGATAAATATACTTTCCCTTGCATTTTAAAAGTGTTCATTCTTGAACGATAGCAGAGTTTGGTGAAAAAGCACTGGTGTGGAATCCAGGAGTCTCAGCCGCTGCTTTCCACACCCCTGGCTGCTGTCACTTCCAGGTTTTCTGTTGATGGGCACAACATTTCTCCCTGTGCACTTAGTTTTCTTAGGGGGCCAGGTCACCACTCAGCTCCTTCACACTCTGTCCCCTGGCTTCTTGCTAGGACTGCTCTTGTGTCTCAGTGTGACCATCATGGGTCCTAGCACAGCCAAGCACATTTCCAAACACCACTCGTAAACGGACATAGAAACCCCTCTACCCTGTATGAAACACCGCAAAACCAAGCCCTCTTCGAAATAACACCTATGCGGCATGGCACTCCCAGAGTGAGGGATGCTGTCTCTCTTTTCTTTCTACCTTGGGATGAAGAGATCAACAGCAACTTGCAAAAGTCACCTCTTTCTATCAGAAGGAATGAAGGCTTCCTGATCTGTGCTTCTGCGGAGGCAGGGTGAGCTCCTAGGTGGCAGGGGGGTTCCTCGAATAAGGATTCCTCATCGCTATGAATAGTGTCTGGGTTGGTGAAAAGAGAAGTAACTAACCCCTTCAGCTACTCTCCCACTCCCGCCTCCAACGTGTGGCTGCATCTGTCTTCCTACAAGCCCAGAGGCAGTGCTACTTCCAAACAACTTACTTGTCCAACCAGTTCATTGGAATGTCTTTTTGCAGACCGTCTCCCCATTCAGATTTCTGCTGAAAATGAGCCTCTCTAAAAGCATAAATCATGTTTAAAAAAAAAAAAGCCCGGTGGTAAACGTTGCACACAAAAATCCTTCATCCCATTTTTTTTTATTTTGTTTTCTTTTAAATACACACAGACCTCTCTACCACTTTGAAGCAACAAAAACAAAAGCAATTAAGGTAACTTTTGCACTGTTCCCCTCTAAACAGAAAGCCTTTTTCTTGGTTGCGTTCCTTCGTTGGGTTGACAAAGACTAAATTCTTTTGATGTAACCTTTTCTCCTTATCGCACACGTCTTTCTGCCTTTCCCCCTGCAGCCTGCAGGTGATTTTATGGAAGTATGGAGTACATGTTGCCTTTGCTGGCATTTTTAAATTTACGGGTTGCGAAATGTGAAGAAGCAGCTATAAATTAGGAGTTGACGTAAATCCTGCTGCATAACACGAATTGCCTTGACATGGACGGCAAACATTCTTAATCTGTGTGGATAAATTTAATAATTATGCAGCAAATGCTTCAGAGTTTATCTCCAGTGTGTGATAGGATCTGAAGCAGTAACTGAGATGTCAGCATACTTTTCATTTGTTTTTTTTTTCCTGAGCCAGTTGTTCATCTAGTCAGATTAAAGACTCCTGAATAATAATGACTCACTTAACATTTTCATATTCTAATTACATACAGTTCCTAAGCAGGAAAAGTTTGCTATTCAAATTCAGTGAAGGGAAAAAAAAAATGTGTCAGCCTCAGTTTGTGCTGACTCCTGAATAATAATGACTCACTTAACATTTTCATATTCTAATTACATACAGTTCCTAAGCAGGAAAAGTTTGCTATTCAAATTCAGTGAAGGGAAAAAAAAAATGTGTCAGCCTCTCAGTTTGTGCAGTGGAAATGGGAAGCCGTTGACAGTGTTATATAAAGTCAGTTTCTTACTGTTTCTGTTTAAATTCTGAACGCAAGAGGTGAAATGGACACTTCCCTTGCTGCTTCTCAGAAACACTTGAATGAATTAAAAGCTTGATTGTAATGTGTAACTTCTCTCTTGCAACAATACCATGAAACCAACTACCCTCATCTGTTAAGAAGTCCAGCTAAAGCATACATTGTATTTGAAAAACCATAAGCCTTGATTTCAATAACGTAGAGTCTATGATACTAAATCATCTGATAGGCAGTAGCAGCAAATCATGATCCACTTATTAATTACACCTGGTAAAAGGTGCTCAGATCCAAATCCTTGCAAGCAGATTGTTGCCCAGAAAATAGGGAGCTGCTTTAGAAGTTTGGAATCTGGATCCTGGGGATTCTTTCGTCATCACTTAACTGTGTGGCACAGGTAACTAACCCTCTCTAGTTTCATTTTTATCAACTTGATAAAATGTTAAGTGAAACATTATTATTCAAGGTGTTTTTTTCTTTTTACAAAATAACCAGGTAATCGATAAATCCAAATGAGAAGAGATGTTTTAGAATAAGCACAAGTGTGAAATTACACATAGTATACCAATGAATAAAACAAAGTAGTGTTTTAATATTAAAGATTTGTAATAAAGGCTCAGGAAGTACTTGGGGCTTTGTGTTCAAGTTCTCTGGGTATAAATTTAATGGTTTAATATTATTATTATCTGAAAATTAAGGGAGCTAACAAATATGAAGAGTGTATCACAATGGCATTGTTCACTAAGGGCTGCCTCTTCTTAAATATTTACTTTTCATTAGGTCAGTGGAGCACAATGGGCTGCTTTAAATAAACATGATTTAAGGAGTGACTTTGTATGGAAGTTACAATGCTTTCCAGCCCCAAAGTCCCATTGCTCTTTGTTTTGGTACAGGGTTATTTCTATTATTGTGTCATTCCTTTAAAATACCTCAAGACACAAATGTAATAGTGGCAAATTGCCTTTCAAAACCTTCCTTTGCAATTCGTGCATAATCATTAGTCCAAATACTCCAGTATTCCGACTGACAAATAGGAAAAAGTGAGGGGAAAGTCAAATCCCACTGTTGAACAATTGTTTTCTTCCTTTATCACAAGCAAGTCTAACCCTGACATCCAAAAACCTATGACATGCATTGAAACTACTTTTGATAGAATATCACCCACTGTGCCTCATGGCTGAAATGTCTCTGGGTATATTTGACAAGGTTAAGTGTGACAAAAGCATGTCCTGAGCACTTATTTGACATTAGCATGTGCAGGCCACAGTGAAACTGCGTAGCAAACCAAGTGCAGATAACAAACACAGAATGGGGTGGGGAAAACAAAGAAAAAGGAGAGTTACAACTTCCTACTTCATGACATTTATGGGAAATGTAGGAAAGGTGAGAGAGATAGCCAGGGATGTTTCATTCTGCAGTCAGATCAAAACCAAGTCAATGTGCCTTCAGAACAACTGTTCGCAATAGCAATCCAGGTGTGCCACTTACTAGTTGTGTATAATCAGGTGAATAATCTCATCCCTTGTCTTTTTCCCTCCCTTATTTGTAAAATGGGGATCATAATGCCACCTCCCTCACAGGCTAGGTATTGTTAAATCAGATCAGGTACATAAACTGCTCATGATCATGCCTGGCCTTAAGCAGCATTTAACAAAGACTCATTTTTTTTAGACTCTATTTATGCAAATATGCATTTTAAATACTTAATATTAAAAATTTAATAATTCTACCATCTTATGAAGCTTTGAGTCTATGTACTGATCATGTTAAATAAGAGATTAGAAACTTATTCTGGGTAAAAAGGAAAGGAAAATTTTCTTTTATTAGCTCTTATTTCTAGCCAATCCTTTTGAGAATACTGGTCAGCAAAAAAATATTATTCATGTTATTATTATACATATATTTTTGTGATTTATGTCTAAGCCAGCTCTACCCTGGTTTGGGATTAGCAATTATGTACCCAGTGTATGTAGCAGCTGTTTGATTTTTGTGTAGTATTCTTTCCCTTAGTTTCTCTTTATTTCAAATTGATAATTTG
This sequence comes from Fukomys damarensis, assembly GCF_012274545.1. Classification (NCBI taxonomy): domain Eukaryota; kingdom Metazoa; phylum Chordata; class Mammalia; order Rodentia; family Bathyergidae; genus Fukomys; species Fukomys damarensis. The sequence continues at coordinate 48,678,661 of NW_022900924.1, read as the reverse complement.
TTCTTAATCAATCCAATAGGCAACATTGATATTATCTTTGAGTGAGAATGTGATTATAATAAATGCATACTGCCGATGGCTTATATACCATGTAAGGAAGGGATAGGTCAAAAGAAAAACAAAGCTTTTAAAGAGATTGCAAACATTTAGACATAAAATGTTTACCAGCATTCCACTTGGGAAATTAGGTTGCTTCAACTTCTAGCCACTTACAGTCAGCAGAAGTTTATTATAAAAAGTGTTGTTATTTTAATGGTAAGTTTTTTTATTTTCTGAATTAGAATCATTCAATTTGAATGCTGACTTTATATGCTAAATTTGGCTAGAGGCATCATTTGAAAGGATGAAAATTTATCACCACTGATTTTATTCCAATAATCAGTCACAGACTAATTTATAAATTCTGACAGATTCTTCTCCTAGGCTCACAGCTCCATGAAAGCAAAAATTATATATTTTTTTCTTTATGAAACACATTACAAATCCTGGTACCCATATTCCCCAGCAAATGTTTGTCGAATGCTCTGAGGATTAGGAGGCTCATCTCTCCAGCTAAGTTTGTGAGCTCCTCCAGGAAAGTGACTCAGTCTGGGTCTTCCAGATGTCTCACATTGTCCTTTTCCCTCTTTCGCATCTTTGTTTTCTTTTTTTTGGTTCTGGGGACTGAACCAAGGGTTTCACACATTCTGAGCATGCACACTACCATTCACCTGCACCTCCATCCCTTCCATGCCATCATAATTTAAATTGTGAATATGAGACACAACTCCCCAGTGCCTTTCTGTCCACCCTTATACTTTTGTACATTGCCATGCACTGGCTGTTATTTTTAGTTCCTCAAAAATGTTAATTTGGAATAGTTGTTTGACATCTCTTAAGCAATTTGCAATAGAATTAAACAGCAGAAGTTTTGTCATTTGGGGAATTATCAAATGACATTGTGCCTAGAAGGCTTTTTTATTTCCTTTTGAAGAAAAATTTTCTCTGAGTTTATGCAAATTTAAACAGGCTAGTCCAAGTCATCTGTACAGATTGTAGGCGGGACAAAATGTTTAATGTTGCAGGTTTTTTCTTCAAATTAATGAGTCACTTTCACTGTATAAATCATGTGATATGTCAGAGGTATTCATTTAAATGAACCAAACTAATTGCAATAAGGATTTTAAAATTATGCTTAGTCATCAAAAGCAAACAGATACATAAAATATATTTTGTTTGCATAACTCTCTGTAGTTGTTCAACAACATGCAATGTATATCAAAAGCTATTCTAAGTGTATTATCTCCTTGGATTTCTGGTTTAATTAAATATTATTAAAAGCTACTTAACTTCCTCAGTGCATAGGTTAATATGTATAGCTACACAAAAGGCACCCATAATATTTAATGTGAATTTAAACATGTGAAAATGTGGCTGTTATTCTGGAGCTCCAAGTTAAGTTAAAAGAGTAGGATCTCAGAGATACGTTTTCTTTAACAATAGTCTGTGCTGTTACACCCCCAGACAACATTTATAATGAAACAGAAAACAAAGCAGAGTGAACAGTGTTTTTGATACCAACCTTTTGGTTGGGTTTGAAGACATTTGCACTTTTGTACATAATTAAGTACTGCTTTCTTTTATAATTTAAGAAACTCGTTTTTAGATGACTTGGTAAAATATTTGTGCATACTCGGTAGTATGAGTGCAACTTATGATGAAATACAGGTTTGATTGCTTGGTTGTCTAAGAGCAAAGATCCTGGCTCTCATTTGGCTAAAGTAGAAAATGTTTGGCAATGTCTTTTTCTGTCAATCAATAAACAGGTTGGTTCCCATACACATTCAGCATATTTGGTGATTGATTCAGTTCTTCTTAAAACGTCTTCAAAACTTGTTGTGTATAGCAGTCTGTTTAATATTTGTATGCCCAACCTGATGGTTATAATACAGATATTATCCTCAGTAGGATTTGATAGCATATCGGGAACTCGCTTGTCGAGTATGACAAAGTGATAAATTGTGCTTTTGTTTACATGGCTAATTGTAAGGATTTAGAAAGATTGCTTTGATGTGTAAGACCAGCTAATGAAGACAGTTAAATAAACAAAGCATTGTATGAGTCTCAGAGTTCTTGTAGACAGTCTGCTAATTTGCTTCTTGTCTCTGGCCCAAACTTCTCTGTACATCTTCCCAAGAGGAGTACCTATTGTGAATTCAGTGGAAAGCCAGCTTGTTTCTTTTGTAACTCTGCACTCTATTCACCCCCTCAGAAATCAATGCTGATTTTGAGATTACATAGGAGCTAATGCTTTTTCACCATGAGGAAACTGAGGCAGGAAAAGTGAAGTTACAAGCCCTAGATCCTGCAATCAGTTGAAGGAGTGAGCCATGAGTGGCGTTTCCTGGTGGCAGGATGCTTTCTTTAAAAATTGAATTTCTCTGTGTAATCTCTCAAATTAACTCTGTATTTCACGAATCTATACATTCCAACTGGAGATTATCAAACCCTTGAGAGTAATATTACATACTTACTTTCACACTGTCATCTTGCCGAACTATAGCTTACAACTAAGGGAAAGTATTAAGACTTTGCCTTTTGTTCGGGGCTCACTTGATACTAAGTATAGAGCCTACTCTATCACGTTTACTGGAAAAGCAGGCTTAATTTCTGCTTCATTTTCGAGAATTGTGCTGGGAGTGCAGGCTGTTTCTATCCCTCAGACATCCTTGTTCCGCAGCCTTAGTGGTGTCATGAATGAGTTGAGCACGAGTCCACTACTTCTAGAGGGCTACCAGGGGATCAAGTGCTCCTTTCATAGTAAGACAAGCTGCCAGAGAAGTGACTGATACTGCGACAAAAGTAGAACTTCAAGGAAGACAGAAGCAGATAAATGGGGTAATAAGTAGATAATACCACTACTTTGCACTTAGTGTCTCTTATCTAAGCATATGAAGGCAGCTGCTTCCTCCAGCACCAAGGCCCTGTAGTATCAGCGGAGACCGAATTCTCTCCTTTGACTTGGGGTCCTCCCCGATAGTTGAAAAACCAGTGAAAAGGTTTCCAAAGATAACTAGTAGTAAAGGTGTTGGGTTTTTTCTTTCCTCTTTTTGTGGGACACTAAGTCACTAGGACACAAAGCAATCACCTTAAAAGTTACCTTGATCTTGATGCAAAGTTTTATATACACGTTCTCCTTCAATGTTTGGATCTGAAAAAGCAATTTTATTATACCAAGTAAGGCATGTGCTGTATTATTTAATCCTGGTAGTGTTGGTCTTGCTCTCTGAGTAATTCTCATTCTTGTCTTTATTATATTACTCAAAAGTTTCTCTTGTAAATCTTATTTTAGGTCCAAGCCATTTGACACTAAATCTTCTAGACAGCTTCAGGGCTTTATGGCTCCAAGAAAGCATTCTGAAGTGAAGCTAAGATTAATAAGGTTGATGGGTCCTGTTAGAGATCTCTCTGAGTACGCTTTCATTAATTTTGTACACATCTTGTTAATTCAGACCAAGAGAGGGCAAACTGCCAACCCCAAATTGTTCCTTTATAGCAGACAATGACATAAACTTCGGAAGCTAACTCTTGGACAGGTAAAGAGCCATACTGGCTGCCACATGTCTTTGGGTAACTATAGTCCTTATAATCAGAGACAAGAATGATTTTGTAGACAGTAAACCACCAGACACAAATACCAAGCGGCACAAAAATATTGTTTGGCTCTCCTCTGCATGTACAACCCCTCCTCCCATTTTAACTGTGTTGTGAGTCTGTTTCTTTTTAATCACGGTAGAAATCTTTGGGTTTGGATACATCTCAAAGGTCATCAGATACCAACAACTCAGGCAGTTTCACCTTTAACGCCGTCATTTTGATATGGAAGTTACTGGCTTCTCATCCTCTCAGGAGGTCAGACAACACGGACTCATCCAGTCTTTCCCCTGAAGATTAAAAGGAAAAATTCTGACTACAGAGGAAAGAAACACACCAGCCCAACAACATAAACAAACAAACAACAACAAAACCCCATTAGTTAGTTCATGGCGAGATGTCTGAGGCTTTATGATTTGCCTAAAATCAAATTTGCTTTCCTTTAACCAAGCAGCATAGTCATTAAAATGTAAATTTCATACTACTTTAAAAGGGACAATTATTTAACGATGCCTCTGTAGCCATCCTTTATTCCAACCAAATTCTTTTAAGAATTAACAGTGCCCAAGTCCAGTAAAAATAAAAGGTGAAAGAAAGTGACACACTCATTTTGGGGACTAGATGCAGTAGCAGGCCTATAGAGATAAATGAACCACCGCTGAGAAATCCCAGTTTACTGTCGCTAATTCTGATCTATATGTTTCCCTTCTACTTCATAACTTATAAAACAGCTATTCTCATTTGACAACCTGCCTCAGTAATTTCATAAATAACTTCGTGTATATGGTGGGATTTCCCTTTAATAATAAGCAAAAATAGAGTTTTGGGTTTCCCCCCACAGGACCACAGACCTACAGAGTATCAGAATCCAAACTTCAAGGCAGGCTGGTTTACTCTTAGCCCTTGTACTCCTTCCTACCCACGATCAGAAGTTATTTAAGATATAATATCAGATATAGCAAGTCAATCAGTTATTGTGAAGTAGTATACAAAGGAAAAAACCACCAGAGTGAAGAGACAACCCAGAAAATGAGAAAAATAAATTTGCCATCTAACCTCAGAGAGAGGACTTATAGCTTGAATATTCACTGGACCCCCAAAATTAGATTTCCCCAGACTAAAAGATCCAATGAGAAATAGACAACTGAAAGAAATAGATACTTCTCAGAAGAAGTATGAATGGCCAATAAATATATGAAAAATGTTTAATATCTCTGGCCATCCAAGAAACGCAAACTAAAACAACACTGAGATTTCATCTCACTCCTGAAAGGATGGCTGTCATCAAGAAATCAAATAATAACAAATGCTGGTGAGGGTTTAGGGGAAAAGGAGCACTTCCACGTTGTAAACTAGTAAAACCACTATGGAAAGTAGTATGGAGAGTCCTTTTAAAAAAAACAACTAAAACTAGAAATACTATTCTACCCAGCTATTCCCTTTCTAGGTATCTTCCTAAAAGTGTTGAAGATATAATTTTATGGTGATACATGTATATGCATGTTTATAGCAGCACAATTCATAATAGTTAAATCTTGGAAGCAGCTATTCATCCCTCAATAGATGAATGGGTAAAGAAAACATAGTATTTATAAATGATGGGGTACTCATCTGACATAAAGAAAGAAAAACTTGCATCATTAGTAGGCAAATGGAAACGCCTTAGCTCATAATGCTAAGTGAAATAAATTAGACACACAAGCTTAAATACCACATGGTTTCTCTTATATGAGCAAACCAAAGTATAAATAATTAAAAAGAAAAATAAAAGATAGATGATGGAAAATCGGGAGCTATGTCTTTTGCAAAGAAAGATATCAAAGAGATGAAGGAGGGAGGGCAGGAGAGGAAGGGAAAGGGATTTTAAAAAGAGGTATTTTGTACATGGCCCACCTCCCCAAGATGGAAGTACTCATTACATACTACACTACAAACATGTGTGATAAAAATATTTTTTAAAATAGCATTACCTAAAACTAAAATGCTAGTAAATACTGTTTTCAAATATACCCTCAAGACCTGAAGACCTCAATTGGCTGTTTTGAGTGCAAATCTTTCCTACAGAAGGGAAAACAAGTCACATATGATTGCATATTCCTATAATATCAGTACCTAGGAGGCCGAGAGAGGAGGATAACCTCAAGTTTGAGGTCAGCCTGGGCTACACTGTATATTCATAGCCTGCCTACAGTGCCAGCTCCTGTCTCAAGGAAAATAAAAAAGAAAGAAAGAATCAAAGAAAAATTGGAAAGGAACTCAACTGCATATCATTCTCCCATTTCCTTTGGTCACTCTAGACTCAAAATCTGGTACTTCTTGTTAGATTCTATGTTCTATCTTTCCAATGTAAGGTGAAAAAAAATACCTCCAAAACATCTACATATACCCTAAGACGTCATATTTTTCCTCTCCTGTTTTCTGGTACTCACTGGTATCTTGCCTTCCACTCTGCTTTGATTTTCACTTTTCTCATCTTCCAAGACCCAACCTTAGAACGGAAGACCTTTTCAACAGAGAGAAATAAAAGTCATCTTTCACTCCTGTTCTAGTGCATTTATTAGAAAACTTGTCCTGGTTACTAAAGTTTATTAGATTTTGAAAGCAGAACTTGAAATAGCTAAATGGAGGACATGAGATACACCCGGCCCAATCCGGTGCTTTGGAACACGGACCATAAACCAAAAGAGGAAACACACTTACATCTCAGAATAAATTGTCATGATTAATTCTTTAACATGAGTTCTTTAAGACATGGGATGGAATGCTAGAAATGAGAAGAACACCTTGACACTCACAAAGTAGTTGCAAAGCATCATGTAGTTCCACTTTTCCCAGTTCTAACAATTGCTCTTCATATTACAATCACTAGAAGCCATTCTTTTTTGTCCTTTGTCTTTGCAGTTTCACATTTCCCTGGAGAGACAATGTCACAGCACTCACCCCCTTGCCTACTCTTCTTACCTTCTTACTGGTGCACAGAGATGGTGCCATTTTCAGCATGGATGTGTCTATTTGCAGTCCTAGAAAATAACGGTAAAATAATTTATGAGTGGATGCTTCCTTAAATACAGATTTGGAGCCTCAGATGAATAATTGTGAGGAAATAGATCCTTCTGTTCAGATCACTGAAGTTATCCTGAGAACATAGACCAGGCCCTGCTGCTTAGAATCCGCCAAGGCTGAGGACATGTCTGGAGGACTTGTTTTGCTTTACAAGTCTACATGTAAACGTGAGTCTCAGACACTCACAGTTGAACTCTCTAATTAGCCTTGTAGGTCAGTCTTTAAAGAAAGCGTGTAGCATCCTGCAGGGTGAAAGGCATCCTGTGTGTTTGTTTGCTGAGGGTCAGAGGGTCAGTGCTTTTGTGGCAGTTGGGTGGACTTGGCTCACTTCTCCGGGGAAAGATAAGAGGGAGAAGAGGAACTGACATTGATCTCTGGTGATCGCGGTAGCACAAGGCAGCTCCCAAGCTCTAGGATCTTCCTGATGTCCTTGCAATTCACAGAAGGATTTTCCATTTTCAAGCCGAAGGAGTTAGACAAAGAGTCATAGGAAATAAGAAAGGATCTAGCCCATATCTTTAACTTCTGGGAAGTGAAATTGGGAGACCTAAAGTTACATTAAGTCTAAAAGGGGAAATCAGCACTGTTTGCATGCTCTGTCTTCCAGCTCTCTCTTGTTCCCCCAGACTCACCTCAATCTGCCTTCTTGTTCTGGATATATAGTTTGATCTTTGGATTTTAGCCCGTGTTATTGATTTAACTTAGGAATAGTTTCTTTCTCTTCTGCTTCTTTCCAAATCCTTCTCAGTCTTGCAGTGTTAGCCCCTTACCTCTCCATGAGGTAGCAATCTCCCCTTCTCTGTTCCCGTGAAGCTCTAAACTGTAACTTCATACTTAGCACTTGTTTCAGTCAGTATTTCACAAATATTTCATCCTGACTTTGTAAACATACCAGTTTCTGTGCATGTGTGTGTGTGTGTGTGTGTGTGTGTGTGTGTGTGTGTATGTGTGTGTGTTTTCTCACTAGATGAGGAAATCTGAAGACAGATACTGAGTCTTACTGTTTTAGGATCCTACTGAAAAACCTTGAGCAATAGAGAATATCGTAAATTTTTTAAAGGAAAAATATCTGTGTACAAATGTATGTGTTGGAAGAAAAAAATCTATAATTGATCATCTGTCGTATACTTTCTAACATTAACATTTCCTGAATAGATCTTTTGTTTGATGTTAGAATTAGATCAACTAATTTTCGTAGAACCAAATCAGATCAACTAATTTTAACCAGCTACTATTTAACTTTGATTATATTTATTGCCTTGACTTTCATTTTCTTGTTAGATTCTCTTGGAGGAAGGGAAAGGGAAGTGTAGCTCAATTTTCCCAGTTGGTGGCCCAACATTTTTAAAATTTAACATTTTAAAATTTGTTCCATTCCAGGGTAACAATAGAGATCAAAAGAGAAGATTGTGTGAATTTCAAGGACCTCAAGGACCTTGTATAAGTTAGAGGTTACTTAAATCAGCTTCTAGAAATTGACCATGACATAAAACTTAAGCTTACTAAGTAAAACAATGTAAAAGTAACCTTTGGGAAAATGAATTAGAAGAAGCTGAATTTTTTCTAAAGAGATGCTCAGGCCAATGCCTCTGTGAGTGCCCTGGCTTGGTCATAATCCTGTAGATTGAGGCAGCATCACTGGTCCTGTCATCAGCTCATCCTTTGACACTGTGACTTAACCACTGTACCCCACATACAAGCTCTCTGACTTATCCAACGCACTGAATATGCAAGAAAAACTAAAGAAGAATGTCTGAATCATTGACTCAAATGAGAGCAGTGTTGCTATTTCATTCATCTATCAACTAAATTATAGATCTATCCCTTTCCTTCTTTACTTTCCTCTCTCTCTTTCTCTCTCTCTCTCTCTCTCTCTCTCTCTCTCTCTCTCTCTCTCTCTCTCTCTCTCTCTCTTTTCACAGTGCTGGAAATCAAATCTAGGGCCTTCTGGATGCTAGGCAAGCACTCTATCACTCAGTTATCCTCAGCCTCAAGTTATATTTTTCATTTTTTTGGAGCAGACTTCCCATAGCTTGTGTGTGAGTGTGTGTGTGTGTGTGTGTGTGTGGTGCCAGAGACTGCAGAACTTCACATATGCTGAATAAGCTCTGTACCACTAACTATTCTCCACCATAGTTTGCATTTACTTTTTCGTTTTTGAAAGTACTAGGGATTGAACCCAGGGCTTTTGCATTGAGGTATATCTCAGGCCCTTTTTGCACTTTTTGTTTTGACACAGGGGCTCACTAAATTGCGCAGGTGATCCTCTTGCCTTACCCTCCCAGAGTGCCGGGGTCCCAGGTGTTCACCACCCTGCACTTTACTTTTAAGTAAAATATATATTCACCATAAAATAAATGACAGTCTCTGCTGGAAATTACCTATGTTTTTAGATGCATTCTCCTCACGTGAGTTTTGAAAGTCTCTTTCTAAAAGCATTGTCCAGTTAATGATTGATGCGAGCAATGTTTTCTTACCAAATCAAACCGGCAACTTCCATAGGCAGAAGATCTGGCTTAACCACCCGAATCTCAGAGACACACCCATTTGGTTGCATTACTTTTTAATCAAGTTATGAATCAGGATTGAGAAACTACAGTCAAGCTAATTTGTTTTGTCTCGAACAGCAGGAAGCTCAGGAGACCAACAGATGTATTTAAGATATATTTTTTCAATGGTTTGAATAGCATTTTTAATAACAAAACCGTTTACATTATAATAGCTTATAATCATCTTTTTCGATACAAAATAGATGGAGATCATATTTGTCTCCATATTTGATATTTCTCACCTCTGTGACATATACAATAAAAAGTCCCAGACGTTGTCTGGCTGACTCTTGCAGAGATTTGCACAAGTAAACTAGCCAAGTCAGCTGCTTTCTCTACTTTGAGTGGGATCTGTTAGTTATGAAAGAGTAATACAGACATGATTTTTAAATTAAGCAAATGAATTTGTTCTTCCATTCTCTAGATGTATTTAAAATATATCTCTAGATATATTTAAAGCTTCCAAAGAGAGAAGACCACCTATGGAAGTCATTTGGGGGCACAAGACCTCCTCTTTTCCCTTGCAGAGAATGCAAACAAAAAAGTTGCTTTACTTTGGGACTAAATTTCTCTACCTTGTTAGGGCTGCATGAGACAGTAATCCCTTTTGTGAGGGGCAGCTAAGTTAGGGGCACAGAGAGCTCCATTTGCAGGTAGCAGATCTGAGTCTCAAAGGCCAGCCTCCAGTACAATTTATGCACTAAGGTCTTTGTAACTTTAGCCTCTCTGTAGCCTGACTTTCTAATATTGGGGGTAATGAAGCAGTGCCTATGTCACACAGCTAGCGTATAGATCAAACCAGAACTGTCATCCAGTAAACCAGATCTGCCTGCTTACTCTGCACACTCTCCACACTGAAGAAATATAGAACTGAAATGAGTATAGCCCCTGCCCTCTAACTCCTGTTTTATTATAGGATTCATGGAAGTATGATTTACAAAGTAACATTATGAGAGGTACACATCTGTAATAATACCCACTGGACTG
>NW_022900924.1:48645315-48668267 GCF_012274545.1 Fukomys damarensis | reverse complement strand
AGGGGGAGGGGGAAGGAAGGGATGAAGGAAGGAAGGAAGGAAGGGAAGGAGGGAGGAAAAAATAAACACCTGAGCACAGTGCTAAGCACATAGCAGACACTCAATAAATACTAAATAAAATAGAGGTAACACATAATGTGTTTAAAAATGCATATGACTTTTCCTGCTGGAGAAAATAGAGGAACTAGTATATACATAGATACAAAACTGTGAAATATAAGTTTATGTGTGTTTTATAAGCCACAATGCATACTCCCCAACCTAATGCTTTTATCACACCTCTCCAAACAAATGCATCCCTCTTTGCCAATCAATGTGGTTCTCTCAACACAAATACTCAGGGAAGACTATCACAGGCAGAAACATAGAATATGTTAAAGCTAGAACTGTACATGAGATTCTTAACCAATCATTTTCATCACACTCTTGAAAGTTGGAGTTAGTTTTACATTTTCGAAAACAGTGCCCAGGGGTTACTTCCAGTCCTTTCACTATGGGCCTTTTTGTTAATTCTACCTATATTTCGCTCTCTTCCTCCCTCCAAGTCCCAGGACAAAAATGGTACTAGGGATCGATGACTGATTGACTAACTGATTTGGAACAAGAGTTCCGGAAAGGAAATGGTTTTCAGAGACAGTCGGTTTTTCTCTCAGGCTCTGTTATCGAAAAAGAAAGATTTCAACAGTCCCGTGACACTTTTGTCTGGGACAGCAGTCAGCGTATGTTGCATCCTGGTTCTAAATAATGCTGTGGTTTGTCATGTTTAAGTGACCTCAGTCCCTCACCATCTCGACGCTGTATCAGTTGATGTTCAGACAATTTACAACAGAATTCGCTTTATCGTGATAGTGTTACCTCCTAGGATTATTTATAGTAGTTCTAATATTTTAGTATAAAAGCAACAGCCTCCCAGGCTCTGTAGGAAGGGAACACCATGAAGGACAGATGATTGATATAAGGTGATAGGGAAACTGTCTTCACCACTGGTGGAATTCAGATCATGATTAAACAGCCCATGTGAATTTCAAAACCGCTGGAATGACAGCTCCACAGGATGTCAAGTGGAAAGCAACACTTCGTCTAATTCAAAGATGGACACTCAGAGGCACGGAGAGGGGAGATGTTGTACTTCAGTTTGCTAGCAGGAGCCAGACTTTAACCCTGAATCCGTGACTCTAGGGGATCAAGCTCTTGCTAGGTAAATTATTAAAAATCAAGAATTGCATTAAGCTGTATCTCAGCATGGGACTAGAAGGAAAGATGATGTGTTATGTAACTGGTGAATATTTGTTCATTATCCATTTGGCGCAAGGCACTAATTTAAAATCACATATGTGAGACCTGGACCCAGGTTTCTGGTGTTGGTTCCAGGGTGTTTTTCCCCACTCCCCACTGGCTACTTCATCCACCACCTACTGTGGTGCAGTAACACTGGAGGATATGGTAGCAAGTAGCAAGCAGGAGACAGAAAAATAAGAAACAATTTGGTGTTAAAAAAACACACAAAAATTTGTGAAAGGTATTGAGTAGCCACATTCAGAACTACATGCAAGGAAAGAAAATGATAGAACACTGCAACTTGTTTAGGGTCTATCATATAAATAGTGCTATAGGGTTGTTAGACATGGCAAATATTGTCATGTAGGGGGATTGATTTTAAAATGAAGGTTCAAAAAAGCAAAGTAAACACACCAGTTTTCTAACATGAATTGATTGGATTTAAAGACTTACTTTGTCCAAATTAGGCCAAGGGTAAGGGTGGACAGAAATGTATTTATTTAAATAAATACTGTAAAGAACCAATAGGACAAAAGAAATTTTATACTAAAATACTAAAACCATTTTAAATAATACTGAGAAGTAACGCTACCATGGTAAGGTGAGCTCTGCTGTACATTGTTCGTCTAAACATTCATTGATACGATATCAGACGATCACTGTAGTTTTTTCTATCAGTCTCTGAACTATTATGTTTTCATTGAATGATTCACCTTATGCTGATGTATTTTAACTAGGCAAATATGTAAGTGAATTGAGTGTCTAATTAATGAGAAATGGATGAATTAATTCAATATAAGTAGGTAGCAGTTTAAAACTGCAATATTTCCTTAAAAGGACGTAGAATGATCTGAAAAATGTGCTCTTCCATATTAGCAAGTAAACTCTAAAATATAGGAATATATATAAATATATCAATATATGTAGATATGTACTTAACAGCATATACCTTTAATATTAATATTACACAGTTTATAAAACACACATAGTAGTGTGCAATACTTATATCTACCTGGCAGGGAATACACCAGAATTTTAATAGTGGTTATCTGCAGGTTCCATGATACTTAATTTTATCTTGTTTTATACATCCTATGTTTTCTACTTTTTCAATAATCTTATAGAAACAAAACTATTTATATAATAAATTAATCAAAGTTATCATTTCCAAATATGATGAAACAGTAACTAGGACACATCTGAAAAATTTGCTCAAGTGTTCACATCTTTACCAATAAGCAAATCACTACTAAAATCCAATGCAACAGAGATTAGGAAAGGCATAGGTATTACTAAAACCTTTAAAGAAGATACAAAAAGGGTTAATGAACATTGACACATATTCATCCTCACTGGCATTCAAGGAGATTCACAGTCAAGTAAGAATTGTTTTTCTTTTAGAAAGCAAGAAACACTAATCCTTAAAATGCTATGACACTTATATTCATAGAAATGTGTTTTTTGCCGCCTTTTTGGAGAATAGTTTGATATTGCACACATCTAGTGACTCGAGTCCATAATATTTGACCCAGTACTTTTAGTTATATGAATACTTAAAAAGCAATCATTAATAAGCATTAAAATATTAATATCAATTAATGAGTGTTAATGCATATTCATTAATAAACATATGAATATTTAATTAGCTCTGGTAAGCAACAAAAATTACAAGTATGATTGTAATTTTATTTACTTACAAATGAATGCCCACAGAAACTTTTTACAATAATTCTGGGTGGTGTGATTGCACTTGACTTTTATTTATATGGATTTTTTTCTTCCCTTCCTCTTTATTTAATTTCTATATATGCATCATTTTGCAATCTAAAAATTTTTAAGTGCATGATGAAAAAACAATATAAAGAGAAATGGTTCTACCTCCATATGTTTCCACCTCTATTTCTTTGGACTGCTCAGAGCTCTTCAAAAGGCATTATCTAAATCCAGGAAGTGGCAAAATATTGTTATTATATCTGGAGAGTGGGCTATCTGGAAAATTAGCCGTGCAGTTGCCAGAAATTTGAAGGAAGGATAAACATGGGGGTGGGAGGATAGATGAAGATGTCATCTAGTCATAGGGAACAGTCTTTGTGTGGTTACTAGGGCCAAAATGTACAGAGTTTGATTTTATCCTTTAATATCTGTGTGCATGGCCAATGTCTTTGGAGTAATAGTCGTAGTCCCTAAGTCATATTTTTATGAGAACTAAATAAGATTGATACAAGTAAACTGTTTTGAGAACTGCTTCACCCATGGGAAGTACAGAGAGAGAATTTAAACTCTGTCCACGATTTTACTTTTTATTTGAACATTTATACAAAAACATTATACCTTAAGCACAGCTGTAAGAGTTAACACAGAACTCATTTCCCCTTCTATGCCTATAAGGTTTCACATTTTAAAAGAAATATCTAGCTATTGATCCTAAAATGGATGTGATCTTCTATCTTACTTTGGAATTTAGTGTAAACTGATGAGAAAAATCAATGCTGTGAGTTAATTTAGGGGCCTTCAGTAGCTTCTATAAATGCTCACTCTTTTCACCTGTGTGAGACAGGAGGCGAAGTAAATCACTTAATCCAGGAAAGATCGGTGCCTCAGAAGCTCTCACTGTTCTCTGTTGATCGTCCTTTAACTTAATAGTAGCTGATGTTAAAAGATCTAATTGATTTTGTTTTGCAGCAGGTTGGAAAGTCCCAACATTTCTTAACTTTCACACATGATCTAAAAACCTCAATCTTTTTTTTTTTTTAACTATTACAGGTTTGCCATGCTGCCAGTTTTCCCTTTTGATAAACAATTATTCGGGTTTTGAGATACTGAGCTTGCATAAAAGACTTTTTTTTAAATCTCTCCTGTTTTAATTAGGTACAGTGTTTTTATTGTTACAGGAAAGATTTCTCTGTGAAATAAATGTATGCCTTGTAGTAAACTTTAGGAAAGAATCTACTGTTCAAATTTCTATTTTTTTCCCTTAGCACTATGAGATGATAGCAAAATCTATAGTGAAGGTTTAAATTTTTAAAATATCCTAGTAATAGGCACATTGCTGTTAATCCCCCTCAAAAGATCCCCCCTCCCTTTCAACACAAAAATTATCTCAGCATTTTTTCCACTTTCTGAAGCAGTTCTGGAAACACTCTTTCATGAGTGTCTTTTGGAGGTGTGATAAAAAATACAGTGAATGCTGCTGACCAGGAAAGGCAGCCTCACGAAGACAGTGTGGTTTATACTCACCTGCCTTAGACATCATATCTGTCACTGTGTGACTTCTGGCTCTTTCCAGAAGTCAAACATGATCACTGAAGGTAAACATTTAAATCCACTCAGGACATCACAGTGGAAGTGGCAGGGTAACTAAAGACATTTGCTAAAAAGGGTTTCCAGAACTGGATCAGAAAATGGAAACAGTTATAGGATAAATGTGCTCAAAGCATGGAGGAGTATTCTGAAGGCAATAAATAGCAGTATGTCTTTTACTGTAATACATTCTTCTCTCACTTACAGATTCACTATATTTTCAATCATACCTCATAACCTGTTGAATTGAACTTCTACTCATTGAGTTTTTAGGGCCGGGGATTTAGCTCAGTGGTTCCACCTCCTGCTTCTCAAGTGCAAGGTCCTAAGTTTGGTCCCCAGTATCAAAAAACAAAGCAAAACAAAAAAACACATTGAGCTTTTTAGACACTATGTGTGGTATGAAGAGAAACATACTTTGACTGCAAAAAATTTCATGGTCTACTGGAAGACTACTGGAACACAGACAAGTGTACAGCTTTTTGCATTGAAAGATATACTTTTCTTATTGAATCTATAAACATTTAAAATAAGATTTAACTGCAACTGGAGAAGTCCTTCTAAGGCAGCTTTAACTGAACCTGAAAATGTTTGACTGTATCAGGTAGGGAATGAAGGCATCCAGACCTGAAGCACCAGAGAGAGCAGGACAGAAGTAGGCAGAGGAGGCCAGCTTGGAGGGAGCAGGTAAAACACAGGGGAGAAGAAATGCCATTGTCTGAAGCCCAATATTAAAGGGCTTTGGATGTCTGCCTTAGTTGGTTTTCTCCCATTTGGCTTTGTGGGTGGCACTGTGACAAGGGAAATGATAAAAGTAGTTCTTCAGGAAAGATAAGATGAGGAGGAGGAGGAGACTCTAGAAAGGAGAAGAGAAAAAAGAAACATTGTTCCATATTCCTTTCTCTAGCACACTTCCCCGGGTGCACCTTTGGTTAAAGCAAAGCAGGGCTTAAATTTTTAGAACTTGCTTCACTGTGTCAACTGTTGCTACATAAACAAGTTGTTAATATTTTGCTCCCTTTGATAAATAATTACTTAATCCTAGCCCAAATCATTCAAGCTGTGGGCCCCGTCAAAATTCATATCTCTTTCAATTTAATAGAACTAATGTTGGGAGGGATCCCGTTATCTCCTTTGCTCAGCGTCCCCAAACCTGAGCGTTCTCCTTCCTTTGCACCTACTTGCACCCACTGAGAACAGGTACAGACTCACAGGCACAAAATTGCTTCCATGTTTTACATTATTTCATCTTCAGCTCTGCATGGTGCGGGCTCAGGACTTCAAACACATAACTTCTATGAGCCAATACACTTGCTTAAATTTCTTACATAAAGATAGAAAATGGAGACACTGGAATTTGGAATATGATGAAGATGGCACCAGTTTTAGTCACTTTCCCTTCTCCAAGACAAAATATCTGAGACCCACCACTTAAAGGCCTAGAGATTTGGTCTGGCTCTTGGTTTCAGTCCATGGTTAGCTGATTCCAAGGCAGAGTGAGCTTGGAGAAAAGCCGTTCAACCCATGGCAGACAGGAAGCAGAGGGACAGAGAAAGAAGGAGCCCCTGGGCCATGCCTCTAACCAGGCCCCTAACCGCAGATCCTCTGCAGATTAGTGAGTAGATCAATGCACTGGAGAACACAGTG
Source organism: Fukomys damarensis (assembly GCF_012274545.1). Lineage (NCBI taxonomy): Eukaryota > Metazoa > Chordata > Mammalia > Rodentia > Bathyergidae > Fukomys > Fukomys damarensis. Next base: position 48,662,042 of record NW_022900924.1, on the reverse strand, counting down.
CCCTGTAAGCCAAGCGTCTTCCACACGAAGGAGACTTTGAGGGGCTATTTTAGATGCAAACTATAACAGCATCCCAAAATAGAGAAACGTATTTCATTCAATATATGATGAAGATTATTTATTTATTTGGGGTGTTGGGGATCCTCCTTTGTTCTTCCCACAAATATGAATTCTGGAAAATTGAAAGATTTGCCTATGGAAATTTTATAAATATACTACCACGATATTGCAATATATTTGCTGTACTTTATGCTATCGGACAGGGGAAGGTCTTTCGAACTATCTGAAAACCGATAATTTGTTCAGGAAAAGAAATGATACTTTTGACTACGGAAAGATTAGCATTTTGCACCAAAATATTCCCCATGCTACTATATGGAAATTTGAAAAAATAAACACACAGAGAGAAAATATTCCAGGCGCTATGATAAGGAATCAAGTAACTGTTATGGAGGACATTCAACAAAATAGGAGGATTCTGCAATTTCTCGGAAGCTTGTAGTGTATGTGCTTCCTTGTCTACAGCATCTACTCCAGAGCTGTGGATTTACAGCAATGACATTTGTGACCAGGGGCGGCACTTACCCCCTACAGCTGCAAGGTGGCTAGGGAAATGGCCGGGGAGGGAAAGCTGGGAGCTGTAAGAACAGTTGTTCGGAATCCTGAGGACTTAGGAGAGCCACTGAAGATATTCGAGTTTGTTCATTTTTTTCTGAAAAATTGGGATAGCAATATTGAGGTGTGTCTCCAGGTTGTGCAGAAAATGAGTGTACTTGCTAAGACCTTGGGGTGCACAGATGAGCGATTGTGTGTGCTGAGTGCTTCTTCGTAATCTCCCACTTCAATACTACGCGAGTCTCGAGTCAGGCACTCACAATACATTTATTCTGAAACCAAATATTATCTGACACACTTTAATTAGCTCTTGTATGCAAATCTTTGTGCTAAGTTCAAATTTATATGGTCTGTTTGCTAATTTTGCTTTGGGAGGATGTTTTAAATTTGAAGCAAAACAAAAGACATTCACTAAAAGAAAAAAAAATGCTTTTTATCCCTAGTAAAACGCTTTTGGTTCTTTCTGTCATTTAATTATCTAATCTCTGCAGCCTGACGACTTCATTTGTCCAGCACGGAGACTATAAAAGTGAGGGACCAAGGTCAGATGAACATAAGGGAAATAAAAGCAATACTCTAAATCACTGCTCCGAATGCTGAAAGACACAAATTCTGATTCTTGTAATGGTCTTTAGAAATCACTTTGTTCTGCCCTTCATTTCACAAAGGAAGAATCTGAATCCAGAGTGGTTAAGTAACTTACCCCTGGGGCACAGAGCTGGTTAGCTACAGGCAGAACTGGGAACGCAGCCGGTATCTCCAAGCTCCCAGTGCAATGATCTTTTCCTCACCTACCCGAAGTTCTCAAGTAGCTATGGTCCATACCTTGTCTTAGATTTTTGTCTGGAATCTTGATTACACTGAGACCATGATCACATTGTTTGTGCTGAGATGATACATAGAAGGAATTTGACTTTTTCATCCAGAAATCCTGGGGGAATCTTGACTCTGTGAAAGATAAAGCCAGCTCGCGCATTGATTGTATACTATTGAAAGTTGAAACCTTCAGTTCTAAATGTAGGGGTTCAAATGGTTACGTGATCCCATGAGTATAAAAAACAACTTGATACAGGAATGGCTTTCTGGGCAGTTCTGCTAACTCTGGAGCATTGATTGATTCCTAGGTGTGAGTCACGCAGGACTGCCTACTACGCTGGAAAAAATACAATCGTGGGGCTTGCAACACCAGAGAGTCTGATTCGGTAGAGGTGGTGCCAGGACCACATAGCTGTTTTTAAATAGCGCCTTGTATGATTCTCAGATTCATTAGCGTTTTCGAACCCCTGGAACGGAGAGGATGGCTTTAAGGAAGTAATGCTGTGCTTTCCACTGTTCACCCCTAAACTGTCAGTGGGTATAGAATTGAAACACTTCCTACCAAGGCTTATTTTGATGTTTTTATGGGGTTTTTTATTTTTATTTTGTTTTGTTTTTGCTTTACAGCCAGCACCTGTTTGGTTAATTTCATGCAGCAATGGAGGTAATTCTTCCTCATATTTGAGCAAAGAAATGAATGTTTTGTGTAGTATGAGTTTGCATTGTTATACTAATATCATATTCTTAGGTACTTGAGAACAAATTGCATTATGGGAGGTTTTTGTTAAGATAAAAGAAGTAGCATTATTGCCCATAATCTAGGAGACTTAAAATAACTTTCGACCCAGTGACTTCCCCATCCTCTATGTACATGCATTTTATAAATGCTAAAGTAGGAGTAAAAAGGAGTCAAATTCAAAGTCATGAGAATATTTGTAAATTATTTCTGAACTTTCTATACTAAAGTATTATGTCTTATAATTTTCCTCTAATCATATCTGCAAAATTTTAAAAGAAATCTAAATATTCATTTATAGTAATCTTAGCTAGTTACAATTTTTAAGCAGAATAAAGGAGGCTGAGTTCCTGATTAAGTATGGAGATTGATATATAGATATAAATCTAATTGAAGTTTGAATATTCAGCAACAATAAAAGAGTATTTCGGTGAATCACATAACCATCAGGGTACCTTTCATCTTCACTAAATCATGATTACCAATGCTAATTTTTGCAGGACTATTCTTATGTATTTATGTAAATACAATTCTTCAAGGCAAAAGTAATTGATCTCTCATGCTTTAAGATACGTTCTATTAATTATTTAAATAGATGCATCATTTAAACAATCAAGTTTACTACCTATTTACAGGACCTAATATTTTCTTTGAGCCTTAATAAAAGCTGAGTATAATAAAGTAGATAAACTATTCACATAGAGAAAAATTTTTTCTTGTAAGAGAAGGGCTTATTTCCCAGGATTTGTATTTTTTAAACATACTATGGAAGTTTATTTGTTTTTCAGGTTAGTAGGACAAATCATTTAAACTGTGATTGCAACTTGCTTTTTAAAAGCTCAAGTGGCTTAAATTGACAATTTTTGTTATGAAGCCACTGACATTTTTTGAAGAAAATGGCTTGAATGCCTTTCAGCTATCAGACAGTATGGTTTAATTTTTATAATGAGAAAATATAACCATGTATTAGAATATTTTCCCTGAGTTTCTAACTTTGTACAATCGTTCATGAAACCTCAAAACTAGATTTAAAATTTCTTTAAAGCTTTCCAAAAAGTTTCCCTAAAGTTTTACTTTTCAGTTGCAAAGTGTGAAATAACTTTCTGCATTGGCTTCAGGAAGTCTTGGTGGTGTGGTAGGTAGGTTTGTTTGGGGAGATTTTGTTTTGTTTCTAGGAGAAAGTGCACTTTCCTATAAAAGAGACAGGGAAAGCTTTACCTGTCTCTCTTCTGTTTTTTTTTTTTCTTTCTTTCTTTTTCTTTTAAAGATTGGTGATAAGGAATTCTAACTACTTAATGAGATGGGAGAGGCCTCTCTCCATTGGAGTGGAGGAGTCCAGGTGGAAGTTGATGGATTGGACAGGTAAAGAGAAGAGTCCCGCCCCGCATGCCTATAGTAGGATATATATGAGGGATCCTTAAAGTATGTACACACAGTGAAAGAGACAGAGGCCCTGAGTCCTGTGGTCTTCTTAGTAAATTCATATTGTGAGGGTCTCAGAGGGGTGGGGGGGGCTGGCAAAACCCTGGACCCAGAAGAGAGGACAGCAGCACTGACCAATCTCACAGCTAACATGTTGTACTTGGAAAACAATGCCCAGACTCAATTTAGTGAGGTAAGGATTTTGGATTTTAGCATTCCATTTCGAGATGTGATTTCATTTTTAGTTTTTTTTAATAAAAATTTGCATATGTGTGGTTCTTGGTCACCCCACATAATGTTTTCGCAAGTTATATATAGGAATGTACTTTTCTTGCTTAATGTTTTCTGTAGTGCTTTGAGATTTTTTTCTTTCCTTCTTTCTTTCTTTCTTTCTTTCTTTCTTTCTTTCTTTCTTTCTTTCTTCTTTTAAGTCGGAGATGAAACTGTGGGCGAAAAGGGAAAAAAATTCTGGGAAATATGCTTTATTTACAGAAAGTCAATATTCAGGAGTTTAAAAATCATTTTTTTCTAAGAACAGCCTGAGATAGCAGATCGCATTCTGCTAGATACATTGAAATGACTCCTCTGATGGGTATTCAGGTACTGCAGAGATAAACTAGCTGACCTGACTGTCTTCATTTCTCGGTTGTGTTCTATATGCAGACTTTATCCTAAAAACCAATGAAGATTTTTTTCCCCAAAATAACCAGGTGATATTTTTAAAGGTCATCTTCATTTTCATTTATATCAACCCAGAGACTAACTTCAATTCTGAAGACACTATAGTACTGTCCTTAGCGTCTGGCAATAGACTTGGGGTATTTACTGTATAAAGACAAAATTACATTAGAGCAATGCATTATTAAATATTTATGCATGCATATATGTAAATGTATAGTACCCTTCAGGATTTTAGTTTAGGAATGGGTGATCTTCTGTTTGCTTCTTAACAAGTTTGACTTAGGGATTTAAATCACTGGGCAAAGGGATATGGGAGGGGGAGACTCCTGAAGAGACTGTAAGACTTTGAGGAAGTTTTTTTAGTTTGAGGGAGGTCTAACAACAATATTAGTTTACATTCCACAGAATAGGGCAGCTGTGTTGACACTAATCAGATAGGGAGAGACTGGTTGTGGAGACAGGGAACTCAGTGTTTGGGATGAAAATGCGTGCAGGTGAATGTTTGGAAAAGTGTGTGAGAGGACTTGATTCAAGCTTCTTAAAAATCAAAACAAAATGCATTGTACTCCTAGTGCAAACCGCAAAAGGCAACAAAGCCAGGCCGGCACTGTCACATTGACCATGCTATTGTCTAGACACCGAACTGTGCAAACATAACAGGGGAAATATCGGGTTCTCCAGAGAAGGAAAAGGAAGCACCTATTTTCCTTTAAGACGCTCAAGCAGTCTTGCTTGTCCTCAGTAGAGAAACTTGAGTTTCTAGTTTTGCTTTAATATTGAAAGTTAGCTTTTAAAAGTTAGCAAGCAAATTTAAAGCAGAGGTAACTTCATGATTATCTTCTTGTAGTTCTGTTGGATCTGATTTCGTGCAGTTCCAGTCACAAAGTAATGATCCATCTGTCTGAGCACACCTGACTGTCTGTCTGTCTGTCTTTGTTCATGATCTATTTCACCTAGTGTTTACATGCAGCTTAAGAGTTGACTATGTGAGTCGAAGAGAAAGTTGGTTCAGAGATGTACATAAGAAAGTTACAAAACTGGTATAAAGTAGAAAGAAATGATTGAGGGAAATACATTGTTACAAAAGAAAAGAACTTCATAAACACAGATTGTGGACCTTTGTTTGACTTTTTGTTTTTATGTGAAAACAAAGTAGTCATTTTGTGTGTGAGAATATAATGAAAACAAAAATGCCTGTGTATTGGTTCGCATTTTTTAAAAAAATGTTAGGTAAATGTGTGGCCAGGAGATGGAAAGCAGTGCTTCTCTGTCTGCTACTACATGCTGCTAAGGGTGCCCAGAAGATTATGAAAGAATATGGCTGAACTTTTCTATCTTCCTGTGTCTTTTTGCACATTTGCTTCCTGACTTTCATTTCCTTCCACTAGTCTGTATATTCTGAGATAACTTCAAGGCAACATTTTTGCTCTATCGCCTAAGAACAACTTTCTTTTCTGTATAGGAATACGCACTACTATCTAGTCTTCTAGACATGAAGTTGTACATATGAGTAAATGAGATGCCTGGCACCGCATGCCTCTGAGAAGCCTGAAATGAAATACATAATTTTTAGCAGCTTGGAATTCATGTTTATTAGTCCATTGATACATAAATGGCTAGTAGTGGCATACAAGAATTATTAAAATTGAACAGACTATTAACAGTAGGCTTAGAACTTCCAATGAGAATGAACACTGTTTTAAAACTAATGTATATTCTCCGACTTCAATTAAGTTTTAATGTAATTTGCTGGGAATTTCTTTGAGGCGATAACTCAAAAAACAATAAAAGAACGATGTCCGTTTTCTACAACTTTCCAGTTACATTTTCCCTCAAGCAGAACTAGATTTCGGGAAGCTGTTAATGAACGGGAAAGGGTCCGGAAGGGAGGAGAAAATGGGCAAGATGAGACAGGCACAGCTTAAGGTTCTACCCGAGTTACAGTGGAGAGGCTTCACGCAAGTGCCACTACCCAGTGCTAGGTTCACAATGACACAGCCTCTGGGACAGATCTCAGACAGGGAGAAAGAGAGATCAAATGATGATGATGATGATGAAAGAAAAGAAAAAGAAGGAAGAAAGAAACATCTACACAAATTTTTATTTGGACTTTTTTGCCAAAATATTAGATTGGATTGGGTGGTCATGGTGGTGGTGCTGGTGGTGGTGGTGTTGTGTGTGTGTGTGTGTGTGTGTGTGTGAGAGAGAGAGAGAGAGAGAGAGAGAGAGAGAGGGAGGGAGGGAGAGAGGGAGAGAGGGAGAGAGGGAGTGTCTTCAACTCCATTTTAGAAAGAGATGTTTGCTAAAATCTCCCATCTGGGTTTTGGATGAAGAAGGAAAGTTACTTGATAAATGATTTATTTGATACTAAATGTAAGTCAAGATTCCTATACTGAAACGTCATTTTACAAATCAGAGTTCATGATTTTCTTTCTATAACTAAGGGTATTATATGCATATGATTGAGTTCTACTTATTAATATTTTCTCTGTAATATGAACGAGAGGTCGAATATACTCTTTAAAAGGCTATTGTGATTCATGGCAGTTGCTCCAAGAGTTTCCTTGAAAAACTGCCGTTCAAAGCTAGCTGGATGCAAGAAGAAAGTGCCGAGGGCGCTGTATGAGCTCCGAGTCCTGGTCATTGCCATTTAATTGACTGTTGGCCTGAATGGTCAAGAGAAATAGTCTTTCCTGATCCGTTACTGTACTATTTTAAGTGAGGGTGATTTTTCTCTTCATAGTTAACAAATCTATCATCTTAAGTTTCCCTGTGTTGTGCTTCTGAGACATCTGTTTAGGGCCCCCCCACCCCACCACCTGGGGAAAGAGACAGGTGGGCAAGAAGCAGAAGCTACAGGTTGAGTTCCGGTGTCAGCCAGGCTGTGTACCTTGCTCCGTACTGCGGCCTTAGACTGCAGGGCTCTGTTTTCCGATTGGCTGCCCTCAAGCCCAGAGGGGACTGGGAGAAAGAGATCTTAGATCGCAGATCATAGTCATACCTTCTTTCACTACTATTGGAAAAATGATTTGGTGATAATAAATCACTTGTCCTTTATCTAGATAAGGGAAGCATGTTTGGTTCGGTTTGTTTTTTTAGAAAAGCAATGATCCTCAACAGGGTGTGGGGTATATGGTAGGGACCGTGAGGGAATGTCTACATTACTCGTAGCAACCCAAAAACTCCTGGTTGCCCTTTCATCATGCTACATACATTTTTTAACACTCTATTACTTTTAGATGTGTCCTGCCTGCTATGTGGGTATATATCTGAGGTTAACAGATGTTGTTTATCAGGCAAAGATTTAGGTTAAATGACTGAGAAATGTGTTCCCATAAATGCACTCTAGTTCTCCTTTATGTGCATATGATTGTTTTGGGTGAGGGCTGGCTGGCAGGAGAGAGGGCCACAGGTAAAAACCTTCCCTTCATTTTGCAATTATCAAACTAAACTTTACCTTTTCTCCTGTCAAATATTTTTTAACCTGTAATTATTTTGTTAAAAGATAGGGAAGAATCAGCACAGATAACAACATGTTGCTTCAGTGAAAAACAACTCAGTTTTGTAACATCTCTAAAAATTTTATGCTTTATGAAGACCAAAATTTTCCAAGCCCAGTTGACAGTTGACTCTCAGTTTTCTTTTGACATGTGATGAGGAAAAGGACAGATGCCTGATACAGTGTAATTATCCAGTACCAACCTGAAGAAGCATGTGTAGGGTCCCCAGTAGTGTAGAACATTTGGATCTGGAAACAAAACTGAAATACCAAGGTAAGACAATCAATCCAAAATTAATCTTATTCCTAATCTTCTCTTCAGAAGATAATTTGGAGACACAAGATCATAGGGAAATGAGGTTTGTTTAAAGTACTACTTCTCTAAGCATTCTGTAGCTTTCACTTATACTCTGTGGTTGAGAGTTCTGTTTTGAAAATATTTATTAAAAGTAGTACTGAGAAGAGACATAATTTAGAAAAACGACTGATTCATTCTTAAAGGTTAAACAACAGCACGTATGTCATAGAAGATAGAATCTAAAATTGAGTAAAGTACTTCCTACACTGAGAAGTTTAGAGTCAGGAATGAGCCAGTTATACCTTCACCTACAGATATAGTACAGGTCAGGTCTGAAATGCTGCATCAAAGGAGTGAGCCTGACAATATAGAGAGGCCAAGGGACAAAAAGTCCCTAGTTAGGAGGCTCAAGGAAGTTAACGAAGATATCTAAGATGTGGCTGCATTTGCAAAGAGAGGCAGAACTTTCCAAGTCCCAAGAATTTAGCAGCCAAGGAGGATCTCAGGTGAAGAAATAACCAATGAAGACACAGAGGTAAGAGTGATAGCTGGTATACTCAGAACTGTCAGGTAGCTCAGAGAGAGCTGACTGTATGAGGTGGTTAGGAAATAAAATTGGAAATGTAAAATATAGTGGTTCAAAGGGTCATAACACTTAGAGGAGAGTGTGTTTAATATAGCAGCAATGACAAGTCATAGATGGCTTCTAAAAGGAGTGGTTCAACAGAAGCTCTGCTAGAGAGCTCTTGGGGAGGACAAATGGCTTCGCTCAGCATGGCTTAGAAGTACAAAAAGGCCTTTCTGTGCATGGCACATTGGTCACTACTGTGTAAGTGCATCAATCACGTCTCTGGAACCTTTAGAAGAATAAAAATGGGGTGGTTTTAAGGTCTCATATATTCATGGTCCACAGTTCTCTTTAATAGCTGTGGTCCCTGCCACAGATAAGTTGGGGACTCTTCCTCTTAGATTAACAATATTTATACCAACTGTTCCTGCCTAGTTATTAATAATACCTCTTTTCACTTTAAAAATATCCCTTTTGGAAAATAAACTATAGGCTACTCTGAATATAAAGACTTAATTCTTTGTTTCATTCTTTTTTCCAGTATTTCATCCCAACATGTGAAAGTAGTATACATTTTCATGTAAACCAGATACAATGATTTTGGTATGCCAGCAGATTATTTTTGTTTGTTTGTTTGTTTCTGTTTGTTTGTTTTAAGACAGGGTCTCACTATGTAGTTGAGACTGACCTGGAACTCACTATGCAGCCCGCTGGTCTTGTCAAGTCCCAAGAATTTAGCAGCCAAGGAGGATCTCAGGTGAAGAAATAACCAATGAAGACACAGAGGTAAGAGTGATAGCTGGTATACTCAGAACTGTCAGGTAGCTCAGAGAGAGCTGACTGTATGAGGTGGTTAGGAAATAAAATTGGAAATGTAAAATATAGTGGTTCAAAGGGTCATAACACTTAGAGGAGAGTGTGTTTAATATAGCAGCAATGACAAGTCATAGATGGCTTCTAAAAGGAGTGGTTCAACAGAAGCTCTGCTAGAGAGCTCTTGGGGAGGACAAATGGCTTCGCTCAGCATGGCTTAGAAGTACAAAAAGGCCTTTCTGTGCATGGCACATTGGTCACTACTGTGTAAGTGCATCAATCACGTCTCTGGAACCTTTAGAAGAATAAAAATGGGGTGGTTTTAAGGTCTCATATATTCATGGTCCACAGTTCTCTTTAATAGCTGTGGTCCCTGCCACAGATAAGTTGGGGACTCTTCCTCTTAGATTAACAATATTTATACCAACTGTTCCTGCCTAGTTATTAATAATACCTCTTTTCACTTTAAAAATATCCCTTTTGGAAAATAAACTATAGGCTACTCTGAATATAAAGACTTAATTCTTTGTTTCATTCTTTTTTCCAGTATTTCATCCCAACATGTGAAAGTAGTATACATTTTCATGTAAACCAGATACAATGATTTTGGTATGCCAGCAGATTATTTTTGTTTGTTTGTTTGTTTCTGTTTGTTTGTTTTAAGACAGGGTCTCACTATGTAGTTGAGACTGACCTGGAACTCACTATGCAGCCCAGGCTGGTCTTGAACTCACAGCAATCCTCCTGTCTCAGCCTACCAAGTGCTGGGATTACAGGCATGCGCCACCACGCCTGGCTAAACCAGATTATTTTCTCCACTAAATGAAACATTTCCTTATAACTTAATTAAAGAAATTGAGATCCAGTTAAGTTCAGTCATGGAAATAAACATCACAAGGAAAGCAAGAATTAGTAAGTTGTAACCATGAACCTCTGAAAATTCACCAGCCTAGGAAATACATAAAGTACTCATAAGGGATTCTAGTAGAAAACAAGATTGGTAAGAGCCACCAACATTTCTCTAAGAAAGAAACAGAGTTTATTTATGATGAGAATGATATTTCATGTGCTTAGAAGACCAGAATTTAGCCAAGAACTAAAAAGATAAAGGCCATTCTGTGCAGATGGTAGAAAGTTAGTGAAAATACAAGGAAGAATTGCGCCAGACTAGATGAAGGAGCATGGTATATTGGTTTGAAAAGACAATGTATTACGTTAATTTAAACACTGGTATGCATTTAATATTTATGTCAAGGTAGAAAGCTTTCCTAGAAACAGCAAGAAAGATGGTAGAGGCCTTGGTAGAGGCCTTTATCTCATTAAGAACTAGTAGGACTTTGGTGGGTTTTGAAAGCACGGACAGTGTTCAGAACTTGAAGTTCAAAACTTTGACTCTATTCTCCAAGAGAAAGAAAGAACATACTCTAGAGAGGGAAAAGAGTTAGCTCAAATAATGGGTTGGACTGGGAGAACTTGAGGATGACCTCTTTCAGCTCTTTAGACCTGAATAGAGAGAGATTGATGCCTTACCCTCTCCAGAACATTGGTGATCACATTTTAAAATTCACCAAAGGTAGGAATAAAATTCAGATTGATTCTCTATGCTAATTAGGAGTTCATTTTACTTATTAAATAGTCATCTTAAATCTAATACAAGAGAACTTTTTCTGGTCACTGCTCTCAATGCAAAGACGGAGAGAATGTGTTAAGTATGACACTTATTCAAAATGAGAATCTAAACTGGAAAATAATAGAACAGAACAAAATACAGAACTGTCATTTACAAAGGCAAACCACTCAGAAATCAAATTAAACAGAACAACAATGTAAAAGCTGAATATCACAAAGGACACATAAACTTTTCTGGTTTGATTTTGGAACAGGATTACACATTTAAGATAATATTTAAAGACAAATACTGAGAATAGACATAACTTTACCTACATGAATAACCTCTCCTTCAACACCCTCCACCATCACTTTCACCTCACCCAAGAAGAAGATGTGGGCAACCGAACAGGACAATAGTAGGCAGGAATGGGGCAGAGGACAGTAGCCCTTGGGTAGATAGGTGGTAGCGAGGGATGTGTTGACTTGAATTAAAGGCAAAGAAAGTGGTTAGGAAGGGGAAATGAACCCCATCAGAAGTGGGGAGACATCAGTGTGTACCTCATTTCTCTTTTTCTTACTAAGCATCTTCTCCACTTGCACAGAGCAGATTCTGAAAGTAACCGACCTTAACATATGATTTCCCTGCTCTTAACCCTTTGCAAATATTAGAGGAAATAGCAAAGTTGTAAAATATTTCTGCTTTGCCATACAGCCCACTCTGAAGAAAGGAGTAGTCATGTGGAGTATGTGTAGTCTTTTCAGAAGCACTTGGTACTCCTCCCCCTTTGAGCTGATTATGTAGCGAACCTGTATGAGCAAACATCATTCCTTTCCATTTTTTTTCACCAAAAACAAAAATTCTTGGAAATTGTTTACATCTAAATTTACCTTTTGTCTGTTTGTTTGACAGTGCTTAACTTCATGTACCATGATCTTTAAATGAAGTTGCACTAGTTTCTTCCCCAATGACAAAGTGAAATTGGACTGTTGTGCAGATTTCAACTGAACGGCTTCGGCAGATAATCACAGGTCAATTTAAAATTCGGCAACTGATGCTAAGGTCAAGCACATGTTGGCTCTAGGTAGGCGCAAGAACACCATGCTTTTGGAATGTTAGTGGATATGCCTAGAACATACATTGATGCCCTTATGCAAAATTTCTAATCTGAATTCCATCTCATCTGTGTTTCTTAAATGGAAAAAAAAAAATGTCTTTATGAAAGGAGGAATTTTGAGGCAAGCTGTGGTAGGTTGCCAGAGGCAGGAATTTATGAAACACTCTTGTCAGCTATTCTGGAAACACTACAAAAGAAATAGTTCTACCTTCTTATTGATGCTAAAGCCACTAATAGGTACAGTTTAGTATAATGCCTCCATGAGAATTACCACCCCCCAAAGTGAGCCTGCTTTGGACAGAACTAGGCACAGGCATTTTCTTTTAAGCTTGCGCAAAATACCCAAAGGGTCCACTTCCAATCCAGGCAGTGATCTCTCTTCAGTTTATTCCTTCTCAGATCACAGAGACAATGGGGAATATGCTCTGTTTACTCAAATCGGTCTGGATTAGTGTCACTCTGTTGATGGAATTAGAATTAAAAGGAAAACCATTACCCTCTCAAAGGGTAACATCAGATGTTTGGGAATGGCTTGATTACTTTTAAATAGACCATGGGAGACTGTCACCAGACTAAGGCTAGGCTACATAGGGTGGGTGTACAGCGAGAAATGGTAACACTGGTAAGGGAGGGAGCTCTGCTGAGCCTTGGGCCTGGGAAATTATTTCTTCAATTTCACAAGTGTTTGCAGTGCTGAATAGACTTAAGGAGAGTTTAGAGAGAAGACTCTTTCTACCTACTTTCTACACTTCACCGTCGCCAAACCTAAATATTTAATTCTGGGTCGATTCCTTTATAGCTTGGCTAGGGAAATATTCACTCTTAAAAGTTCTTCAGATCTCCCTACTCATAACTCTGAACTCGACTTCTCTGTGGGTACCAGATACCTCCTCCCTGCCTCTAGACTGAAGGCTGCTGGAGGGAGGAAGATGCTTTGTAGCTATGTGTGTAACCTCTGAATCCCCTGGATAGTTTTCCCCGAATGCCTTGGGTGCAGGCACCCACTGCTGTGGTTTGAAGTGGAATCTTCAGCTACAGATGTGGCATAAATTTAAAAGAAAGGCTGGTTGTAACTGACTTATGCAAAAGAGTAAAGCAATTGCACACATTACACAAGACCTACCCACTGGGATGTTCTGCAAGGAACCAAATCATATAGTTTTCCTCGACGTCTTACAAGACTTTTTTTTTTTTTTTAATGAGCTCACTCTTATTTCCATTATACTTCAAGTGGCCAGAAAGTTCTAAAACACATGGCAGTTCCCTAAGTAAGAAATGACTAGTCTCTAGCAAGTAAATAGTGTAAAGTGTATGCTGCTTTCACATAATTGATTGCCCATCAGGACGGAGAATGTGTTTGATTTGGAGAGGGAACAACTGAACAGATTAGATTTTTATCTTGCATTGCAATCACTTTTTAAAAGTGTTTACTTGCTGCCACATTGTTTTCTTGATTCAGTTTGCCCCTTGCAAGTCTGTAGCTCACCTACGGAGATGTGGGCGGTTTGATCTGGGTGAATAAACTTGATGGTTTGCAAACACTCTCCCTTTTTATTTTCTAGAGTGTTATTACTGAGGGACGCCTGAGAAATCCTGAAGCCATTTTGCTTTTAGACATCATGTCCCAACAATTTTTTTTCCAAAGACACTAATGAGCCGCTCTAATTACTAACCTGATTGATTGATTGTTACTTTTATAGTGGAGTCAACAGAATGCAGTGAATAGGTAAGTGCCTTTTCAGAGTAAGGCAGCCCTTCCACATAGCGGCAAACTTCACTTTTCCATGGCAGTTCAAAGTGACAGCTTAAAAGAAGACTCCAATGCTATGTAAGCCTCCATGTCTAATTACAAAGCATAATAAATCACTGGAAACTTTACCTCTAATATAATAAGGTATGTAGCAATCAGCAACGTATTTGACAAGCAGAAGTGAATTAGAACTCATGAGGTAGTGTTCCTCATTTGCATGCATACAGAATAGTCAGGCCCGACAGTATGGTGCTTGGCTCGTGTTTCAGTTTTCTTCTTGAAAATAAAGGCTTGTGTTTTGGCCTCTGAGTATTATAAAGCCTGGGAAACAGAGTTGTGATTTTAGGTCCCTTCCAGGAAATGCACTCTGTATGTAACTTTGGTTAAAATTTTAGTTCCTCAAAATGTACATTTGTAAGTTGTTAGTTATATCATTACTCTAAACTGAATTTGGGCCAAGTGGGCAGAAAAATCGTGAAAACCAGACAGAGAGGGCCACATTTTGTAGCCTATCCACTAAAAACTACACATCTTGCTCTAAATTTGTTTACAGATGAGACAGTTCCTTTTCAAAGAAACCTGCAGTGGCCAGTAACGACCACCAGTAGAAAGTGAATAATGGTATGACCACCAAGGCTTGGGCTCTCATTGCTGACCCAGAGACATTAGAAACGAAATCTAAACCATAAAGCCAAAGTAAATAAATAAATAAATAAATAACCCCCCCAAAACTAACACTGCCTTGGCACGAAAGTGTGGATGAGTCCACTTTCAGGAAGCAGAAGTTCATTAATAAAACTCCTCGGCTAGGTGTGAGCTACCAAGTCTTACTCACTGCACCATGAGAGACTGGACTGGCTATTCTGCTACTGGTTCCTGTAAGAGCTGACGCTGCAAGCTCAGTTCCCACCTACCAAGACAAAGCAAAACACAAACCAAAAGTCATAGAGATTATCTGGGGATACACTGTAGGGTTTGCCTGCCAGTATTATGCAAAGACATAAATCCAGTTTAGATTTACATTTCCTTCAGGATAAAAAAAAAAAGTAATGCTTGACTCTACTCTAATGCAAAGAATCTTACTGCAAGTGATTTTTACAAAATTTTGAAGTGTGTTGAATTTATGCTTTGAAGGACTGCTGTCTTAGCATCTCCCACATCTCTGACACTGGTCTAGGCACTAGAGATTCAGCAATAAATACTCCAAGAATGACTTCATGTAAATCTTCTTGCCTAGAAGGCTAACATTAAGAAATATGTATGCATATAGTTGACTTCAATTACGATTAAGTGATACAAAGGGAAAAGTGCTATGCAAATGTGAATAGAGGGGAATAATCTATCTAGGGGGGAAGGTTCCCAGAAGATGACGTTGAAGGTGAAGGCTGAACTATGTATTGGGAAAGGAGCTGGGATCTGCCAAAGGCTTGAACCTGAAAGAGTTCACCTTTGAGAAACTGATAGAGGGCCTGTCTGGTACAGGGGGTTTCAAATGCTGTTCCTAGTACCATTTTAAAACTAGGGAGCTTTTATTCTATAAGAACAGAGCCCAAGGGATTCATGTTTGAGAGTGAAATCATCTGATTTGCAGAGGCATTCATGTGCTAGCTTTGAGGATTTGGGTGTCTAATTCTTTCTAGTTGCATGCATTCTCTAAAGAATGGATAAAGTTTTATATGCTGTCTTTAAAAGAAGAAAAAAGATCTTCAGGATTAAAATAAATGTGACTCCCCTGAATGTAACTTTTATATAAAGCTTTCATGCAGACATTTCGGTGACTCCCAGGCACAAGGAATCACAGCAAAGAATACTAAAGTGAGTTACTGAGCTAAATTTACTGGTTTCTCATTCAAGGTCTTGTTCCTACCTTAGGCCAATCACTTAATCTTGTGGAGCTTCAATTTTCTCATTTATAAAACATATGCAAAATATAGGCTAATAATATTCCCTGTCTTACCAGGATTAAGTGAGTTAATACCTGCAAAGCACTTAAATATTATAAGGCACATGAAAAGGATTCAGTAAGAGTGTGCATAGGCCCAGGGTTTTAGCCCAGTGTTCCGCCACCTGCCTTGCAACGACCTGAGTTCCAGCCCCCAAAGACTGTGCATAATAGTAGTAGTAATAGAGAATATTATTTTTATAGAGCATATTAAATATGGACACTAAATAATATTTAAGATTTTATGCTTTTTATTTGTTGTGTTCATCATAATTTCATTAGTAAGGATATGTCTTCCATTTCATGTAATGAATGAAACCATTTTCTGTGATAAAATGGTAATCCCATTAGACTAGACACATATGCTACCAAAGCTATTTTAATAATATTTTAAACTCACTTTAAGAATGAATAAAGCAGGGATGGGGATTTAGCTCAGAGATTCTACCATCTGCCTCGCAAGTGCAAGGGCCCGAGTTCGTCCCCCCAGTATCAAAAACAAACAAACAAACAAACAAGAATGAATAAAGCAGTATTGCTAAGCTTCTAAAGCACAAATATTTGCCATATAGATAACCTAACTTTCATTAAAGATTTTCATTAATAAATACTTTCTTCTCTTAACATTACCATATATACAAAACAGAACAAGTAAAATATTGATTACCAGAGGTTGATGTGTCTATAAAATATCAAATAGAGAAAATGTCCTCAAACATATCTTTGTTTCCACTTTAAAAGATAGCCTTTGGTTTGAATAAACTGAAACTGAATGTTTCTCTCTTATCTCATCATGAATTATTGAACATTAATATATATATTACTAATAATGTATATACTACTAATACTAACACTAATATA
>NW_022900924.1:48632090-48645304 GCF_012274545.1 Fukomys damarensis | reverse complement strand
ATATATATATATATGTATTCTGCTTTCAGTCAAACCTATAATGCATTTCTTTGGCATAAACTGTCGACTTTTTTCAGAATTAGAATTCCTTTCTATTTTTATTTGGTCCATTTTTTAATGATTGGTTAAAAAGGAGAACTTACTAAAGTCATATAATTGAAAATTTATTTTTCCTAAGGCCGGGTGTGGTGGTGCACACCTGTAATCCCAGCATTTGGGAGGCTGAGGCAGGAGAATAGCTGTGAGTTTGAGACCAGCCTGGGCTACATAGTGAATTCCAGGTCAGTCTCAACTACATAGTGAGACCCTGTCTCAAAAAAAAAAAAAATAAAAAGATAAAAATTATTTTTTCCTGAATGAAATTCTACGCATTATAAATTAGCCATATTTGGACCCTGTTTTGTCTTCAGTTTGTTCTTCTACCACTGATGGCAAACCTGGCAGCTGGCTGTTTGTATCATCGAAAGCTCTAGAAGGTTTGCCATCAGGGGTCTTTTCAGTTGTTTGTAGTGTTTGTTGGTACCTTTGTACACCTGATGAGCCAAGTTTGTGTCATGTGTGTCAGCTGGCGTTCGGGGCTTTTAGGAATTTATTTCCCAAGTTATGGTAGCTTGGTCCTTCAGGAATCTTGACATTTTATGTCAGAACATAAAACATTCTAACAAAGTTTCTGCATACTCTCTTTCTAGATCTGTGTGTGAAATGCTTTGTTCTTACACTGTACATTCTAGGGTAGGGGCATATTTCATTTTCAAGCATTCCTTTTTAAGACCCTTTTTATTTATTTTTTCCTCATTGAGTTTATTGGTACATTTTAGGTATACAGTACAGTGACATTCATCATTGGGATCTTGAACCTTTACATGACAGGTCTTGGTTGTCATTTTTTTCCCCTTGTCCCTGCCCTCCCTTCACCCCCTCCTCCCATCCCTATTTACAAATACTTTATTTCCATTTTTTTCATTTTCTTATATTTTTTCCCTTATCACCTTTCCTCTACCCTCCCACTTCCCCTACACCTTTAGCCCTTTTCTTCCCATCTCACATTGTCAATTATATCATTAGGATTTTACAGTTTTTCACACCAGGGAAACTATGCGGTTTTTATACATGTTTTAAGACCATTTTTAAAAGAAAAAGAAGTGAAGTACTTTGACAAAACCTGGTTATGAGAAAAATGTGACGGTAGATGGACTTTACCTCGACATTGTAATACAAATAACTTCTTGACCTTGAGTTACTTGTGTTTAATTCTAGCATAAAATAAACTATCATTTTTGAGATGGGGCAGGTGGCAGGAGACTTAAAAATGACAAGTATTTCTCCCTTAGGCAGTTTGTGTTGAAAATCACTACCTTGCTAATATTTAAGGATGAAAATGTAGCACTGTCTGCTAAAGCATAATTGAATGAATGCTGTCTAAAGCAAGGGTCATAAAGAAAGTGTTTTCTTTTCCCAAGAGAGGCTACATATAGAATGTTCACAAAAGCTCCTCCATGACGCCTGAGGTGAAAGGTTATACCAGCTGAGGAAACAATATGCGGCCTGAAACACTTAGGTTTTCAGGATGTCCAGAGAAATCTGAATAGGAAAAGCGTAGTTGTCTCATGCAACTATTTAGAAAGTAGTCTCAGAGCCTGCCTTTCTGGTTACAGAGCAGTTCGCTGCTTATCAGAACTGGACACATTTTTGTATTACATCCCACCCTTGGTGTCCACAATTCCAACTTACCTTCCAGGAAACAAGTCCTAGTTGGCCAATTACATTCCCCAGGGCCACCCAGCACCTTGGTGGCAGTGATGGGATCTGGACCCCATGTTACTGAGTCCCATTTCACGGTCCTCTTGCATTAGAGGATCCATATAAGAAATAGGTGCTGCTACAGATTCCTAAGCTTCCTAACCTAGCTGTCCTGTCACTAACAGGTTGTAAATATAATTTCTTCCAAATGAAACCCCAGAAAGTTATTGTTCTCAGTAAAATGTGTCTGTTTCCATTAAGGTAAATAAGTTATGATTATATATTCAAACAGTAACCTCTACTATCCCCGATTTAGTTCCTATTCCCATTTTTACTAAGTTGTTTGCCATGTACTATGGGCTATTGTTGCTATGTTGCAATAAACTAGTTAGTACATAGAGTAATAGCCAGAAAAGCCAACTTATAACATCTCTCTTACATGAATTGGTGGAGAGAAAATTAAGGAACATAAATTAAACCTAAATTCCTATTTCCACTGCACTGGTGGAATGACTTGATTGAAATCTTTTTGATCCTAAATTCTTTTATAGGAAAACAATGAAATCACGAACTTCAAGTACAAATCAGGATATTTAATACTGAGCTTTGTGTATAACAGTTATTATTCAGCTTAAGAAAACAAAGTCCTGGTCTATAATATATTCTAATTTTAAGACCATCATAAGAGTATAATCCAAGAAAGGAAAATAACATTCAGCTATATCAATTGTATTCATAGGATATTTTGATGATCAGACAGGAAGAATCTAGTCCTCTATATTACTATTTTAGTTACTAGGCAGCTTCCAAATTGAAGGTAGCTAAAGAAAGAGATCAGTCTACAGATGGCTTTGAGAAAACATTTCAGTGAATTTCCTCCATACTTCAGACCACTCTAAGGGTGGTCTGTGATGAACAGAATCGTGTCCCTGTGTCCTGGGGGCATTTCATCCTTTCTGTGGAAAGATTGACTCATCTGTTCCTAACTTATTCTTGTCCCAACTGGTGGTGGTATTCTAGAGTCCAGCCTCTTCTCCACTATTTCATAGTTCTTTTAATAGGAAATAAAACAACTGCTTTGAATCACAAGAAATCAGTGGTATTTCTTTGGAAAGATTATAGTGTTTATCAGATAAGTTGTGTGTGTGTTTAAATCTTTTATAGTTTGTAGAAGCAAGACTGCCTCCTCTTTCACACATGAATGAATGTTATTCATTCATTATTTGTGTACTTGAAAAAAGTATGCTAAGGTTCTTCTGAGCTCAAGATGGTTAGAAAGGACGGATCTACTTCCTACCTCATTTAAAATGTTCTAATAATCTTTATGCTGGAAGAAACACTTAGGGCATTTGGGGCCTGAGCGAGTCCTTCCAAGGACAGTTTTCGTGGCTAACGTGAAGTGTCATATCCTCATTTCTGTGGCTCTTGTCACTGCCAATGAGCATTACACCAGCAGCCCAGCGTACCATGCTTCCTACCTCTGTGTTGGTGAAACTTGTTTGTGTAACAGTAATGTCATCGGGGACTGTAAAATAGGGGGATGAGCACCCCCATTTCTCCCAGATGCTTCACTCTGGTGGGAAATAAGAGATTGATGTTATTCATGTTGTCCTGACTCAGGGTTGGCTTCGTGGCCCAGCACACTGTATAGCTCGCCCCACCCACAGCCCAGCCTCTGAGCAGACTGCCCGGTGCTTTATGTCCCTACTATCACCGTTTTGAAAGTCTGAAAGATTTATGGGCAAGGGACTCTGCATTTCTGTTTTGCACTGAGCACTCAGCTTATCCTGCTGGTCCTGTCAGCAGCACTGGCTCTTCTCCTCGCTGTGGACCTGCCCTTGGTCTCCAGGCATCCTCTGTCAACACATGCATTGTCTCTTTAAATCAAAGAAGCAAATAATAACCTCTTAAACTAGACATTTTAGAAGTTAACTTTATAGCAACGTTTCCTATGGAAGGTTTCTGACTTACTGATCTTTATAATAAACTTAAGAAAAATGAGTAAATTTATATCATACAATTCTACCTTTGGTGTGTTTCTTGTTTGCAGTCATTGTAAATTTGGTTGTGTTGACTTTTGTTCTCAGTAAAAGAAGACAGCTGAGAATAGTACTTGGGCTCTTTTCCTCTCAAGTGTAGTTTGGGAGGATTTCAGTTTGAAGTGTGTTTTCCTATTCATAACTTGAATAACATGCTGATTTCTTTTTGCCCAATACTGACACATACAACTTATTGTTACACGAACGGAGACATTAGCACGAGGGATAAAATTCTATTAGTGACGAGTAGGACATCTTCCCTGAGACTGTAAAGGTAGATCCATCGGCACCCACGATGCTACCAGTGAGGTGCAGAATGCGATTTCCACTGCTTCAGGTTCCACAGAGTACGTTCAATCTGAACTGCTACCCCAGGGTCTCTTTTGTGATTTCTTGGTAAATAGGATTTCCCTTTCTCTTAAGTCCCCGGAGAATACATGAGTGTTTGCTCACTGGCTTTTAAAACTTGGCCCCAAACTTTTCTCTTTATATATTTTGGGGGGCAAAAATTCAAAGGGCCGGTGTTTCTTTGTTCTCATCCAAGCCCACAATTAGCTGAAGTTCCTTCTCTGTAGCTAGGAGGAGGAGGAGGAAAGGGGTGCCCAACAGTCCTTTTACTGCCTGTGAGAAAGTGCTCAGCCGGTTCCTTTGTCCTTTTTGTCAGGGAAGGCTGCCTCCCTAATTGTACTGCTGTAGGGAAGCACGTGTCTCTGGGAGCATTATCTGATTCCTGCAGAACCTTAAGGAGTGCTTTGTATACTGACCCTTACCTTGAACACAAATATCTTTTCAGTCCCTTTCCAGGCTGTTGCCTCAGGCTCGGATACCTGAGAGCTTTAGCTCAGCCAGGGGTGTGGACGCATTTGTACCAACCTCAGCCTCAGGTTTTATGTTTTGCTTTTTTTTTTCCTCTTCTTTCTTTCTTTCTTTTTCTCCCTTCAGTTGTTTTACCTGCAGTTTTGCTCCACCTGTGGGGAGGGGAGGACGAAGAGGGAGGATGAAGAGGGCTAAGTCAGGGGAGAGGGAAAGCGAGACAAACAGCTGCTCTTGTCAGCATGGGGATAAGTGTAAAGAGATTAATAGTTGTTTGCAGAGCAAGCGGGAGGTGGCATTCAGCACAGGAATGCGAATGCATGAATGCGATGGTACCGGCCTTGACTGTTAACGTTTAGACAGATGCTCTGTGGACTGAATGGAATGGCTCGGTCCGGTTCTCCTCTCTGTGGGGGAGAATTAGTGTGTCCGACAAAATAATTTCATTATTCTTGGAGGCTAAAAGGGAAAGAAATGCTCAGGCTCCCCTTCCTTTGTGGCTTTGTCCTTCATGGTTTTCTTAGCCTGGGTTTCTCAGTTATTTTTCAATCGAAGCTTCTTCATTTCCTTTATAAAATAGGTACCTCTTCTTGCTTTTGACCTCCTTTCCATCTTCCTCGTCTTCCTTAGTTTAAACTTAAGAAGAAAGAAAGAAAAAGTGAAATTTCCATGCTTCAGAAGGGGAAACTGAAGCCTAAGCTGTTTGCACTTTATGGAAAGGTGTTGTTTGGTTAGGGGTTAGGGATGACACCAGGCTGAGTCTGCTGATCAGGCTGCGTGGTGTGGGAACCTGAAAGGAACCCTGGACTTAGAACCAAAGGATTTAACTTAAATTTTATACTTCACCTATTAGCGAGTGTTTGGGCAACTTGCTTCCCTTCTCTAGCAGTGACAGAGTAAATTTGCTTTTTGGGTAAAATGGGAAGAAATCAACTCATTCTTTTCATAAATATTTCACTGGGTACCTATTCTATGCCCAGATCCTTTGGCATAGAAGACATAAAAATCATCTGTCCAATGGTGCTGCATCAGCTTGATGTACTTCTGAATTTATCCATAACAAGTGATATTTATTTTATTAATGTGTGTTCTATTCTAGAAAATAAAGCGGAAGAACAATTTAAAAAATAAACCAGCGTTAGATGATAGACTGGCCTGTTAACTTTTCAAGTATCTAATTGAGGCAGGGTGTGCTGACAAGCGCCTGGAGTTCCAGTTCCTGAAGAGGCCAGGAGGATCACTTGAGGCCAGTAGTTCTGCACTGGCTCAGACAGTACAAGATCCTCGCTCCGTTAGTCAGTCTTAATGAAGCTCTTCCCAGAGATGGTGCAGTTGGTGTCTTGACGCCACTTTTAGAATTATAAGACTAAGAAGAATCTCGATGATGGGTTGGTTTTCCCCTTTATGCAACAATTGGATGCTTAAGTCCCCTTTAAGCTATCAAACAGTCGTCATCATTCTGCATAGGAAAGCACCCCTCGAAAGGAATGACAGATTTTATTTTTAAGGGTTCCTACTGGACTACGGAGAGCCACTCTTTGCCTCGTTTGCGTATAAGCCTGTCCCCTACCGTCACTCACTCTGAGGCTTGTGTGACCCGCGAAGGTCATTACAAAACCCTGCCCGACCTCGCACGGCACCCGCGGGCAGCACACGCTGCTGATTTCAGTTTGCACACGACGCGTTTCACGGCTGTGCAGTGCACGCGCCCCGAAGCCAGGCTCCGCGGCTTCCGTGGCTAACGTTGTGCTCTCGGTGTCCTTGCAGCCGCAGTACACGAACCTGGGGCTCCTGAACAGCATGGACCAGCAGATTCAGAACGGCTCCTCGTCCACCAGCCCCTACAACACGGAGCACGCGCAGAACAGCGTCACGGCGCCCTCGCCCTACGCGCAGCCCAGCTCCACCTTCGACGCCCTCTCGCCGTCGCCTGCGATCCCTTCCAACACCGACTACCCTGGCCCGCACAGCTTCGACGTGTCCTTCCAGCAGTCCAGCACCGCCAAGTCGGCCACCTGGACGGTAAGGTCAGCCCCGCCCGGGCGTCCGCTGGTTCTCTCTCTTCCACTCCAGAGATCCCTGACTCGGGGTGGAGATTCAATTCTTGAGTCACTGAGAGCAAAATGCAGTGGGTTGGGAGAGGTCCTGCCGTCCCTCAGAACCAAAGGCCTACACCCGAGCCAGCTTTTAGCAGTTTCATGCAATGAATTTGCGCCTACTTCACGCTGTCCTGATGACGTCCTTTGAGTGGAATTCTTTTTTTCAGGGAAAAAACAAAACAAAACAAACAGACCACAAACACATTATTTAAATAAGAAGCAATACAACCGCAGGCTATGTGTTTGCAGGCTCCAGCATATGGAGAATTTATCAGTCTCATTACTGTGAAGATGAAAATGTCACATTTAGAAGTGACTGAAAAAATAAAATAATACATTACGAATAAAATATTAAAATAACGAAATAAAATATGATGGAGAACTTAGGGAAATAAAATTTCACTAAGTGCTAATGAGTTTATACACCTAGAGTCTATAACATGAATCATAACTTACAGATGTCGGCAAGTCTATTACATTTAGAAACATTTTTGCTGCTCATCCCCTCAAATAAAAGCTTCTAGAACTACCTATCTGGGGCCTGAACGAGGAAAGATTCTAATTTAAATTGTGGGGAGGGAAAAATCTCTATATAAGTTTTCTGAAACTAAGTGGAGTGTTTTTCAAAAATTGAAAACACTTTCACAGTTATTGTAACATAAATAAAACTCACATATAAGCAGAAAAACCTACAAGGCTTGACAGTTGTTTGGTTGAATATACAAGACCAAAGTTTCATGGCTTGTTTATCGTATAATTTAGTGTCTGCATGGATTATAGAAATGCTTCCAAATGTCACTGTCTTATGGGAAACTTAGGTTTTGAATTGTTTTAAAAATTCTTTTCCTCTTTGGTAAAAGTAATCTTTTGGAAATCAGTTCTATATTTATCTGACACAGAGTGATCTAGTCACTATAGGTTTTAATCCAGGTGTATGGATTTTATTAGACAAACTATCTGTGTAACATTTATTATGTACCTCTACAACTGTACCTCTGCTCCCTCAGTTTGATCTTACCTCTCTGTGATGGACAGTGCTTGTAACTCCTACTGTGGGATCCGGAAAAGCTGAAGAACTTGGAGATGTTTAAGAGACAGCCTTGAAGTTACACAAGCCTATTTCTGATCCCCGCCTTTGCCCATTGGGTTGTAGTCTTTCTTCCTTTTCAATCGTATACATCAGAATGTCTGGAAATTGTCTAAAAATTTACTTTATTTTAGTATTGTCCTTTCATGGTTTGAAAATTCTGTCATGGCTCATAGGTATTTCAACGCTTAAGTCTTAACGTTAACTTCAAGCTTGATCTTTCTCGTACGTGATACTTACCAGTTGTGCCATTTTATTCAGTTTGAGTTGTATTTATAATCATGGATATGGATATGACAGATGAGTAAATTTAAGAGTTTTGGGGCTTTAAATAGCTGGTTGATGGGTCTAAAAGTATTTTGCTAAAGTGTCACCCAAATAACTATTTAATAAATGGTACACATGTGTTAGAGAAGTCATCACCAGTTGAACATTTACTGTCACTCACCTTCAAGGCTGACCGTTACCTGTCTGGTTTACTAAGTCAGCACATCATCCCCATCTGAGGGGATGGTGAGTATTTTTGGCCATTAAATGCACAGTCACGTCCCTTACAACATCGTTTAAAACCTGGGAGGGTGAAGCTTGGTGTAAATCCAGCCTCACGTCAGCCTTCCTCTCTCATCCTTTCTTTTCCATCTCTTCACGCAGACACCTTAAAGTCTTTTTGCAGCTTTGACACAATCCCATACTACCTTTGCTCAGTGCTAATATCTGAGAAACAAACTGTCTTCTGAGAAGGTGCGGGGATTTCAACCAAAATGGTAGATCAGGAAGAAGAGAGAGAATTCTGGTGTAGCACACTGGTGACATTTCCTTACATATGCCAGCAGTCAAGTCAGTACTCTGAAAAAAAATAGAGACCTGGGTACTTAGGTGATGGAAAAGAGCTACTGTCAGAGAGGCAGAAGACTTGGATTCCAGTCTTGGACATCTGTAAGAGTTTAGCTAAGTCACGTCAGCTTCCTAGAACTCAGTATTTCCTCGGGTGAGGATGAGTGTGTGGGGAATGCACTCTGTTTTCTGAAGATGGCAGTGTGAGTCATTAGTGCAGGTTGCTTCTAGAAGGTTCTAGGTGCTATTAAAGCTCTTTGTCATCCATGAGTGAGCCTTACTAAGTGGTCTTGTGTCTCTTGGATTTCTCTTCTGTTACCTCCTGTCTATGCTGTAGATTTGAAAGAATAACGATCCCATTAGTATACTGCATGGAATTTATGTTTTTATTTAATTTCTTTCTTGTTCATGAGCAGACTTATTCTAGGCTCAGTGGAATTTTTCTAACCTGGGGCATCTGAGCCCTTTTCTGAGTATCTGCTAAGATGAACTAAAATGACATAATATTCTTAGTAATGGGCACCTATGTCTTATACATAGAAGCATCTAATTTTTGAACCTTACATTAATACATAGGCTTCATATTGTTAACAGTACTCTCTTGTGTATTTATCCTAGCTGAGCCTCAAGACCAGACCTGTTATTGACTGTTTTATAAATAAGCAAACTGTAAGAGTTGCAAGGCAAATCACCAGCCAAGGAGGAAGCCAGGGCTCCCCGTTCCAGCTCCCCCTCCCCACCCTTGTGTCTGGAAAGTCTCTTGTTCTGGATAATGGAAGACAGGGGCACCCTGGTGCAGCAGGCCCTGTGTGGTGTGGAGTTGCCCTCTCCAGTCCCAACCGATGAGGATAATTTTTGTGCCGTATTACACAACACCTATTACTTAGGCATCTGTGCTGAAAACAGTTTTTCCAAATTTAATGTTGTATTTTAGAATGGCCCACAAACTAGCAGTAACAGAAGCAGCTGTCATTAGAGGGAGGCCACACATATTGCAAAGTCTTCTGGTAATCCTTTAATAAAAGTTGTCTTAATACCATTTTATCACTTGTCAACTTTTCCTGCTGAATTTTCCCTTGCATTTGTCTGGTTTTACTCTCAGAATTACTGACAGAATGTAGCTAATGTATTTAAAGTATACATGCATTTCCCTTTTTCTTTTCCTATGTTTTAAATGATGAAGGTATTATGGTTTCATTTCTATAAAAGTATAGGACTTATTTTAAACATCTTCGAATGAAATAAAGTTAAGGGCGGTAACATTTTTCTGAATTCTCTATTTTATGCACACCCCCTCCTAACCAATACTTAAGATATGGTTCCAGACTTTCTTATTTCCACAGTATAATTGACACTAGTTACGCATGCCATAATTTAATGCAGTGTATTGCTGGTCTAGTATTTTAGCTGGAAATCATCAGCCAGAGGACAATTGAAAGAATGGTAGTTTAGAGATTGAAAGAAACACAAGCGTAGATTTCAGTTCTGAAATTTATGAGTTTTATAGGGACTTTTGCCCCAAATTCAATCTCTGTGACCTTCCTTTCCTCCCCTGCAAATGGAGGTGTTAATACTTGCCTTATCGTTCAGATTGCATGGCAAGGAAATGTACCTATCAGTGCCTTAGGACACACGGCACATACACATTTATTGAATCTTCATTTGAATCCCTTTGTTTCATGAGTTTTGTACAGTTTAACTGAGAGTTCGGTTTCACAACAGATACTAATCTGAGAGAATGTAAAGTAACATGTCTACTACTTTTTTTTTTCCTTAATGATTTTGGGCTCTTAACATGCATATTCTAGCCTCAAGGGACTATTATATTATCCGCTATCCAAATACATGAAATAGATGACATAGGACAATAGGCTTTCCTAAATGTGGGCCTGCAGCTGGCTGTGCTGCTCTCTAAGCCTGAGACATGAGGTGTTCCTTGGCCAGCACAGGGAAGGGCCCTGTCCACAGCTAAGACCCAGTGACTTTAGACATTTCTTCTTCACTTCTAATTTCAGCCCTCTTTCTTGGGGTAGCCTTTTTGTATTTCCTAGGTTTTTATAGGGACAAGTTAGTAGAATCAACCTAAACATACACCAGAGGGGAACAAGTTCAATAAACTGCATTATAGCCATATAAAGAAATGCTATATGGCCAGTAAAAATAGCCACAATGCTCTGGGAGGTCCCTGAGAGGGAAGCGGCTCTGCCTGAAGATGGAGAGGACTGGCAAGAAAGCCCACTGCTGAGGTGACGCCTTCCTTTTCCTGCGCTGCAGTGATCAGGCCCACTTTGGCCTCACTCACCTTTACTAGTTTGAGAACTGCTTTTGGTCTCTTTGATGCTTTTCTTTTTCTTTGTTTGGTCACTCGTGGTGCACAGTACTCTCTGGGTGCACACACTGTGAAAGCTTTGGGTGCGGTTGCTGATTTATTTTTAATATTTATTTTAAACCATACTTAGGCAAGGATCCTGCTCATGGAATAGAAGATCACTCTTTGCCATTCTGTCTTTCTCCTGTTATAGGCTCCTTTGTCTCCCAGGGTAGAAACCCTGACCTAGGGCCCAGGACAGTGCTGGGCATACAGTAGCCCTTACTGCAGATCAAGATGCCTTTGTTTCTCCTTGTGGTTGAGGGAAGGCATTGTAGCTTTCAGCAGCATGCCTCAGTTCTGACCCTGAATGTTAACGGTCCATAACGTTGGTCCCTCTGCCTCCACCCATGATTTGGCGAAAGCATTCTTCCTTTGCCTTTTCTAATCCTGCCAGCCTCGTGTCATGTTCAGAACTTTGAAGAATTTGACTTGAGCAAGTGCAGAGATTAGGGAGGTGTCATTTGAAAGGGGAACAGCCAGTTCCCGGGAGGGTTCCATTGATCCCGGCTTATTGGTCTCGCTCTCCGTCTTGCAAGCTGGCTACGTTTGGCTCTGCAGGCGGGCAGGCTGAGATGTGTGTCTGTGGCCCACCCTCCCTGTCATCAGGTTACCTGTAATGTAAGACTTTCAGAAAAAGGCTGCCAGCTCTGCAGAAATCTAATGCAAGCAAGCTCATCTCGTGGCCCTCTGGAATGCAGAGACTCTTAAGAATAGCCCATCAAAGGACATGATGTGCAGACTAACTTTTCAATGATGAATATGATTTATCAGCTTCCCTTTACAAAAGAAGCTCTTCCGGGCTGGGGATGTAGCTCAGTGGTAGAGTTTAGGCTTGGCGTGCACAAGGTCCTACTGTTTTATCCTTAGCACCCCAAGTCCCCAAGAAAAAAGTCTCTCCTTGAAGTTTGAGCCACACTTAGGCCTTGATCTAGCCTTACAGTAGAATGACTTTTAGATTTCATTGAGAAAAGGCAGGAGAGAAATCACAGACTTGTGCCAGTGAAGCATTTGTTCCTAACGAGGTTATTTTCACTTCTTGCAGGAGATTTTTCATAAATCACCTGAGATACGTAAAGAGGGTCCTTCCCCTACTCCTCCCAGATGAAAAATAGCAATGATATTGACCATATTAATTTGTTATTCAGGCCTTTTCCTAGTTCAGAAAACACTGATGAAGTGCATTCTGAATCAAGTATTTGGTGATTCTCGGTGAGGTTTCGCATAACTTACTGCAGTGTTTGGATTTAGAAATGTCCCTAGTAAAGCAGGCTGACAACCTTGCTGCTCCCCCATCCAGAGGGAAATAAATTTCTCACCACTCTTGCCAGAAGGTGGCTAGGTGGACTCTAGGCTGATGTATTTGTGATAAGTCATTTTCACATAATCTAATGTTTATCACCCTCACCCTATTCTGAGTTATTTTTTGACTGTACCATGGAATTTCTGTTTAAAGGGGAAAAAAACTTTGATATTTATTTATTGCACATGAACATTATAGGAAATAACTACCGACTCAACAGAAATAAATTTTAAGATTTACATAAAGCTTATATTAATGTTTCCACTATAAAAAGATGAACAGCAACACATTATTTTACGTTTTTCATTTCTTCTTTTTCTTATGCCTTTTAGTTCTTTATTTCTCCTTTCCTTCTCTCCCTCTGTGTTTTATTCACCACCACCACCTCCTCCTTCTTCATTTATGTTCTCAATGCCAGAAACTACTTTGGTTTTGCAGAGACCACCAGCCGCTTGATATCTTTCAAAAAAATTCTTAGAGTGATGGATCGATATGGAAAAGATCCTGATATAAGTCAGTCATCATGGACACCGTCATCAGGATCAGGAATGAGGTCATCTGTCCCTCTGCATGCAGCAAATCATTCTGACTAATAATGGGCTACCTCAGAGGCAGTAAGCTCAAATGCTAATGGGGCAAGAAAAACAATCCCACTGAGCCAGTGATGCAGGAGAGGCTCAAAATGAGCTTCCCTACCCTTCCTTGAAGGTCATCTGCTTTGCGGGCCCCGGCCCACTGTCTCAGGGGAATATAGACCTAGCTTTGAAAGATTCAATTTTAAAGTTGTACCACACTACAGGCCAGACAAAATATTAGGCAGACTTCAGGCAGTTGTGTACAATGTGTTGACAGTGATGGAGAAGATTACTTAAAGTTTAAATAAAGTAACTTCCAGATAGACCAAGTTTTTTTTTTTTTTTTTTTTTTTTTT
>NW_022900924.1:48614236-48632079 GCF_012274545.1 Fukomys damarensis | reverse complement strand
TTTTTTTTTTTTTTTTTTTTTTTTGTGGTACCAGGGATCGAACTTGGGTCCTTGTGCTTGCTAGGCAGGCCACCAAACTGCTGAGCTAAATCCCTGGCCCTTGACCAAGTATTGAAGGGAAAGTTTATTAGTAGTTATAGTTCATTCAGAAATAATTATTCTATGTCCCTTTCAAAAGAAATTTGTACCAATCCCTATCTCTACTTGGCTAAGCAATACACTATTAGAATACTTTTTCTCAATTTGTTTTCTTAAACTAAATTTTATTTCTATCTTTTTATTCCTATAAAATTGTTTTATAGAAGGATAATGGAATGCAGTATTGAGTATTTGGTCTTCAGTATTTTATGTGTTTCTCTTCCTATTAATAAATAATTTATAGAACTCTGTAACTTCCTAAGTTTGGCCAGAGCTGTAATCTGAAAAAGGGCAGTGAAATTTAAAGAGCTTCAAATCAGTTTTCTCAGCTCACTAACTAATGTTTTATTTTTACTGGGCACAAAGTCACACCTGAAAATTGATGGATAAACAGAGAATAATGGCATAAGAATTTTTTAATGACTGGAGAAAACTATAGTGTATCATTAAGGTCAACAAATCCCTTAAAATGAGTGTGTACTAAAAGTCATCCCTGGGTGATGTGTGCCATTTATTGTGGGATTGTAGATCCCAGGACATTCCCATATAGGATCTTCGCATCTTCAGCTGTCGGTGTACCCCCACAGTTAGCCCTTTCCACAACATGGCCAGGGCTGAGCCAGAGTTCTCTCCCTCTTTGATGAAGGGCAGTTGCATATTTCTCATGAAAGGTATCAACTGTTATTCCAGGAGTACAAGCAACTACATACATAATACAGCCTCTGGATTTTATATCATCCACAATTAGCATATTTATTCAAATCACTGTGACTCAAAGGAGACTTGAGATAACGTGACTTTTCTTCCCACCATCTTCCAACCCTAGATACGAGAAGAATTTACTTAGGTAGAATACAAAGGTAAATTTGACACTCTCTGAAGCCTTGGAGATGATGCGGACAAATAGTTTCTAGAACAAGGGGTCCTATAAATAGGCAGACAGAAGCCTAAAGATAATGATCCTAGCAGATGTTTCTCCCATGGTTTTCAATAGTGTCTTTGGCTATGTCATTAGATTTCATCTACCTGAAATGTGAAGAAGATTTATAGCCCCTAGAGATCCTAGGCGAGTTCTAATTTATTGTAGATAAATTCAGGAGGGATTCTTAGTTTCCAATAAAATGAATCCTCTCAGTCTAGCTTAAAGCTAATAATGAAAGTACATGTGAAAAATTGTAACTTACCACACTGTTACTGTATCAGAAAGGTCTGAAAAGTGGGAGGTTGTTTTCTCTGTGCTTTCCTGGGTTAATTTCTTTTTTTTTTTTTTTAATTTTTGTTTTTGTGCTGTTTAGCCAGCATCATCTGCACTAGATGTTGTAAAAAATATATATAACAATGGAGTTGGGGAGATGCTTTCAAAAGACTTTCCTTTTTCTTTGAATGTTTTCCAAGTTCTGCTAAATAAGAACAATGATTACTTAGAAGTTCTCATTTGGATTTGAGAAGTCATCAGGCAGGCTCGAGGGAGATGTGGCTTATTAAGCAGAACACAGCCTCAGAAGGACCACTTTTGAGTCCTAATAAGCAGTAGGAACTGGGAGAGGTGGTTTTGTCTTTGCCTGTCTATTAAATGGACATTATAATATTTACTTGGTAGGATGGCTTTGAGGCTTAATTAAAGTTGATGAAGTACTTTTAGAGCCTGAGAGATGAAACTCTACTAACCTAATATATTATTATCTTATCCTGGTGTTTTGTCACTCAGGTCTGTCCTTTTGAAAACTACGTTATATGCATGTTTACATTTCAGGCAGCTCGTGAGGCTTTCTGTTTCCTACAAGGACATGACATGAAACTATATATAAGCTCTAGGGTGCACTTTTTTGAGTGTTTTGTTTTGAGACAGGGTCTCACTATGTAGTTGAGACTGGACTGGAACTCACTGTATATCCCAGGCTGGTCTCGAACTCACCGCGATCCTCCAGCCTCAGCCTCCGGAGTGCTGGAATTACAGGCGTGCGCCACCACACCTGGCTTAGGATGCACTTTTCAATGCAACACAGCTTATTCTTAAAGTATGGTGACTGGATCCTGTATCTCTTAATCAACTGCCATGTTTTAGTACCTCAGTGTTTTGCTGGTCACATGTCAGCAGAACCAATAATGAAATTATAAAATGTAATTGTTTTGCTGGGTATAAAAAAAGAAAAATGTAGTCTTTTTATTAGACTTCAAAAATGAATATGCACATTTGCATACATATAAATATATTATGCTAGTTGAATAACAGTGGAATTTATTTATAATAATTATAATTCATAATTTAGGCTGGAAAATTTTCCTTCTATCTTCTCTTATACGTTTTCCTCCTACCTTATGTATTAATTTAAGATATTCACATTTATGAATATAGAGCTCTTGCCTCTATTCTTTATTTTGCTTCTGTATTCTTTTTGGGGGGATATGGGGGATTGAACTCGGGCCCTTGCACTTAGGAGGTAGGCAGCAGAGCCATTGAGCCAAATCTCCAGCCCTTGCTTTTGTATTCTTGAAAAAGAAAGCCCACATTTTCTCACTGAAACAATATTATGATTATTAATCACATGTCTGATCAAGAAATTGTTATCCGTTAACTGTATGTCATAGATACAATTAACTGTATGTCATAAAAAGCAAAGCTATTACTACGCTAAGTAATTGCAATCATTTAAAATAACAGAATGATTTTCATGGGACTATAATGTCTGCTTAGGGATTTTTTGTGCTTTGCTATACATGTGTAAAGTTTATTTAAAACAATATAAGATACTTTATATACTTAACTTGTTTATATTTATCATTTCTATAATATGTTTTCATTAAAGTTTTTTATAATAAATATTTTCATTAAAATGACAGAATTTTGATATATTTAATATATTTGATATATTTAATAAGGGATATTTTGAGAAGACTTTTTTCTCAAAATTTTCTACAGAAAATTTAGAGTGGATATTTAGAGAGTGCATACATGTTACCAAGACTGACCTTAAAAATCTCCATAGTGTAGACCGTTGTTTAAGAAACCGAGTCAGTTATGTGATGGCACAGCTAAGGATTTTGCTTAGAAGGAAGAAAAAGGTGCATTGTGTTTAATTTGAAGCGATAGCTTGCAATATTCTCAGTTGGGCATTCTTTCCTCAGCCAGAGTGATCTGAAGGAGGAAAGCCCAGAGAGGCAGTGGATACGAGAAGGGCTTAGCATGGTTATGGGGAGACTTCTAGCGCTTCGCCTTAGTGGTAGAAAAAGATTTCAAGGACACAATTTACACATTAGTCTGAGAGCTTGCCTTGAAACAGTGTTTATTAAAGTTTATCAACTACACTTACTCTTTTAGCTCTTCCATGCAAAGCCAGGGAATTAGCAGATATTTGTGGTTTTATTTCACGGGTTAGTGCCGTAACAAAAATCTAAGTGTAGCGGTATTCCCATGGCCACTTTTTTCTTAAACTGTCTCTGACTTTGGCGTTTGAGGAGTCCTCCTCCCTCACCCCATAGCCTGGACTACAAGCATGGGTCATGGTACCCAGCTGCTGTAGTTAACTTTATTTTAGAACCCAGATTGTGCTTTCCACTAACTCAGAAGACAACTTACTTGTACGGAATTTAGACTTGATGTTTATGTTCCTATTATTTGCCTTTGAGGGCTCTGAGGGACTACAGTAATCTCTGTCTCCTAGAGTCTGTGAGTATCCAGGTAGGAAAAAAATGACCAAGAAGTATGTTGCCATCTCTTCCCACTGGTCCCCATCAAGGGTCATCTAGGACTCCCACATGGGGAATGATTTGAGACAAAGTCAGTTAGAAAAGCAGGGAATTAGAATGCACCTATTTCCACTATAATACCAATAATAAGAGGTTATATCCTTCTGAGGCTTGCTTACAAGCGTTTCCGCACTAACAGATTTTCTTTCTTTAAATGATTTGAAAATTTGTTTTGAAGTTGTCCCTCGAGCATATGGTTGTAGGGAGTAGCATAACTCCTAATTTATTGCTAATTTGTTTGATGTTGGAATTCAGACGTCAGAAACAGAAAATGGAATGCTTCGAATATTTTTCTTTCTCTGCATTCCAGATTGGAAGGAAACACATTCTCTGATAGATTCTAATGAACTATCACAAATCATATATAATCCAGTAAAATACAGCATAGGAGAATCTTACTGTGTATCTTTTGTAGTTATCTTTTAAGAGGAAAGGATAATACTGTTATGTCTCACACTGCTTTTTCTTTTTAAAAGCAGAATGAAACAAAAGTGCCTAAGATGGCAGGATGGTACAGGGGAGAAAATTCAGCCCTGTGATCAAGTAGCCTGGTGTTGAATATCCCCTCTGTGTGGCCTTATATGAGACACTGCCCCTAGGTAACTTCCTCATCCCCAAAATGGGGATAATACGTCACTAGGTAGCAGTGGTATTAGCAGAATTTGATATAATGAATATAAAATGCCCCAAGCCATTTCTGGTACATGTTAACTTCTTTTAGGATGGATCACTTACTCAGGAATATAATTTTTTGTTTGTTTTTTGAGACAGGGTCTCACTATATAGTTGAGACTGACCTGGAACTCACTGTGTAGCCTAAACTGGTTTCGAACTCACAGCAGTCCTCCTGCCTCAGCCTCCCGAGTTCTGGGATTACAGGCATGAGCCACCATGCCCGGCTCAGGAATATAATTTAAATAAGAAGTCTTTCTCACAGCTATATTGAGAACTACAGTGGGCAACTAACTGCACGGAGTGACTCTAGCATCTCGTGGCGAGTCTACGACGCTGTTGACAAGAAAAGTTACAGCAGAACTGTAAAGCTTCCACTCTAATTAGGACAATGGCATGCAGAGCCAGGGTCTACATTGCTCATCCTGACTATAGAATCTTTGCTATCCAGTTTTCTATAAAAGTTATTTCAATTTTGCATTTACATATTAATGCACTAAAATATATTTCCCCCTCATTTAAGAAACAGTCTTTAAAATCAAAGTTCTGGGAAGATAAGTGATATTTATCTTGTTACACCCAAGCACACGGCCACATATACTTCTGATATTCAAACGCTTTCAACAGTTGCTTAAGAAGCACAGTTTTGCGATAGATGAAGCCGTCCTGGAAGAAAGCACTGGGGACTATTTATTTTATATTCTCAGCCCCAGAAGGACTAGGACCAATGATAAGGAGTAGTGATATTGTACATCAGTTGTACACAGCTCCTTACTTATCCTCAAACTAGCCACTGCCTAGACTTGTGTAGATGGACCCATAGGAAACAATTACCACTTAAAAGAGGACGTGACTGCAAGATGGATTCTTGCTAAAAGTGAAGAATCACTGGGGCGGTCTCAGGTGGAAACCACTGTTCCAGGGGCAGCCTGTTTTACTCCCTGGGGAGCTGGGTAAATAATGAATCATGGCTTAGACACGGGGTGGACCACTTGGCCTCTGAAATTCCGAGTGAATTCAAATTCTGTGTATCTTGAAGAGAAGTCTTTTGTGGCTAGAAGAAGACAACAGTAATTGAACTGTTTCATGCCAGGTGATTGGTTCAGTGAGGAAGAAACAAGGCTTTCTAGACAGGCAGAGAAACAGAGAGCCAGAAAAGCTAATCTTACTGGAACACTTGTGTTAGTAGATAGTGGGCTGCCATTCCCTAGCTAGCACCTTGGTGAATTGCTTTATCTCTCTAGTGTCTCTGTTTTCTCACCTTTAAAATGAGGATAATGATGCCTGCCCTCCAGGGCTGTTGCAAGGATGAAGGAGATAATGAGGTGAAAGTGGTTTGTAAACTAGGAAGTCTGTCTATCTCCAAAGGGCACTGGCTGCAGTATCCTTTCCTGCAGGATGCCCCTCCTGTGCTTTTACCCAGAGTCTAAGTGGAAGGCAGTGTTTGAATGGGGAGATTCTCATCCATGCGGTTTCAAACTCCTCGCCATATTCTTCCTCTCTCACCTCTGGTAGTAAAAGCTGCAATCATACCAGCTGCCAACAACTTACTTGACCCTTCTTGCCTTTCCTCTCTTGCGGAGAAAGAACCCGAGTAGTGGAGAGAAGAGAATTGACATTTTGCAGTTGGACTGAATGAAATGGCTGGCTGCAAAATAAGGGCAACTCTGTAGGAATTTTTAGCTAGAGTGTGCTGTGGGCGCGGCTGGTGATCTGCTTTCCTAGAGACACACAGCTGCTTGTTCCTTGCCCCTGCCCTCACAATCCTTGATCATGGGCACGTTACTGACCATGTGCACCTTAACTACAGGGGCGGGTTTCCCTCTTGCAGCACCAGTGAGGGGAGAGGCCCGCCAGAATTCTCACGACTGAATCATTTCCATGAGCTAATGTCTCCAGCTTTATGAGTCAGCGCTGGCCCAGGCTTGGGTTTTGTAGGTTAAAAAAAAAAAAAAAAGAGGATCCACATTAGTCTCCCCTGTTGTATTTAGCTTGGATGGGGGCAGCCAACCAGGCTCTCCCAGAGACTATTTCAAAAATTTGCTGTGTGGTTCCTCCCCTCCATCAGGACATAGAACAAGTAGAAGAGTTTCTTTATGAATTAATATTGAGTTCATATTAATAATAAAATCCCTGTGACTTGTGTGTTTGAGTTGTTGTTGTTGTTTTGCTTCAGGCAAAGTAAGTGAAATGATGAGTTTGGGAGATGAATATTCTTGTAATAGGCAAGACGTAGCTTGCCTAAGAACATCTCCAACCAACCCATTCTGCATGAGATAGGGCCAAGACTCGTTTGTGCTTCAGTGCCTGTTCAAACACGTCTGATTTTTAAAGAAAGAATTTAATAAGTTTTAGAGGATCCCCCTAAAAATATTATTTCTTCACATAACCCTAATGAAAAGAGCAACGGAAGAAAGGGACAGGAGACAGCAAAAAATAAATTGCAGTAGTTCTCTGAATTTAGACAATCATTTAAGCTTCCGTGGGGCAGTTCAGAGTTTTCTGGTTTTATGAGCCCAAATGTTTTCATACGCTCTGACCAACTTTAAGGACAAATGTCTTTCTGGTTCAGGCAGTTCAGAAGAGTTTTACCACTTTAATTGAATGTGAGTTAATTGTATTTGGTTAGCTTTTTGGAAATTATATTGGTTCACACTCAGAAATCTAGTTTCTCTTTTGTGGATGCATAATTAAAAGTGGGTCTCTCTGAGGAACTGAGACTACACATACTGCTCATTGTATTTTTAACCATTTTTTGGCATTCCAAAACACACAATTTTGTTTGTGGGAAAGATTAATAAAGATGCAGTGTGAAAGAAATATACTGGAATCCAGATGTTAGAAGAATTCCTCAATGAAAAGAAAAAACAAAAACAAAATGTTCTTTATCAGTAAAGAAATAACAGCTATGTGCAGAATTCTATAATCACCTGAAAAATAATGTTAATTTTTAAAATTACTTAATTTAGCTTAATTATTAAGTATGGATTAATTTAGTTTATTTTAAATATTTCTGAACTTTCACCCAGACTGCTGTGACCAAACATTGTGATGATTGTCTTCAGATTTGTGTTTTGAATCACGAGCATGTGCACTCCTGTTCCAAGATGCCTGTGGAAGGCTTCATATTATGAAGTCTCTGTGTTACTGTTGCAGAACAGCACCGTTAATTTTAAAGTATATTTCTTGAGCACCAGAAGGTATACTTTGCAGAAAAACAGACACACTCGCAATGTTTACCACCTGGGGTAATAAGCAAGTGACCAGATTCCACTAAGATTCAATTTCCTCTTCTGGCAGGAGGAAATAACCTCTCTTGAAGGTTACTGAGAGTTCAGTGTATGAAACCCCTAGTTCAGTGCCTACCTCTGGGCAGTCCCTTGATAAATCATGCTAGGTATTTTAAAAGCAGATGCTGTAGGGTAATCATATTGGTAGCTCAGATAGCCATCCTTTAAAGATCTCAATCAATCGGGGCACGCTGATGAACCTAGCTGTAATTCAGTGTGACAGGTGCTGTCATCTGTTTGGAATGCTCCTTACCCTCCACTACGTTTTTTTTTTTCTTTCAGGGAGACTCCTACTCACCCATTTAAATCCACTGGGAGCATTAATTGTAGGTGCAACTATCCCTTGTTATGCCTCCTCGTTGCCACCACCACAGAAGCCATAGCTCTGTCTTTTCATCTCTGTGTTAGTGCTGGCACGCACAGTGGGCATCAACAGGTGTTTGTCAGATAGTATTTCTTGTCTGAACAAAGTGTGCTGAAACACGAAAAGCAGAATGATAGCCCTTGCTTCACAGAGGATCTACCATTGAATGCTGTATCTTGAAGGATAATTAGAATCTTGCAGTGGGGAAAAGAGAAAGGACTTCAGTTAGAAGCATCAGAGTGAACCAAGGCATGGGGACGTGAATGTGCTGTGTAAATCTAGAAAGAGGAAGCGATCTCATAAACCTGGACCACAGATCATTTGGAGGAAGGAGAAGCTGGTTGAAGTCACAGACCCAGAATGTGAAGGGCTTAGAATTACTCGTAAGGAGTTGGACATTAATCTTATAAGCATAGAGAAAACAGCAGTGGAGGGTGATGTCATGTTCTATGGGAAAAAGATAACTGGCAGCAGTTCAGCAGTTGGTAGACTGAGGGCAGGGAGGTGGGAGGGGAGGGTGCTATAATAATTTAGATAAGAGATAAGGATAAAAGGGATGGAGGGAAAGTAGAGCTCGGGGTAGGTTTGCAGTCTATATTACAGGGGGGTGGGGAGACCCACTCTGTAACTGGGTCTCTTATTCTCCTCCCGTAAGTGAGATAGGTTTAAGTCTTACAATTTTAGATTCGCTACATGTTTGTTTTACACCCACTTCTCACCAGGACTGCACGAACAGGTTGAATGATGCATTCAAGTGTTTGGGGACTTTGTTGTTGTTGTTGTCAGGCTTCACTTTTTTTGTGTAGGGTTAGTCTTGGCTGGTGATCCTACTGTTCTGTGTATGACAGAACAAATAGCCACAGAAGAGAAGACTTTGTGGTATCTATAACTCTGACACAGAAAAGCTCTGGGAGGAACTTGCATTGATTGAATGAAGAATGAGAAGATCATGCCCAGGGAAGCAATAGTTTGCTTCATGGCTTTGGCCAAGCGATTCTGCAAAATTGAGCTTCCATTTTCTTATCTATTTAAGCACTATATTGGTCTAAGCCTTTAAGACTTCTTCCTATGTCTTATCCTAACAGGAACGAACGCTTTTGGTGGAAACAAAATCTCTAACAGTAGTTCACACAAATTAAAGAATCTTTCATTTCAGTTTTGGTCAAGAGGAAAAATGCACACTAGTGACTCGCAGTGCAGTTTTGCAGTAACTACAAAAAATGTTATTTGCCCTTTGACCCATAGTTTGACTTCAGTGGATTTCATTAAATTGAATCATAAAATTTCTTCTTTCCTCTTTGCCCAATAATATAGATCATGAATTTATTATGAGAATCTTTACTATTAATGAGCTCTTTTTTATTTTTATTGCTATCCCAACAAAAGAGTCAAAAGTTATGCTAAAGCTAGCTTTAGGAGCTGGACCAAGGGAAAAGAATATGTAAATCATTCACCTGGGAATCCAGGTATCTGAAAAGACGATTCAGGATGTCAAGTAAATGTTTCATCCTACTTTAGTGCCCAGGACTTGGTGTTTTTCAGAAATATACTACAGAGATTGCCCGAATGGACCTTAAAAATGATCAAGAACTTTAGTCATTTATTTTGAAAGCTAGATCTATGCGAACAAGTTAGACTCTCATGTTAATTCTGAGATGGTTGACTTCTTTTTCCCTAATTACTTGACCTCAGCATTAGCAGAAGGGATAACAGAGATGGAGAGGGGCTCGCATGTTTAAGTTATTGCTGGACAGTGTTTAGGAAAGCTTCTTTGAAAATTATTGTATCTCACTTCTAAATTCAAAAGAGTTCCACACTCTTCTCTAGTTTCTTCAAATATTTGCCCTTTTAACTGCCAACCCACAACATAAATGCAATTTTGTTCAGCGATGATAATTTTTTTTCTCTAAAGTACATTTCCATTCATCTGACAGACATATCTCATCTGATATATAATGATCTCTCCTTTGTGCTTTAGGAGTTATTGATACTGATTAAATATTACCTTCACTGTCAACCTTCAACCTTTCTTGTCAGATTCTGGAAAGCGGCTTCTGGCCATTTCCTAAGGCAACAGTTGGGAGAAGGAGGTTTTGGTGAGAGAACTGAGGTCTGTCTGGAGCTCACATTTTAGATCGGATTAGGAGAATTTAGTCTTGACTAACACTAGCCCTTCATAAACTACAGACACAGCCTACCCTTGTAACAGTCTGCCACAGCTCCTGATAGAAAGGATCAATAACTTGTGGGTTTGAAAAGCAAAACGACAAAAACTATCTACCCTTCAGTTTGATTTATGGTGCTGCTCATTTTCATGGGACTTCCATAGCAAGGCCAGGGTGAGAGTTCATTTATAAAACTAAATACTGGACCTTGAATGTTGGCACTTTACTGGAGTGAAAAAACTGCGAGTTTAGAATAGGAGTGAAAATCTCCATCATTCTTCCTGTTATAATAACTTGAATCAGAGACCTCAATGATAAATGTACTCATTTTAAAGGCATTTTTTTCACCTGTTGTAACAAGTGTTACCTCTCTTTACATAGTACATGTGCAGTTTTGTTTTTGTTGATGTTGTTTTATTGTGTCTGCCAAATAAAGTTGACAGAGTGTTTCTGTTGTCTGTCTGGAAGGGAGACTTCCAGGGCTGGCTGCCAACTTCCAAGCAAATGAAGCCCATGGGGATCAGAGTTGAGCCAGGTGGGAACAGGCCTGGGAGAGCTGTGACAAAAACACAAACCCCAATGTTGACACAGAGAATGGCTATTTACATCTACTGCTTGCAGTTATTTGTGTTCTGAGTTCTCTCTGTACCTACAAAATATGTCCACGTAAGCTGATTATTTATATTTATTGATTTTCCATCTAATTGATTGATATAAATATCATTTCATATCGTTAGAAGGTAAATTAAGTAGGCAGGATGGATGTTCCCTAATTCTCTTTGAGGAAATTTTATTCCATTATTTTTGAAGTTGTGGTTTTACTTATAGTTTTATATCTTTTGTTTTTGCTTTTTGGTACTGGGGATTGAACTCCCGCCCTTGTGCTTGCGAGGCAGGTGGTAGAACCACTGAGCTAAATCCCCAGCCCTTACTTAGAGTTTTATAATGGACAGGCCTTGGTCACTTCCGGGGTACTGTTTGAGGCTCACTCACTCTAAACTCAGGTGGGGTTGTTGTCATCATTTTCACATTGAGGATAAAAGTGCATTGAGAGAATGTCCATCTGTCTCCAGGCTAGGTTTGGATTCTGCTTTGCTGACCTCGTACTCATTTTACAATGTCAGAACAGATACTTTTCCAGTCTGCACTGTCTGAGCCCATGTCCTCCTAATCTTATTTCTCTATTGCAGAAACACTATAATTAAAGAAGCGGCTCTTGGCTGATAAGTACTAGGTTTTGATTTACAACACAGAGGGCTGGCATTATAATTGTTGGCCTAGAACTGGGCATGCTATGAAACATATCATGCTCTCATTATAGGGAAATAAATCTTCACCCGATGTGAAGCATTCTAATTTCCTTTTCCCCACTGGGTTTGACTAAATGGCTGGCGAATGGAAGACATGAAAGTTACCTGAGAGATCTGTGCATAAGGATTGATGGACCACACTATTCTTCGTGTAGTCAACACCAGGCACTGGCAGATAGACTGCTGTCAGAGACGGTGTCCTAAATTCAAGGAGGCAGCTCAGAGAAAGCTTTCTTGTGTATATAGTTCTCAGGTAGCATGGCTTCAGTGTCTAGGTCTATGGGAGACAGCACACCAGCTAAAACCAAAAATTCCAGGAATGACATAGCAAGAAAGTGTCAAATAAGTGTTCTTTGTTCCTTCCTTCCATTTCTAATAAAACATGATATTTTGCTTATATTTTGACCGTAAGTTGTATAGTCAGTTATGTTTCCTATTTTAGTATTAGGAGTTGGCAACTACTGACCAACTCCGAAAAAAAGATGCTGGAGACAAAATGGTAATTACCCTTTATTGAATATCAAGCTAAGGACTCTGTAAGTCACTAGTTAGTGGTAACTACTTCATAAAATAATTCTCCAAACTAGGTAATTAATATTTGCATTTTACAGACACAGGGTTACCTTTCTAGGCTTAAAGTCATCTACCAGATGAATATAAAGGTCTGCTTAAGTTTAGGAATGATTAGGCCTGTAATGGCGGGTTCTTCCAGCAGGCATCCTGACTTTCACTGTTTGGTGCCTATTACTACTTTATAGCTCTCATTTTTCCTGCTCAAAGTTAAACACTTGTAATTAGTCAAATATAGGAAAGACACGGGTGGGACTGGATCGTCCCTTATTCTTTATTGTTAAATAATGAATAGGATCAGACTGGCTAAGAAGGATCTCTCCTTGGTTCCTTTGCCCCGAAATCCGGGGTCTGAAAATTCAGTTTAGGTCTGCTTTACTCATGATTTCATTGATTTTCCATGTGCGTGTTCTACATAAGACACATTATACATGGTGGGTGGAAGAATCAGTGTTGATCGAAAGGGCATCAAGAAGGGGTGAATTCATAACACAGACCCTCTGTAAATCCATCTCTGGTATAAGAAAACATTGTGCCTTTGGCTTGCAACTGCCTTTCCGATCTGTGCGAGTGATTAAGATTATGTAAGAGCAGTGCGGTAATAACAGCCCTAAAACCTTGCACCCAGGGAATGCACAGCACTTTGCAAACAGTAAAATTCATAATTTCTCTCTAATAGAGCAGACTTTTAGAAAAAAAAAAGTTTCCTATTCCATAGAGAGAGAAATAAACTTGAGACTCACTGAGCTGTCCAGGTTGAGAAAAATACATCCGCGACTAAACTCTATCTCCAGCTTCCTGTCTCTTTAGAGGTAGACCACACGGAAACACTAATCTCACAAGTATGTCAAGGGTAGCAATTTTCTTTCTTTAAGAAGGAGGGGGGAAACCACACAGGAGATATATTTGCGCAAAGGTGGCTTTTAAAACATTTGTTTTATCGACAATAATAATTATTTCCATAAGAAAATAGAAAAGTCACATCTCCGCACTAGATTTCCAAGTAGAGAATTTAACAGTGAGAAAAGATCTTCCGCATGCTGTCGTTTGTCTTCACGTGATGAAGGCACGGCTTCAGAGTGGAAAATATTTTAATTGGAAAGGAATACAAGAAAGAAAAAAATTTGTCATAGAGCAGATGTGTTTGAAACGTACATAGCTATGAATTTTAGGCCAAAAAAAAAAAAAGGAAAGAAAACAAGTGGGCTTTTCTGTGCTCGTGTGTGTGTGTGTGTGCTGCAGAGAAAGCCGCGTGTGAAGGTTGGGAGACATGACACTACTTGTAAGGTATGAAGGAGACAGGACCAGAGGCGCCGGGAAGCTTGACTACTGTGGGGTGCTCAGTTGAGACTTGTCTTTGCCCCATGGCCTGCAGCGTTTATGTAGAAATTGGGGACGCTTTTACCCGCTCCAAAGCCTTACCTGATCAGACCTGCCCAGGTTGGAGTTGGGGAAAAAAAGTGTTTGAAGTAAACAGGAAAATTACTCACCTTAATGATGTGTTTTACTGGCACTGACAGTGCTTTGATACTCTGACAGATTTTTTCTTTTTCTTTTTTTTTTTTAGCTTTGGGAAGAGAGAGTTGGAGGAAAATTATCATGTGTACTGTGTGGACAACACAGATTTTTATGCTTCCCTTTCTGCTCAAAAGGCGGGGGGGAATGACCCTTGTACCATTTGAATTCATGGGCTTGCCCCTTAAAATCTAAATCAAGACTTTGCCCTTAGGAGTTTTGACTCAAAATCAGCAAAAATCCAAGTCCATTCTTCCTGTGTGCTGTGGCTTTTTCTTCTTCTTCGTCTTCTTTTTTGGTAACATGGATCGAACTCGGGTCCTTGTGTTTGTGAGGCAGGCAGCAGGACTACTGAGCTAAATCCTCGGCCCCGTGCTTCTTTTTTGTGGTCACAACTCCATTCCCGCTGTATACACAGAACAGATTCTTCCTTGAGGTGAGACGTGGGCTTCTGAACTTGCGAGGTGCTTTCATCTAGACAGAGTGATGAAGACCCTGAGCCTACTTGCTTTGATGAACGTATTAGGAGCTCCAAAGAAAGCAAGCATCACCTTGGTGTCCATGGGAAACTCAATTTTTAAGGCTCCACACCTAAGTATTTAGTTACGATTTGTCATTATGTAGGAAAAAAATAGTCATGTACATTTTGATATGGCTTCAATGAAACAGCTAGATGTTGATTTTATAACTCTGTGTCTCTCTCTCACTGTTTCTCTCTCTTCCTCTATAAGCTGTTAGAGGATACCTGTTCTCCATCTCTGCGTGTACATTTCTAAGTGTTTTCATACTTGTTCAGATAGGGATGGGTGGTCTGGTCTATGAAAGGAGTCTCCTGAGACAGAAATCTGTGGTCTTAATCTGTCCTTAATTTACCGTGACCTTAGAGGAATCTAATCTCGCCCCCAGACTGGCACCCTCCACATTTAAAGCTGTCAGGTTTTAGGATTAAATTTCTTCCACTTTTTAAAAATCATTAGTATGCGTTAATATTACACGATGATGGAGTTTATTTGAAGAAATTTGATATTTTCAGATTCGGCATACAGCCTTTTAACCTGTGCTTGAACAGTCTGAGTAGGTATAGAAGGCATATTCTATCTTAGAAAAATTAAACACAAAATGCAAAAGCCTAAAGGAGAGGAGCATAAATGAGAGGTTATAAAATCATTTAAAACAAGTAGTCTGTACCAGGTCCCGCTGGTCCCCATTTCTCTAGCTGGGAAGACCTTAAGC
This sequence comes from Fukomys damarensis, assembly GCF_012274545.1. Taxonomy (NCBI): domain Eukaryota; kingdom Metazoa; phylum Chordata; class Mammalia; order Rodentia; family Bathyergidae; genus Fukomys; species Fukomys damarensis. The sequence continues at coordinate 48,617,075 of NW_022900924.1, read as the reverse complement.
ACACGGGGGGCGGGTGTCTGGGTCCTAATTGGAAAGGAATCTGGTGGCCAGTATGATAAAATGAGTTGAGAAGTTGACTGTCCTGTGCATATCCCAGGCTTCTGGTGTCTCTGATTTAATAAGCATAATGAAAGCTTTTCAGTAAATTCTTGTGCTGTCTAGGAATCAGCTACTTGCTTGCAGCTAGAGCGAGTCTGGGTTCCCACCATCATAAGAGCTTCCCTAGCAGTGGGTTAAGGAGTCTTTGTCTCACACCGGTTATATTTTAACGATCACTGGGTCCCTTTGATGGAATGGACAGTGGTATTCCCATGGTATTTGCTGTTTTCAACAGATTTCACTTGGGATGCTACCCACACTCAGGAAAAATGGCCCGTTTGGAAGAAGACATCCATTTTATTTAATTATTCTAAGGCCACTCAAATATTCTTGTAAACTTCAGCTATCAGAGGATGCATATTTTGAGACGAGATGTTTCCTAAAGTACAAAACCGAATATATGCAGTGTTACATGTTCCTAAGAATCACTATCAATAATTAATGATAGTTTTGACCAAAGGAAAACGGAATTCCTTAGCAGTTACCATTAACATTAGGACTGTTAGGTAAAATTGCTGTGTTTGCTAGCATTGGAATATGTAATACTTCTAGAGGTGAATAAACCAAGAAAAACTTTTAGAAATCATGGCAGTGACTAGACAAATTAGTCCCTGTCTCTCATCTCTAGAAACAGAGTGAGCAGCATCTTGCTGATGTGGGGTTAGTAACTCACCTCGTTTCTCTTCTCATCATGCCTGTCATATAGCAAGCCCTTCCGTATGCCTGATTCTTGTTCACCTCATGCCTTTAGCACTATTATCGCTCACTGACTGTTTTCTCCCAGCATTTTGGTTTCAGTGTTGGGCAGAAGGCCCTTCCTACCACAATTCAGATCCGAGATCACTGCTGGTCCATCGCCTGCACACTGACCCCTATGCCCTGTCACACCCTGGTTGGAGCACTCTGATCTGTCCCTTTCAGGCCAGTCCTGAACTACTAAGGATAATCCCTTTCTGTTCGTGAAATGCCTTATAGCTTTTGAAACACACATTATGTATTGTTATGCTTAATCCGCACAACAAACCTGTCTCCTCATTGGCGACAGCCCTCACTTCTCCAGTGAAGAGTTGTATAACTCTACCTGAGATTATACATCAGTTTGGAGAGGAGGGACAAAGCCTTTGTAGCAGTGGGTCCTTCACACTTCCTCACAGGCTCAGGTGAAGCGCTTGTCTCAGTCACCACAAAATGAAACTTTATTTTCCCACCCCATGCTTTGTCTCCTGCTATTCTTTGTGCCCTAGGCTTTCTGCTGATGCCCCCTCCTTCCTGCCTGTGAAAAAAAATCTCTGTGTCTTGAAATAAGATTGGCAAAATGTTAAAACAATTGAAAATAAATTAAAAATGATGGAGTTCATTAAATTTGATGACTTCGATACAAGTAATTTAAAAATGTCTGTCTTCTCAACTAGTATCACAAGAGATAACAACAACAACAAAAAAATCTAAGATGTCCGTTAAGTATAATATCAGGTAAATGATGAAAAAAGTTTTATATAAGTACATTCCATGCAGTATTTCATATTCTCCTAAAAAAAGGTGTTCATTGTTTTAATTAAAACTGGCTTTTCTCTGGCAGTTCCGTTCTCAGCTCAAGCAACAACTTTCAAAGCAGAAACAAAATTTTCCCACCTCCAGCCATCTTGGGTTCATCATTAACAATCTGATCAAAAAAATATCAGTACCTGAGTACAGTAGGTGCTGAACTGTCAGTCCTTTTCCACAGCTGCTCGGTCTCTGTCCAGCTATTCCTTTTTCTTCTTTCCCTTCCTCCCTCCCTTTATCATGGTCATTTTTCCCTCCTCCTTCCTTCCTCTGTTCTTCTTCCTTATGATGTTTCTTTTTCCCTTTTCCCTTTGTGATGGATTCTCGTTCTGCAGTCCAGGCGAGAGTCAAACTCCTGGGCTCAAGCTATTTTCCTAGTAGCTGAGTCTATGGGTGTGCGCTACTCACCACCCTCAGTTTAATGTTTCCAATTTGGCACACGCAGCTACCATTAACAGGCTTGCTGTATTCTTTTTCTGGTTATTTGTAATGCATTTTGCTGACTATACTTTACTGTGACTCTGTGACATTACCCAGCACAGTTACCTAGCACTATTTGCCCTGTTGGTGGTAATTAAAATGAAAAGTGTGTAAAGAGTACAGAAAAGGTGAGTAAAATAAAGCCATGTTTCCATCTTAAATGAACCATTAAGGAATAGGCAGTAACATTACAATAACCTTTCAAGAGGTGCTTGGAGTAGAGAAAACGGTTTGTTTAAATCTTCCCTTCCCCACCCAGCCCTACCCTCAGCTAACATAGAAATTTATATAATAGTGGTCCACATAGCTCCTAATTCACTGTCATAGAAACAGACATCTCAAAATTATTTCAGTTCTTAAGGATTTATTTAAAAGGAGGGAGGAGAATAAAAGTTTAAAGAGTTGGTTTCACGGTTTTATCGAATAAATCTGATCTAATTTATTAAATTACACCTTCTCTTTTTAGCAGTATCTTAACAATGACCCTTAGCTCTCAGGATTTCAGCATTGCTGACTTCCTGTACTTATCTGAAATAAAGAAACGCACCAATTTGTGTGTAAGTCGGTGTAGACCTGAAAGAAATCTATCTCCCTGTTGTTCATTTGCAAACTTGGGGACAGCTGTTGCTGAAGGAAACTTTAAGTCATTTAGACTTTTCTTATCATTTAAAAGTTCACTTTCATAACACACTAAAAGGCACCCAATATCATTAAA
>NW_022900924.1:48484436-48614214 GCF_012274545.1 Fukomys damarensis | reverse complement strand
ATATATAAAATTGAAAAAGGTTGGCACCTATGGTCTCTGTTTATATTTTGAGATCCATTTGCTACTCATTTTTCTCATCTTAAAATCCTATTATATTTACACCTGTGCATCCATTTCTGAGGGGAAAAAGAATGAAGGATATAAAATATCAGAGTAATAATGATGCTCAGCAGTTATTGTTGGTGTTATTTCATGGAGAGCTTTAAAGCTCTTTGATAATCTGACTTAGTTCCTGTTGGGACTGTGCAGTAGGATTACAGTTTATACACTGTTAGTAGAAGCACAGAGTGAAACCTGCACTTCCTCCAACCCTCGGGGGGAAAAGAATAACAAAACACGATGCACTGGAATTGAGAATCCAGTCATATTGTTTCAACTGCAGGGCTAAAAGCAGTCCTCCATTTTTTTTTCTTTCTGTCCTGACTCTTTTTCTGATTTATCCCAGGAAACATCTCCTCATACAATCAGTCAGCTAGTACCTAAGTCAAAAATGAATTTCTAGCCATTTTGTTAAAAAGTTCTTGATGTCACAAATAATATTGCTGTGTTGATCTTATAATAATTGTGTGATGGAAATGACTACTGAGACTAAACACTGTAGCACAATGTGGACAGCTGCTGTTCCTCAGCCATGTACTCTGGACCCAGCACTGTAAGGCCAATATCAGCATGAATTCGTACTCCATACCCCCCGCAAGTTTGAGGTAGACATTTGCCTTAGATCTACCTCAGAGAAGAGGACTTCAGCGCAAGCAAAGCTGCACAGCTGTAGAACCATTTTCTTCCTAGTGCCCTGTGCTCTTCGCTGTACAGTCAGGAGGAAGGGCCTTACATCCAGGGAAACTCAAGGTGTACCTAGCCTTGCCACGTAGTTGCCATCGAAAATTGGGCAACTTCTTTAACGTTTTGGAGACTCCGTTCATTTAACTGGCAAATGAGAGTTACGGTGTGTACTCCACAGATAGCGGAAGCGATCAGAGAAGGCATGAAAAGCTTTTCAGAGGGCCTAGACTGTAAATCACATGCAGTCCATGTTAGCTTTTTGTTTTTCCTGCACCAACTGTGGATCCTGTTTTCTTCAGCTGCCTTATCACTCTGCCTTATCACTCAGAGCGTTTGACTCGGTACCTCAGGGTGGTGAATACGAGGTTCACTGAAGTGTGCAGATCCTGACATTTTTGTTCTCAGGTGGTAATCTTCAAAGATGCAAATGATTATCCATAATTCATTTTGTGGTTTAAAACCTGGAATTGGAAGCTAAACAGTTAATTGAATTCTTTATTTTTAAATCTAAAGTCAGGTGGGGCGTGTTAAACAGTCAATGTTCTAAAACAAGCTCAACTGTGTACATGTGTGTGTTGTATGAGAGGATGGAAAAGAGCGGGAGAAAGGAAGGAAAAGAGGGTACTTGGTAGGTGTTTGTTGTAATGTTTACAATCCTGCCTCCGTGAGAAATGCTCACAACTTTTCAAGTCTTCTCAATGACCTTCTTGGATTTTGAACCTAGAAAACACTTTGGATTTAACGATCTATTGTATCTTTTTCTTAATTTTGTATTTGTCTTTTATATTCTGCTGTATGTAAGAAATGTTCATAGACACTGAATATTCCTTGGAAGGTGGGTAGAGACTTGGTCAGCACCTCTTCTCATGTTAGCATGTGGTACAAGAACTTGAACCCAGCAGGGCCCAGGGAAATAACATGTAATGTACATGTGTGGTGTGTCTGTATGTATAGTATGGTGAGGGACCTTGATTTAATCTAAAGTGTAGATTAGAAGTTTATCCTAGTCTTCTACCTTTGTGTTTTTGTGAAAAAAATGGTTTACTTACTTAAATTTTTGGTTCTGGTGTTTCACTGCCAAAAAGCAATGTACAGAGATGATTTTCATGTAGTGTTAACTGAGACTGGAATGGATCATATAAATAAAAGTCCTCTCTACGCTCTTAAGAAATTTTGAGAACTATACAGACTGGAGAGAGATGGTGTCATTTACAGAGATCAATAAATGCTGTTGCCTTCCATGCTGCTCACAGTACTATTCTATCTCCTCTTATCAGACTGGCCTACCTGGCCTCATAAAAAGAACTTCCCACACATGCCTTAAAAACTCCCATTATTGAAGCTCACTTGTAGAATACTCCTACATGTGAAAGCTCCAAAACAAACACCGATTCTACAAGGAGAGAATTCTAATTTGTTTGCTATTACCTTGCCAAGGACGTCCTGGCCATTACATAGGAATATGGCTACACCTGCCTCTAACAATGAATGGCTTCTGAATGTTTCTATTAGAAATGATCCAGGTCCTTATTAGGAGATTTAAAATTTGTTTCCCAGGAGTCTCTTAAAAAGAGAAGGGAAGAGTTCATATGGAAGTACAGCATAGACAGCTTTCAACTTGAGCAACCAGGGGTTGAAGAAAGGCAGGAATCCTGGTGAACTCTACCATTCTTGAGTGTGAGGCTTTGTCTTGGACTAGGGGATGAGCTATATCTCTTTGAGCAGCAAGTGACCGGAGCTCAGGGCAGAAGTGTCACTGTCCTGACTAAAGGCTGCCTTCTTGATATGCCAAAGTGGGGCTGAGGAAGGAGCAAGGGAACAGGTCTGGACCCAAAAGAGAGAGAGAAATGTAATTGTAGTAGCCCAGAGTTTCCCAGGCTACTGGGAACAAGGACTGACCCTGAGGGAGAAGAATGAGACTTTCTCTACCCTAAGGGCAAATGTGGGTTAAAACTCAAAGCATTGCCCTAAGCTAGAATGCTTTCTGCAGTGCAGTGGGAAGCTGGTTGGCTTGCATGTATTTACGTCTTTACTTCTTGAGAAACAGGGAGGGGAGGGGAGGCGGGAGAAAGGAGGAGAGGGAAGAGGAGAGGGAGCTTGCAGATGTCCTTAATGCTTTCTCATATCACCACCAACTGTGACACCAAGTCGCATCTTGAGGAGAAGAGATCTGGGTTCTTTGACAGTGAAATGGTTACAGAATTGGAAATTAGGAGACATAGTTTCTACTTCTGTCTTCCCTGCTACCTTCCGGTGTGATCTTTTCTCTGGCTTCTATTTATCAGAGAGTTAGACTATGACCACCAGTGCAGGTGAGGGCTAAAAGTTCTTGGTTCGCCAGGGTTCCTGGTAGGAGAATTTTTACTCCAGCCATATTTGTGTCCATTTTTCTGGAGGATATCCAGGCTGGTTTTCTGGTGGGTCAGGTACTCAGGGAAGTAGTGTTCGGGCATCAGATCAGCACTGAGGAAGAAACCCACGTGCTGGTCATATCTCAGCTTTCCCATTCAGTGGAGTGATGCTTTAAACTTAAAACTCTTGTTACGGTACGTGTCAGACAGAGAAGTTGTCTCTTCTTGCTGTCCTGGGACTCTTGGAAATGTGTGAGGGTGAGCTAACATTTATTGAGCTCTTGCTTTATGCAAGCTGCTCTGACAAAAGCCTCCTAGCACCTGCTCTCAGACATGAACCCTGAATGGGTTTACTAGTCAGGCAGGGTTAACAGGGGTAGCACTGGCAGGAGCTGTTGAATGAAAGGTCATTTTACCCTCCTGGGGAGATAAAGTTGCAAAATTACCAGTCAAGCCCATCAAATCTTCTCTTTTTTTCTTTTTCTTTTTTTTTTTAAATGGGCTTTCTAAATTCATATCCTGAGGCAACTAGAACAAGGCTGGTGGCTCCACCCCCACCCCTTTTAAGGCTGGTGCCAGCACGCTGCTCTCCAACAGAGAGACCTTAGCCACTTCCGGGGCTGGTGCCCAGGACCAGCGGACCAGCCGCCCGAGCTGGCTGTGACCCCTTGGAGAGGTCCCAGGGCACATTCCTTCCTGCACACAGAGGTTTTGCGGCTTCATGGGGCAGTGCGAGTTCCCCTCTGCCCCCACCTGCCGGGCCCTGTGGGCTCCCTCCAGACTGGTCTCTGCAGTGAGCAGGTAGTAGACAGCCCACCTGCTTGATGTCAACATCTGTGGGTGAGGCCCCAGGAAGAATGTGCCGCTCCCAGCCTCAGCTCAGGTAATTAATCCCCACAATTGACAGGTGGCAACAGGCGACCCTTTGGCTGGGGCCGCCTGGAAAAGTGCTTGGAGGAAGGATTTTTTTTTAAACCATCAAGAGCACAATTCGTACATGTCTGGCAGCTAGACGGCTGTGGCAGGAAGGAAGGTGTGTGCGTGTGCGTGTGTGTGTGTGTGTGTGTGTGTGTGTTTATGTGTGGCAGAGGGTGAGGTGGGGGAGTGAACATCTTGCCAGACGACCCTAGGGCCAATCTTGGGATCTTCTCCGGTCTGATCCTTACCATAGACCCAGAAGGGCCTGGGACCTGTCTGCAAGATCCCTTGGAGACCCCTCCTTTGATGGAGATGCAGCTCTGAGGCAGAATAGCTTGAATAGAAACCAAGAAGTCTGGGCCCAAGAGGGAAAAGACTTGCCCATCATACAGTAAGTCAGTGGCTGGCAGAGACTAGAACCTGGCTCTCTTGACTTCCTGTTCTTCACTCCCTGGACAGTAATTACCACCCCATTAGACATGCGCAGCTCCAGAGAAGGCGGTGAAACAGGAAAGGTTCTACAGGAAAGATAACTAGTTGGCTCTCAATGATACTTTGATTTGCAACCAAACGTCTTCAAGTGGCTTCTCAGCACAGAGTTCTCACCAGACCCCGAACTAAGCAGGCCTAGTCAGTGCTCCCCTCTCACTTAGGCATTTGGATGCACAGTCTAGCTCTGAACACGAACCTGAAGTTTCAATTCAAAAAAATTAATAATTCCCTAGATGTGACATTTGTCATATTTCTCAAATGAGTTTATCTGCAGAGAACAAACCTAGAGTTTGGTGTATAATCAGCCCTTCCAATTCAGTGTGGTTATACTCAACATATTTGAAACAGACCAAGCAGAATTTCTGTCTAGCTTTCTGACCAGAACCTTTTTTCCCCTGTATTTTAGTGAATCATGTAGTTGGAGTTAATTTTCCAAAACCTGATCAAAAATTATGGTCCAACCCTACCATTTTAGCATTCTTGTTCCTCATTTTTCTGCCAGAGTAACCTTGCCCCAAGTCAGCTTCCGGAACTTTTGTTTGTCCTCTTGGAACGTGCCATGTGCCGTGATTTTTTAATTTCTCCAATTCCAATTATTGATTACATCACCTTCCTTCCCTGTTGAAGGAAAACTTCAATATTTGATTCCAATGACAATAGTGTAGAAAAAGGACAAAAATGAAATAAAACACTGGGACATTTTAGGATATCTCTAATGCTAGACATGCTTTGCCCTTGATACTGGTTACACTGGGCTTCCTGGACTTTGAGAGCTTTACGGTCTGACTTTTATTTTATTGTCACGTATTTTAGGTCACGAGATAATACAGACCAAAAGCATTCTTCTGACTTCTGTGAAAGTGACAACAGTAAATTAGAGCTACCACTAGCATTTCCTGTTAGCAAATGGCATTTATACTTTAAATTTTTTGTAAATTTCATTCTTTTTATTTAAAAAAATCTAAAATGAATACTTTGTATTGGTATATTTAAGCATGTCTTGGATTTTTCTTTCCCTCAGATCCAGCCATCCTCTCTATGAGTATGTAATTTTCCCTACATGTGAATGAGACATAGCACATCTGTTTTTATAAGTGAAGGGGAATTATTCGACTGGAATTAATGTCCAGTGTGTACATTACCACTTTTGAAGAGAAGTTCAGCACATTTTTGTTTTGTAAATTAATATGCTAGGTAGATATGCATCAGTCTGAAATTATAGAATCAGGATGGTTTTTGGCATTGGCCTGCACAGTTGCTTCCCTTTAAAAGGCACTGAGGAATGAATGAGGAGGATTACATAATTAGTGAATTCTTTTTTCCAAGGGAGATCATTTGGCCCGTATTTAATTTGAAATTTGCATACAGCATGACATTGTTTTCTGGGGAGACTGAAGGGAGAAAAGTTTTAGCTTTGGGTTGTTGATGATGGAGTAGCAAGGGAGGATCTTGGTTCTACGTTCAGGAAAAGGAGCTGCTGGGGACTGATGCAGGTGCGTGCTGATAGGAGCTGGCATCTCTGTGCGTGGTGATACTGAATTACCAGCCTGGCAGCCAAAAGCATGTAATACAGTATGTCACAGAGGCAGGTGGTGATGGCAGGGTCCTCGTCCCTGGAATGCTTTTTCCCCCTCCCTTTTCTCTGCAACATATGATTAGTAAGGGAGCCGAATTTACTCTTGTTTTCCAAAATCCCCAGGAATTATTTTATTTGAACATGATACTTGGCTTTCAGCAGCTCACCCTTCCTATGCCAAATCTCCTTCCCTCCTACCCAAAACAAAACAAAACTCCGGCAAAGCTTACCTTTCATTTTTGTCAGGGATATTGTAATAGCAAGAAAGAGTTGAGTTCATTTGCCAGTCTTGAAGCACTTCTCTTCCATACCAGTGAAGAGATATTTGAATATCATGTTGATATTCAAAGCTGTCGTGTCTGTGTATGAGAAGATTTGGTTGAGGGCAAACAAAAAATTGAAACTCTTCTTACTCATGAGTTTGTGACTCTTTGAAATTAACAAACTACATATCTATGTCTATATATAATATATATATATATATATCAGGAATATCAGGAATCAAGACATATAATATGTAATAATGTATAATACACATAATATATATTATATAATATACATATTACATATAAACAGATACACACACACATATATAGATCTATATATATCTTCTTGATTCCTGATCTTTTTATATATTGTCCACACTTTCAGAAAGGTTGCCACACTTTCTCTCCCACATTCTTTTTAAAGTGTTACACGGACAACTTGAACCTGTCAACAGGTTTCTCCAGGAGGTTTGTAATCAATCATAAAATATTCCAAGTGGCACCAGGGACCACATAACAGTTCGCTCATTTCTTTTCTTTTCTTCTTTTTTTTTTTTTAGTTGAGTTTATCGGTACATTTTAGGTATACAGCACAGTTACATTCATCATTGGGATCTTGTACCTTTACATGAAAGTCTTAGTTCTCATTTTTCCCCTTGTCCTTGCCATCCCTTCATCCCCTCCTACCCTCCCCCTTTACAAACACTTTATTTCCATTTTTTAATTTTCTCATATTTTTTCTTTTCCCTTATTTCCTTTCCCCTACCCTTCCCACTTTCCCTACACATTTAGCCCTTTTCTTCCTATTTCACATTGTCAATTATCTCATTAGGATCTTATGTACTATTACAGTTTTTCACAACAGAGAAACTATTTGGTATTTATTTTTCTATGAATGAGTGGCTCAACGTTCAGGGAGATCAATGTCTGAAATTCCTCAGTGGATAATAGATCAACCACTGTCATCTTTAGAATCAAATTCTTATAAGTGTGCTTCCTTTTCTTCTTTTTTCCCATCGCAGCATTGAATTTTCTAATTTTGTGTTAAATTCTGCAGAGTTTAAAGAGACATCTGCACCTAACATCTCTTCTACACATTTAAAATAATTGGTAGACTCCACTAGTGACTAACCCAACCCGAGACCTGGTAGAGTGGACCTGCTTCTTGGAATTATGAATGGGTCTTTTATGATACATTTACTTTCAGGATCCTATTTGGAAAATGGGAAGGAAAATATCCATTTCTAGGCAAACTTATTTACTAAACTGAAAATGGACTTGATACTGAGGCAAAACCAGTAGCCTCATATTATCCTCCAAAAAGTTGATGATCGTGTTTTTTGAAGATGACCACTAAACTTTATTCTTGTGTATTCATGTTTTTTTCTTTTTTCTTTTTTTTTTTTGAATTGTGCTTTTGTGTACATTCGCTGGTACCAAATACACAACTCCACTCTGTTCCCATGCCTTGAGGGATATGGCCACGGGGTCCAGGGGTACGAGCCGGGACACATGTGTCAGCATGGTCCTGATTGCCGAATGCTGAGCAAATTCCATCTCTTCTCTTGGGCTTGGGTTTCTCATCTGGAAATGAAGTAGCTGAACCAAATGATCTTCAAGCTCAAATCCTCCAGATTTACCTTTCTAAGAAAGTCTTTGCAAAGATATCTTAAGGTAAAAAAGCTTTGAAATAGGGTGACTCAATAATAGAAACACAGAATCAAGCCCTTGGTTTAGAGTGTCAGGCTGGTTTTCTGTGGAAACTCTGTAATTACAATATGATATAGTACAGAAACATTACTTCTGCTGAAGTGAGGGAGTCTGGGTGTATCCCATAATTGCCTAGATTCCGTAGTGTAACTTCTAGAAATATTGTTTTCAGGCAGGGTTGCCCTCCAGAATCTCCAAACTAACCAGATCTTCTTTTGTTTTTTTTTACTTTTCTCCCTGCTTTTGCTTCAGAATTTGTATCATAATACCGGAAATAATTTCTTGAATGTGATTCTTTCCTGTAGATCAGTTCCCTCAACAGAAGGAAAAACTGTTGATTCCCTAGTAGCCAGGACAGAGCCTGGATTGAGCAAGTACTCAAAAAACTTTTATTGAATTAAAGAATAAATTTCACCTTCTAAACTTTAATTTTTATCTGAAAATTAAAGCCAGAAGAAAGGTTTGTACAAGATCTTCTATAAAATTCCTTCTGGGTTCTGACATCTGAGTTCTCTGTTCTGAAATCAAAGATCTATAGTGATTTTACAAATGAATGGTCCTTATGCTGAATTTAGTCATTAAGATTTAAATGAGAAAATACATTAAATGCAGATCAGCCAGTAAATTAAGACGCTTCAGAATATTTGTATTTTTTCATACTGTCCTAAATCTTTTCATTAAATAAAATATTATAGTCAGATCCAAAGCCTCTCTCTCCTTCATCCTATCTCATTTACTTCCTACTTTCCAACTATTCAAGTAAATGATATGCATGTGTCTGTAAGGATATGGGTTGATCTTGAAAATACGGGCAATGAAAATAGTAGATTCCCACGGAGAGAGGACAATGTCATTGGAGTAAATTTTAAAGACACGACTTATATTACCTGTATTCATGGTTATGTGGAAATGTATTTAAAGTATATGGTGGTGGGTAAGCCAGAGCCACTGTTTTTCAATAAATGGATCTCATTCTTGACATGGTTAATAATTTAGTGATTACTAGAAGATAAATAGGGACTGTGTTGTGATTCATTACAAATTTACATAAACTGAGGAGACTTGTATTACCTTACAATAACTACTTTCTCAGCAGATTGAAACATTGCTCTTACAGTGCACCCCTAATTACTCAGGACTCTGTGTAGATGATTGTAGAAATCTGAGGTTTCAGTAATAACTAAAATACGTGACTGTCATTTTGGTCTTTGATTTTACTAAGGAGTTTCATATCCATTATTTTTTCTTCTATATTAAGAGGTATGTATCACCTTTTTCTTTTTCTGTTTTGTGTTTGTGAAAGGTAAAGTAACATAAAGGCCCAGGGGATAAATAGAAGAGGCAGAATTTAAATCTAGGCTTTTGACTTCTAATCCCTCCAAGATTGTCCTCAGTTGTTATTCTTAGACAAGAGTCTTTCCTGCTCTTGAGCACTGAGTCCTTTTCTTCTTTACAAAACAACTGATTTGTCATTCCTGTGTGACCACGTTATTTTGTTTACCCAGAATTACAACTATCCTTTGTCTTTGTTGACAAGGCTATTGACTAAGCCAGATCTCAGTGGAATACTGAATAGCAGAGCCCTATGTTGAAACTCTCCAATTTGAGAAAAGGGCTATGCAAACTAGTATTGTTTGTTCCTTTTCTTCCAAATCATAACAATTCTTGGTCTGCTTAGGTGCTTTCATGCATCTCTTCTGTGATGAAAGCAAGACTACTAAATCGCATGAAGTCCCATAGTTTCCCGTCTTTCCACCTTTTCGTCCCATCCTGCTGGTCTAGCTTAGGTTCTCCATGTCTTGCCTCAGTAGCTCCCACTGGGACTCCCTCTTCCTACCGTGTTCCAGCTTCTCCAGCTTTGTATTCCTGAATACAGAGGACTGATTTGTGCTTTCCCCTGCCTTTTAGTCTTCGGTGACTCTTCTTGCATGGTTTCGTGTAAGGTCTAAGGTTCCTTAGAAGCTGATAGCCGCATGTCAGTTCACCTCTTTGCTGTCTGCTCTGCCTCTCCTCCTCTTGCATCAGACCACTGACCTTTCCCACAGTGGACATCACTGTGCTTTTACCCAAGACATTCTCTCCCCAGGGAAAGCCCTCTGCCTGCCTCTTGCTGCTCCGTCTTCCCCTTCATGGGTGCGTGCATAATCCAGTTGCTGAATAATAGCTTGTGCTTTAAATCTAATGAAATTTCTCAAGCGCCTATCCTGGCAAACAAACCCTTGAGAGGATATTGCACCCCACATCTGTAATATTCGCTTCCTTCTTTCCTGAGACCCTGGCCATGGTGGACGTATTCATTTACCCAGCAACTTACCACTTGAGACCTCTAGTATGTGGTACCCTTTTCCCCCACTTATGGGCATAGACCAATTTATCACAGTAGTTTCTCCAGATTGTGTGGTAAGGCAGTATATACCGCCTTAAATTTTCCTGACAGTCAAGTATAAAATAATATCCTCTTTCCTCTGGATGCTCCAATTCCTGACTTTTGACTCTATTTCTTTGGAATTGGCCAAGATTTACTTTTCTTTATAGAACTTGTCACTATCTGACACAGTATTTATTTATTCCAGAATAATGGCACCTTTAGAACATGGACCTTGGTTTTGTTCAGGGTCAAATTTCCAAATCTGAAACAAATCTTGACTATAGTATGTGCTCGATAAATATCGAAGTTATTACTTGGTAGTTAGTTGTTCTGTCCTCTGTTATCCATTAACACTTTTTATATACCTCTGTCACACCGGTGCATACTGCTATTTGTGCTCCATTTTGAGCTGAATGGGTATAAAGTTGATTTTTTTCTTTTAATTTATATTTGGTACAGCGCCCTAGGCAATGAGGATGCAAAAGATCCCCCATTCTAGGGTTTTTAAATCTTAAGTCTCTCAGAATGAGTACCTAGTATTGTGCAGTATCCACTGTGCCAAGTTTTGTTAGTTATTGAATGATGTGAAAATGGGCACAACAGATTTCACTTCTAGCTCAGCATGGCGAGACATCAGCAGCTTCTAGTGTTGTCATTGCTGAGATTCCATTAAAATATTACGGATTCCAAAAAGAGTGCTGAACTAAATTGGGTAGTGCACCTATCGATAGGATTGTTGAGAGATTTTGCGACTTGAAATCCTGACAAAGGGAGAAGTTCTGGCTCAGTGGTAGAGTGCTAGGCTGGCATGTACAAGGCTGAGTTTTTAATTCCTCAGCACCACAGGCGCACACACGCACACACACACACAACCTGATAGACCTGAGCTAAAAAAATGTTAAACGGACAGGAAGGATGCAAACATTCTCTCTGGCTATATTTGGATATATTTCTGGAAAATTACAAAAGTGCATTAGAAGACTATAGTGAGAAAACACTAGAGAATCATTTAGAGAATAAAATAAGTTTTTCTAGGAACTCTAAGAAATGTTTAAAAACTAGATCCTGTATAAAACATAAACAAGGGGCTGGGGATTTAGCTCAGTGGTTCCACTGCCTGCCTCGCAAGCACAAGGACCTGAGTTCGATCCCCGGTACCAAAACAATAAATAAATAAAATAAAATAAATAAAACATAAATGCTGTTAAGGTGTAAAAGAAAGTGATAAACCTAGAAATGTAAGGGGAATGAATAGATGACTCTTAAAATGACATAGATAGAGAAAAACATTTGAAATGAAGAAAATTGAAAGTAGTATTTGTAGTAGAACACAGAAAATAAACTATGGAATATTATACACATGATATAGATGGCACATTTTAGAAGTTTTCCTAGAACACAAAAGAAAGATGTTAATTATAAATGTTTAAGTACATTAAATGTATGATAGAAAGAAAATGAGCATGTAAAGTAAGTATATTCCTAGAAATTAATAAGAGTAGATAAAGTGAAAATATAATTTGAAAACAGAAAAATTTTTCTGGATTTGAGTTCATGCATTTAAGTTGAAAGTGCTCATCAATTTCCAAGCAATTTCAATGGAAAAAGAACCATCACATTATGAAACACTGTCATTCATTTTTAAAAACAAAATCATACAAGGAAATAGGGAAAATTTTCTAGTTTTCTTAATATTAAGGAAGAAAATTCAGATTGGTTTCAGACTTCTGTAACATTAAAATATATGATTCAATTACCCCTTTTCCAGAGATCTATCTAAAATGTATTTAGTAAGGGTTCATATACTAAAATGTGCTATCTGGCATTATTTTTAAACTAGAGGAAAATGTATGCTGTATAATAAAAGTATGACTAAATACTGATATATATCCCTTTTAATACTATAACACCAACTACTTCACATCTAGAATGTTAAATGAGGAATATCAACTTTTAATGGTGTGACCTCATTTTATGTGGTCTTGAAAACGTCTGTGTATAAAAAAGCCCCAAATGTTAATGCTATGTATCTCTGGAATGAGATCTTTTGCCAGAATATTGCTGTGCACAGGTCATTAAAATTATGAAAAAAAAGGAATTAATAGAAAAAGAGACGCGGGGAAGAAATTATTAAAAGATTTAACCTTCCATTACTGCTTCTCACAGTGACATCCCTGAAGGGTGAGATACCTTCTGCCTTTAAATATAGGGGTTGAACTATTTGATGTCCACTCACAACTGTTGGAAATTCAATAATGGACTTGCATAATCAAAAAAGGCTTAACGGGTCGGGGATTTAGCTCAGAGGTTCGGTGGCCTCCCTTGCAAGCCCAAGGACCCGAGTTCAATTCCCGGAACTGGAAAAGAAAACAAACAAACAAACAGACAGACAAACAAACAAAAAAGGCTTAACAAGAGAAAATTATCTTTTCAGGCATAACTCAACTAGATGCTGTAAATTGGAGAAACCTATCTAGAGATAGGAAAAAAATAACCTTTGGAGTATCAGTGAAAAAAAAAAAACCTTTTAAATGGTAACAAAAATGCAGAGGGGAAAATAAATTTCAGCTAGATATGCAAGTCATAAACAAGTATGACTCTTAGAAAAAGAATTGTTTTTCTCAAAAATATGAGTAAATGCCATCCATTATTGCACTGGGAGTGAGGTAGGATTAATAAACATGCAAAAGAAGAGGGTCACATGTCCTTCTGTATTTAGAATTCAATGCATCAAGATTTTTGGATATAACTAAATAGTTAAGGGGTGCTTATAAAAGAAGATTTGTAAAATTAAATGCGTATTTTTTAAAAAGAACATCTGAATTCAGTGATCTAAGTGTCTAATTTTAAAATGGAAGCAGTAGTAAATTGAACCTTTAATTCTCATAGTTGGTAAAGATAAGAGTTTAAAAACATGCTTAACTGTAAGAAAAAAAACTCTTTGCAGATGACATGATCATCAATGTAGAAATACTAAGGTATAAAGATCTACTAGAACTAATAAGTAAATTTAGCAAGGGCATAGGAAATATGGCCAATATACAAAATAAAAACACATTTTAATTTAAAATGCCAAAGGTATTTACAGCAATTTAAAAAAATAAATAAAATACCAAAGGAAGAAGCTAATAAATGTTTGCACCCTGAAAACTACAAAATAGGTCTGAGATATCCTAATTAAAT
Source organism: Fukomys damarensis (assembly GCF_012274545.1). Lineage (NCBI taxonomy): Eukaryota > Metazoa > Chordata > Mammalia > Rodentia > Bathyergidae > Fukomys > Fukomys damarensis. The sequence goes on along the minus strand of NW_022900924.1, from coordinate 48,600,567 downwards.
GGAGCTATGTATCATGCTGAATACTAGAAGACTCAGCACCACTAAGGCACATCATTTCTGCCCAAAACCTATGCATTTAGCATAATCATATTCAAAATCTTAATAGGCAGTTTTGTAGGAATAGATAAACTCTATGTACATTTGTTATGGAAATTCAAAAGACCTAGAATAGTCAAAGGAATTTTGAAATAGAAAAATACATTTGATAGACTCAGACTTCTGATTTAAAGACATACTTACTATAAAGTTATTGTTAAATCCTGACATCCCTTTTAATGCTGTGACAGCAACCACTTGACAGTTGATCTAGACAATTTGATATTGATCTACAGGTAGAGAGTGTTTGGATAAAAAAACTGAACACATATGGCTGGCTAATTATCTTTTCTTTTCTGGTCCTGGGGATCGAACGCAGGCCCTTGCACTTGTGAGGCAGGAGGTGGAACCACTGAGCCAAATCCCTAGCCCCAAACTGATTTCCAAAACAACCAAACAATCAAAAAACAGGGAAAATGATACACTTTTTATTTTAAAGGTAGTGTTGGAACTATTAGTTGTCTGTTACAAGGAAGAAGAATTTTGACTCTGACCTCAGACCATGTACAACTGACTGAAAATGGATACAGTCCTAAATGCAAAAGTTAAGACTATGAATCTTCTTGAAGAAAAAATTAAACCATTCTTCTAAAGTTAAATTGAAGTTTCTTTAGGATGTAAAAACAACAACCTTCAAGACGAATTATGAATCATTCCTCAAATTTAAAAGTTTTAGAAAAGCAGTAAAACGTCATGCCACAGAATGAATGTCTGTTTTAAAAAATGTATATCTGATAAAAAGCTTTTATCCAGAATAATATAAAGAACTCTTACAACTCAGTTACACATGCAACCCAGTTAAAATTTAAAACTCAAAAACATCTGAACGGTTGCTTCAAAAAAAGAATAGTAAGTACATAAAGTAACGTAAACATACTTTTATTTTTATTACATATAATTATAAATAAAATAAATATCTCAAAACTATAAAGAAGTAAGTACCTGGAATAAGTATTGCTGAACAAAACAATCATCAGGGAAATGTTTGAATGAGATTGACTACACATAGACTAGAATGGCTTGAATTTTAAAACAAAAGTCAAGTATTGGCAAGGTCAGGTAGTGACAGAAGTGTACAGCAGTGTAAAATGGCACAACCTTCAGTAGTTTCCTGTAACGTTAAGCATATGCTTACCCAGAAATTAGACTTCTAGGGGTATATTCAATAAAGATGGGACAAGTGTAGTGGTGCAGGCCTGTAATCCCAGCACTCGGGAGGCTGAGGCAGGAGGATCGCTGTGAGTTCGAGACTAGCCTGGGCTATGTAGCGAGTTCCAGGTCAGTCTCAACTAAATAATGAGACCCTGTCTCAAAATATATAAATAAATGGACAAATAAATAAATAAATAAACCGAAAATGTTGGGCTTCCAACATTTTGTACCTGAATATTCGTTATAATTTTCTTCATAATAGAGAAAAACTGCAAAGAATTCATAAATAACAGTATTGTACTCAAAGATGAAGTTGAAAGCTGGTGTCGACAAAAACATAGATGAATCTCAAATGCAATATCACCCAAGATTGTATACTATATTATTTCATTATGCAAATTCTAGAAAAGAAAACCACCTTCAAGAATATAGGTACCTGACTGCTGAGGGCCAGGAAAAATGGAAGGGCCACTGCATGCAACAAGGCAAAAAGGAGGAGGGTGGAAATACCCTTTTTTTTTTTTTTTTTTTGAGACAGTGTCTCTACGTAGTTGAGACTAACCTGGAACTCACTATGTAGCCCAGGCAGATCTCAAACTCACAGCAATCCTCCTGCCTCAGCCTCCCCAGTGCTGGGATTACAGGCGTGCACCACCACACCTGGAAAAATACCCAATATCTTGCTTCTGAAAGGGATAATAAAATTGCGCACATTTGTCAGAGCATCAATTTATACCCTAAAAATTTCTGTGCTTTACAGGAAATTGTCCATAAATAAAGCTGATTAAAACAAAATGAAACATAAATGAAGTTTCATAATTATGGAATCTCAGGTCATTGTTGGAGAGCAAATCAAATGTGAATTTGAGAAACCCAGAGAGAAAGCGATACTAAAAGAATCCATGTATATTCAAATTTGCAATCTTGGCTGGCTTGAAACAAAATAGTGTTTAGAAATCATGACTTAAATCAGCTTGCCATTTTCGTGATGTTATAGAAGACTGGAAAATTGGGAAAGATGATAGGACTTTGATCTTGGCTGGCTTGAAACAAAATAGTGTTTAGAAATCATGACTTAAATCAGCTTGCCATTTTCATGATGTTATAGAAGACTGGAAAATTGGGAAAGACGATAGGACTTTGTGGTAAAGGGTAAAGACTGTGGCCAAGTCTGAGGAATTATTCATGCCCCATAGGTCAAGGAGACTAGATTTGGCATTGGAAATAATAAAAATGAAGCCATCCGTACTGCTCAGCTAACCGTGAAGCAAATGTTGGGGCAGACTTGACTGGATACAGAAAGGATCCTACTAGTCCACTTCATAGTGTGTAGTTACTGACTAGCAATCTTGGTAGTTCCACCAGAAGCCATTCACTTGGTCAGAGACTTCGATTTGGTCAGCTGTGAAACCCTCATCACTAGCTTTGGAAGATACGGTCTTCAGTTCTAGATGCAGTCCTAGCTGAGCTGCAGTATCTAAATTGTCATGGCATGGTGTAAAAAGAGCAAAAGGAAAATGGAAGCTGTCCACCTAGACAAGGAATGGCCCACTTGAAGTGTGGACATTGAATGTCTGCCTCTGAAAAGTTTGCCTTGAAAAGTTGACGTGAGTAGGATCCTGCTTAGCTGGCTCAGGGTTTTTTGTTTGTTTGTTTGTTGTTATTTTTCCAAATCTAATGCTTGCTTTCCCTACCTCCAACTAAATGAGAAAACATTATACTGAGAAATAAAGATAGTTGATGTTAAGCATACTACTTTGGCGCTCCATTTCAATATTTGAGAAGAGTGCATACCTTGTGAGTTCCCTCAGAAAGTAGTCTCGGTGTTGTAAATTGGAAAATGCTTTAAGTACAGAGGTTCGCACTGCTGAGACAGGAGAGTGGAGAGGTGGAGCTGCTGTGGTTGCCCTATGAGGTCTAAGCAGATCCTCGGTGTGACCGCAGGCAAGAGCTCTCTGCGCTTTAATTTTCTTATCTATAAAATGAGGATAATAATAGTGATCTGGTATCTGGTATCTGTAATTCTTTTTTTCTTTCTTTCTTTTTTTTGGGGGGTTTGAGACACGGTTTCATTATGTAGTTGAGAGGGACCTGGAACTCACTATGTAGCCCAGGCTGGTCTCAAACTCAGTGATCCTCCTGCCTCAGCCTCCCGAGTGCTGGGATTACAGGCGTCGCCACCATGCCCAACTTGGTATGTGTAATTCTGAAATTGAAAAAGTTCAAAAAAACAAAAACAAAAACTTTTTTTTTTTAATTTGTGGTTCCCTCCTTTGGTGGTGAAATGCAGCCCCAACTATGAGGCTTTCTCATCATTTCTCTGCCTGTGTGAACCCTTCAGGGCCCTGTGGAAATGTGGATGTTTGATCATAGAGGGCTGCCCTCCTTCCTAGGGTAGCACAGGAGTTTATGGTGTAAGTTCTAAGCGTTTTATTTTCTTTTTAAAGTCTATAAACAATTCAGGATTCAGACTCTCCTGGCCCCAGGGGGTTCCGCCTCCCTCGGAACATTATGTGAGGACTGTGTTTCTCAGAACAGAGCCCAGTCAATGATGAAGCTATTATTACTGACTGTTATTGATGCTCAGGAATTAGATTACTCACCTTCACCCCTAAGAATGAGCGATGTTTAGTCCTTGAGGATGCCTAGCCTTACTTTTAGTACTTACATATTTTAGTCTTTCAGTCTCGATTTAGGGTATAGTAATTATTGCTAGAAAATGCTTCTCCTCCTAAGAAACTGGCCGACTTTAAACACTTGTTCCTCTCTTTTTCAATCTTCTCCTACTTGGAAGAACGCCTCATCTACCCTCAAGTTTTAGCTGACAAATTTATTTTCAGTCATCTTTCCTACCGTTCATCTTATGAAACTCATTCTTATATTAAGGATTCTCTGTCTCCTAACTGAAACATAAAGGGCTATCCTTATTTCCTCAGTGTTCTCCAAAAAATCGAGTCCTTGATAGGTTCTAAAAGGATGCTTTTGTTTTAAAAATAATTATGTAAAAACACAAGAGCAAAAATATCCATCTACATTTCATTCACTGTCTCCTAAGAACAATTTTATTTTTGTGGTTGAGTTTTGACATGTTTCCCGTTTCCTCCGGCTATGTAAAAACCTTTTCACTGTGTCTAACCCTTGGCCTACGGGCACGGAGGACTGATTTTGCAATGCTGGTCTAGCACTGGGGAATTGTTAGCTAAAATGTTCGTATATTGAAATATTTGGGAGCACAGGTAATATTATGTAATTAAATATTGTATTTCTAAAGAAAGAGATAAAGCAGGCATTTTAAAGGTGCTTCTTGGGAGGATGTTTGCTTTTGGTCAGTGCTGGGGTGAGACAGACCAATAATGAATCCTTGGCCACCTTGGGTCCCGTTCCCCTTGCCTTCCCCTGGGAGGATGTGGCTGCCAACTTGTGACTGCAAGCCGCTATGTGTGTTTACCCTTTGTTTGGATTCGTGTTACAAGGTGCCCCACTGTTGGGCAGGATTTCCAGGGCTGAGTGGTTTTACCCCAGCATCTGAGTAAGGAGGAATGCAGTGGTGGGACCCTGACCCCGAGTGCAGGAGGGAAAGGATTAGCAATGTGTCCATCGATCCAGATGGCGATTTTTCTGTTCTGATGCACAGGTGGGAAGAGGAAGCCATACAGGATGGGATCTTTCCTTTTTTTTCCCCTCCGTTCGGTTCTTGGTGTCATGCTTTCTGCTCTTTATTTTACCAATTCTACAACCAGCCAAACAGCCCTGAACTTCTTCTCCCTGAAGAAGGCAGAGTGGGGAAGAAAAGCATCCTTCAGTTGTGAGATCTACGTCCTGCTCCTTTTGGTGCGGTGCTTTTCTGTGTTATAGTGCACCTCGCGTTCTGAGGCCTACACAACACGATGTCCCTTCCAGCTCTGCGCTTTTTCCTGTAATATTGGAAAGCAAGTGCAAAATTTTAGGGGTGCTTTTGCTTTGCAGTTTTCTACCTGGTTGACCCTAGATAAAATCTTTTCGCTCTTGACCAGATATTCCATTCTCAAGACCATTCCATGAGCCCTGATTTCTGTGAACCTCCCTGCAGGTCTAACTTGCAGTCCATGGGTTAGATACGCCCATGTTGAAAAATTAAAACGAAGGGAGGCTTTGTTACTTACATTTATGATTATACTATGTGTTTTATTTGTGGCCCAGCACAATCCTTCACTCAGTGTGACCCAGGCAAGCCAGGCTTCTCATGCTCCTGGCTTGGGGATGGGTACAAGTGTTAAGGTATTAGCAGCACAAGATTAATTGTAATCTGCAACACAGAAAGCTTTCTTTGCAGTTTCTTGTTTAACACCACTCGATTCATGAAAACATTATGTTTTCATTTGTTTTCTGGTAATCAAAGAGCTTTCTCATGGTATTAGCTTTTAAACCCCATCTGAGCACAAATGTCTTCATCCCAAAGAAAAGAACACAGGGAATAGCATAAATGTGCTACCTCCTAGAAACACGGGATTTTATTTAAAATGGAAAAATGTGTATTGATCTGACTCACGAATACGACTTCCTGTAGTAAGATTTCCAGATGTCTTCTCAGTAGTCATAATGTCAGGTGGCTCCAAAGGTTATAATAAATAGATGCATTTTAATGTTCTGCTCTTGCTTCTCTCTTTCCCTCACCCTGGGCGCGTCGCTAAGCAGTATTCTACAGAACTGAAGAAGTTGTACTGCCAAATTGCGAAGACATGCCCCATCCAGATCAAGGTGATGACACCACCTCCTCAGGGAGCTGTCATCCGCGCCATGCCCGTCTACAAGAAGGCGGAGCACGTCACGGAGGTGGTGAAGCGGTGCCCCAATCACGAGCTGAGCCGTGAATTCAACGAGGGTAAGGAGGGTAAGGAGGGCCGCAGTCTGACTGTTCAGCTCCTGGGACAGAAGGACGCTGTGAGCATTCTTAGTACCAGTCTGTCCGATTCAGAGTTCTACAAGCTGTCGTCTACTCGGTTTGCCTTTTTTGGCAGACACACTATGTAAGAAAAATGCTAAATAATTGTGCAGCTTTCACAGCGGTTGAACTACTTAATTTAATATTGGTGATTACTGAATAATCTGGACTGGTCTCCCTACTGCTTCGTTTCTTTTTCTGGGTTTTTTTAATTTAATTTTATTATTTTTTGGTACTAGATCGCCGGCCCTCTTTTTCTGTTTAAATTTTCTTCCTTTTTAAACATAAGCAGAGCACTATGGCCGTTGTTCTTCTTGGCGCAACTCCAACGCGCTTCAGTTTCAGTGCCTCCCCAGAGTGATGTTTCAGTCTATGTGCACTGAAAGCTGGAAGGGCAAGGAGAGGGGGCGTAAGGGAAGAGAAAGAATGAGCCAAAATCAAAGGGGAGCTGAGAAGAGAAGAAGGAAAGGAAAGGAGAGTGCAAATAATGAGTAAGAGAAGTAAATAGAACCAAGGCCTTACCGTGGGGGCCAGTGGAGTGCAGGACTGTGTGTCAGGGGCCGGCAGCTTGAGCACTTCCTGTAAGCCCTGTGTCCATGCCCTAACCATGTCTCATCTTTGATCCTCAGATCCAGCAACCGCACAAAAGTCACTGTCGCAAGGGTCCCTTTGATCTGATAGGAGGGCTCTGAGAAGGGAGGCTTAGTGGAGAGTGCTGAAGAGCAGAGAGGAAGGACAGGAAAAAGCACCCAGAGTCGTCTGAGCACTTAGGGCATGGGAAGGGTTGGGGTTTAGGATATTTATGGAAAAACAGCAGGGATCTAAATACTGATCGGTATCTAGAAGGTATTGGTACAAAGCCTGTGATGGATTAGAGAGAAACTCAATCGAGGAAAAACGAGGATGGGTAGGAATTTTAAAGGAGAAAGTCATCAAAATCCTCCTTGACACAACTATGTTTTACACATGAATTTCTGGTCCTTGTATACAAGGATGCACTAACCGTACCTCTGTGTCTTGCTTTTCTCCTCATGGTATTCAGAAATGATACTCCACAGACACAGTCCTCATTGTCTGCTTACCTATTTGTGTTGCATCAGAATTACCATTTATGGCTTCGAATTCTTGGAACAGTTTCTTGCTTTTGGAATACTCTCAGATATTGCAATTTTGCAAGACGTTTCCTAGGCTCTTTTTAAAATTTGTTTCCCTTTGTGTGTCCCCCCAAATGAGACTCTTCAGTATAATAAATCCAGCAAGTTTCCTAGCATTCTGATGAAAGCAAGGTCTATAAGTGAAAAAGGAGAAAGGAGTAAGCAAGGGGAATGTCTGTCCTTGTGACTTGCTGTCTTTTCTTTTTTTCCCCCTTCTTTTTTCTTTCCACTGCTGGTATCGAACCCAGAGCATCACACATGCTAGGCAAATGCTCTACCACTGGGATCCATCCTCAGCCTTAAACTTCTTTCTATTTAATATTTTTGCCCATTGAACTTTGGGCAACATTTTAATTCACATCTTGCTTTTATTTTCTTCCATTTTCAGAGGAATCTGGCAAAATACCCTCCATGAATGAGGTCGTACAGTTCTATGAAAATTAGGATAGTTAACTTTAAACTCTGAAACCTAAGCACAATCTCCTAAATGTAGATCACCATTACAACCCTTTGCGTTGCTAAAAATATTGAGATATCTACCTGTATTAGATGTGTTGCAAGAGATTCTGTTCCTTATGTCAAGAATGTGTATTTCCTTTGTCACACAGACTGTTAACTTGGATCACCAACATTCTGTATATGAATTTCCACTTTGTTGACTTTATTATGAGGATAAGTAAATTAACTATTTTGTCTTTTTCTATTTTGCAGGGCAAATTGCTCCTCCTAGTCATTTGATTCGAGTAGAAGGGAACAGCCATGCCCAATACGTAGAAGACCCTATCACAGGAAGACAGAGTGTGCTGGTGCCTTATGAGCCGCCCCAGGTAAAAAGCAAAGAAGACACACACGGGTGACAGACACACAGATTGGCTGACTGGTGGAACTTGCGATAACATTAGTGTTGGTGACAAGGACTATTTCCACCATTTGTCTCTCTCTGTGTTAGTCCCTATCATCAAACTTGTAACTTTTTGTTTTGTTCCTCTTCTCCACATGCTTCCCTTTCAAATGCCTAAATATTTAATGAATTAACTTAGAAATGTGACTTTTGCCAACCATGCCATCATAAAGGCAGATAATCATTGAACCAGAAAGAGGGTTTCTCACCAATTGACAACTGACTTGGGAGTGGATGTGCATTGGCAATGGAGGTTAAGAATGCTGACACTGACTTGTAAAAGGGAGTGTTTAAGAGGAATCCCTTGGCTGGCTTCTGCCTGAGCAGATGGTACACATATAAGTCTGCTGTGCATAGCAGAGTACTATGGTAGAGACTATGTAAGAACAAGGAGGCCGAAGTCATGTGCTTTGCTGACTTGCTCTGTAGACCTTTGACACATGACTGTCCCTCTGTGGGCTTCAGCTGTCTTACCCATGAATGAGCACTTCAAAAGAATTAAGATGTGCTTTGCCCACATACCAACTCCCCACAATAAATACAATCATTATGTACTGCAAACCTATATGGATAAATATTAAAATAAAAATAACCTAGATGGTTTAGTTCTGAGGACACTTTAAGGTCCAGAATGTTATTTATGGAAATGTGTACTCACATCTATTACACTGTTTTACCTTTGTAGGGAAAATATATTTGGAGTGACGCTGATATTTTTGACTTTTTTTTCCCCCAGCTCTCTCTTTTTTAGTGATATTCATGTCCCTGCTGTAGCCCAGCTTCTGAGTGATTTGGATCAGCATGCAATAAACAGGGCTGGAGATCAGAGATCTGTTAAAGCCTATATTACCTGTGTTGTTTGCAACATTTCAAATATTAGCTTGAAGCTTTCCATGAGGCAAAGGAAAGAGGAACCCACAGTGGATATCAGACATTGCCTTCCTAGAAGGAAGCGTATATCTTCATTAGTAGTAGAATTCTTTCAAAAGAGAGAAGAATGGAGAAGGAAGACTATCAGCTCAGACCATCACTAATATAGTTTTTTTTCTTTTCTCCTGTGCTCAGGTTGGCACTGAATTCACGACAGTCTTGTACAATTTCATGTGTAACAGCAGTTGTGTTGGAGGGATGAACCGTCGTCCAATTTTAATCATCGTTACTCTGGAAACCAGAGAGTAAGTGACATTTGTCAGACTATCATTCTACAAACAATCATGGGCAGAGGGCAGAGTGGAATTGTGTCCTTTTTTTTTTTTATCATTGGCTTTGTATGCACAGCGGAGAGCTGACTTCCGATTTGTCCCTTGTGCTTTTAATTCTTGCTGTGAACACTTAAAAGTAGAGAAAGAAGAGGATGGGTAAAGGTAGAAGGGGAAAAAAGAACTAGGAAGGTGTACAAGTTGCTTCATACCTGAATTCTTGACATTTGACTGGAATTGTTTTGATCAGACAGCCTTTGTTTTCATGTGGCCCTGAAGCATTTAACAGCTTCTTTGAGTAAGTCTGGGCTGCCTGAGGGGATTTTATCCTCAGACATCCACTGGCTTAACTCAAGTTTTCTTCAAAATATGTAGCTAAATACAGCTGTTCAGCTAATGGCTCGGAGGTTCTTTGCAGAACAAATGGAACGTTATTTACTAATATTGCTGGGGGCACACAAGCACTTCTGTGTTCTGCCAAGCTCTCTGCAGACCTGCCCCAGAGCAGCCACAGCTGAATGGGTGGTTATGGTACGCATAAGGTGACCAGCGGAGACTCCAGGGCACCTCAACAGTCGCTCACTGCACTGCTTTCTTTCTCTTTTCTCTGGATCGTAGTGGGCAAGTCCTGGGCCGGCGGTGCTTTGAGGCCAGGATCTGTGCTTGCCCAGGAAGAGACAGGAAGGCAGATGAAGACAGCATCAGGAAGCAACAAGTTTCAGACAGTACAAAGAACGGTGACGGTACGAAGCGCCGTAAGTAGATGTAGTGGCCGAGTGGGGTAGGGTTGAGCTTCAGCAGATGGAGGATTGGACGGGGGCAGCACTGGAGAAGCTGCATGAGGAGAACTGTCGGCTTTCGCATCAAGGATGACATAAGCCCCCCCGCCCCGGGTTAGTGGAAATAGGTACAGCCTTGATGCAGAGAATAAAATGGGCCCCAAGTATACACTAGCTTTGCGGAAGCAAATACTCATAACTAGCTTTTCTTATTACAGAGATCCTCAGTGTGACTTCTGCACGGGTGACATCAACATTGTCTGGAAACTGGGTAGAAATGCAAATTCTTAAGCCCCAAAATATAGCTTTGCTGTACTCTGGGTGTGAAGTTGAGCAGTCTGTTTTACAAACCCAGTAATCTGTGTTTTGTAAGCCCTCCAGGTGATTCTGATGCTACCTAAATCTTGAGAACCAGAATCTAGCCTCTTGGTATCAATTCATCTTTCAGATATTAAGCATCTGCCCACCTCATGACTTAATGAGAATTGAACAATGAGAGACCATGAGACGGTGATACTTAAAGACATATTTCGCGAGGCCCAGTGTGTAAGGAGGCAGAGCAGCTCTGACCCAGGCTTGACGTCATGTATATGACCCGACTGGGGTCTCAGTAACCTCACCAGTTGTTTTCGAACTTGATTTTAACTAATGGAAGCTTTTTAAAATGAAATATTTCAAGCAACCTATAATGCAAAAGGAAGGTAGAGTTGGAAAACCACGGATGCATATAAGCTACTAACGGGTGCAGTTGATTCTAGACAGTGTCGTGATCAATCCTGGTGTCACCACAAGTGCTTTATTGTACCATACTGTGATGTATTTTATCAAAGGCGATTCAATGTTTCCATTGATCGCTGTCCAGATTCTTGTGCTGTGAACTGTCAGTATTTTATGCTTTCCGGTTGGTCCTTTCTGTCTCTGATTAGTCCTCAAAAAATTCATATGTGTATGACCTATGACACATAGGACACATATGTGTCCATTCTCATTCTACTGTTGTGTCTTCTTGATGGCATAGCTACCGTCTCTCCCCTGAGTACTCTATTTACCTACAAATTAATGACTGCCAGTAAGAACAGATTATCTGAATTCTGGCAGAAGGATTACCTTTATACCCTGGATTCTGGCTGGTTGTAGTTTAAGAATTTATTATTTATCAATTCCTGTATTTTATATATATTATATATATAAAGCTTCTACAACATGCATTTAACTCCATGGGAAATGAATGATCTGAAAAATAAAATATAAATCCAGTTTTTCTCCCATTTCTTAAGAGGTCTTCACAGACCCACACAAGCAAGATGCAGGGTTTCCTGCCTAATTACTTCAACTAAATGCCATTTCCCAGCTCCCTGGATTTTCTTCCTTTACATAATCCTATCTGCCTTTTCCCTACATCATTATTGCCAAGAATGCATTTATTGAAAAAGCAAGTAAATGGATGTTTAAGACCAAACTCCTTAATCTTGCAGATGTTTCTGTCACTACTGCTAATATGTCTTATTAAACATAGTTAATATTTAATAACTAAATATGCTTAACATATATTATTGCTGCCAGAATGTTCCCACGGTGAAACATTCATTTCTCTCCCACCAGCTTTCCGTCAGAATACACATGGCATCCAGATGACATCCATCAAGAAGCGAAGATCTCCGGATGATGAACTGTTGTACTTGCCAGTGAGTCTCCCCGGGATAGTCATGACCGCCTCCTTCTAACCTCCTTTGAATGAGCTTTACTAAAGGTCACTTTCCAGTTTTCTATGTCAATAGGAAAGGGACTAGCTTCGTTAGTGGGAGAGGCAACAGCAAAGTAACAGTTGGGGTAGCTTATAAACGACAGAAATTTATTTCTTATAGTTATGGATGTTGGGGGTCTGAGATCACCATGCGTTCTCCTTGTCTCCTGAGGGCCTTCTTTTGAGTTGCAAACTGCTGTCCTCTCCTCCTGTCCTCGTCCTCGGATGGTGGGGAGAAGGCTGGCTGGGGAGCTCTGTAGGATCTCTCTCCCGAGGGCACTAATGCCCTTGGGGGTGATATCTATTTACTTCATGATGGTGGGATAAATGGAAATAAAGCAAGGAGAATATATATATATATATGCAAAAAATATCAATCAGGAAATCTCCTTTCCTTCCATAGTTTTGGAATATATTAATAGTGTGAGTTCCTCTATTTTCTTTCCCACCCACCTCAGAGTAACTCCTAACACAGTTTTTCACACAAGTATTTAAAATTTATTTGCATCTCATCATTTGTAAAATGATTATTATCTCACAGAACATGCCGTATCCGTTTAGACCTCAATTTTGGTTGCAGAAAATGCACAAAGTTGGTAATACAGTAACTATAGAATATTGGCTGTCACCTTTTCTTGGCATAAATTCATGCATCTTTGTGAGGAACAGTATGGTAATTTGACACATTATATACAGTGGTGATTATCACATCGGGGTAAGAGTCACCCCCGTCTTCTCGAGCTGGAATTCTTTCTTTGTGTTTAGAACTTTCATTTTCTTTTAGGGAGGGACATAATGAAAGCCAAGTCAGGCGGAGTCCTCAATTGTATATGAATAGCCAGGAGCCTTGGCTCAGTTCTTGTGTAAGAGTCTCACTTGCTTCCGCACAGAACATTATCCCTCTGGAAGTCACCAATAAGGTCACCTCATTAGATCGAGTCTGCAGTTCACTGAATGCTTACTGCCCTACATCTCTGTCACCTAGAGGGGCAACAAAGATGTGGTGATCAGTGTGGCCCTTGACAACCCCTAGACTGACCCTAGATACGGGGCCAGCAGGACCAAGAGAACTGACTGTGTGCTAGTGCCCTGAATCAAAGTTAAAGTGGCTTGACGAGTTTGGGTGTGCCCTACCTACCCTGGGCCTTGGGAAACAGACTATTTGACGAATCAGGAATCAATTCAGCTGAGGTTCTAAGGCTACATATGGAAATTGCTGTATAACTCTTCAATAAAAATATGACTCTGATCTAGTAAATTTTACAGAAAACTTAGTTATGTTCTCAGCTGGTGAGAGAGAAATTATCTGAAAAGCTACTTTTAAATTTCAGTTTTTTTTACTAATGCGAAAGATACCCTGTAGTGATTTACATTTTAGGATTAGCAAAAAACTTAGTTATACTGAAGTGTTGGGGGGGCCAGTCTACCATTTCGGTATATGTTTAGCGGGCGTTTGCTAAGTGGTAAAAATGCTGGATCCTGAGCAAGTACACCTCTGTAGGACACAATTGTTGTCTTCAAAGAGATTACCTGTGACTGACGTTGTGCACAGTTATATTAGGATGCAATAAAAGCATCAGCAGAGTGGGGCAGAGAGCTGTGGAGGGACCTGAGAAGGAGGCAGACTCAAGCAGAAGAGAGTCTTCTCAGAGAAGGGACCCAGCACTGCAGTGAACGCTAGGGCAAGAGAAGAAAATCAGTCCACCCCGCATTCTGGCAAATGCTGCCCGTTGTGCTCAGGGCAGCGACCCTTGCGATGCAGATGAAGAGCTTGGAGGTCGTCCTTTAACTGGATCATTTCCTCTCAGGGCTCTGCAGTCCCCTGCGTATGTCGCTGGCCTCCCTCTGGCCCTGGCTCTCTTTTTACTTTTTTGAGCTTTTAAGAGATTCTGTAAAAGAGAAGCACATTTTGTCCCTGCTCAAAACTTGTCCTTCCAGACCGAGTTGCAGCCGATTCTTGTTTTGTCGCTGGACAGGTTCCTAGGAGGCTCCCAGAAAGACGACAAACCGATCCTACCTGTAGCATTAAGTGCACAGGTGACTCAGATCTTTTACCACCACACGTATCTGTGAATAACTCAGACGTGCCAGGAGCATTGATCCCTGTGTTACAAGTCAATATGACCACGTAGGCCAACTTAGAATGAACAGAGCCATGGAATGAAAGAGCTCCTCTGCTCTGCGGTTCTTCATGCGTTCCTCCCTTTCTGTCTACTCCTGCATAGGTGAGGGGTCGTGAGACTTACGAAATGCTGCTGAAGATCAAGGAGTCCCTGGAGCTCATGCAGTACCTTCCACAGCACACGATCGAGACGTACAGGCAGCAGCAGCAGCAACAGCACCAGCACTTACTTCAGAAACAGTGAGTGCGTCCATGTGTCCCTTTTGGCATGAACAAGGGCGATTTGTTTTTCTTCGCCTCACAAAGGGATGACTGATGGACAGCGTAGAAAAGGACACTGGGTGACAGATCATATTGGATTCTGTCAAGCTGGTACTAATTTTCCAGTTTCAGCTGTTCGAGTGTCTTTATAACCTCCCCTTTGGGGAGTTCACCAACGTTTGAAAATTGAATCAGAGACCATACTAACAGTTACTAACACACAACTCTAGTCACAGCGTGTGCATTTTAAACCATGCAAGTCTTCCCTCCTCCAAATGGATTGACTGGTACATCTTTGGGGCTGCATACAATCCATTTTGGGGACTACTCCATAGACCGGGATGGCAAGGAGGTTTTACTACTTGGTGACTTGTTCGAGTACTTTGTTGAGAAGGATTCTGGGGCCTTACACATGTTGATCGGAAAAATATCTGAGTGGAGATGCACAAAATAATATCATTGCCATCTTTTAGCCTCCTCGCTCCCTGTTGTCTTCCAGTAATACATTTTTTTACATAAACAGGAGATATTTTGCAATACATTAGCATACACATGCAGTCTATTTATAAGTTCAATTTTACCTTGCCTCTCGAATCTTTGATGATGTTAATTGTTTATGACTAACAAGAATAGAATAGCTGTTAGGAAAGGATGGTAGGTTGGCCAATCAGGATTCTGTCTGTATTTATCTTTCGCTGGTTGAAAATAATCACTTGTTAGTTTAATTAAGATACTGTATCTGTGCTGAAAGTACTGCCAAAATATACATTTTAGGTCCACCTGAGAAATTCAGACATTCAGCTTTTCGGGGGGTCGGGGAAGAGAAATGTAACCAAAAGGCATCTTGCCTGAGGCAAAGATGATCTTTTATAGTAGACATGCAAAGAATAAATAATGGTTCTTTTCGCATGTGGAATTATCCACCACAGGGAGATAGTTATAGAAAGTATATTAAACAGACCCCTTATTCGTTTTTAAATCAACCTAAGTGTGGTAGAGGAGGCAGGACTGCATCCCTGATAGGAGGCCCCTCTGAATACACCTACGGGCTGTGGTACAGGGTGAGCAGCTACGGGATAAGAAACAAGCGTGCTCTGTCTTCAAAGGACTTGAAGCTATTTGAGCATTTAAGACCTCTCTTGGCTGGGAGGACTCTCATTATTTACTTTCAGCATGAAAGCTTGGCAACTCCTAGCTGTGTGATTTTGTACAGCAGACTGATCAGACAGTTTAATTAGGGGGTTCCTTAGGACACAGGGTGTTGCAAAAGACAATTAGATCTCTGGGTTGCAGACAGAATTCCTATTACCAGTTCTATGGATTCTTCTAGATATCAGATGAAAATATCCTTTAATATATTCCAGTGCAAAATTGATTTAGTTCTTATAAAAATCACATAACAGGGATCAAAGAAACATAAGACTTGAACCGTCATTACAGACTCAGAGGGGATAAGGGCCTTCCCTGAGCGTACTCATCAGGGAATTATGAAATTCTCCCAAATTGCTTTCAGTTCACCCTGGAAAAGTTCACCCCAGCCAAAATGACTCCAGGAGAATTACCCAGCAACATATCACACTAAACTAGTTCTTCCGTGGTAATTTTTTCTTTCTTTTCTTTTTCATTTTTCTTTTCTTTTCTTTTTTTGGAGTTAACAAGAAAAAGCCTGATCATCTAGAACAAGGGACTATAAACATTTTTTTTCCCACAAAACATTGGTCATCAATGTTTTAGGCCTTTTGATCCATTGCTCAGTTTGGTAGTCATAGCAGAAAAGCAGTCACAGGTATTGCATTAACAACTGTTTTAATAAAACTTTATTCATGGATGCTAACATTTAAGTTTGCATTTTTCTCATGTCATGACATATTCTCCTTTTGATGTCACTGTGATTTATTTTTAGTTTTTTTTTTTTTTTTTTTTTTTTTTTTTTTTTTTTGGTACTGGGGTACTGGGAACTGAACTTTTGGAATCTTGCACTTGCAAGGCAGGCGGCAGAACCACTGAACAAAATCCCTGGCCCTAGATTTTTAATAAATGGGCCAGATTTGACCCAGTCCCTCTTATAGATAAATAAGTGGCTCGGCTTTCATTTTTTCTTGAAGCGCATCTTTATTTGATAGGTGCATATGAAAGTTAATTTGGATATTCTAAGGCGAAGAGGTAGTAAAACATTTTAGAAAATCCTAAAATGATGCCTTAAAGTAACATTTCGGTATCTAACAAAGATAACTGCAGCCTTTAATAGAGATCTTTTCTCTTAGAAAGTGAGGCGTAACCTATTTAGGTATAAAATATAGTTAATGAAACCCTCTAAACATATGAGGCTGATTTGATCCACATAAAAATATTTATTGAAGATTGGCTAGGTGAAGGTGTTAAGGATAGAAATGAGCAAGACGGGGCTCCTACCTTTCTTTATAATTTAGTGGCGAATTCCTAATCAAAATAGCTTTTAAAACTTAACAAAGCTCTGGAATTTATTCTCAGTATTGGGTAAGCTAGGGACACAATTTAAAATAGCATCTGTATATTGTACAGAAGAGGGGACAGTCTAGTACAGTGGGGATGAGCCCATGGCACATGTAGTATTAATTTTTTATTTTATTTTGGACCAGGGATCAAACTCAGGTCCTTGTGCTTGCGAGGCAGGAGGTACAACCACTGAGCTAAATCCCCTGCCCTTATTCATTTTTCTTTTAAGATGAAAGGTGTTAATGTATGAGTAGTTTTTTCTAAACTGGAACCCCAGTATTCAGGTTTAATTGCAGAGTTGACACTTTGTGATAAATAAGTGGGTTTTGAGGCATAGTTTGGGCACTTGTCTCTGAAAGGTTCGCCATCGCTGCTGGTCTAGTATCCCCTAGAGACTTCACAATCCAAGAGGATTGACATTAGTCAGGGGCATATTCTTTTTGTTTGTTTGGGGTTTTTAATTTTTTTTTTTTTTTTTGAGACAGGGTCTCACTATGTGTAGTTCAGGCTGATTTGAAATCACTGTGTGGCTCAGGCTGGTCTCAAACTTGCAGTGATTTTCCTGCCTCAGCCTCCCCAGTTCTGGGATTCAGGTGTGCACCATCATGCCTGGCTAGTTAGGGGCGTACTGTATTCATGTCAGCTGATGTGCTATCTGTAAAAGATACAGAGCCTTCTATCCCTATTGATGAGTCTGTTTTCCGATTAGTCTGCGTTCTCTAAAGAGAATTCTATTATTCGTATTTTACAAACCAATCTGTCATCAGAGAAGAAATTACATCTTAAAATTATGTTAATAAAAAATAGTCCTAAGGATTTTAGGTACATATTTGCATTTTTTTGCACATGTAGGTATAGGCAGAAATTAGTACAGTCACAGATTCTCAGAGCATTCATTTTAAAGTATCATATGCACGTTTTTGATTTGTTCCCTCACAGCTGTGATAGTTAATGCATGGAGATTTAACAGACTGCAAAATTAAATCTTTGCAAAATATAGACATTTGGTCTATGGTGCCTTTGTAACATTATATATACATGGTCTCTGATGATGGACATGAATCTGTATAGATTTCTCCAGTTGCCTATTCTTCAGCTAAGTTTTTTTGAAGCTCTTATTTTCATGCAAATCTCTAAGAGCATGAATGATCAGACAAAGAAAAATGGAAATCTAATTTCCTGGCAATCATGTGAAAAGAATAATTCAGCATGGAAGAGGCCTATAATAGCCTGTGATTTCCTTTCCAAAACATAGTACCAACTTTATGCTGGTAAGGAATCAATTTTGTATTTTTCCATACAGCACCGAGAAAATTGGTGGGAAGGCAATATACTTTGTAGAATGGGATGGTACAGTATTTTCAGTTTAATTACCTCTGTCACTTTCCCAAATGTGTGTTTTCTCTTTGCTTGCTGTTCATTTGTGCATGGTATTCTTTTTTAAAATGCCTTCATAATTGCCTTCATGATCATAGGCAGGATGGAGGGTGAACTTTATATTGAGTTGCTGCGAATCAAATTGTTAGACTTAACTAGCACTCTCTACATTCCTTAGAGAAATTTGATTTTAGCTAGTGTGTCCACATTAGTGTAAATATAGGCAGTTATATTTATGGAAGCTGCAATCGAATGGAGGACACATATTGCAGCCACATTTTACAGTAGTCGCTTTGGCTGTACACTCCCAAAGGGTATCAGCGCTTAAGGCAGCGGTGTATAAACTACTTCACAAAGATGTGGCAGCGGCCTGTGGACTTTTATAGTCAGACCCAGACTCTTTCTTTCCCTTTTCTTACTTTCTGGAGCTCAGACTCACGGTTAGCTTCCATTCTCTACCCAGGCCAATGCAACTTTGTGACCCTCTTGCTTAGTCTAACTCTTGCTTTCCTCTAGAAAACGATTTTTGAGTTGCTGTGGTCTGAACGTCATTTACATTGTTGCTATCTGTAATCCTGAGGCACTCTGCTAGTTTTCTTTTCTCTTGTGAGTGTGGCTTATAAATAGTACACTTAAGTGCGATAGTACAAAAAGTACATAAATAGAGCAAAGAAGAAAAATATCGCAACAGCAGGATTTTCACGACTAGAGTTCCAACTCCTCGCCCCATAGCCAGGGAAACTGAGGCCCCATGAACCTCACCTGAGTTTTTAGCCAGTTCATAATGAAGCAAAGACTAGAGTCCAGTTTCAAACATAGAACTCTTTACAATGGTTCAGTCTGCCTCACTAGTTCAGTTGTAATACTAGAACTAAAGCAAGCAACAATCCCCATTTTGGTCCCTGTTACTTCTTTGGATTTCATGTTGCTAAAGCTGGCTTCAAGAATGGTAGGACTTTTCCCTCAGCTCCATGGATCTAAGAGAGAAACAAGAAATATTTTCAAGATGACTAATATAAGAGGCAGCATAGGACAGAAATATCCAGATAGATAATATTGTGTTTCTGAGCAGGTATCCTCTGTATTTCTGAAATATTTGTTTGAAATCGCCAGTTTTATAGGTTAAAAAAAAGATAAGTATTGGCAGTTTTATGGCTGAGCCTGAAAGTTGTCATGAAAGTGGGTAAGGCCTTGTAGCTCACAGTGTTGACCTTTTTAACTTCTCAACAATATCAAGACATTTTCAGGGGTGAAATTATTAGCTCTGAACTGATAATTTTACAAACTTGAAGATTAATTAAACTTAGGTCAAAACATTTCTCTACATGTGAACATCTCATTGCAGAACCAGCCTCTGTTCTAGGCCTTAAAGTGTGGACTGCTGTGGTCAGTGCCTGCACTGCTAGGTTGATTTCTGCATGTGGTTTCATGCTAGTCTTTGCTACATGAAAAGCTACAAATTAATATATTAAAAAACAGTTTAATATCCAATCAGAGTGCTAGGTTTTTATTTGGCATTAAGTTGCTTATTTACTAATTTGTATTCTGGCAGATTTTGTTAAGATGAGACCAATTCTTGTTGGCTTACCAATTCCTAGAACTAACCAAGGAAAGCTGGCTTTATACCTTTGAAAGGAGTAGACAGATACTCAGAACCCTAGTCTGGTACAGTTCCAACCATTTCATGAGGTTGCATAATCTTTAGCAAAAAAACAAACAAACAAAAAAACACCAGTCTTCTTCCCGGCATCTTTGTAGCATAATTGATTTCTTGATTATGCAAAAGTTGCTTTTATGAGTTTGATATATGCATTTCTAGGCCAAGTTTGTGACTGAAAGGATTAATGTATTTATTGATCTCAATCTGGGCACATACAAAATGCTCATTAATAGTTCCTTACAAATGTGTGATGACACAGCCCTATACTGATAAGATCATATTTCCTCATACTTCATAGTTCAGCTAGACGAGAACAGTAACGAGGTATAATAATTGGGCAGATGACATTCTGCAAAAGATTAAAGTATTTCAATTAATTGAGTCCACTGAAATTGATGCCAGGCACTGTACTAAGCAACTTGACCTACCCTGTCCCCACAATCCTCAAATGAATCACTGTGGAGCTTGTTAAAAGTGCACTTGCCTGGGCCTCAGTTTGTTCTCAGAAGGGATCCGGGCAAATGTTTTTGTTTTTTTTTTTTTTTTAAATAAGTCCCACAGATGATTGTGATATATATGTCTGGTTAAGTACTTAGGACTTGTCTCATTTCTTCTCCGTAAAACTCTTGGGAAGAAGTCTCTGAGTAATTTAAAGGAAGATAAAAAGAAGGAACAGAAATAGCTTCTTGGGCATGCTGTTTAATCTGTGCTATGATCATGAAGGTAGGAGGTGTGTTTCTGTATTCATTTGTTTGGGGTACATGCAGTCTTAAGCCTTCATCTTTTCTTTTCTCTGGTTCCTCTCTGCAGTCTCCTTTCAGCCTGCTTCAGGAATGAGCTTGTGGAGCCCCGGAGAGAAGCTCCGAAACAATCTGACGTCTTCTTTAGACATTCCAACCCCCCAAACCAATCGGTGTACCCATAGAGCCTGTCTCCGTGTTTTAAATGGTGTGTTTGTTGTGTTTCCATGTGTGTATGCGTGTGTGTATGCGTGTGTGTGAGTGTGTGTGTGTGTGTGTGTGTGTGTATCCAGCCCTTATAAATAGGACTTGAAGACACTTTGACCCAGAGACCCAAAGCACAAAGGCACACAGCCACTAGTGAGAATCTCATGAAGGGACTCAAAATATTACAAGAAAGGAGGATTTCGGCAGCCAGTGTACCCTTAGCCCCAGTGTGGGCAGGTATGGGATAGGAACCACTGTGTTTGTCTGAGGGCTTCTTTGTTGTTCCTGGGAGGGAGGGCATCCCATGGGGAAAGGGGCATTAAGATGTGTATTGGAACCCTTTTCTGTTACCTTCCGTTATGTTTCTAAAACTCATAACAAAGCTTTTGAGCAGGTCTCAAAATTAAGATGTCTTTTTAAAAAAAAAAGGAGAAAAATGTTGTGGTCTGTGCATAAATTAAATTGTAGGTGGCTGACAGACTCAGGCCCTTTGAATGCTGGTCATGAATATCATTTCAAGTAACAACAAACTGAGGTGTTATGCGTACTACTGAGCAGAGATCAGTAGGAACCATTAGCAGCCAATGCTGGGGTAGGATGTTCTTTTCTTCTTTTTGAGAACTTGCCCTATTAATAACCTGTCTTTGCTCCTTATATATAAGTCGAAAGTTTATTAATGTTGTATCAGATGTTATCTCTGCCACCCTAAATCAACATCTGACATGATAGATTTTGCAAATGAAACCCAGGAGATCCACCCCTAAAACTGTTGTTTAGTCCCCGAGACAGGTAAACTTGGGTTTTGATTTTAATTGGACAATATTGCCCCAAGTACTTGTTTGCCGTTACTCAGTGCTCAAAATGGAGTTCAGAATCTTCTCACCAAATCTGTGATTAATTTGTTTTATTGAAGCTGCTAGTCCTCGATTCTGCCTATCCTAAAAACCAGCCAAACAGTTAATATTGTTCCAAAGCATTTATTCGGGAGACAGTGCTTTAAATTCTGAATAAGCAGACATGGGTTAAAATCAATTCTCTTGGAGTAGAAATGACAGGTAGAGAAAGTGGATGATTTTTTTTTTCTTCCTGACTCAAAGAGGTGAGAGAATATGATATTTTTCCACCTTGAAAACATAAAAAGGTCATCCCCCCATCTTTCCACAACAGGTAACCAGCACTTTGTTCTGTATCACCCAGGCAATGATATCTTGTTATTGAGGCTGTTGCTTTATGGATGTGTGATTTTAATTTTCAATAAACTTTTGCATCTTGGTTTATCTTGCAGTTTTTGTTTCTGTCTCTCTTGCTTTTTTTCCCCGTAAATACTAGAATATTCTAATAGAACTGTTTGAAGTATCACAGGTAGGTCTAAAGAGGAGTAATAGAACTGTCACTTTAGTCCTGTTTTTATTTCTTCTCTCAGTATTTGGTGTTTATTTAAGATACTCTATACCAAGATCAAGATCATCAGTCTGAAATATTAAAATGCCTAACACTAAATTGACAAAAAAAATAGGACAATTCCTTAATCCTATGAATTTCTTCCTGGGTCACCCAGACTAGAGTTGTGTTTATTAGTTGTTGCATGTACGTAACATGTCTCAATTTTTTCCCATTTGTTTTTGGAAGAAAGATTATTCGACTGGAAAGAAAGGTCACAGGCAGGGATGCCCTGGGAAGCACTGAGGAAAGGTGCAATTCCTTTCCTCACATTCCATGTCTCACCAACTCCAAATCACACTACTTTTTTTTTTTTTTTTTTTTTTTTAACATTTCTCATGCCAGGGATGTTCTACTATCTTCTTAGTGTCTCTTTGTCTTCCCACATTCTCACAGAGGTGGTTTGGTGGAATATAATTAGACTGAAGTGGACCCAAACTCTATGAAAGGGTTGATTTTTTAATTAGCAAAGGAAGATCTGAAGGCCCCTTGAAGACAGTAGAGAAGAATCGTTTCAGGAATTTTGACACTTACCACATAGTCCATAGACTTGGGATCAGGAAACCTGATGCCCCTTTCTGTGTCTTCTGAAGCCACTTCCAGCTCTGAAACTCTGTGTTTTAGTTGTCGTGCGTCCACAGAAGCCTACATTGTTAGAGTGAAGCACTCAGCTCCACTGGGGGCTAATTCTGAAAAACTAGATAGAAATACTTGAGACATTCCTTTCTCTATTTTGTTACATCGAGTTCCTAGAAAAATCTAGCTAAACTCCAGAGTAAACAGCCTCAGACACAAACCTTGTTATTTGCCCTGAGAAGAACTGTTTTCACATTTTTTGGTATTTTGGCTTTTGGTTGGCGGAAGGTTGGGAGGAGGATGAGATAAGAAGACCAGACCTTTCAGTGGGGTGGTGGTGTAAGCCTGTGTTCCCAGAACTGGAGAGGCTGCCATAGGAGGATCACTGTGAGTTCAAGGACAGCCTGGACTACACAGTGAGACCCCATATTAAAACAACAAAAACAAACTGACTATTTCTTCTCTTTCCTTGAGCATTATTTTCTTCTCTTTATTTACTCAGGTACGGGGTCATTATATTTGTAAGGGCAAAAAATATGGCTGTTCGTCAAGGCCAGGCATTCATGAATGGGCCGTGATTTTAGTTAGTAGTGGTGACTGGCGTATTCTTCATATTTCAGATATTGAAGACCCATGAACAAACATGCTGTCCTCCTCTGACTGTTTGTAGCTTTAGAAGTCATTTCCGGGATGCATTCGGAATCCCTGACCTTTTGCGACTGTTACACGAAGGATTTGTTCACCTTTAATGTCTGCATTTGCTCATATAAGAATCCATGTCTCTGGGTATTTTTTCCAGTTCCTAGCTAAATCGGTATCTTCCATCTCCTTCAACAAACACTGCACGGGGAAGTTCTTTGGAGGGGAAGAGTAAGAAGACCCAGTGTCCTTGGGTACCTACACATCACTGCACAATATGCTGGGCTGTTCATTGACCTCATCTAGTGCCCATAGTGACCCATCCAAAGTGGGAATAATGCCTGATTTAAAGATAAAGAGAATGAGACACAAGGGGGACTTGCATGACATCCAAAGGCACTAAATTAGATGCAGAAGATGACCTAGATATTTTGATTGACTCAGAAATCTGTGTTCTTCCCTGGTCACCTGTGCTTTTGGACTTACCTTCCTCAAATGAGGTGGATTTTGTTGTAACGGATGAACTAGTAAAATAGTCACAGTAATAAACAATAATAGATGTTCTAATACAACTGTCAAAAACAATGACCACAAGCGAAAGGAAATTGTAATAAAATGCAGAAGGCACTGAATACAGCTGGGCTTCAAATGCAAAGCTTGTAAACATATACATACATACATACATACATATACACACACACATACATACATACACATATATTTAATGTTTTTTTTTAGTTATGGTCATTAAAGGTTTAAACTGTTTCCACAAACTCTTGCTGAATTCTCCTGGTTTGGAAAAATGAGGAAGACAGGTGGAAATATCTTTAGATAAGACGATAACCTGCTTCTGGAATATGAACTACTTATAGTGGGCAAAGACAGCTGAGAAACAGGAGCCACCAAAGCATCTCTTCACTGCCCTGCTCCATGCACTCCTGCCTGCAGGAGCTTATAGATGCTTCTAAGCAGATCTAAATGTCCTGTCTCTTTTTTTCCCCCTTAACAAGTTCCTTCTCAAGAATAAAGCATAAAGTAGGAAGTGCTTGGTAGATGCTGGAGTGGCTCCTTTTACTGTAGTTACTGTTCCTTGGCTATCTCGGTAGCCCACATTTTGCTAACCACTTCACCTATTTCCTGATCCTTTAACCTGTTGCCCACTAGTGTCTTACTACTAAATAAGTATAACAGAAGGAGAGAAAAAATTCCTGGACTCGGTTCCAGAAGACAGAGGTCTTTTTTTCTTGTAGCCTGACATAGAGTCACCTCTATAATAATAATAATAATTTCTGCCCATGTGTGTCCTGCCATGCCGTAACATTTTTCACAGGAAAACTGTCAATATCTTTCAAAACATGGAACAGGATGGAAGGAAGCTGGGTGTCCTGGAGTGTTAAACGGCTGATAGGACTTATGATATAAATAGCTGTTTATACAGTTTGAATCTCTACTTTGAGTACGTGTGAAAGCTTTAAGAGAAAAATAAATGTCCCCTTACCTTAGACGCAGCAGGGATTATATAAAGATGTGCATTTGTTGACTTTACATGCTCATGCTAATTTGCGCAGATGAATATACCTCACAGTGCTTACAGTGTCCTGGATGTGGCTCTTCAGTGATAAGGACTAGAGGCTTTTCTCATTCCAGGAAATTATGGAGCGTGCAGGTTGGTATTCCCAAGGGCCACCTCCTGTCCCCCTCAAGCACTTACTGCAGTAAAGCATCGCTTCATGTTTGTTTGCAAGATGAGTTCCCTTGCAGAGTCTCCAAAATTTGCATCACGTATATGTCAAAACAAAACCCAAGGACATGAATCCGTCCTTTAATGTGAATATGCCCTCAGCAGGAAGGAGGCAAATGGTAATATAACAGTAAATTTTGTTGGAGGAATGAAAAAGGGGAGCTTTTCTTGGCCAAGATCAGGAACGTGCTTAAAGTCAAGTCTTCATTCCATGGTCAGAATAATGACTTACCGTAAATGCTCCAGATTAAAATTACTCCTCCTTTCCCGTTCTCACCATAGCCTTTCAGGGTAGGGTAGATTACTATGCTCTTTATGGGTGCTTGTCTCTGAGCATCTCAAAGAATGCATCATTTCTTTGCATTTTTCCTGGTCCTAACATCTAATACAGACAGTGAGAGTACATAGCTATAGGCTACATAGCTTCTCTTGAGAAAACAAAAGCAGTGTTAAGCATCTTGAACAGAGAGCCCTGGCTTCCTAATGTATCCTGGAGGGGAGCTTCCGTTCTGATGATCTGGCCCTCATTTTAATGCACCACCCTAGTTTTATATCAAGAGGAAAAGGAACATCAGCCAATTAGAGAAAAGTCATCTACAATATCGTGCAAAACACAACAAAGCAATGCTAATAAATTTCCAAACGGAAGGTTATGCTGAATGAAAAATATTTTTTACTTCTTTCTTTTTGTCCCATCTTTCCCAGGAGATTTGTAGACAGGAGGTCAGCAGAACAGTCACGTGGGCTCCTGGGTTCTCCTGTGTAGAAAGGCTGTTGGTGTTGTGTGGCTCCTCTCATGTCCATGAACATCCCAGACAAGACAGAGCACAAGTCCAACTTGGAGCCTGTGCTACATGAGAGCTGGGCTGTTCCACACCTTTCAATGGCCTTTGAGTCTTTGCTTAGTTCCTGTCCTTTCCCATTTTTCAAACTTACTTGAGTTGAAGAGCGAGAGAGAGGCACAGGATGGAGAAAACAATAGAAGAAAAAGGAGGGTGCAGTTATTGTCCTTTGCATCGAGGAGATTCTCGAGAAAGATATTAAAACTGTGTGCTCTAAACATTCGGGAATATGACCTGGTGATCGCTTTGCAATCCTTTCTTGGTAAGGAAATCTTCTCAGACTGAAGCACAAACAACTCCTTCTAATTAATGCTGGAGGAGCATGTTGCGAATATATGGATTGAGGCCAGGCATTAATCTGAGACCTATTAGAAGGGACCCATCCCACTCTCCAGTGCCCCATGCTGACCGTCACTTCCATCTTTGTGTTCCTAGGACCTCCATGCAGTCTCAGGCTTCTTACGGCAACAGCTCCCCGCCTCTGAACAAAATGAACAACATGAACAAGCTGCCTTCAGTGAGCCAGCTCATCAACCCTCAGCAGCGCAACGCCCTGACTCCCACCACCATTCCGGATGGCATGGGAGCCAGCAGTAAGCACATCTCCCCTTACCAAAGCTAAAAGAGCAGCAGTCTCGTACGGGAGAAGACTGCTCGGGGACGGGGCTAGGCTTTTTTCTAAGCCAAGTAAGAAGCACAGTGGGACAGATCAGATCAAAGTCGAGGAACTTGCTTTCTCAGAGTCAACCACTCGCTCTCGAAGTGTATGTTTTATTCCAAACAACACGAGTGGAGACGGCGGAGTCTGTTGCTTCAGGAGAAACAAGGATCTTTGTGAGGGGATTATTTCCTGCCAGCCGGATAGAGGCAAGAGAGTCGACTGAAAACGTGTGAAACATGAGGGAAGTGGGTGGACTTAAAAATGTAAGACATGGATTCTGATCTGGGCGCTGTTAAAAAAGCTAGTTGTGGAATTACGGACACGTCACTTCTCTGCTCTCGTGCTCACACGTCCGCCCATTAAAATGATCCCTGTACGTGGTAAACGGGTTACGAGGCTGTGTCCTGACAGTCGTAGAGTTTCAGCTCATCTGGTCTGTTCCACACGAGTGAGGGAATCGGGTGCACAAAAGGGTCCGATGTCTGCTGATCCACACACAAATTCCTCGCACTAAGTGACAATGTAAAAGACGATGCAGGAATTGCTCCAGATGAATGGCGCTTGGTGTACACCTTTGATATAAATATATTGGTCGTATCTGCCAGAAGTCGGTATCCAAAGTGGGTGCACAAACTTGAAAGAAAGGGTGGTAAAAATGCAGAAAGATAGACATACACTATCTTCTGGTATACACAAGACTGCAAGTATTACTTTCAAGAGCTTCTGGGTTTTCTGAAAGAATTAACGGGAGGCTAGGATTGTTGCTCTGTGATTTGATGGCACATGTTCGTATTTCAGGAAACGAAGGCCCAGGGATGTAGCTCAGTGGCACCGCGCCTGCCTCCCAAGCACAAGGTCCTGAGTTTGATCCCCAGTATCAAAAAAAGAAAAGAAAACATATTTCAGGAAACTAGAGATGAATGTGGTAGGGCTGCCTGATCTGGCAACAACATCTTTAGAGCAGAGTTCCCTACCCTGAGTGATAAGAAGATCCTAAGTTTCAAAACCTGACCCCTGACAGATTTGGTACCTTGAGAATGAAAATAAGCTTGACCCCTTTCCCTTTCTTTCTTTCTTTCTTTCTTTCTTTCTTTCTTTCTTTCTTTCTTTCTTTCTTTCTTTCTTTCCTTCCTTCCTTCCTTCCTTCCTTCCTTCCTTCATCTCTCTTTCTCTTTCTTTCTCCCTCCCCCCTTTCTTTTTTTTCTTGTGATATTTTAAGTGTCCCAACTTGCTTCTTGGCATGGCTACATATTGGCAGTAAAAGTAATGATGTTTCACATTTATGTGACTTCTAGTTTTCCTACTTTTCCTTTATAATTTATAATTATCCTTTAATGTATCCAGGGCAATAAGAAGGGAAGCAGACAAAAGTGTAACTGGATTATGTTCTGAGTAGGTTAGTGATAGAGTGATAGGGCACACTTCTGTTTAATAACGCAAAGATGAATCACATTCATCTTTCTATAAATATATAATTTTTTCTTGACCTGAAGGTAAAAATAGTTTTATAAATATTATTAATATTAAGCTTTTCTTCTCTATAGTAGCTTATCATTCATGGTTTAATAAATACCAGTGAGTATTATTGGTATTCCTGTACAGAATGCCAATGTGGATCACAAGAAAAATTAGAATTTTCCATTATACTTTCTTTGCTAAGCAACATTCCCTAGAAATATTGCAGTAAGTCCTTCTGCTTCCAAATATACATTCCAAAGCTTATTCTCAGTTTGTTCATTTGCTCACCCAACCTAAGTTTACCAAGCATCTGACTGTGTTAGGTCTGGAAAGAGCAAACCACGTTTAAGAACTAATCACTGTGCATATGGAGATTAGTATAGTGAGGGAGACAGAAATGTAACCCGAAAAGGCCAGTCCAAACAAGAATATTGCCATTAAGAAAATGAGGGCCAGGGATTTAGCTCAGCGGTTCGGTGGCCTGCCTCGCAAGCGCAAGGACCCGAGTTCAATCCCCGGTACCAAAAAAAAAAAAAAAAAAAAGGAAAATGAACAATTGGACAGAGGAGTAAAAGCAGAGAAAGGGGTAGGAAGAGACTGTCCTAAAAGATCAACGGCCAAGAAGTGTACAATTAGTTTGAGTCTAGTATCCACTCTGTTTGACTGGATGAATGGTGTTTGAAGGGTACAGTGCGAGGTGACACGAAAAAACAAAGCTGGGGGTTCAAGCCCACTAACCCAGGAAAGACGGACCAGTGGGATGCTGGTACCTGATCACAGCATTAACCTCTCTGTTCCTCCTGCTTTTGTCCAGTTCCTATGATGGGCACCCACATGCCAATGGCTGGAGACATGAATGGACTCAGCCCCACCCAGGCCCTCCCTCCCCCACTCTCCATGCCATCCACCTCCCACTGCACCCCCCCACCTCCGTACCCCACAGATTGCAGCATTGTCAGGTGAGTGCAGAGCCTGTGCTCCTGGGGCTTGTCCTCAGCATCTGGGTGGTGGAGGGCGGATCCTGTCAAAGTCAACACAAACTTTAAAAGGAAAGAACGCTGCCGGGTGGTGGAAGGTCACCCACTGTTCTCTCTGATCTGTGCAGTGTTTGGCTTATTTTAATCAAGGAGGATTATTGTAATCAACACGGGAGACTGCGACTACATGTTTTTATGTCCATGCAGGTTCCGTGCCTGTTTCCCCCGTCTTCTTTTCCTCCCGCCTACTCCTTCGCATTTTTTAGACTCTCAGTTGTGGCCCTCAGATTGGTGCTCAGGGTTGGGTTTCCCAAAAGGGCAACGAACTTGCTCTCTCGCTCCCTTTCCTGCTCTCTAGGCCTCATAGCTCTTAGCCCCCATGAGACCATTATTTTGGAGTTGGATGTCCACACAAAAATTTAAATATTAGCACAAATGAGATCATTTCAAGAAGCCAGTGGCCTCTACTGCTCTGCCTATGAGGAATGTATACCATCCAGATGAGGAAGTGCAGACAGGCCACAGATGCAAACACATGAGCCTGCAGGATCTGTTTCCCACAGAGGCAAATCCCCACGTGCTCCCTGCAGCCCTGACATTTTGGTTTTACGTGCAGAGCATTCCTCCGAGTGTTACATGTCATTCCCCATGTGTCAGTCCTGGAGATGGCAGAGGGCACGGTTCACGGCACCTAGGGGTTGGCCTTGCATTGAGGCGGCACCCTTAGTCACAGGCCAGCATCACCAAAGTGAAGATAGGCGTTGGATATGAATCAGAAAGTAGTGACGGCTGCTAGCAGTAGTGGCCTATGATATTTTGAACCAAATGCCCCGTTCTCAGAAACCCCCTAATGCAAAACAGTAACCAGAGATGCTCATTTTTCAGGGAGGGGCCAGGGCACTAAAAAAAAAAAAAAACCCTTGATCCTTTCTTTTCACCCCCCGCAACGGCTCCTAAGGCATTTACACACAACCCAAGAATACTGCAGATCACCGTTGAAAACAGTGATCTGCTGGAATCCCCTAAAGCCTACTTTGTTTTCTATAAACCTAAAGGTCAGATTATCTACTTACCCCTCACCCTCAAGTCTAAAGCCCATGTATATTTTATCTGTTCCTAGTCTCTCACATAGGGCATCTAAGGGCAAAATGTTGGGTTTTCCTTTATCTCGCCAATGCCGTTGGGGTGAACTTTCTGTTTCTTCCTTCCTCTTCCCTCCTCCCTCTGCAGTTTCTTAGCAAGGTTGGGCTGTTCATCATGTCTGGACTATTTCACGACCCAGGGGCTGACCACCATCTATCAGATTGAGCATTACTCCATGGATGTAAGTAACTGTTAGACTTTTGAGTTTTATTTTTCATTTTCTCCCCCTTTCGTGACATACACCTTGTAGTTCAGTCCCCCAGAGTTGGAGAATCTGTTTTTTGTCATGCCCCTAATCTTCAGTTCTAATGGAAGCCATAAGCCTGATAGAAAGATTTCCATGCTGCACCCTATACACCTAAAGAAGCTCAGCGCTCAGTTAACACATGCTGGTTGCATCCATGCTATAGGTAAAGCCGGTGAGAAGAGAGCTAGCTCCCACCATCATAAATAATCTCAAACCAGGTATCATGGCACCATTCTCCAGTCTCCGCACACGGGAGATGGAGGCAGGAGACTCCCTTTGGCTCAAGTGTTTTGAGACCAGACTGGGCAACAGAGTGACATACCATCACAACAAAAATAATTCAATGAAATCAAATAAATTAAAGTAAAAATAAATGAGTAATCTCAAAGAATTCAGAGAACCATCTGAATGTTCTCGTTCATCTGCCTATGCTCCAAATGAGGATAGCAGAAAGAAAGGTATTATTCTCACAACTCATTTTCCGTAGTGAGGGGAGGATGGTGTATAAGCTGTTAGTTTATAGCCTGTTTGGTTTTCCTGCCTCTTGTTAAAATAGGACTTTATTAAGGGGCATTCAGCCTTTCCTTTCAATTAAAACTATATGTTTCTTTGTTCATTTTTCAGTTCTATCAGAATAAGGCCCAGCCACCCATGAGCATTGGGAATGGTAACTAGCCACAGGTTGAAGCCCTATCCATGTCTTTAGTGATAATCAACATTTGAGGTTATAACTTTGCCTCTTTGGGCTTTAATTTATCAAACCGGATTCAAAAATCTCTCCTGCTGGCTGTGAATTGTTTTTGGCAAGCTCAATGCAAGAGATCTATCTCTTGCTTCCTACCCTGTTTTTGAACTACTGCTCACAAGGGAGCTAATATTCTGGTTTCCAGCCATCTAACTTTTCTCCCAGGCTATTTAGATACTGCTTTCTTTGGGGTCCACTCTCTTCTCTTCTGGCTTCCAGTGGGGCATGTTGGAAAGATTGTCTCTGCCTCTGCTGCTGTTTCTAATCCCCTCCTTGAGCACCGATGCTAGAGATGTCCCTGAGCATATGACAGCCCCAGCCCTGTGGGGCAAAGTGTACACTCTTCTTCCCTTCTCTCCTCCCCTCACCACCCCGTAAGTCACCCTTGGTTGCTGCATCACACACACAAACGATAGGGTGAGTGAGATTCAGATACCTTTACAATCATTTGCATCCACTGGAGACAACAGAGCTGCTGTAGCTCTGAGAGCCTCCTGTAGTAAAAGGTTCCTGCCCAATAGAAAAGGGAATCTGTACCTGCCCCGTATTTTTAGTTACTACTTGCTTGCTCTCCCCCGCTGGAGAGTATGTCAGGAGGATCCTGAAGCTGTAAGATCTGCAGGTATTCTCCATAAACCTGTCTCTTCTTATCTTAGTTGATGGAGTCTAGCTTACAAAGAGCTCTGGGGTTATTGAGAAGCCTCAGAAGTATTAACGAGCACAAGAAGCATGAAAAGCATGCTAATTTAGCCGTGTGTGTATGACGTTTGTCACAGCGATCTTTCTGCTGCAGTAGGAGGGTAGAGAACCTTTAATGGCCTGAAAATGCACAGCATGGGGACTATTAACACCACATTGCAAATTTCTGCACTGGAAAATGTTGGAAAGCCACAGATTTTTCTCATCTTCACATCAGTGTTTCGGAAATGGGCACCTACTCCTTCACTTGTCCGTTAGCACCAGTCTGAGTAACTCGGCATCCCTTCCTTGAAGAGGAACGAGCTTCAGTTGGGGAGGGTCTTTGTTAGTAGCCTTTGTAAGAAGAAAAGCTGAGACAATAATGTGGTGATTGTATCAATGGCTCACACTTATCTGGTATGTTTTATAATTTATACTAAAAAGCACATTTGCCTTTAACAACCACATTTACCTAGGCATCCATAGTACACATCGAACTAAAAAAGCAATTGTATGCAGTTTTACCGTCCAAAGAATAGGCTAGACTTGCTCGAGTTCTATGGGAGAATAAGAACCTCTGCCAAGGTCCACTGACTCCAAGCACAGGGCGCCTTCTCCCCACCCTGTCTTCTGTGAACTATGTGAGCTGTCACTGAGACAAACTAGTGGAGATAAAGCAATGCCACTGTGTCCTGTTAAGCTTGACCCCATTTCAAATGATGAAGTGTTGTCTGTCTCCACCCGGAGAATGTGGGCACAGTTGTTCTGAACTTTGATGCCAGTGTCAAGACCCTTTTTGGCCAGTTGATCGAATTCAGGTTCAGAGGCTCTGTCCTAGATCCACAGTTTTTTCCCACCACTTTGAATAACTTTACTCTTTCGTTTCTTTCCTTTTTTTTTTTTGTTGTTGTTGTTGTGGTTGTTGAGACAGGATGTTGCTATGCAGTTCAGTTCAGGCTGGCGTTAAACTCACTATGTAAACTCAAGCTGGCCTTGATTCTCCTGCCTCAGCCTCCTGAGTGCTGGGGTTATAGGCAAATGCCACCACACCCAGCTGTATAACTCGCCTTGTAAAACTCTCTCACCTTCCATTTTTCTACCTATACAACAGGCATGACAATACCTGCCATTAATTTGAAGATTAAATGAGATCATGAATATAAAATGAATTATTCCATACCTGGGATATAGAAAGCACTCAGTCTCCAGTAGTGAGAGAGCCTCTCATGTCCACACCCCAGTGACAGTGACATTCTATTGAGACTTTTCTTCTGCTGACTAGAGCCAGGCCGATTTAAGAGTCAGAAAGTACTTTATGTTTTTGTTTGACATTTTTCCCTCTTGTAGAAGAGAAGTACTATCACTATTTTGTCAATGAACAAAATAAAACCCAGAAGGAAAAATAAGTGAATAATTATCCACTAGCTGGAGCTGACCCCTCGCATGTGTGCCTTCATGTTTCTTTTCCTACAGATATGAAGACTATCAAAAAGCTAATTTTATTTCCCAGGGCAGGGGTCTATAAATTCAATCAAGTTAACTGGAACACGGAGGGACGTGGTAAAACAGTAGGGCACAAAAGTCCATTTGTGCCTTTGTGCTAACCCTCCCGATGCTCTCTCCCTGTGGCACAGGATTTGGCAAGTCTGAAGATTCCTGAGCAGTTCCGACACGCCATCTGGAAGGGCATCCTGGACCACCGGCAGCTCCACGACTTCTCCTCACCTCCCCATCTCCTGCGGACCCCAAGTGGCGCCTCGACCGTCAGCGTGGGCTCCAGCGAGACCCGCGGCGAGCGTGTCATCGATGCCGTGCGCTTCACCCTCCGCCAAACCATCTCTTTCCCTCCCCGCGATGAGTGGAATGACTTCAACTTTGACATGGATGCCCGCCGCACCAAGCAGCAGCGCATCAAGGAGGAAGGGGAGTGAATCCCGCCGTGTAGTTCTTCCCTTCCTGTACCCACCTGCCCAGCCCCCTAGAAGGCGTTCCTGCTCCATAGCCAAAGCATTCTCCCTTGCTCTTCCCCTTCCTCCCCTCAGTCCAGCATCTTAAGGGAAGGAGAAGTGAGAGGCCGATATTTACCTGCCATCTCACCTGGCGTCTGATTCCGCTTCTGGCTTTAAGCCTTCAAAGCTATTGCTTGCAGACCGAGTTTTCGTGGTAGAAAGAAGTGAGCAAGTACAGCAGTGAGTGTATCTTTAAGCTACGGAGATCTCTCACTGACTTTTGTAAAACATTTTCAACTTTATAGTCCAAGACTATATATATTATAAATATATAAATATACAGTATATGTTTTTGGGTGGGGGCGTGGAGTACTGTTTAAAATGTAATTTAAAGGAATGGAAATTGCGTTGCACTTATCAACTTTAAAAAAGTCAACTTCTCCTGGGTAGCTTCGCGGTACCCCTTTTCGTGGGGGTATCGCAGATGATGACGTAGTAGGGATTTAGAGCTCTGTGACCTGCCTGATGGGGGACAGTGGCGTATATGACCCTTTCCGTTCCTTGGATGCTGAACACATGCCACGTTGAGACTTTTGATAAAACTATTTGCATTTGCCATTTCTCACTATGTGGCGCGACTGCATATGTTCACGATCCTCTGATCCTCTGTATTGGCCCATTTTATGTTTGTAGCATCCCTTTCCATGATGCTGGTTCATTTTGTGCTTGTCACAGGAAAGAGTTCGCATTCACTTTTTCAAAGGTGAAAGAGCACATCCTCTCTTGCCTCCGATTGCGAATGAAGGTGATGGGTCATGGCTAAAATTCCAAATAGACCCATGGCACCCAGTTCTAATGTGACACATCCAGGCACGTCAGTAACCCCTTTAAATCTTGTATCAGACACGTTAGTAGTTCGTGGAAAAGCATCTGCTGCCACTGTAGAATCCTTGAAATCAAATGTATCTAGTAGATTAGTTAACTCAAATCCACATTCACAGTTCTTGTTAGAATTCAAGTTGATGTGTCTGTGAGGAGCAGCATCTACGCACTTCTTAAGTGGAGCTGTAATGTCTTTTAAGAAAGCCCAGGGAACACAAGCATGACTCCAAAATATTCAGTGTCTACTACGTATTGAGATAACTCAGAAAACTGTGAACTGAAATTTCTGAAAGATATTTTGAAGCACAGAGAATGGCCGATAAATATTTCATTTAAAGTCCCTCACAAAACTCTGGAAGCTTGTTTACTTTTCTGTCTTCAGGGTTAAAAATAGCATGGTGATCTAGGAAAGATGGAATTATGAGATTAAATGCCCTAGGGTATCATTTGCAGTTACTGTCTTGTTTCATCAGCAGGAGTTCTAGTTCACTGGAAAGTAACTGTGAGCACCAAATTTTCCTTCCGACCCCTTTCAGGCTATGTGTACACTTCACAGTGTTGCCACAACCCTTCATGAATGATACTGTTTAGATCGCATCCCAGACAATTGCCTTAGAACTTCCAGCAAACATGAAAATGACAATGTCCCTCTAGATATTTTGTAAACATGCTTTGTAACAAATAAATATTTTTTCAACATACAAAGCAAATATTTTGATATATGCCAATATTGTCTAAAATTTTCCCATGCATGTTAATCAAGATCTTTCATTGCACATAAGCTTCCATTTTAAAAGTGCAAAAGGGCTCATGTGGCTGTCACATGTAATTTTAGGAAGCTCATCACAAATTGTATATATATTTTGCCTGTGAAATTGTATACCTTTTTTCTTCTTGGATTATAGATTTTCCAGAACGATAGATGAAAAGCTTTTTTTGTACTGTTTTTCTATTTTTGTGGATGTGCAACTTGAGAAGACTTTACAGTCAGCTAAGAAACATAGCAGTGATTGTCAGATCGGGGAAAGGAACACTTGTTTTTTTATTGTGTTTGTACGTGTGTATGTGTGTATGTGTGATAAAGAAAGTGAGTCCTTGATTTCAACGTTTTATTGTGCTTAAATGATTGTAAGCACTGTTCATTTCTGAAACTAGAGTGCAGCTTTGAAAAGTCACTAGAAGAAAGTCCAAAGCTGTGTCTTGGTCATCGGAGCGGGGACAAATAGCTTCTTCTATTGTCCTGAGTGTTTGAATAAACCCAGGACTTCTGAACGATCTCAGCACTATTCAAGTGGCACTAGGGACTCAAAAATTCCTGTCCAGTATCTCAAGAATTTGATTTTAGCCATAGAAGGCCACATGTCCAGTGGCAACTTCCACTCCTTGAATGTAAGAGTAGCCAGGACAAGGAAGCAAAAATACTGAGAGCAGACAGCTGGGAATGTGGTCCATGGAGTTCTGTATCTTCCATGGAGCTACCTGAAGAATAATATGGGTGTTGTTTGCAGAAAGTTACGGACAGAAATAGACAGAGGAATTCTCTTTATTGAATCAACTTACCTTTTGTTTTGTTTGTATTCCCCTAAAATATAGTACTTAGAAATGTTGAATACTAAAGAAATGTGGGGTTTTTTATTATTTTTTATAATTGTACAAAAATTAAGCAAATGACAGTTTTATATGCTTATTCATGTTTTCAAAAGTTTCTTATAGATGTAATGCTTTTTTTTTAAAGCTATGGTTGCTTGTCTTTTGTTATTTTTATGTATGGGCTTTTAGAGAGCCAGAGGCAATTCTATAAGCCACTTATTTGCCAAGATATGCAATAAAATTGTTAAAATTAATAAAACGTGTTGAGAAATTGTGTTGATGTGTGTGTGTGTCTTTTCCAATGTTTGGCCTAGTTTATAGCATCAAAGAAGAGGAGAAGACTCTGAAATAAGCATCGCACAGTTCCAAATACATTTATATGTTATATGTTCATACACACAGATACAGTGGTGCCTCAGTTCACAAACTTGATTCTGTCCATGGTTCTGGTTGTAAACTGAGTTCAGTGATAAATCAAGTTCAATGGTTAGGTCCAATGTTGACCTTATTGGGGAAATTTGCTTTGGTTCTCATACAGTTTGCTTCGTGGCCAGAATCATGGAGAATATATCTTTAGTTTCATTGTCATAGCTGACTTAATGTCCTGAATCAAATAAAACTTTATCTTTCCTGGTCATTTTGACTTTGGGTGAAAGCCTGAAGTCACACGGTGCCACATCTGGGGATAAGGTGGATGAAGACACAAGGTGATGTGCCCACAAGCCTGCTTTCCATTGGATGGCACTGGGCACTAGCAGTCACTGCATTTCTAATCATACCTTGTGAAGACATTCAAGAAAGAGGAATCCCAGAACTGCTTAGGAAAGTTGCAAAAATGGTAGCATAAGTGGTTTCAAAGGAAAGAGGTGCATTTTGAGGGGACTTATTGGCAATCAGTCCTTTATTGAAATAAATTTATCATTTAAATTTTTACCACATATTTTGATTACATCTCATATATATATATGTGTGTGTGTGTGTGTTATTTAAATACCACTATATATATATATATATATATATATATATAATGTGTGCTGCATTGTATATGTAATATTTATAGATTTTAATTTGTTTTCCTGTTTATAGATATAATCACATGATGAAGACATCATAGGCAAAGTAGATGAATTCTATAACAGAAATATAGGATCTTTTTTGAAATCTAAGTGATAGACTCCCCAAAATTAAATGATTGGTACAGTACAATGTTGCCAGTAGGAGATAGACAACAAAACCAAAGAACTATGAGAATGACTAACCCTTGGTATATCACCACCGATCTATGGACTCAATTTTAGGATTTTTAATTTTTAAATTTCATTCGTGCATGTTTCTAGTACACTGTGAATACACTCACTGTGAGGAGTTGGTACATACACCCGGCACATCCTATTTCTCTTTACATTCCCTTCCCCTTTCCCTCTCTCCCTTCATCTCCCTTTCCATTTGCCAAAGATCTACTTCCATCTCTCACATTGTCTTGTATTTTGCTCTTTGATTTATTTATTCTTTGACACCATACAGTTTGTATGTGTTGGTATTTCATGACTTTTATTCTCTCTTATAGATCTTCTGAAATACAAGGGAAAAAACTACTCCTTTAAATCTAGAATAAGTTTACTCCTACCAACTATCATAGGATCTATTAAGCCCTTTTACGAATCAAAAATACATTAAAGATAACTAATGATATTGTTTTTCTACATCTTGAGACATTTTCACTTTTTTTAACCACTCCAGGAATTATTTTATCCTTATTTATCAGTCACAGTGAGCCAACAAGACTTTTAAAAAATAAAACAAAGATGAGATTACCCAAATTTTCCTGATATAACAACTGAACAGTTACATAGGACTAGTCAAAACTGAGACGTCCTCTAAGTGCAAGATATACATTTGATTTCAGAGAATTCAAATAAAAACACAATGTAAAATAGTTTCCTGACAATTATTATGTGGATTATAACATAATTTGTATGTGGAGTATAACAACTTTATGAGCGTTATAATTATGCTGCAAAGATAACATTTTATATCAAATAAAATATATTAAAATTTACCTTTTCCTTTTTTATGTGCCCTTAAAATATTTATATTATATATAATTCTACTAAATGACTGACCCGCAAAGATGATGCAATAAATTCATGGGATTATGAAATACATTTAGTAATGTTATACAGCATTTTTACTGTGCTGCCCACAATTATCATAATCTCTTACAAGCAGTTATAGAATAATGCAGGATACAGTACATTTGCTGCCAGAGTTTATCATCTCATAATGGTTAAAAGGTTCAAACTGACAGAAGAAGGTGCTTTGAAATTATTAAAAATGAGGACATGAACATAAAAGGGGAAGTAGCACTGGAGACTCTGAAGATGGTGAAATCGATCACATAAATTCTCACACAGTCATATTACATTGATATCCTCAATTAAATTTCCAAATCACAAGTTAAGCAACATAGTTCTAATGACAGAAAGGATCTACAGTACTCTTATCCAGACAGTTATTCAAAAGGAAAATCTTCACCATGTAATATTTTGTAACAGAAATCTAGTCATATTATTTTTCTAAAACGCCGTATGATAATATTATTTGAGCTTTTAGGATATTTGTGTAGCAAACTTTGTGATATGCTTCATAAGTAGACAAATGCTAGTGATCATTGTGCTTCCAAGGTAAGGGAGAATAAATAATTAAACACTTATCTGACCATTCTAATTAATATTTACAAATCTAAAAATAAAAACAGGGAAAATTAGAGCAAAGAATTTCCTTATCCCTCTTCAAAAAGTTATGAGCCAGTTCAAATATTTCAAGTATTGCATTATGATGATGGAAATGAAAAATGAACAATAAGAAGTAGTGATAAACTAGATTCTATCAGAGGTGTATTTCATATCATTATAAGGTAGATACAACTCACATTGCATGTATGTTTATAGGCAGAGAATTCCATTCCGAGTTTATTTCCTATCTTATGTGTATATCCATGGAAAAACCTTACAAACTTTCTCATTTTTTTTTACTGTCCTTAACCCTTTATCTATATATTTCATTCAAAAAATTTTTCTAAAATTTGAAAAACAGAGTAGTTAATTTGACCAAGAAAATGGTGATAATATTTTTCCTATTATGCTTGGGCTTTTAGAATAACTTACTTAGTATTAACAGTTGCAGAATGCCAAAAACCTACTGTTGAATAAGTATACTTGAGTTATGTAAAATATGCATCGACTCTTTGCGATCCGTAGGTTGTATTTTTGCTTTAGGTTCATTGTCTGCATTATCTTAGAATGTAACACAAGAACTTCATTCCGTATACCAAGCATTCCTGTTAGTAAAATAAAAGTGCCCTAAAATAGTGGGTACACATGGGAGTCTTGCCACTCCTGGGAAATGTAGCCTTAATTTTTGAGTCATGGCATCAAAGACTGGTAGCCAGTGTTCATTCTCCCTTCTGCCATTCTTTCCCTTTTGTATTGTTTTACTAGGTGTGTTAGAATGCAGGATACTTTGATCCTGTTGTACACTTCCCAGAATCTTCTTTGTACCCACCAGAGATTTAACGTCTACTACAATGTTTTGAACTCGATGGACTCTATACAATGTTACCTCATACTGCAGACATTCAAGAAATGTTATTGGGATTTATATCGTTTTATGGATTTAGCAGAGGCAGTGTAGAAAGAACAGTGAACTGAAAGAAGTCTGGTAACTTGGGGTAGATGTTTAATCTTCTGCGTTTCACTGTTAATATCTATACAACGAAGGATCGAAACCCTAACTCCACAGTCTTTTATTCTTGGGAAGACAGATGAATGATGACATATGAAATTCTGCCAATAGAGAAATGAGGCCATAGCTTTAAGACCAATCACAGTGCCATGTTGTAATCTGCCTTAAATGCATATCTAAGAGCATTTGGAAATTCATTCCTTCCTGCCAAGCACTTTTTTATGGAGCACTAAACATTATACACATGCACACATATGTATTTCAGATTTGTGTCTTTCATTAGTTTCAAACAGTGCTTTCAGAGTTATGTTGGGAGTGTCTTTAAAATTTACCGAGACCTGTAACTCCTCACATTAATCCCAAATCTGTGTATGTGCCAAGTGGGTGGCAGGTACTAGCAGTTGAACTTCCCTTTTGTGGTTTTTATCAAAATTCTAGGAAGACCTTGGAGGACTAGAGTTCTGTAATTCAAATAAAAGTTAGACACAGAGAAACAAGGCACAGGAAGTAATTTCAACCAGAGAAAGGTTGAAATAAGGAACAACAGAAAACAAAGAGTCCATTGAATGCTTTAAGTCATTTAACATTTTTCCTATCATTTTGGAATATCACTATTTTAACTGTGAGATGAGTTATATGGTTTTAAATAACAGTTGGATATTCATAAAATCTTGGTACTACCTTTTCTACATGGATGGAATTCTGCTCTTTCAGTTTTTAGCAAAGTTCTCATCAGCTGTACCCAGTGTTACCAATGATCTTGAAATAATCCTCTTTCCCCCTAAAAGTTAGATAAAGCACTTGAAAGTACTCACAATGCCTAGGATATAGAATGGTGGAATTATAGAAAAGTAAAAGGAGAAATAAAACAGAGATTAACCCATTGTCATAAACAGGGCAGGGAAATGAATAGAAAATTCTGCTGTATCATTCCATAGGGCTTCCTGCCAAATGCTTTTTGAAAATGTTCAGAAAGCTTCTTCTTAAGAATTCAAGAGTTATAGGTGCATCCAAGAGGGCACACATTTGATACAGGAGAACCAATGCTGACATTTGTAAATATTCAGAGGCGAAGTCAGGAAAGCATCCTGCTGGAAATTCTCACTTTTGTGCATCTCAGCCATGCTGCAGAAACCCTGGGAATTCTCTGCCTAACACTCTGTGGTGCATAAAGGGTTCTCAGGCCACTGAGAACTCTGTGTATGTGTGTGTGTGTGCGCGCGAGTGCTTGCGTGCGAGTGTAATGTCATTTCCCCCTTTCCTTTTGCTTTCACACGGGACTTGAGGGGTTGCCACCTTAAGTAATTTACTTGTAAACAACACAGCTCAGCAAAATCTTGCTAAAGTCGTGTATGAATCATTCCATTTCCCTGTTGCCCTTTTCCCTCACTATGGAAGACAACCTCGTTGTTGTTTTCCATGTCCTGCTCAGACCTCCTATTCCCAGGTTTGTGTTTCCCTGCCCGTCGAATGGGGCACAAGGGTCATGTGCATTTTTCCAAGACTTTCAAAACATTCCTTGGAGGTGGTTGCCTGCCATCCCATTCTTTTCAATGGCCGCCCTCGGGCTTATGATACCTGCAAGAACCACATGTGAGGCACAAAGTCATGTCTAATCTGCATCTTGCCAAAGGCTCCCAAGAAGCCTTCACACTCTGTCCCGCGGCTGGCTGGTGTTCAGTCTTTAGCAATCAAGGGGAGTTCTGTTTCTTCAAATACTGCCCTTCCTCCTTGGTATAATTCCCTATTCATGAGAACATAGTTTGGCTGGCTTTCCCCTCCGTCTTTCATCTCCCAAGCCTCATTACTTCTTGTCCTGCCTATAATACCACAGTCTCTGCTCATCATCACAGCCTCTGTAACACTTTGACCCCCTTTGCTGAGGGTGGCAGGGATGGTGAATGCCTCCCTCTCTCCCATGACTGTGACGCATTCTTTCCTTCCTCGAGGAGAAGAGCTTCCCTGTCTCTTGGCTGAATGACTATTTTCTTATAAGCCTCACTCCAATTATTTCTATGGTACTGTTGTGTAACACCAGGCTCTCCTCCTCCTCCTCCTCGTGTTGAATGGGTTGGATGCATTCATGGTGAGGAAATCAGAGAAGATAAATGTTGGCAAGTGTGGGAATCTAATGGGGCAGGTGGAGCTCGGGAAAGATCCGCACAGAGGTGGCACATGAGCTTTGGCGCTTTGAAAGTTCTCTTTGTGCCTCTTGACTAAGGTGCTCCTCAATCTTCTGATTGCCTTTGATAGGTTCAAGGCAATGTGGAAATACAGAGTTGGGAAAGACACAACTCTATGAGCATGAAAGGGCAAACCAGATAGAAGTTGGAGATCATACAGTTTAAACTCTTCATATGGAGTCGGAAACAGAGAAGCCTGCTTAGTAAGAACCAGCTGCCTCATAGCTTCTTTCCCCTGTGTAATGCGACATAACCTAGCCTCTACCGAAAAGAGGTAACTCTTCCACAGAAGAGCAACACTTTTGTTGCCACCGTTCTTTCTTTCTTCATGGAATTTGGCAATGAATATTTTTGAGAGCTGCTTACAAGCATTTGCTCACTGCTTACCGTTTTCCATGCTGGTTTTCAACCGCAAACTCCCATGGCCTGAAGAACACTGGAATCCACACAATCGGAGTACTAGAGCCAATTACGGACTTTATGCTTTTAAATCTGTGCAAATAACTTCCTACTGCATCTGAATGTTGTTTTGGTTGCTATATTGATTGGATAGCTTAGTTTTCTGCTTTTGTTTTAAGAACAAGACAGCGTTCATTGTGGTACCTGGGTTAATGAGGAACAACATGCCTGACTTCTTAAGAGAAACAAATAAAAAGCCAGCGCTATTGACAGTCAGAAATTCCTTTTAGAAGACCTCGGTACTGCTTGGCTCAAGAAAAACAGCATTCTTGCTTTATTCCTGGAACCCCTTGGAAGAACTAGAGTGTCTTTCCCAGTTGGAGAATGTGTTAAAGCCAGAGAGAGCCAGGTGTGATGATTTTATATCACATTTTTCACGCTACATGGCAGTCAGTGTTTGCCTGGAAAAGTGTACATATAAAATACATGTTTTTTTTTCTCATTGAGTTTATTGGTACATTTTAGGTATACAGTACAGTTACATTCATTATTGGGATCTTGTACCTTTACATGACAGGTGTTGGTTCTCAGTTTTTCCCCTTGTCCCTGCCCTCCCTTCACCCCCTCTTCTCCTCCCCATTTACAAACACTTTATTTCCATTTTCTCCTATTTTTTTCTTTTTCCTTATTGCCTTTCCCCTACCCTTCCCACTCTCCCTACACCTTTAACCCTTTTCTTCCTATTTCACATTGTTAATTATCTCATTAGGATCTTATGTACTATTATAGTTTATTCATACCAGAGAAACTATTTGGTATTTACACATGTGTGACTTATTTATTTCACTTAGGAGTATATTCTCAATATGTATCCATTTTCCTATGATAAAATACATGTTGAAGGAAAGGCAAATGAGGCTTTAGGTTCTGCAGTCTGAACTCCTAAGTTTCTATTCCATTTTCCAAGCTAATAATGTTGGAAAAAATATTTATAGTTTTCTTGGGTAGCTTGCCTCAGGTGTAAAATGGAGATAACTTTGTAATTTTATTCTAGGATCTAGATTAATCAGCTCATGCAAAACATTTAAAATAGACGCAACACACAGTCTCTACATGTCAACAGTCTCTGTCACCTTTTCTGTTTTAGAGCGAAGACTTCTCTATCTCTTTTAGAAAGGAGTCCTGGGCACATACCAGGTTAGAGATCTGAGCCTGTGCTTTAAAGTTTTGAAGTGTTTCTCTTAAAAAGATCCTTCTCTGTGGCATATTGCTCAAATCAGCCTTTCTTGGCATTTCTCTTACACAAATGTTACCCTAGAGTTGAAAGGGACACATCATGGTTTTAGTATTCAATCCTTTCTACCTTAAGTAGCATTAGGGACCAAGGCTGTCATACTGAGCAAATAACAGTAAAGAAATGGGAGGAGCTGTGTTTAAAGGAATGGAGGATTGCCATTAGCTAGAGAGCCCAGATCCTGGGTTCTCATCTTCCCTTTGCCATAGATCTACCATATTCTTGGGGAAGATATGCAGTCTTGGTCTTCCCATCTCTAAGAGGAAAGAGGACAGAGTAGACCAGGTCTAATTTTCCTTTACTTGCAATCTGCTAAAAAAATATAGTTCTACATGAGATCATTCATCTTTTTGAGAAGACTGTAGGTGCCTGCGACATTGTAACAATACCTAGCTAGAATGAAAATGTCACAGGAATTAATAACATGTAGGTAAAATCTGTAGGAGAAACACTAATAGGAATGGCAGGGATCAAAGACATGATTGATGCCACAACTACACACATTCTCCATGACAATATCCCATCATATTGCACTCTCAGGAAAAATAAAAGGAGGACAATGTCAACAGAGAG
Organism: Fukomys damarensis; assembly: GCF_012274545.1. Lineage (NCBI taxonomy): Eukaryota > Metazoa > Chordata > Mammalia > Rodentia > Bathyergidae > Fukomys > Fukomys damarensis. The sequence goes on along the minus strand of NW_022900924.1, from coordinate 48,556,018 downwards.
AAAAAAGCTAGATTTTTTCTTAAATTATTCTTAAAAAAAGAAACTATTACTAAGAAGACAAAGATAAAGAAAATCTGTGGCAGTTACTCAAGGGGGCTGGCACCAGGAGAATCAAAGCTGAAGGCCAATGTGGGCAATTTAGAGAGACCTTTTCCCAAAACATATAATAAAAAATAGTACTTGGAAAATAGCCCAGTGGGTAGGGCACTTGCTTAGCATGTACAAGGTCCCAAATTGAATGTACAGTACCACAGAACCACAGAATTAAAAAAAAGAAAAAGAAAATCGAGTAACAGACCTGATAATTTAGATGGATTGCATAAATGAATGATGTTTATATTCTTCATGTATACTTAGAATTTTTTAAAGGTTTCTATGTAAATTACCTCTTTTACTTCCCCAGTCCTATGAAACACAAAGAATAAACATTATCTGATACAAAGATTAAGGAAGCAGATTCAATGGGGAAAGACATACATGTACAAGTTCACAAAGCTAGCTAGTGGTGGAATAAGAGGACACAGCAGACATTTCACTTTTAGTTCAGGTCTTTTCTTCTGTGGCACCACTGTCCCCAGTCAGCAAACATTTTGCAGCGGGTCACTTCAGGACGAATACACATACACCCAGGCCCTGGGAAGCCCTGAAACGTTACTGGAAACCTCTGCATTAGGCTCCAGTCTCCTGCCCAGTGTATGAAGCACACCTGAGGGAAAAACACTCAAGATGAGAACTAAGAGAGACAGAAAGCAGGGTGCCAGGATGATCAAGGCTAGTACAACTGACAGAGGCCAGCACAAGCCACTCATTTTTATTGATAAAATTGGGGTAAAGGCAAGCTATGTGCAAGGCCGGAACTATGTGCAAAGATGCACAGTTGTGCAATCTCTGTGGAAATTAATGTAAGCAAGGCTTATGAAGGGCAAGACAAAACATTCTCAAATGGGGACCAGAATAGATACAATATGTGCTTGTAATAAGAACACTGTCCTAGAAGGTTTTAGTTATGGCAACAGAATTTGGGTGCAAGTCACTCTGATCTCAGCACATAGGCTTCAGCCAGACTCACGTCTACAAACAAGCCAATTGTGGCGTTGACTCTTTACAGCCTGCTTTAGGGCATATGGATATTGCAGTCTCCTGCACCGGGGTAATAGAAGTCTATGGTCTTCTATGGGCTAAAATGGACTGAGTCTTCCCACATCTGTCCACTGCGGGTTTCAGCCAATAAACCCAGGCCCCCAGACTATTTGGGGAAGGGATCACTCTTTGATGGAGTGTTATTGCCAGTGAGATAAAGCTTATCTAACTCTAGTACTGACTTACTCATAAAGCCTAATATCAACAGATGCTCTCACCACGACTGACCACTCAACTTTCTCAGCTAGAATGTAATAGGATAGATTCTTTGGGTTGTTCTCTGATAAACCCCAGTAGAAATTCAATAACAGTTTTTGGAATGAACAAACGACCCTTGAATTTTCAAGTTCCTATGCACTTGTTGTGCTTGTCTCTTCAACAGAACATGTAGACCCCACCTGGCTCCCCTTAATCTACAACTTTCTAGCTATCTTTCATGTATGGACTGAAACATCACCTCTACAACAAAGCATCCTTGCTTATCTACTCTGAAGTGACTCCCTAGCATTTAGCTTTATTCCTGTTTCCACGCTGCAGTATGGGTGACCTCTGCTATACTGTTTGGTCTACACTGAATGCAAAAAAAAAAAGCACTTGAATTGCTTTTGGAGGTACAACAATACCTCTCCTACAACTCAGGGAGAAAATGATGGGAAAAATGAGAAAGAAAAATGGAAACAGAAAATCTACCTCTCTCTCAGTTACCTACAAGGGCACTATCTGTCCATCAAAGGTTATGCTACTAGTTAGTGAATGATCAAAGTTGGCTTCCTAGGGTCTCTTCTTCATTCTCCGGGAACTATTGTTTCTGCCACTCCATGCCATAAATACTCCTATATGTCCCCCTAATCTTCTTCATCAAAGCCTGACCTAAGGCAATAGCACAATAGGGAGATCCCAAGAGTAAAATTTCCTCCCTAGGCAAAGCTTGAAAACTGCATTTACTCTTCATACCTTACTTGGTATAAGGCAAGTCTGTCCTTCCCTAGATCTCTCTATGTTTGGGATGTCTGCCTACCTATACCTCTGGGAGGAGAGTTTGTCTTGGTGACCTGATGCAGGTATCTTGGACACTGCACACGCATGCTGATTCTAAAACATTTCTAATGCAGAGATAGAAATGATACAGTGAAAGGGAGTGTTTATAGGCCCAGTTGCAGAAACAGTCCCAACAGACTTAGAAAATGCTTGCATTCTTCAAAGACCTTAAGTATTCCTATGGTTCCAAGCCTGCTTTGAAAGGAGAGGCCTGGCATACCTTTTACTTTTTTTCTTTTTTCTTTTGCAGTGAAGATAATCCCTCTGAAAGCTTATTCAATTAAAGCAAGCTCTAGGGGCCAAGAAACAGACAAGTGAATTAAGCCTTAGTGATTCAGCATCTCCTTCCTCTTTGCCTTTGTCTATGAGCCAGGAATGTGGGGAGAAAATGGTTTGAACAAATCCATTGCATGAGCTTTGTGAAACAAGGAAGCAGAATCTATACATGTCCAAGATGATTTTCCTACATAAGTCTCCTTGGGACAAGTGGGCAAGAATCTCACATATCCAAGTATGGAAAGAACTTGAATAGAAAGAAGGAAATGGGCCCGGCGTGGTGGCACATGCCTATAATCCTGGCACGCGGGAGGCTGAGGCAGGAGGATTGCTGTGAGTTCAAGACCAGCCTGGGCTATGTAATGAGTTCCAGGTCAGTCTCAACTATACAGTGAGACCCTGTCTCAAAAAAAACAAAACAAAAAAATTGACTCTTCTCTTTACTATGTGGATGACATTACTCAAATTACTTGAACTTTCTGTGACTTGGGAAACAGGGATTTAGTTGTGAGACATAAATGAAATAACCACATCTAATTTTTAATAACGTGGTTATGGCACAGGATAAAGTCACAACTGATAATATTTACATATGATAATGATGATACTTCATTTACCTATTTATGCAATAGATATTTATGTAGCAGATGCCACGGCTTCTTTTAGATAATGGATCATAGAGGTGTTAGACAAAAGACTTTGTCCTCAGAGAGCTCTTATTTTGGCAAGGGAGATAAATAATAAGTAACAAATGTAATGTCAGATACTGAGGTATGCAAGAAGAAAGAGAACTAACGCAAGACACACACACACACACACAAAGAGTACTGTAGAGGAAATAGTTAGACATGATGGTCAGGGAAGTCTTCTGTGAGAGGAACACCTGAGCAGCCCCCCTGCATAAGTAGACAGCATGAGCCATGTCAAGATGTGCAGAGAAGTTTTAGAAAGTAGAAAACGTGAAAGCAACAACATGGGTGCAAATATACTTATAATGTTAGAGAAACAGGAAGAAGTCCAGTGTGGCTACTGTGTTGTAATGTGGACCAAGAGTACTGGGAGACCAGGTCAACGGGACAGGGACCATACCAGATTACGGAGAACCGTCTAACTTGTGATAAAAATGTGAATCTCTTTTGAGCTGACTGACAGGAAATCATTGGAGCAGGTAGGGACAGATCTTCATTGTGTTTGTGTAAGACTCATCGTTTCCCCTTATCCCTTCCTCAGAGCACAAGGGCACCAATGCCAGGCACTTTCTAGAAACAGACCTGATGCCATGCTACCTTCAGTCTCAATAGACAGATGAAACTCTTACAGTAAACATCTGCTATTTATTCATCTATGACGCGATGCTGTCCTTCAGAGAGCTGGAGTACAGAACGTTTGCACAAAGGCCTGCGTATATAACCTCTAACCTAAAGATACGGCTTTATACAGGTGTAATCAGAGAATCTGCAACTTCGCTTTTCACTATTTCTTTGGTTTCTAGTTTGTGTCTTTAGTTTTTCTTCCTTTCTTGGAGTCATGTTTCTCCTTGAAGTAACTGGGTTAATATAACCTTTTGTAACAATGCGCCCGATTGCTAGAAACAAAATTGTACACTGCTGGGAATTTTTTCGATGTATGCTGTTTCAGAGAAAGTCCTATTTATACTCTAGTGGCTCCGGTCTGACTCCAGAATGAAGTTCCACTTCTAGTTTTATTGTCTTTTTTAATAGACCAGGTAGACGGCTCCAGTGTACTCCAGTATGAAAACATAAAGGAACCACATTCCCTGAAAAACTACTCCACAATATTTTTAAACACATCATATATTATTTTACCTTACTGTTGTTTATTTCACTGGAATTGGTACATTTTTCTCTTGTCCAAGTTTGAGTCTCGCATCTGCACTGTTTTTCTTCACTGCTCCAAGCTCCCTGCTCATTTCTTCTTCTGGATTATTTCTGCAGTTGTCACACTTGCCATACTTCACATGGCATCTTTCAGTCATTACTGATCTTTTATGGCTTATTTATGGGGATCTATAAACTCAAAGGTAGTGATCTTTGCTTACAGGTCTCTGTATATGAGGCACACTGCATATAGTGACTGACTTTCCAATAAGTAATTTGAGTTTATTATTGTTCAGTCGTAATGAGTTCATGCGTCTTTCACCATCATTACATCACCTCCGTGTCTTGCTTTTGTAGCATGTATGATTTGCAGCCTACAAAGTTAACATTCCGATTTTATTTGTATTAAATTTTGACTTGAAGCTCCCTTTATTGGTGATAAAAGTGGTTTTAAAATTCTCCGTCAATATAGGCTTTTGTCTAAGCTTTGGTGGGGGCCTCAGATGTATTTAGTTACCTGTCCTGTAAGATATGTACCAAGGATCCCATAATCCTATCTGGACTTTAGTCCTCAATCTGTGAGCGTCACTTCTGAGAGATTTCTGTCTTTATGCCCATGACTATTCTTCAGCTTTCACTGTGCTGGTGATCTCTCTGATGTCTTTTAGGACCATATCTTTCATACTCATGTACAATATATCCATAAAGAAGTCTTGCTAGTTTTGCAAAGTTCTGTTCTCAGATCAAGCAGCATGACTCTTCCAGTGCCCCACTCATGCGTATATTTTCAATTCTTCTGCATCATGGTATTCTCTCTCTTCTCTCCCTCCCTCTCTCTCTCTCTGCCAGTTATTATTTCAAATATTTCCAAAATATTTTCTGACCCATAGGATTTATAAGCAAACATTAGAAAAACTCTAGCAAATTATTTTCTAACTCTAATTTGAAACTGCTATTCATAAGGTAGCAATGCTTAAACAACTATTGCTTTGATGAAAAGAGGTAAGTGAACATGCAGAGAAGTAATCAGAAAAAAAAAGAGCGATTGTGGGTTTGAAATCATATCCTGTCACAAGAATTACAGTAAGTCGACAAATTTTTGTCTCTTATGTACCTAATCCAACATTTTCTTATTTATCTCCAGTGGTTTCCTTGTGCATGAAACTAGTACCAACTAGTACTGCAGATGAAAAACAAACCATTTCTCCTCTTTCTTAAAGTTTACTCAATGTCTTCAGGCCTGAGCTATTCAGCAGGCATTTATTGTTAAGAATCGTAGTAATAGCAGTGCCTCTTTACAGATATGTCTGTAAGATTCTTTTACTACTTAAGAGAAGAATCTTGTATTCTTTAAAAGAGAGAGGTTATTACCTTTCTGAAGCCCATGCATTTCTTCTTGTAGGTTGAGCACTGCATTTGAATACAATATCCAAAGTTGTAACTTACTGTGGATATCACAGTCTCGTATGTTTGTAAGAACCGTAGGGAGTAGATAAAAGAATGTTTTGTTGTAACAAAACCAGCTATAATGGCAACAATTTTCAAAGGATAGAAATAGAGTGGCTGGGAAAAATGCAGTATTTTATAGTGTGCACACTATTCCATGAGCCAGCCGCCATTGTTAATCTTAAGAATCAAAGAGATATCAAAGTTTCACACTTTCATATCACCAGATCCCTTGATACCATTCATACAAACAGGATTCAAGAACATATCAAGGGTCATCATTTAGTTAGAAATAAAAAAAATGTGTGACACTAAGTACCCCAAGCTCTTGTCTTTGTCTCTACTGTGACACATTATTTATGCAAAACACAACATTAGGTGTGCTCTTGGTAGGAGCTGAAATAAGCTTATAGAGGTATACCAGACCTAGTCCTCTCCCTCTGAAATGTCACAAACCGATGTGTGAAAGAACAGAAAAAGTAGAGTTGCAGTATAATGTGATGAGGAAACAGGAAGGTACAAAGTGCTGAGGAAACGCTAAGAAGGAAGTGACTAATTCTTACTTAGGCAATAAGAAAAATGTCTCTGCCAGGGATTTAGCTCAGCGGTTCGGTGGCCTGCCTTGCAAGCGCAAGGACCTGAGTTCAATCTCCGGTACCAAAAAAAAAAAAAAGAAAGAAAAAGAAAAATGTCTCTGAGGAAGTCACTCTGACCTGGAGATTGTGATTTGCCAACCAAAGAAGGGACAAAATGCTTCCCAGAAGAGAAAAATTGTGCATGCCTGTCTCTTGGAAGTGAATGATTCTGCTACCAAATATTAGCTGAAGTTCTAACTTGGGAAGCATGGGGGTGTGGAGAAGAGCAGTGAAAAACAAAGCTAGTAAGGTTGGCTAGAATCTGGTAAGATTACAGGGTTGCCTGCTTCCCCAGACTTTGAACTTGATTTTGTACAAATAGGGAACAGAGAAATGCAATCACATAAAGAAATTTCAGAAAGTTTTTAGGAGGGAGGCATTCTAGAAGCTGGTTTTATTATGTATTTATATGACTTTATTTTCTTTCTTATATTGAGTTTATTGATACATTATAGGTATACAGTACAGTTACATTCATTATCGGGGTCTTGTAAAGACATGACAGGTGGTCTTGATTCTCATTTCTTTCCCCTTGTCCCTGCCCTCCCTTCACCCTCTCCTCCCCTCCCCATTTGCAAGCACTTTATTTCCATTTTTTCATTTTCTCATATTTTTTTCCCTTAGAAGCTGGTTTTAGAAACGTCATTTTGAAAGTACTGTGGAGATGAACTAGAGAAAGCAAAGGACTAGTGAGGTTCTAGTCCAGTGAGGAGAAAGCAAAGCCCAACTCTTGGACCCTGTTAGGAATCTTTGGCCTTGTGGAACTTCGTGGAGAACCTCAAACTAGGCAGGGAGGAGTAATCTGACTCCAAGATTCTGAAGCTTCCTCTGTGCTGCTTATTTCTGAGATCAGAAAAGACTGGAGGGCTTGGGGGGGGTATTTCAATTCCTTTATTATAGGCATTAATAGAACTGTTTCTTTTTTCAGAACATTTTTCTCTATCTGGCATAACTTTTTCAAAACTTTGATTTTTGATAAATGCATGAGGATTTTCATTAGAATGTACTATCTGAAATGGTAGGAACTCTACCCATATTTTATTGATCATCGTCTCTGGATACCCAGCAGAGAACATGGTACATAGTATACAATCAGCAAATGTAAGCTAAAGAGATACTGAAACCTTGCAAAATAGTTGAAGTGAGGCCATACCACTTGGAAAAATGCTTGCTTTTTAATTTTTTTCAAAATGGCAAACAAAATATACAATTGGTGACTTAAATACTGTTCAAAATACTTTCTTGCCCTTAAAACTCATATTTTCTCTCCAATAGGGCTTGTTGAATGCCAGCCCTGTGCATATTAAATTCCAAGATCTGAAACTCACTGAAACTAGGAAGAAAATTTGACTCAATTATTTTATTTTCTGGATTTAGTGCCCCAAATAAAACAACACCAACTGCTAAATCTGGCTTCAACTATTGCTGTTTCCTTTTTTCCCCCTCTCTATAAATAAAGAGAAATTCCTTAACCTAAGGCAAATAATTTTTCAATCATGACTTTAAAATTTGATGAGGTTCCATTAAGAAACTTCATGCATGTCCTACTGCTAACAGGCACACACATAAAGGGAGAGTCAAAGCACTTCATTAAAGGAAAAAGATTAAGGCCAGAGATTACACCTCGAACCACCCAGGTTCGGTTTTGCAAGTCTCACAGTCACCCTGAATCATCACCCTGGAGCGCCCTGCATTCCATTGCAACTCACGGCTTCAGTTTACCGCCACTCAAGATGCAAGAAAGTAAAATATTAGTGCTGGTCACCAAAAATGGCAGGTGCGAATCTCTTACCTTGGTTTCTCTTAGGCCTGGAGGCAATGTTTGTTTCTCTTCCCCCCACCCCTCAGTAAACAAATCTCTTGGGAGGTATCAAAAAACCTGCACAAATCTTAAGTGAACCCAAAGATTAACGCTTGGTCATATTTCCAGCAATAAGAGCTCGAGCTTAAAAATCAGAGGAGCGAGCTTTTAAATGAGGCTTCCCCAGCCTTGGCTCATTCCTACAACAACCTCCATGTTTTTCATCCCTTTCTTCACCCGATCCTTCTCTCTAAATAACCTATTTTTCTTTACATTTAGTCACTTCAGCCTGAAATAATAACTCTCCTGAGTATTCTACTTCAAGAATCCACTCAAATTGAATTACTCCTACTGTTACTATTAGTAATGGTACTACTATTACTATTGCTATTAGTACTGATACTAGCCAGACTCCGACTGGTGGGGAAGCTGTGTAACTCCTCCTTCTGTGTTCCTACAGGATGGCATCTGTGCGCCTGCTGCATAGCTTTCTACTCTCCCCCATTCCCGTCATTTCTCTGTTACTTGTCCTTAGGTGGCAACTCCGTTAAGTCTGGAAATACCTAATTCATCCACATGGGCCTGCCTGGAGTCCATTTGAAGCCTCAAATAATGTAAGCAAGTGGTGATAAATGATAAGGGAATTATTTTTAAAAAGCATTTAAGAATCTTTGCAATAATAAATATAAACACAAGACAATTATAAATAGAAGGAATGAGTTTATGCGAATTCTGAAAAACAAATATGAAAGGCAAGGTTGATATAGCTGTTGTACTTGAGCGCTACCCTTTACATGGAACCATCCCGAAGCCAATGTAAAACAATATATCTACATATTAAAGAATGCTTATGATCTGGGGAGGAGTAAGAAGAAACTGAAATAGACTAATTCTCACAAAGATGACAACTGGGCTTCAAATTGCTCTAAATCTATTTTAGAGTTGAGTTGATCTAACAGTAGGGTATCTGTCAGCTAAAATAAAATAGCTTCCAAAAGATGACAGGGGTATTATATATCTATAAATAGATGGTATATAGATATGGAGATACTTCGACTTTCTATACACAATCTTATGCATCCAATTCAAAATTACTAGTTATTCTAGAATAACACAAAATGATCAAGGGAAAAGGAAATCCCACTAGAATTAGCCAAACAACAGGTGAAATGTATACAGAAAAAAATAAAATAAAATAAAAGAATCTTCCAAGAGACAAGAGAAGTTGATTCACAAATATAATAAGTTTTATGTACCTCAGTCAGAATATGTATAAGCAATACCCTTAGACTAATTAGAGGAAAATTACTAAAAAAAAGAGAGTGAAAAATAGACAATGAAAGCATCCATTGAAATGGACTTGTTTGTTCAGAGAAGCAACAAAATACTGGTAGTTCCTCAAAGCAAATGATGGATCTGATGATATTACAGTACTGAAAAACAAAACACCCTAAATTATATGCCAATGAAAAAATTGTCTAAAATTTTTTTTCTGATATGAAAAATGAAAAATGATCCTCACAGAAATGCTACAAAGATATTACATTAGACAGGAATGAAGAAGGAAAAAGCAACTACTAGAAAAAGCAAATACTTAAATACATAGAATTTAATACTGATAGTTTTAAGCAACAATGATAATACAGTGAACCCTCAAGTTACAACCGGCCTGACATACACACTACTTGGGTTACGACTAGAATTTTAGTTGTAATTTACAACCAAATTCTTGAGTTATGCCTTGAATGCCAGCCACTTATGCTTACAGATGGTGTCAGGTGCAGATTTAATCCTTAAAGAGCTCTGGAAGGATCATGACAACATCCTTCCCTGTGTGGGGTTAATTAAGAAATCCTAGGGCAGTGTCTCTCTAAGGACACTGAGATCTGCAATGATATAGGAGAAAGACTTTGAAGGCTGTGAAGAGGACCCTGAGCCTTCAATTGACCAATTTGAGTTGCAATCAACCCTTGAACAAATTGAGTTCATAAGTCAAAGGTCCACTCTGTACAATATCAAGCTTAAAACACGTGTATTATTAAATACTTGAACATAACACTAAAAAAAGCCTGAATCTGGTAAATAGAATTTAACCGCTCAAATCAATGCATTTCCTGAGAAATGAATTAAATATTATTTTACATTATGTACTAATTCAGGAATAAATGGTGTGATTCTTGAGGTAAGCACTAAAACAAAACAAAGTTTATATATGATAAGATAATAAAAATTGGGAATAAGTGAATTTTTTTATTGAGTTTATTGGTACAATATAGGTATACAATACAGTTACATTCATTATTGGGATCCTGTACCTTCACATGACAGGTCTTGATTCTCATTTTTTCCCCTTGTCCCTGCCCTCCCTTCACCCCCTCCTCCCCTCCCCATTTACAAACACTTTATTTCCAGTTTTTCAGTTTCTCATATTTTTTTCCTCTCCCTTATTACCTTTCCCCCACCCTTCCCACTTTCCCTACACCTTTAGCCCTTTACTTCCTATTTCACATTATTAATCATCTCATTAGGATCTTGTGTACTATTATAGTTTTTCACACCAGAGAAAACTATTCAGTATTTCAGTTAAAGAAATCGCTGTATGAACATTAAAAATAGGGAATCTTAAAATAAAACTAAAAAGGAAAGTAAAAGAGAAAAGGCAATGATGTAAAACTAAAATAATCCTTAATTCTGAAGATGAAAATTGTCCCTGAACACATTTAAATTTCTTCTTGCTCTTATAGTCTTATATTCTTTTTATTCCATTATTTAGAGAATATTAGTTTCTGTAATCAACTCCACATGAAAAGTTTTAATTGAAAAGAACAAAGAAAGAAGAGAAAGCGTAGAACAGATAGGGTCAACAAAAAACAAATAACAGGATGTTAGAATTAAGCATAAAATATCATGATAAGCTACCTGTAGACAGACTATATATTTTGGATTTGGTAAAAATAAAAGTGTGCATTAAATTTATGACTCATACTTTATTTTCCCCCATTAAATTTATTGCTACATTTAAAGCAAACAATACAGTTACATTTATCATTGGGATCTTGTACCTTTGCATGATATGTCTTGGTTGTCATTTTTTTCCCATAACCCTGCCCTCCCTTTACCCCTCCACCCTTTCCCATTTACAAAGACTTTGTTTCATTTTTTCACATTTTCCTTTTCCCTTATTTCCTCCCCACTTCCCACTTCCCCTTTAGCATAAAGATGTGGAGAGATTAAAGAAAGGATAAATATACAATATGCAATATTGATCAAAATTCACTTAGTGTCTCTCTAATAATATCAGAGAAACAGGCTTTAAAATGAAAAGCATTATTAGGAATAATTGGAAACAAAATTGCAACACTTATGAATGTCTTCACCTAATATCCCAATCTCATTGTATAAAGAAGACAAAAAAACCCACAAATAATAAATGAGACTTAAAATTTCTCTCTGTAACTGATAAAACAAGAAGTCAAAAGTCACAAAAAATACAAAATGGTCCATGTAATTAACAAATTACATAAAAATAACCAGATTCTCCTCTCTAGAAAAATCTACTAGATAGTATATTTACAAAAATAATTTTTTAAATATAATATTTTAGCATTGATTTATAAAGTATCCAATGGATCAGTAAATATATCCTAATGTAAGTTACCAAATATTTTGATTGGTGCACAGTTAAAAATATGACATAATAATAAATGTATGAAGCTAAAACTGACAGAAAGACACTTTTGCTGTACAGGCCTGTGCTGGAAAAGAACAGTTTAATTTCCTGATGTAAGTATTCATCTTAAGACATTAGGAAGACAACATCAAAGTAATCACCAAGAAAGAGAAGAAGAAAATAAGAGCACAAATTAATACATAAAAACCAAAAGTATAAGGGAGACTATTAAAAAGGAAAGAAATGCTTTTTGAAACAATGATGGAATGAATTAATCTTTTAGTAAGCATTACCTGAAAAATAAAAGAGTATAAATTACCCGTATTAGGCAGTAAAAGTATATTTCATTATTAATATTATATTGTAACATTAAGAAATTTTTAATGATAATTTTTGACCAAATACTGTACAAATAAAATGAACAAAGTCAATGTGAAACATAATTCACCAAAACAGACACAAAGAATAAGAGTACATGGAAATCATCCAAGATATGAATTTTTTAAAAGAGTTTAATTTTGGAGCTGGGAATTTAGCTCAGTGGTTCTGCTGCCTGCCTTGCAAGCGCAAGGTCCCAAGTTCCAAATACCCAGACCAAAAAAAAAAAAAAAAAAACCCCCAAATAAAAAAAAAAAAAAAAAAAAAATCCCTCACAAATAAATTTCTAGGCACAGATGACTGCGTGATTGTGAAAGGAGGCTCCTCAAGAGGGAGAATATACAAAGAAACAAATTTAAAACACAATCTTCAAATTTTTCTTATTTTAATCTAAAAGGTGACTGTTTAAATTAATAATTGTAATGATATGATTGGTAACTAAAGCATAAGCAAAAGTGGAACAGATGACAACCTTATTAGAAATAAAAGGAATTGAGAATTCTGTATTATAAAAAAATCTGCACCATATATGAAGTAGTAATTTTATTTGAAAGTGGACTTTGCTTATTTTGAAATACTTGAAAACACTAGGGAAACCAGTAAATAATTTGAAATTATTACAATTGATATGCTGAGAGAACAGAGATGATTTTACATAATAATTAACCAGAAAAATTAGAAGGAACAAAAGTAAAAGAGTAAGTGCAACAAAGGAGAAATTGTGAAAAACATCAGAGATTCCAATCCAAATATCTCGAGTCAATTTAAATATGAATGCCCTAAATACACTAAGAAAGAAAAAACATTAGAGTACAAAAAGGTAACATAGTTATAATTACATGTTGTCTACAAAATCCTACCTTAAATGTAAAAACTTAGGTTTAAAATGAAGATATATCTGCCAGCTATAATCAAAAGAAGGCTAACACAGCCATGTTAATTTCACACAAACCACGTTTCAGAAGATTCATCATAAGGAGACATGTGAAGTAATACTTAATGATAAAAGGGTTAATATCTAAGAAGTCATAACATTTTTAATGTGTAGGCACTTCACAATACAGTATTAAACATGTTAAATGAAACTGACAGAACTGTAATAAAAAGCCTCACTATGGGACTACTGTAGTGGCAGAGATTTTCAACGTTATTGTTTTGATAATAGAGAGATCCAAAAGTCAGAAATTCAGTAGGAATAAAGTTGATCTGAACAGCACGACCAGTCAGTGTAACGCAATAGACTTTTACAGAACACTTCATCCAACAATGGCAGAGTGCACATATTTTTCAAGCTCACGTGAAACATTTGCTAAGATACCAGACCAATGACCAAAAACTTCACTTTTATGAATTTAAAGGGATAGAAGTTATGCAAATTGTGCTTTCAGCCACAGCAGAATTAAACAACAAATTATAAGAAAAGGTTAGATGAAAAGTATCCATGCATTTGAAAATTAAATATGCTTCTAAAGAATGCATGAGCAAAAAAATAAGTTTGAAAATATTTTAACTAAATGAAAATGGAAAGAAAATTTAGCAGTGTTGGTAGATATCATCAAAAGTATGCTAATTGGGAATTTATAAAATTACATGCGTATATTAGAAAATAAGAAAGCTCTGAATTCAATAATACTATAATCCCCTTTAGGAAACTAGAAAAAAATGATAAAGCAAGCCTAAAGCAAGCAGAAGAAAATAAAAACTAAACATGTGAGCCAATATGATTGAAATTTAAGACAGGAAAATAATAAAATTAGATTAGAAATGTGTTTCATTGTTAGAATGAATAAAATTCTTAAATCTATAGCCAGGAAAACAAGAAAATGTGAGAGAAGATTTACAGGAGAAATGAAAGGGAGGTTATCATCTCTGGTCTCCTGGACATTGATTGTATAGCTATGGAATGCTATAACAACTCCATGCTACAAATTTGATAACCCTAATGAAACGACAGATTCCATGAAAGATCCCACAAAACACATGTGAAGAGAATTATACTGATGGATGGATGGAGAGGCAGACAGACAGACAGAATGCAAATCCAAATAAATCCAAGAAAACGTGTTTTGGAGCTAGCTATTAGCAAAATGATTCTCAAGTATGTATTTAAAGTCTTGAGATGCCGACTAGTTTCCACTATTCAAAATAATAATAATAATAAACCTGGGAATGTGGCTTATTTGTAGACTCCCTCTCTACCATCCTCAAAACTCTGGGTCCGATCCCCAGCACAGATTTAAAAAGCAAAGAATATATTTGTGGGGATAAAAATCAATGGGGCAGGGTAGAGAGGCCAGAAATAGACCTAAGCAAATATAGGCCACTGAGGAAGGTGCAAAGTCATTTCGACAGCAGTGACAGGATAGTGTGTGAGGAGTTTTTAGATGAACCACCTAGGGAATTTTAAAAAGCAACGATTAATTGAACTTTCTAAAAAAATGCAAAACTTCTCTGCTGAAGACAATGTTCAGAGTAAAAGTACAAGCCACAGATTCGAACAAAATGTTTGTTTGCAAAACACTCATCTGATAAAGTGCTTGTATCTAAAATGTAGTGGCATCTCTAAAAATAATTCAACATTAGAAAAACAAGCAACCCAATACAAATGAGTAAAAGATATGAATCAACATCCTATCAGAAAGATATACATGACAAATAAACATAAAAAATACACTCAATGGTATTTATCATTAGAAATTTGAAAATTAAAGCAATGAAGCACAGCTAAACATCTATTAGAATAATTAAACCAAAGCAAAACAAATTACTTGAAATACTAATTAATAGTGGAGATACATAAAAATAGGATTTTTTACTTATTGCTAGTGGCAATGCAAAAATGGTATATTTAATTTGGAAGCTCTTTTACCAGATTCTCACAAAAATAAACCTAGTCATATACGGCACCGAATCATACTCCTAGTTGATCAGAAGAGTTATAAATACATCAAAGTCTGTGCACAAATATTTATAACAACTTTATTTAAACTCACCAGTCCTGGAAGAAACAAAAATGTCCTTTAGTACGTGAAGAGACACAAGAAGTGTGATACATTCATTCCAAGGAATAATATTCACTAGTAAATATAAACTCTGAAGACATAAAAATATTTAGAAGAGGATTAAATGTTGACAGTTATGTTAAAGAAACCAATCTAAATAGGCTCTAACCCTATGATTTCAAATACACGACATGTTAGTAAAATCAAAACCAAAGACAGAATAAAAACAACAGTGGTTTCCAGGTGTAAGTGGAGGTCAGTTAAATAGGGGAAACATGGGTGATTTTTAGAGCCCTGAAATGAACCTGCTGATGTAGATATGACTTCCTGCATTTATCAAAATCTGTAGAAATTTACAACCCCAAACATTAACCTGAATGTATGCTCAGAATCCTTACTGAAGTGGAGGGACCCCAGGGAAGTGCAGACAGTAAGAAGAGAATCTGACTGTATTACAAATGTTTAAACAGTCTAGCTGAACAGTTTGGGGGAAAGTGTGCTTCCATTAATAAACTCTGGAAATTGCCTGAGTGTATACAACTTAAAGAAAAACAAACTATACGAAAGGACTGTCCTCTAATTAGTAAAGTTGTTTCCAGTGAAGGTAGACTTACCAATTATGACAGTGCTGCACAGGCATTCTGGAACTGAACAATTAACACGTGGATGGCAGAGAGTAGGAGCCAGTTTTCTCACTGTTGGAGTGAGAGTTTACCGGAAAGCCAGGAAAATGGCTAAAATTCTCCACATGGTAATGGATTCTACTCGGAGACACCATTTTGAACTCACGTTTAGTTTAAAATATGGATAATTGCTTACATACAAGGTATTTGTAGATATATGTCCATACAGGAGTTAATGTATTTTATTAGTGACATGAACAATAATCATGAATGACATAAATTGCCAAAACCAGTGAAAATGAAATAGACAGCCTAGGTCTATGTTTATTAGAGATATTGAAGAAACAATTGAAACTGCCATTTAAAATGGCTGCCCACATAAAACTAATCTCAGATGGCTTTTTTAGTGAATTCTACGTAACAGAATTTTAAACAGTGAAACAAACCCTACACAAACTCTTGCATAAAATATAAGGGTCTTACCACCTTATTTTATGAGGCATTACATTGCTATGAAAACATTATAAGAAAAAGAATCAGAAAAACTAATATGACTCAGGAAAGCATATAAAAATATTGGTAGCTTGAACCCAGCAACTTATAGAAATAATAATACAACACATAAAATGAGGTTTATCCCAGAAATGTGAGAATGGTTGACAATGAGATATTTTAATCAATGGGATTCATAGTATAAACAGAATAAATGTGAAAAGACCATCATTTAAATAAATGCGGACACAGCATTGCCAAAATTCATTACCCATTCATAATTTAATTACAACTCTTATCAAAATAGAAATCAAAAACAATTTCTTCAACTTGATGCAGGATATCTAATAGAAGTAGAAGCTAACTTTATATACAGTAGTGAAAGAGTACCTGATCATTTTATGCTGATTAAAAAAGACGGTTTGAATAAAACTCTTACTTCGATTCCACCTTATTAATTGCTAGTAAGTATTGCTAGTAAGGTCACGTGAGAACTTCATTAATTTTGACAGAAGAGCAATTTGCTGTAATCTTGTAGGAAATGAGCTGGGTAACAAGTTCAAAGAGTTTTTAAATGACCACATCCTTTGACCTGGAATGCTTATGTTCTAGATTATACTGAATGATGTTATCAAAGGTAAAGGTAAATATTTATGTATAGGAAAGTTCACTGAGTAGTTAGATTTGTTTGTAGAATTCTGTTTTGAGCTTGAACTTTAACTCTCTATTACTGATGATCTTCTGATATTTTTTTCTAGCACTCTTCCCCCTCCTCCCCCTCCTCGGTACTGGGGATTGAACTCAGGTCCTGTGCTTGTGAGACAGGTGGCAGAACCACTGAACTAAATCCCTGGCCCAACAGCTGTGTCTCTTAATGGGTTTCAAGGTAGAGAACCTTCAGTGACTGTCTTGTAATAGTTGACAAAAGATTTTTTAACTTTATTAGTATAAATTTTTATGCACAAAAATAATAGGTTTCAATTTAGCACATTGCTACATGCGTATGATGTGCTTTCATTATTTTTAGTCAGTAGTACCCTCCTCCCCTTTCCTCCCCTCCCCTCCAATGCCTCTCCTCTCAGCCAAAGCTTTCACACCCTCAGTTCAGTATGGTATTGAATTAGAAGTGCTAATCGTAAGCTGGGATCCGTGTTCTGGCAGGGGTATTTCCTTTGTTAAGATTAGGTCCTTTTTCTCTATATTAGCTTTGGGGATCATTTCACGCAACTTTTTTAGATTCTAGACACTATCTCAACTTGGTTGTTTAGCTTTGTAATTAATGATTTTCTTTCTGTCATCTTGGGTTACTTCCAGACTTAACTAAGAGAAAAAAGGCATATTTATTAAAAAACAACTGAAAATTTTATAAGCTTTACATATAGTGTATAAGCTACGATTGAAAAACAGTGAATACTTACATTTTAAAAAATTATTATAGTAAAAGACACATTGCTATGAATACTCCTCAAAATATCCCTCCTTACTTTGAGCACACTTATCTCATCGTTCTTTTTCATTTTCTGAAGCACTTCTGTAAGTTCTCTCCCCTCAGTGTCGTTGAATGTGCTGACATGGCTGTCTCAATAGCCTGAAAATTTAAAATTTGTGGTCATTTGTGGTCATTCGTGGTGACTTAAGGGAAGTCAGAAGCCTCATGGTAGCAGATTAAGTGAGTTAGGTGAATGTTTTTATGAACACATCTTTCCATTGGATGACACTCGGCCGTAGCATTCATCATATTTTAAAATTAATTTTATTGGTGCATTTTAGGTATACAATATAATGACATTCATCTTTGGAAATTTGCACCTTTACATAATCTGTCTGAGTTCTCATTTTTTCCCCATTCCCCTGCCCTCCCCTCACCCCCTCCTGTCCTCCCCATTGATAAAGACTGGAAGGGTAGAGGAAAGGAAAGGAGGGAATGGGATTCATATGGGCATTCAGCATATTTTTGATCATGCTTCATAAAAAAACTAGAAGACTTTGGAAATTAAATCCCCCAAATAAAAGGGTGCTGTTGAGATTAGTGGTTCTCAAACTCTTTTGCATACTAGAAACTGAGGATCTTTGAAAATCTCAAAGCTTAGATGTTAATAGTCTTCTGAAATCTCCCTATATGATTGCCATGTGCTGCCAAGTGTAAGAACCAGATTAGCAAAACACACTTACATTTAGTTCATTTCATTAGAAATTACCAACCCTTAAAAAAAAAAACTTGCTGTATTAGATTCTCTGCCTTCAACTCCACTCTCACCATAAATCAGTAAAGTTTTATGATCAGCATGAGAGAAGCTGCCAGAAAGACCATTTTCTTTTTGCCCTTCAACAAAGGTACTAACTGGCTTTGGATTAAGGAAATTGGCAACCAAATCAGGCGAGTCTCTGGAAACCAGCTGCCACACAGCAGCTTGCTGCAGGGGAAAAGATCAATCCTTCATTTCTGGGAATACTTAGTCATGCCACCTGTCATCAGCCTTACCAACCACTGAGTTCCTTTTCCCTTCAGGTGTAACTGAGTCACTTTTACCAGAATGCTGACAGTAAGAGAAGACGGCAGAGAGAAGAGACGTATTACCAATACCACGATAAGGAAAACTTTATCGCACTTCATTTATTCAGTGTACTTGCCTCTAGGGACTATTAGTCCAGAAAAAGATGATATTATTCAGGCATCAACCTAGATGTGGTCTCTCATCTCATGAAAGATTCATTTTGGCGGAAAGGAGGCAGTCATTTGTTTCTGATAGAGACGAGTACCTAATCATTTTGGGATTGAAAAGCACCATGCAGCTGGGGTAGAATACTGAATCAAAATCCCTGGAGAGGAGACTTTGTCTGGCTTGGCCTTCTGGTAGCTTCAGAAGTGTTTGTACATGTAACCTTGATCCAAGACCCTTGATATCTATCCACACTCAATGATTAATTTCACTGATTTACACCTCCACTCATTCTGTCATTGTGGAATCATTTCCAACACAACACTACTGGCCTTACCACCACCACGGATTCTCACTGCAGTATCAAATAATAGCAAATACTTTCTTTCCTTTAACTTCTGAACATTTAATTCTATACCAGAAAGGCAAAGAGCTGTATTTGCACATAGCTTTGATCCATTTATATAATTGTATTGTACGTATTTATTTCTCATTCACCACCTCTGTAAAATCAATCTGGTAATTCTGATGCAGTAAGTTGTAGATAGAAGGCAACGCCATATTAAAGCAAAGATGACACTTTCCAGACCATAACATTACTATAAATTAGATTACGTTATTGTTATCCAGAAACTGAGTGGCTCAATATTTATTTGAAACATTATCCAGTTCTCCTGCCTCCTAAGGAGGTCCAGATGTACCAGGACCTGTCAGACCTGTGTCCCCATGTCATTTGTTCTATTCACCATCCTCCCTTTGGCTAAAATTCTTTTCCTTCTCTTTTTCTAACTCATAAATCTTTCTTCTTGAATAAGACTTGATTTAATCATTGACTTCTCCAGCATGCCCTCCAGATTCCTCCTACCTGGAAATAATTCTAGCCTCATTAAGCTGTCAAGGGTTAACCAATTTTTATCATACTTAATACTTTCTACCCTGCAGGTGTTTATGACTACATTTTGAGCTCGCAGGAAGACGGATCATGCCTGACTCATTTCTGATTCCCTTAGACATTTTAATTGTCCACAAAATGTTCACGGAATGACATCTAATTGAATGGAAACTACAATATTGGATCATCTCACCTGCAGAGTTGTAACTCTGACTCTCTCTCTCTCTCTCTCTCTGTCTCTGTCTCTCTTCCTCCATATCTCCCTCTTTCTCTCTGCAAAACCTCAAATCTCAAGATTATCAGAAACAATATTTTCAACATATTTATTATTGTTATTGTCCTTTATCTACCTCCACTTTCTGCCACTCAGCTACAGCCTATAACTTTTGGATTCCATAATATAAACTGATGAAAATGATCATTTGGTGTAAGATTGGTGTAAGATATTTTGTCAGTCAGAACAGTGCAGCTCCTTATCTATAACAAAAATAACATACACGATTTTTAATGACAGCAGAGAATTTTGATATTAAATGTGAAAAATTTAAAAGTTACTTAATTTATGGCTTTTAACTTCTATTTTTCTCTTAGATTTGTCATAGTAAAATTGCTAACCCTCTTCATCAAGTGCTTTAAAAACTTACAAACATTTTAACAGGTTAAACTCTACAGAAAAATATGTCGAAAGTACAAAAGAGTCTTCATGTGCCATGTTACCTCAGCATCCTCTGGTTTCCTTTATTGCTACTAATGCATTGGATTTTTATTGCATTTTTACAGTTAGTCAGCCAATATTTAATTATGAATCAAGTTCCATAATTACATTAGGGATAACCCATTGCACTACACATTCAACAGGCTTTGACAGTGCATATTAATGTGTATCTATGATTAATAAATATTTTGTGTTCTCCATCTAGGCCTTCCCTTCTCATGAGGCCCTCACCACTGCTGATGTCTCCAGAGTTTTTATGTCTCCAGAGTTTTGCCTCCTCAAAGATGTAATACAGCTAATCATACAGGCTGTAGCTTTTTTGGGATTGTCTTTTTCACATGGTAAAATGCAATGAAGATTTTCCAATGTCTCCTTATGGCTGGATGGCTTCTTTTTAACAACAAGTAAGATTTCCATGGTATAGAAGTAATACAATGTATTTATTCTTTCACCCATTAAAGGACATCTTGGTTGTTTCCACATTTAGGAAATTATGAATTAAATAACTATAAATATTTATACTCAATTTTCTGGGTGGACATAAGCTTTCAGCTTAATTAAATAAATCCTAACAGTGTGATTATAGAATAATAGGATATTTAAGTTT
Source organism: Fukomys damarensis (assembly GCF_012274545.1). NCBI lineage: Eukaryota > Metazoa > Chordata > Mammalia > Rodentia > Bathyergidae > Fukomys > Fukomys damarensis. Next base: position 48,534,805 of record NW_022900924.1, on the reverse strand, counting down.
TGTAAAAAAAATGCCAAATTGTCTTCCAAAGTATCTGTATCATTTGTATTCTCAGCAAGAATTAATGAGAGTTAATGTCACCACCTTATCACCAATAATTAGTGTTGTTAGTGTTTTAATTTTTAGCATAGTTGTTTTAATTTTTAATTTCCTAGTAGGAATGGTATTTTATGACTATAGGCTATTTGTAATGTTCTTTGATGAAGTGACTGCTCATATATTTTTGCCCATTTAAAACTTTAGGTTCTTTTTCCTCTTATTGTTGAACTTTAAGAGTTGGTTTGGTAGTTTAGGTACCAGTCTTTCATAAGATATATTTTGCAAAGATAATTGTTCAATTCTGTGGCTACTTGTTTCATTCTCTGGACACTTTCTTTCACAGGACAATTTTTAATTTTAATGAAGTACAACTTAACCTATTTTTCCTTATTGGTGTTGTACATGAGACGTCATCACTAAAATAAAGGTACACTACATTTTCCTTATGTTATTTTCCCTAGAAGTTTGATAGTTTTGCATTTTACTTTGGGTATATGACTCATTCTAAGTTATATTTTGTAAAAGGTATAAAATCTTTGTCTAGATTTTTTTAAATTTTTGCATGTAGATGTCCTAGGTTTCCAGTTGTTACAGAAGACTTTGTTAAAAAGATTGTTATTTAATAGCATAATATCTTTGATACTTGGTTTAAAATAATTTAAGTATATTTGCATAAATCTATTTCTAGGCTTTTTAGTCTTTCCACTGGTTGGCATTTCTGTTCTTTGTCGTATTACAGTATCTTTCACAATGTAACTTCACAGTAAGTCTTAAACCTGGGTAATGAAGGTACTTGAAAATTGATCTTCACTTTTAATCTTTTAATAGCTATTCTGGATCATTTCCTACTTGTATAATCTATAGGAATAGCTTGTAAATATCTATACAATAAGTTATTGAGATTTTTGGTTGAATATGTGTTGAATCTATACATGAAGTAGAAAAGAACTAGATATTTGCTAAGTCTTTCTGTATCGGTCAGCTTTTCCTAACACTGTGACTTATATTCAACTCACAAATTACAGGAAGAAAGGTTGATTCACAGTTGTGGAAGATTCCGTTCATCGTTGGCTGGTTCCAAGGCAGAAACATCATGGTGGAAGGGCATAGAAGACTGAAGGTGTTTAGTTCATGGTGATGGGGGAGCAGAGGAGAGGAACTGTGCCAGACAGGAAGACCTGAAGGAGCAGTCGCAGACCTCCAAATTCATGCCTCCAAGACCTTCCTAGATACACCAGAAGCCCATCTCACCTTGAGGGTTCCAAAGCCAATAAATCAGCGCAATAATGCTTAACTGCAACAATACATCCCTTATCAACATGATAGGCAAAAATATCTCTTTAAACCACACCTGATCTCCAAATGAACACAACAAGTTAATAATTCTGCCTAACCTGTCAAAACTGTCCTGTACACAACTAAGAGCACAATAATCCCTTCCCCAATATCTCAATAGTTTCAGCAATTTTCAGAAGTCCATCAGGTTCAAGGCACTCTTAGCAGTAAACCTGTGTAAAAAATAATAATAATAAAAAAAACACATCACAGAATCCCAAAGTACAATGGCACAGGGTAAACATCACTCTCATTTCAAAAAGGAGGACTAAAGGGAAGGAAAAGACACAAAGCAGAGCACCACCGAGACCTAGCAGGATAAGCAGTAAACTCTGTAGCTCCTGATCTGTCATCCAGGGTCCTTGATGATGAACTGTGAGTTTCAGGGGCTGGAGCAGGTCCTATGCCCAACTCATCATCATCTATTTCTAGTTTGCTTGAATTTTTTAAATCACTAATGGGTGTTAGAGTTTGTCAAATACCTTTTCTGCATCACTTAAGAGATATGACCATATTGTCTTTTTTTCTTCTTTAGCCTACTGATATGATAGGTGTGTGTAATGTTGAGAAGATCATGGCTACTTGGGTTAAATCTTACTTATCCATGGTGTATGATTCATGCTTTGCCTTTTTGGATTGGTTTGCTAATCTTTTCTTGAGGATGTTTACCTCTATGCTCATGATTGTTAAGTACCCTCTGATTTATGGGTTTAAAAAATTTTATTTATAACTACTCGATGGAATTGTTTCATATAACTTTCAAATAATCCATTGTGGATTTATTTTTCTACTAGACTGTGAAGATATCAGAACCACAATGGATTATTTGTTTTTTGTATTATTCTAACATGAGACAAATTCTGTCAGACTGCAAGATATAAATAAATGTTCATTCATTCAATGTCAGTGAGTTATCAACTGTGTGATTATTAAGCATATTTTCAGGTTCTGTTATGTGTTTGGAACTGAGCTAATTCACAATAGCACAAAGCAAATAAGCTTAAATCGACCTTATAAATGTCACACTTGAAACAGTGACATAATTCTCATGAATATTGGAGTCTGCTTGGTGATTCTGCTCCTTACCCTTCCAGTCCAAGCTCCTGACCCTTGTTCCTCAAGAGGGCTTGTGGATGACAACAAGGCAGAAAGAAAATAGTTTTCTATGAATAAGAATATTTCAGCAGGAATTAGTCATTTGTAAAGGGATTTTTTGTTAATTCATTATTTAATTTACAGAACAAATATTTACAAAATTATTAATGCAAAGTACATCTCCATTCCTTCAGTGAGCACACAGTGTTGACAGTGAACTATGCCTGCAGCCTTTACCATAGTACCTGGCATACTGTAGGTGCTCAATAAATATACATTGAAATTTAATCAGATTGGTTTATTCAAGAAGTATTTGCATGTTATCCAGCACTTTCCGGTCACTTTTCTAGGTACTTAGGATATTCTGTTGAATAAAACAGAGACAAAAGTCTCTGCCTTAAAGTTACTTCTGTTCTCACAGAGGAAATTTTTAGCACTACTGAGAGAGAAACAAGTTCATGGTAGACTAATGAGAAATACAAATAAAGCATTATTAACTCTCCACTGAAGGATAGAGGAGTTACTTTGGATTGTAGAACCTCATGGAAGTTGAGCTATTCACTGTATATTTTTTCAATTTTGAGATTCAAAAGAAGTCTAATCCTGGCTGAAAAGAACAGATGAGTCCCAGTCTTCCATGAACAGGTGGGTGGGTGTAGCACTGGATACCAAAGCACTTTATTCTAGTTGGCTTGAATCTACACATCAAATAGCTGGTGTGCTCAATGGACTGCAGGGAGTTAGTGGAACTCTGACTGCATGGTTCTACCAAGTGAAATTTTGCCTTAAAAACTGAGGGCAGCTAGTAAAGGTTTAAGAAGCATAAGGATGACAGTATCAACATGTTGTTTCCAGAAAGCTGGTTTGGTAGTGTCATTGTGGACTAGAGAAAGGCAGTGGAGGTGCAGACATCTTTACGCTCATTTAAAACAGTGAATGCATGGGCATGTAGCCTGTTGGAACCTAAGTTGAATATGTCCCCACAGACTATGCAATGAAGCCAGTGATCTCGAAGAAGGGCAACAAGGTACTACTAGGTAAGGATATTTTAGAAAGACATGGCTGGTCTCTCCAGGTTTGCTGTAAGACTGTAGATCTCCGGAGGACCTCCTGCTTTCTCTAGGCAATGAAAAGGCAGAGTTATTTTGAATTTATGTTTCTCTGCTGAGTCATGAGTGCAAAGGATTCATGTTTGAAATGGTGAGGGAACAAAAAGACCCAGCTGCTCTACTCATATTTGTTTCCAGAAACATAGGCAGCGATCAAGTATCCCATTCCTTCTGCTCTCATCAGCTGTTCTACCTTGTTTCCTTATCACTTCAACCTACAGAAATGAGGCAAGCGAGGCACTGAGGAGCAGAAAACATGGCTTTGCTCTCAGGAGAGAAGGGAAATGGGGGACACCAATGGAATGAAAGTGATAACGACAAAGTACATAAACCTCACACCTCATTACACACCGAAGACCGGAGTATGTTGGAAAATAAGAAAAATTAAAGCAAAGCGAAAGATGATGCATGAGGAATGACAACGTTAAAAAAATAGACATACATACAGATGGCTAAGGGTGTTTCCCAGGCATTGGAGTAAAAACGTAGATCAAATAGTGCAGTTGGCAGGGGTAGTGGAAGAGTCACCCAGAGCCAGCACAGCCTGGGACTTTTGCTAAGATACCACATCCTGGAGCCTGGAGTGAAGACATGTTTTGTTGTTGTTGCTGTTTTTTAGGAGGCCTTACATTTCTCAAGTGCTACTTTTTCCTTTTCTCTCTCTTTCAATTTGCCTCTAGAAATGCCAAATTTCCTGTAAGTTTTAGGGGCAGGAAGAAAACTTTCTCTGCAGTTTCAGAGGTTAAACGTGGAAGTTTTAGGAAATGCAGTCCACTTTCAAAAAGCTGTGTGGTTCACTCTGTCTTATTTGTTCTATTTACTCATATACGTGTGTCCCCGTAGTTCTCTGGCTCTTTAGCATCTGGTGAGCCTTCACCATTCTTTGAGATCTGATTTAGCTTCCATAGGAACCCTTGCTGTACTGTCTTTCTCAAGATAAGGTACCCCTGACTTTCTTTTTTTTTTTTTTTTATTGAGTTTATTGGTACATTTAGGGATACAGTACAGTTACATTCATTGTTGGGATCATGTACCTTTACATGGCAAGTCTTGATTCTCATTTTTTTCCCCTTACCTCTGCCCTCCCTTCACCCCCTCCTCCCCTCCCCATCTACAAACACTTTATTTTCATCTTTTCATTCTCTCACATTTTTTTCTTTTCCCTTTTTGTTCTTCCCCTACCCCTGACTTTTTAATTCCAAGGCTTTTTATGTATGGTTTTGTTTATAGTAATTACGTGGCACTCAATATTTTAACTCCTACTATTGCCCTGTAACTAGACTTGAACACTAGAGCTATCTGATTCCTCATAGCACATAATGCAGGCCTCGGTAGTTTAGAGGGCAGATAACACATCTTCTATAATAAACGAATTAATAAATGTGTTGATTGACTTTCCTCTTTCCCTGACACCATGGGTGCAACTAGTACTTTCTGGAGCACCATAAGAACTGGCCACTCCCATGACTAACCCTTTTGATTGGCCCATATGAGTTTGCCTGGCCTTTGCCAGACAGGTCACCTCCTTTTTTGAGCTTGAGAGCCATCACGTGTTGGAAGACAGCACCACCATTGAGTCACAGAGCCTCTGGGCATTGTGGTTGGACTCTGTGAAAGGTCTCTCATCAGCATTCTTGCAAGATGAATTTTCTAATTAGCTTTCCCATATAGGGTGCCAGAGGGGATGGTTGGTCAGCACTGGGGCCCACAGATGGGGAAGCAGTGGCCCAGAGACTGCCTTAGGCTACTGGGTGGGCTGAGGCCTTACAATTGACATCTGGTGAGAATGTCATGACTCAGTGCTTTATTCTCCACCCAAGGTCTCTTTCCCACTGGTTCTCCTCATTCATCCAAACCTGGATCCCAGGAGATGAAATACAGTATGATGGGCTGTGACTGCACTAGTGCTTATGTTTTACATTGGCCCAGGATAGCACAGTCTTTTCATGGCTACAGGAGGACAGGAGTACTCTTTAAATCCAGTATCTTTGTTTGGAGATGATCTCCAGGGAAAAGGTGAGGTGAGGTCAAAGAGTTTACAAAGTGAGCAAAAGATGGAATAATGATTACGTATCAGTAGCATTCCAATGTGTTATGTCTTTGTACTATAGAGAGGACTTTGTACATCACTGCATACAACCTTATGAAATATGTATTTAAATATATATAAGATAAAAGTAGTGAATGTTTCATTGTTAAAAACTGGAGAATATGGGAAGAAAATGCAAAACAAGTTATTTAAACCTCAACACCTAGAAACAATTGCTCTTGATTACTAGCATTTCTCCTTGTATTTTTAGCATATTTCTTCATAGCATCAGAAAGGGCCACTTGTGATTTTCATTTTGTAGAGGAGAAAGAAGATGGCACAGTGGCTGAGAGAGTCACTGAGGAATGGAGAGATTCAGCAGTTCTGAGCCAGGGTACCTAAGATGACACATTAGTTTCTTAATCCAGGGTTGACGCACCTATGGCACGTGTGCCTCAGCATGCTGTTTGTATCCCTGAAAGCTTTAAAAAGTTCACCACACTGCCTTAGTCCATAATTTCTAATTTCCTAGTTTTCAAAATTTCTCCTAGTCCTTACAGTCTGGCCAAAAAGAATTCAGATTCAGTGTCAATGAGCCTGAAAGCCCAAAGATGAAAGTTGATCATCAAATTCCAGTATCCATGTGATGAAAATTTTATGGATGTTCAATGGACAAAGGAACTTAAATTAACTCCGAATTTCACACATGCTTGCCAGGAATCCTATGAATGAAGGGACTGCTTTGTTAATGAATTCTTTTATGTATTCAAATTCATCTTAATTATGCCCTTATTTTCAGGGGGCTGAGGACTAACAAGGTAAGGAGTTGAGACACCTCAAAAAATGGTGAGGTGAGGGGACCTGCTATCATTCCAGTCCAAGAAATAGGCAACACATCAATTACAGCATCCACCACGCCTACACTAGTAGTTACCTGTGACATAAAAGATAGCTTTCTGGATTCAAATTATCTCACATCGCATGATTTAAACACATATTCTGAGCCACACCCTCTCTTCTGATAACCAGATATCATTACAAGAAAATCTTTCTAAATAGGCAAAGATTGAAGGAGGTGGAAAAATGCTCTCTCTGAGTCCACGGAATGCCCTTGGCAAACATTTTCGGTACATAGCTCTCTCCATGGAAGCTAGTGGGCTAGAAAAGGAAAAGAGCTTCTGGGTTTTCATGTTGGCATTGCTGCTTTCTTATAATAACCTGCCATTTAGGACAGAACCTCGATTCTGTTGGACCAAACCAGTCCAGGTAGGGTATGGAGGAAATGACCAAGGGCTGGCACCATCAGCTTGGTCCTGGGCTCTGAGCTCTGAACTCAGGGAAAGAGGGATTCTTCTGCATATTTCCTGGTATGCAACAGTTTAGGGCTTAGGGTAGAAAAGAATAGGCTTCCAGGGCACATGTCCAGTTTAGGAACAATAGATTGGCATGGGTTGAAACATTCCACATGCGGGACCATAACAAGGACTGATGGCAAAAAACAGAGAACACCTTAGGAAGGTAACTTCCAGAAATATCCAAATATAATTTACACTACACTGTTGAACAATGATGACGATAATGATGATGGGATTACTATAATTAAAACTATGCTCTGGATGCCATCTAATATTATATCTCTACTAGCCTGGGAAACAGGTATTGTTTATTCCCGTTACAAGCATGGAATAGATGATGTTCACATAGGAGGTAAATGCCTTTTCCAAAATCATCTAGCTAGCTAGCAACCCTGCTAAAAAGTGAAGTGATTACAGTCCGTGAACTTCCTTTCACAGTTGGCCGCCTCCAGTTTTGTGCTAGAGCCTTGGGTGTGTCAAATCCCAGAGGATGCAGGAGGCGAGTCTGGAGACGGCTGCCCCTCAAGCACCTGGGAAACTGATCTGAGAAGGCCGCTCAAGCAGATCCACCTGCTCATAGATGGCACTGTGCAGCAAAAGCTGGGCACCTAAGGGGAAAGATCAGTCCTGGGGAACTGCGTACTGCTTCCTAAGGTACCTTGTAATGGGAGAAAGGTTGAGGGCTGAAGTCTCAGGATAATGGGGAGAAGAGGCTGCAGGGGACCCAGCGTAGAAGCAGGAGGCCTTACAGCCTCCTTCTTGCGTATGTCACGGCAGATCACATGTCCTTTATCACCTTTTAGCCTCAAATAAGCCCTTCTTCTGTTTCAAAAAGAGATTACTGTTAGATAAAAGTGGTAGCAACATCTTGCCACTCTGATTAAAAGCAGGATGAAGTGAAAAATGATCTCTGAAGCCCTTACAGCCTGTGAAGCCAAGGCCTTCCAGGGAAATGGCCTTCTCCCAGCAGCCATGCAGCTCTCCACCTTGGAAGCTGCCTCTAAACCTGTTTGCGTTTGGAGCTCCAATAAGATCAGTGCTCACTACAGCAGGCTGGCCCAGGTACACTGCTCTTGCTGAGACCATGGCTGGCTTCCCAGGTGAACAACTATGACAGTTAATTACATCAACCCAATTAGCAGCAACACCCACCCTGTGCAAGCAAAGCTCACCTGTAGCCTCACTGATGTCTAGCAAAGGGCCCCCAGGCCTCTGTGGGGAAGCTGGGGAGTCAGGAGCCAAATGCTCAGCAGGGACCTCCTCACAGAGCCCACTTCTCCTGCAGATAAGTGAGGGAACTGGAAAGAGACCAATCTCTTACACAGCACCCTGTTGAGCTGCCTATACAGGGTAATGGTTTTCAGATTATTCCACTGGGTAGGAACAGTCTTTCCTCAGCACCTAAGGAATAATCAGAGGTGGAACATTATCAGATTTGGTCTTCGATAATGAGGCTGTGTGTTGCTCTGCCTCTCACAGAACACCGAAGACAGAGCTATCGCTATGGGAGGAAAGAGGTAGCCAAGCAAAGGTGTCTGCTGTTTTCCTTGGCTCCACACTTACGTTTTCCACCTTTGCAGAGAGCTAGAAGTGCAGGGTTCAAAGGTAAAATCGAATAATCTGCTAGCTACTTACCCTGGGCCAGTTGCTTTACTCTGTGAAGCTGGGTTTTCTATTTGTGAAAAATGTGATCATACAAACTACAGAGATGGAGAATAAACCAGTGATGACTGGAGAATGCGTGTGTGTGTGTGTGTGTGTGTGTGTGTGTGTGTGTGTGTGGTGAATGCTTCCAAAGGGCCACATGGGGAGAGAGCTTGTTTTTGTGTCACGATTGTTGTGGTGACCATGCGATACCTTGCATTTCTTAAAACTCCAAGAACCACACTCTGAAAAGCATAAATTTCATTTTGCACAAGGTTTAGCAAGAACACATAATCATGTGATCACGTGGTTAAAGTAGGTTTTCAAAGGTGAATAATGAGGATAAGGAAAGCTCGGATAGACCACATATGTCATAAATTTGTATCTGCTGTTTTCTTTTTTCTCTGAATGGGTTTTCCTCAACCATAAAATAGAAATGAAAGTACTAACTCTCACCGGTCATAAGAGGTCTTATTTTCCTCATTAAGCCTGATATAATGACGGTATAAGACTATGGAGGCGTGAACTTTATCAGAAGTCCAGACACACGGATGCATTCGATCATTCTTGCATGATGTTTAATATCTGCACTGGTCTGGGCACTCTAGTAAAAGTGGTACAGCATAAGAGAGCCAATCTTCCACACCCTAGTAGTTCATAATCTAGGGAGGGAGTCAGATGAAAGCATCAGTTTACAAAGGCTACATGTGTAAAGTGTTTTTTATAGAAGTGTTCTAGGGAGCATTTAAATGAAGACTTCGTGGCTCAGAGAAGAGTTCCTAAAGAACTTGTCATCTGAAATGAGGAAGGTTAGCAGTAGATAGATCCAAAAAGCAGCAGGGCACTCAGATGAGCCACTGGGCTCTCTGACAAAACTATTTGGAGAAAGTTCTAGAAGTGAAGGAGACTAAGGCTGGTTTAGGAATAGAGCAATCTGTTCTGATTCTTTCAGGAATCTTTCAGTCTCGTTGTCTCATTTGAGGACCCACAACTTGCACATTGCTCTCATGGTACATAATTCTAAGAGTCTTGGATCCCCACCCAATTGTAGATAACTAGGGAAATCTGCATTGTTTTCTAGGACTCCCTCTGGAGTCCTATTCAGAACTTTTAGGAGAAATCCTCTCTCCTGAGGAGTATGACATTTTAGTTTCCTTTATTTGCTTTTGCATAATCACTAATTTCAAACCTGGGGTTTTCACTACTAGATGGGTGGTGACAGGAGCTATGGAAAGCATTCAGATCCGTTAAGGCTGCTTGGTGATGTCTAGCCAATTACCGGAGACAGCACTATCTGCATGGCAATGCCCCACAGGTATCTGCACCTGTGTGGACCAGGGTGGAATTCTTTGAGGTGACACTTGACAGAAAGTCTGTTCTGTCCTGCCTCTTCTGCCCTCCCTGAAAAGGAAGGGGCATCAGCAGCAGGAAAAAACTGAGCTTTGGGGTGAACAAGAAATTTTGAACATGCTGCTGCAGGAATGCTAAAAGCTAGGGCTGATTTACTACTGTTATCCACCAGAGTGGCTCTTTTAGATATTAAATTATTCCAGACTGCTTACAAACAGCCCTTTCCCTGCCCTTAGTTCTGTAGCTGTCTTAACTCCTCTTGAACCCCCGAGGACTCCTCACAATGACAAGAAGGTAAGGCCTGGCATGGAGCAGAGTCCTGAACCACGTCTCAGATCTTTATGTGTCCTACTTGGGCACCGTTCCTGGTTGACACAGGGAACAGCTGTCTGGATGACTGCTCTGATTTGTCAGGACTCATCATTTTATGAAGTATGTGGCAGTGTTGAATGTGTTGATCTGTTGGGTTTCTTGCACTCTTAGCCATCTATGATTCTGTAAAAGATGAAGAAACTGGGAGTTCAATATCAGAGTTTTGACTAGTGAGTGTTCACGGAAGGAGGAAGGAGGTCATCGTCTGCACATTCACTGGGTGAGCAGGAACTTCTCAGTGTACAGTGTGTTACTGAAGGAAGGGAGAGGGCCTCCCTGCAGGCCTCGGAGACGTATTCCATGGAACTCTGTGAAGACCATGAAGGAAGGTATGGGTAGAGTCGGCAGTCCACCTCCAAAGTCCTGTTACTTGCTTCAAACCTTGCATCTTTGAGTTTTCCTTTTTATAAGAGTGATGCTTTGCCTAAGATTTTAAAATGTGAAGAAGTAGTTCTTTGGGTACACATCTTTAAAATCATTAAATTCCAACTTGGCAACTTGCTCTTGGTATGGTCTTAAGCATGACTCTAAACATCCTAGAGCCGCACCTTCCTTATCTGTCAGAAGCACCTTGGATTTTACTAGCTCACGAGATCTCTAGCCTCAAAAAAGCAGCTGGTATTAAATTTGGCAAGAAATAATAGTCTGATATGTATTTGCTGGATCTAAATCCAACCCATGACTACTTCCTTGAGGTGGAAACCAAGTTCCCAGAGCTGCTCTGTCAAGATTTCAAACAAGAGTACACACACACACACACACACACACACACACCAGGAGCTGCCAACAAGACATTTCAACAGTAACAATTACATTTGCAACACCTGCCATTTCTGTGTTACCGAGACAAGGTGACAACAGCAAAATCCTCCTCAACCACAGCACCAGAGGGAGATCTACCTGATAGTCACAGAAACACTGCAGATTTGGTTTCTGTGGGGCAGTAACTCACTGACCTTACTGTGCTCACCCTACCACCGTATCCATACAGTAGCTATACAAAAGAAGTTGAAGAACTGGTCTGGTCCCTGGAGTCCAGGGTGTGGCAGCCTTAGCTCTTGGAAGGGTCACCTTTAAATTTTCTAATTCATTCTCTTGCGCTCTTTCTCCATGTATCCTCTTGACGACGGTGAGAGACCTGTTCCTCACACCACAGACCTGTGTGGCATTAGACAGAAATTTGTGGGTGGTGGACTCTCCCTTTTCTGAAGGGTTCGCATTTCCCCCTTTTCCCAATGGGACTACCCCCAAATTTACATGAATCCTCCTAAGGCCTCTGTTCTCCTATGACTAATATGAGAATCCACCCACTCTGGGGACCATTCTGCAGGTGTGAGGAAAAGTTTCCAGATGGAGGTCTAGGTGTAATCCCAAACTGTACCAGTGCAGGACTTCACAATTAGTTGGGAGTCGGCCTGGCCTGATGTCCTCTTCCAGGATGCTAGGCTAACTTTTCCTTGGTCTGAGGCACACACAGCCTTGCAATGAATTGTCCACGTCAGCATGACTGGGTCCCAGCCTTCTTCTTCTCCCCACATAGGAACTTCTCATATCTCTTGTACATATTTTTCCCTAGTTGGGGCTTGCACAAAACTGCTCCTAATCTTGTGAATCTCAGCTTTTTGCCTTTGAACCCTGCTTAACCATAAAGTTGGATTCTGGTTCTTTCATGGATTTGGAGGCTATCTCAAGTTATAGTATCTTTAAAGAGTACTGTGTCCAGTGCTCTCCTTTGATAGTTGGAAAAATCCACAACTGGAGTTAGAAAGGAATTTCCTCAGTGCTTCCCAAATCCTGAGTGGCTGATCTGAAATTGTAACTCAGTCTGTTGCTCACTGTGTTTATTCGCTCCTTCATTGAATCATTTAATCAGTGACTACTTCTGAGTTTCTTCTGTCTGCTATGTACCTTGTAAACTCTGGAAGTAGAGTAATAGATAAACTCCTGCCCTAGAACCAATTTTCTAAATATAGGGAAGAATTCAATACACAACATATAGAGAGTTAGTTAGTAAACACATGAAAAAAAATTAAGCAGAGAGAGGCAATAGATCTGGCAACTGTAAGAATTCAACTACAAAGAGATGTTGCTGCAGACCTCCCTTGAAAAGCACACTTTGATCTCCTTGTGATAAACCTGAGCCACGTGGACACCTGAGGGAAGAACAGTTCAGGCACAAGGTACAGTAAATGCAAAGGCTCTGGGGGCAGGAGCGTGCTAGGCCCATCCTAGGGACAGTAAGGGGCCAATGTCTTGGAGTCAACTAAAAAAGGGAAGAGTATACCGAATACAGAGCAGAGAGGAGCTTGTGGGCCTTCAGAACTTAGCTAGTGAGAGGGAAAGAACAAAGAATATTTTCAACCAAGGAATGACATGATCTGATTTATGTTTTAAACACACCACTGAGACATTCTGAAGGGAGCAGAGGGTGGAAGTAAGGAGAGACATTTATGAGGGTACTGCAGTCATTCGGCAGAAACGTGACGGGGGCTTGGACCAGAACTCTAACAGCGGTGGCAGCACAAAAGCAGCTACTGTGGAAGAGGAGACAGACATAACCTCAGAGGGAGTGTGAGAAAGGTCATGGAAGGGCAGAGAGGGTGGGGCGGAACTCTTCAGCAGCGAGACTGAGCTCAGTCTCAGAGCGTGGGCAGTCAGAGGCAGCTTCCTACAGAAAGCAATAGCCAAGACAGCAGCAGACACAGTGATGGAAGGTGACCAGCTGTTCAAGTCTGTCCAGGGCTCTCCCACTTTTAACATCTCCCAGTTCTAAGGAAACTGCCCTACTGTTCAAGTCTCCTAGTGGAGCTGGGGTGGTAGTGGAAGAATGACAATGTTCTATCTAGGAGGTCCATGCAGGAGGACTGAAGATTCCAGGCCAACTTGGGCAATTCAAAGAGACCCCATCTCAAGATAAAAGGGCTTGGGATGTAGCTCAGCATTCTGCAGGTTCAAACCCTAGCAACAGAGAAAAAAACCCAGAGCCAACAGAAGGAAATATAAATATCTGAGAGGCAACACAGGGAGACACTAGGGGCTAGGTAGGAAGCAGAGAACAAAATGGCACAATATCTATGTTGAAAAAGGTAGGCAAGAGCCCCACAGAGTTCTGTCACCATAAGAATACTGTAATTGGTTTGGATGTCCTCGCAAGGAGTGATAACACAAACAATTTGCAAAGTTTCCCCCTTGCTTCATTTTATTTACTTGTGAAAAACCTTTTAGAAGATCATTTACAAGTTTTATGGTGAAGACAGAGGTGAACATCATGCAGCCAATAAAGATCATAGGAAATGTTTTTGCATTGAAACACTCCAGCTAGATGTCCAGGTGCTACTTGGAAGTTCTTATGTCCAATAAGGTCACATTCCACACAGAGTCTGTTTATTTTCCCTTTGTTTCCCTGGTTGCTTCTTCAGCATTTTGCATTTCCTAGGCTCCACATCTCAGACTCGTCTTGATTTTTCTTTCTTTGGTAACTCAGATCGTCCCCTGCACGTATTTCTGTTTCCTTTAAATGTCTCTCCTCAGTCTTTGACGACTGAGTCCCTCTCCTTCCCACCTGACTCATGTGTGTCTGGTCAGTGGTGGACTAAGTGTGGACAGGAGAGGATTCCATGGATTGGAGACTCCTGGGAATAGGCAATGGGAAGGATGCTGTCCAAAGAGAATTTCAAACCAATATAAAACCAATTAGAAGCCAATCTGTCTTGTATTATTTCCATATGCCAGCAATTATAGATAATGACAATGATAAAATCTCCCTCCCCCTGGGGCAGACTACTCCCCAATCTCCCCTACATGCACCTTCTGCTGTTGCAGTACTTTCTTCATTGGTCTTCTGGACACCGTCCTTTTTCCTCCAACTGTGCCTGTGCCGATGTTGCTGATAGTGGTAGACTGGGGCATAGAACTACCCATCTATTTCCCCAGATCTCAGACCCTTCCCTGAGGTTTAAGCCCCAGTACCTCAGTCTAGCTGTCCATCAAGCACCACCCGCAGACACCCCAAAGAAGCTTAAGGGGCTGAAATTTATCCTGTGTACTCTGTATCCCAAGCCCTCACTTGCAGCAAGGTCCCTGTCACAAAATCCAGGGTTTCTTTCTGCATTTTCAGGGAGGAGAACTATTTGTGGATCCTGTTAATATCAGTGAGTGTCTGTGTGATCCTAACCAAGCCACTTTCCCTCCAGGAGGCATTAGGATAACACCTTTACAGCTTAAGTAATAGGATTGCAGTAGGGACAGTGACATCATGGTTGAAAAACCTGCCACCTGCATGAGCCATGATGATTACTTTAAGTGGTAGAAGTATATTCGTCAGCACAATGGTTGTCAGTCATGGTTATAGTGTTGATATTCATGTGACTCTTTACTTTTGTTGTGTTGTCCGCTATGCCATTAATCTTTACCACTCTATATCCTACTCATTCAAGGAACCTCTGTCACCAACACCCTTACAAATTCTTCTTGGGCTCTACAAGCTTATCCAGAATCCTGATCTCCTCCAAAACCTCCTAACAAGCATCCCTTGCATTTAGACCAGTCCCATACATATCAAGTCATTTTGTGTGTGGTCTGCCTCCTTGGTCTGCAAGTGTCACATCTTACGTCTGTTTCACATCCCTCTCAATGGAGAACACATCAAGACTTGCTGAAATGAATAAATGAGCAAATGAATGAATGCATAGAATTTCTTTCTTACCCCAATGTGCTAACAGTGCCCCCTGCTGCTAACCAGGGCCTGTGCTTTCTATACAGTGGGAAAGCAAGGAAGAGAATGTTCAGGAAAAGGAAGAGAAGGATAGGAGTGGTTGTGTGATTAAAATGGTGGGAGCAGTGTTGACCAAGACAAGCACCTGAAAAGTCCTGGTGCAGATAAAGCTTGTCAGAAAGACCACACATAGTGGCTGCAGGAAAGCCAGTCATCTCTTTCTGGACCCATGATGATAGCCAGTTTTGAGTTAGCACATCTTTTCTATTGTGTGTAATGAGTGTCTCTTCTGTGTAATAAGCATGTATTTTTTTATGGCCAGAGACTGTTGCAAAGTAATTGTGTGAAAATTAACTTTGAAGATTTAGAGGCTCTTCGTGGGATTGTGCATTAAAATAGAAACTCATAGGAGCTCAAAAACACTACTTCAGAACTGCTACTCCCATTCGTTTTCTTTCTTCCAGGTGCTCACGGATAGTAAAAATAGTCACTCATTGTCTTTTAATGATCACTTGCTATATTCAGGGCACATTCATCTACTATCTCAATTAAGTCTTGGAACAATTCAAGAGGTAGGTATTTCTAGCCTTTTCTTTAAAGATGCAGATGCTGAGCCTGAGGGGTTAAGAATGTGTCCATTATTAAAGGAGTAATTAATAGTAGCAGGGGTACAAATCTGTGTGACTCAAAGCCTGTCTTCTCTTCCCTTCTGCAGATTGTTGTGATAAGAGTTCCAAACTAGAAGTCAGGAAACCTGCGTTTCACCCCATATCCGGCCACCAATTGTTTTTGTTGATTGAGTAAATCACATCTCTTTCTGGGGCTCAGTTTCTCCAAATGTCACATAATAAGTGCAGGGCCACTTTAAGGCCCCTTCCAACAACTACAAGTCATTATTTGCAGTACTTTTATTTTCTGAGCTCTCACAACAAAGCACTGCTGTGGCAATGATTCTCCACTGGAGTCCCTATTGTGCTCTGGATCTTTTCAGTTTCCCTGCATCTGGAGGGACAATCATTGACTTCAGATCAACAATGAGAAGCACCCCTTGCTAAGAATGGGAGGCCATTCCAACTTCCCTCTATTTACTTTGTGTTTACTTTCTGTATGTAAATGGGATGTTTATTCCACAGAATTTAAGGCCTGGTGACATGTTCTATCCATACATTCTGGAGGCAGGGTGGATTAGCTTGTGGCATGGTAATCAGTTATATTTGACATATTCACTAATCAGTCTGCAGCTGGTAACTGCCCTTGTGGGCAATGTGTCCCTGTAGATAGGAACATCTGGGAGTCCCCACGACCAGTATTACCCTGTTCAGCGCTGAGTCTTTGAAGTTGTGCACTAGTGCTTCAAAGCAAAGCTCCTGGTACAAAGAGCTACATCTGATGATCACTCAGAAGCCGAATGTCTGGAAGAAAAAAATCTGTACCTTGTGCTCAGCCCTCAGGCCTGGAAGTTCAGAGAAGGCTCTGCATGCTCCCTGTGAAGAAAGCAGGGCAAGTTGGAGCAGCTTTCATCACACCTGACCTGACTGTGGGGAAGAGCAGAAGCAATAGAGATCTTGGGGGAAGACAGTTGTATCCTTCTGGATCCTCACTGGAGTTGTGAGGGAGTGGGGAGACCCAGGGCTGGGCAGCTTGAGATAATTCCTCCTGTCTTTCTGTTAGACAAAGCCTAACATGGTCAGAGCTGCAACAGGTCGTTGGAGAGCACTGGCATTCTCCACGAATTAGGTCAAATTCTTGAACTCCTCCAGGCTTCTTTCCCTTCTCATGTGAATAATAATCACATGTCCAGGATGATGTGGAAAGCCCTAGAACAATGTTCTCCAAGGAATCCACACTTTATGAGAGCTCCCAGTGTCCTTGGTACCTGCTCCTCTCTGGATCAAAACCAGCTACCAGCAGAGTAAACTGAAAGTGAACAGTACTCAGAATCCAGTTGTGCTAAGAGATGTTTACAGTTCATCTTGGACACTGGGGAAGAGGAGAATCTTTATGTAATTACCAATATTAACTTCAAAGAAATATAATTTTAGTTCATATTATCTTGCAAGGAAACCATACCTGACTCTGAACTTCAAGTACGAAATTTTTAAAAGCTGCTGTTTGTTCAGTTGATATTGCTACACACTGGAAAAATCATGGGAAACCAGAATACTAAGCTTTGAAGTTAGTTTCTGAGCCTTGGGGGCTACATAGTTTATTCTCAATCTAAGGAAGACGATTGCCTAAGACCTTCAAAGGTATTTGCAAAATTTAACAGAGAGAGAGAGAGAGAGAGAGAGAGAGAGAGGAAGTGAAACAGAGAGAATAAACAAAATAAGCATGGTTGAACACTTCTTGCATAAAGTCCTACTTGACTATTGGTTTTATCTCCTTTTTTTTTTTCCCAGTGCCAAGAATCACACTCCGGACCTTGTACTTGCCAGGCAAGTGCAGCCACTAAGCTAAATCCCTGTCCCCATATCCTATTGGTTTTAAATGAGGCAAATTGGCCCCATTAATTCCAGTTGGAGGTGACTTTCTTCCAAAAATTACCAAAGATTCTGAAACCCCGTTCCCTGTGTGACACTCAAAAAGATTTTTCTTAATAACAGAATACATTCCTTCGTGATTTTACTAAAAGACTGAGTTTACCAAATGCTTTGGCTTTTCAGACATCATATTGGAAGGCTGGAATGCCCTCACTATTCCCATTTCTGACATGAAAGTGGGAGGATCTGTATGAAGAAACTGTCTACAGGGACTAAGGGTGGAAAATTTTACAGGTTCCTGTGGATAGAAAACAGTCCAGACAGAGCCCTTGGCTTCAGTCTGCTTGGGGCCCTGTCTTGGCTTTTTCTGACACCTGTCATTCCTTTCCTTCTAAGTCCAAAGCCAGGTCCTTGAGGACTATACCCCAGTGACTTAAACACTAGGTCTCTCACAAGGGAATTCAGTAAAACTTCCTCTTTACCTGGTTATTTAGTTTGGAGTTTCACAGCATTTGTTAAAATGCTTTCCAAGGCAATTTATGGTAGAGGTCACATTCTGCCCGACTCCCAAATATCACCTGGACTTCTCTGAAGCTGCAATACTTTAGAACCCAAGAAGACACCAAGTTCAAATTCAACACTTTCTGGTTGAGGGCACTGTGGTGATGGGAGAGCACATGATTATTATCTGCTTGCTGGCAGGCTGGGTTCAGCTTAGCAGTCATGGCTATAAAACTTCCCTCTTCCCGTCCACTGTCTTCTATGAATTCGCCTGCCTTTTTCCAGCTACCTCCATCATAACCCTCCTACTATAACGTGTTTCCTTCACATCGATCACTTCCCCTGTGAGATTCTCAAAAGAAGAGATATAATTTTATGTGATTGAATATACCCTTCTCAGCTCACTACAGAGAGTCTATCCACTCAAACTCTCTGAGGAATCAACTCACACACGACCAGAGCTGCACTGAACCACCTTCCCTGTGATTTCTGGTTTTCCTCATCTACCAAATAAAGATTGCACTGATGTGTTTTTCAAGATAATTATGTAGTTATACATGATTGCCAGGAACTTCAAGACCATTAAAAAGCTTTATAAATGCCAACCATGATTATAACCCTTTGAAACAATGGGATATACAGTTCACAAGTGGAGAAAGATGAGGCCTAACAGGTCATTCTTCTTGCGCAGTCCCTGTTCCTGTCCCCACCCACCACCAGACAGCAACCCAAAGACAAAAACATAAATCTGGAAGAAAGGAGGAAGGCTTATCAAAGGTCTGCATTGTCATCTTGTAGGATGGCACTTAAGTTTGGTAAGAGGACATGCGCGCACGCACACATAGGTGAGCACACAACTCACACACTGGCTTCACTATTGAAATAGACTCAGAAAAGCAGAACACTGGGCCTTTTATATTTAAAGTTATTTTGACCTTCAAAAGCAAACAATTAGCAAGTCCAAAGATGGACGGTTAAGATGAAAATACTGTCAAATCCTGACTTCGTGTCTCTTCCGTGGCTGTCCTACAAGGGAAAAAGAGGCGGGCCTGTTTTGTTCTCCGCTTGTTTTTTATCTCTCTAGATATATCCTACAAACTATCCAGAAAAGGTTTAACTTGTGAATAAGTGGAGCTTCACAGCTTCCTGCCAGCAACACTGTCAAGAAAAGAGAAGTCAGGGACACCTTGTTCAGTTGTTGTATTGGGGATCTTTAAAAAGACCGCTGAAGCCAGAGGTGACTCACACCCCGCTTTTCACATGGTGACTGACACCCGGTCCGTGTCCATTGTAGAATAAACCGTGATCAATTCTCGGATTGTTCCAGACTTGACACTGCCTAGGCTCAGAGGTCAGCAGTCAGCCCTGAAAACACTGTGATTTACGTGGAAGAGGAAAAGAAGGAGGAGGAACGTTAGTGTGTGGGGGGTGGGGTGGGCGTGGCTTTGGCAGAATGAAATCTGCAGCTCTGACCCAGTATTAGACTCGAAGAGAGATTGATGTTACTCGTCTTGATGCGTCTGAAGCAATCGGCAAGGTCCCAAACAGAACAGGCCTTATGTCTCCTGCTGGAAACATGGCTTTACCTGGGAGCAGAGGATTTGCGGGTGGGCCGCTGGGACTACGTGGGGATAGCACTTCACACCGCAGGCCTCTTGGCAGCCAGTGGAGAATGAGCACGACCACGGAGCTGTGGTTTAGAATTTTTGCCAAGTGGCTTCTGTTTCTGGACGTAGGCTCAGTTCGGCTTTTTCCCACTTCTCATCCATACCTTTGTCAGTTGCCTCAGAATGTTTAATGCTTTGGCAAAAGAAACTGGTGAGGTGGCCCCATTACCTCCTTTCTTGACGTCAGTGAGGGAGTTGTTCCCTGTGGCTGTCTTACGGGAAATAATTCAGCATTTGTGCTTCAATTAAAATTCATAGCTATATATTATTAAATGGTACTGACTCATTCCATGGCTTCTCTTCAGCTGATTAAGTGCCAAAAATGTTGCACACTCGGCAGTGATGAAAAGGGCATTAAAACCATGATTTCCTTGTCAACCGATGGTAAGGGCCGTGAAGAAAACAAACACATCACAGAGCCAGACGATCCTCGGTTCTGTGCCAGTCTTTTCTGGAGAAGAAATTTAGGTGCTTTCTGTCTTGAGGCGAGAGAAAATGGAAACCCGAACCCTCTCCCTTTTTAGGAGTTTTGGGAAAGCAGCACTGGGCACAGGGTATTCAATGTGGGCTGAAGCAAACTAAATTACGCAGCTCAAGATTATTCAGTATCTCAAGGAGAGAGGTGGAAGCGTCCCACCTCACACCCCTCAGCAGTGGGGCACACAAGAGCTCAAGCTTTGTTTCTTTCTCTTTTTTTACATCCCAGGGATCAAACTCACCACCTTGCACCTGCAAGGCACGTGGTGGCACCACTGAGCTAAATCCTCAGCCCAAGTTTTCTTGATTTTTATAACATCGACCCTATTCTTAACATCCACTCTTTATTTTATGTTTAATTTTCCCCAGAGGACGAGCAGGGCAGCAACAGTCCTGGTGCTTTGTTCTCCTGCCTGGCTCAGAAAGCTGTGCTTCTGGCTTCAGACATGGTCAGGCCAGGCAGAGGGACCACACGTGGTCAGTTTCCTGCCCTCCTTTCCTTCCCCTGCACAACAAAGCCTGGTATTCCAAACTCCCAATGTCCCCTGCCACGCATGCGTGTGTCCTGCGTCCAAAGCATTCAGTACAATAAAACAAATGAAAGCAAAACCCTTGTGAACCGCAGGCTTCTTATACACAGAAGGGGTACTCATCACGGGAATGGCGGCTTCCTGAGTGACACAGGTGGGAGACCAAACACTGGTTTTGTTCACCCAGGGCTGCTCTGACCACATGCACCACGCGTGTGTGAACTGAAAACGGCTGTGCCTCTGCACAGATCCAGACCTGCAGAGGGATGGGTTCATGTGCCAGTCCTGCCTCTGGCTGCACAGATGAAGAGACCTCACCCAGCCAGTGGAAGGAGCTCTGTGCCTGGTTCTGACCTCAGGAGCTCTTGCCATACCAGGTCAGCAGCTCTGGGTGTGGCCCTGACTCTGGGAACTCTAAGTCTGCAAATACAGGATCAGCCCCGAGCCTCAGTTTCCACCCAAAGGAGAAGACGGAATTGAACTGTGGTTGCCAAAGTTTCTCCGGCTCTAAAAGCTAAGGTTGTGGTGCCTCTTTCCACTCATTCCTCCACCAAAGGAATGTTACAACGTGCCGGCATTTCTGAGTCTGACTGTAAAGTTGTCCAATGTCACTCCCTAGATCTTTGAATGAAATTATGTACAGCTTGATGTGTAGCAGATTAAAAGCAAATGCTTTGGGACAGACACGATGTTCTGGGTGTAAAGCAGCACGGTGAACCCGCCAAACAGGAATAACTACCCTGTGTTGTCAGCGAATGGCCCAAGATGTGGATCCCGCACAAGGACGTCTATTGAAGCTTTTGCCTACTTTCTGTGAGACTGAGCATCAGACTCCATACTGAAGTCCCCGCCTCTCCCAGAGCACCCACTGCACCCAGGAAGCAGAAACCTGAGGAGCCAAGGACTGTTTTCTTTGTTGATGTCCTGTTGCCAGAAAACAGAAATTAGATCCTTGCCCAGATTCTCCTATCAGCAAAGCTGAGCGCCAGGAAGCTCTTCACAGTAGAAAAGCAAACAAATAACAATCTACTCTTTCAAAGCTCTGGACCTCTGAGCCCTGAAATGGGGTTCAAAGTTTTATAATCACATACACATGGAGTGAACCTATTCACACTTCTCAAAATGCCAGCAGAAATAAACTTCTTCATATTCGTATTTCTAAAGGAGTTTTATTTTGTATTGGAATGAGAAGGGTTTCTAGAAATAATTATAACCAATGATATCATCCTCAGAAACAGGGAACTGAAGTCCAGAAAAGGAAAGCGGGTAGTTCCAGGTCACACAGCCGGGCAAACTTGATAGGCCTGGGATTATAATCTAATGCTCTTTCCACAACCCCGGGATGGAAAGGCGAACAGCAGGTTTGGTAAGGAAAAAAGAAGGCACATACATCGCTACAGCTCATTTTGTGCCTTGTTTTGTTTTGGCGAACGAATGTTCCTACCACGAACCAACGTGGTGAATGGCAGAAATCTTACTACCACCAAGGTAGGTGACTTCCCAGTAGTTACGCTTCCTGCAGGTAAAAGAACTGCAAATCCAGTGAGTCGTGTCTCTGCGGTGTCCTTAGCTCTGGGCTCAAGGACCAGGCCTTCTCGGGATTCCCAGCTTGGCTTACCAGTGACCTCTCTTCCTTCCTAGCAGGACCCCACCTTCCTTGGACCCCCTGCCTGTGTGTAAAGTATCAATAGCACAACACTGCTCCTGGGTCGTGACGGAAGCTAACTATGGCCGGAAGATAAGACACATCTTGAGAGAAGACAAGTGAAAACCAGATATTAAAATAAGGGTCACTTTAATTAAACAACTGAGACACAAGCATGGATCTAGGAGTTCGAGAGCCCCATAAGGAAAGGACACCAAGCACTGGCGATGAAGACGGGTTGATCAGGATGTGTTTTCTCACTTAAATACAAAACATTCCTCTTCACCAGTGGCTGCTGTGCTTCAGGAGTCCTGCAGTGGTACCCTGAGCCATGTGGCTCTGAAGGTCTTCTCTCAGAGGCAGCAAGGCCAGGCCGTCCCACCTCAGCTGCGATGCGACATTTGAAGGACATGACTCACAGGGCAGTCTTTCCAGAGCCCCGGCAGGAGAAAGGATGGAAGAAGCTTCCAGTGTTATTTTCCCCTGGTGAAAAAGCCACCAGGGCCCGGGAAAGACGAGGGGGCCCTGTCTCACGGTCATCATCCATGGTTCCTTCCTGGAGCAGGGCTGAGGCGGACTCCATCAGGGGCTCTGCAGGCCAAGGTGGCCCAGCTCAGGGCCTCGCATGGCTCAGGACAGATGCAGCTGAAAGGCACCAAGCCAGAGAGGCCACAGAGCAGGCTGTGCACCCACTTCAGGACTGGGACATAGGGAAGGCTGTGCTTTCACCAACGAGCAGCTTATTCCAAGCTTTGATATGTGCAATTGAGTATATGTGTGTGTGTGTGTACGTGTGTGTACTTCTGTTCCTGTGTGTCATTTTTTATGTGGTGCATGTCCATGTATGTGGTAAGTCTGTGTGTCTGGTGTGTATTTCTGCATGGTATAGATGGTGGGATTTGGAGTGTTTGTGTGCTGGTGTTCATTGTGTGTGTGTGTGTGTGTGTGTGTGGTGCCACTTGTATGGTATGTCTTTGTGTGTTTTTATGGTGCGCTGGGCGGTGTGCTTGCATGTCTGCGTGTCCCACTGTGTATGGGATGTGTATGTTTGCATTGTTGCTACATGTATGCTGTGCGTAGGTGTGTGGTGTGTATCTGTGTGGTGGGTTGTGTGTGTATGGACTGGCGTGTGTGTGTGTGTGTGTGTGTGTGGTGCCACTTGTATGGTATGTCTTTGTGTGTTTTTATGGTGCGCTGGGCGGTGTGCTTGCATGTCTGCGTGTCCCACTGTGTATGGGATGTGTATGTTTGCATTGTTGCTACATGTATGCTGTGCGTAGGTGTGTGGTGTGTATCTGTGTGGTGGGTTGTGTGTGTATGGACTGGCGCCTGGGCTTTGAGAGGGCAACTGAAGAAAACCAAGAAAGGAAGAGTTAAGGGAGCAAGCCTGTCTGGGGACGGAAGGGAGACCTAGCAACTCATATCCACCTGTTCATTTATACCATGGCTCTGTACAAAAATAAAAATGTTCTTCTAAGATTAACAATTTAAATAAATATTCGATTGAACATTCTTTCTCATTGTTATAGCTCATCCCTGGGGTTGATACTCAGTTCACGCTTCCCTTGCTGCCCTTGATCCAGAATTGCAATCACTTCATCGGCTTTTATTCGTTCCTGCAAAAAAAGAGACAAGCGACACGTTTCTGTCACGAGCAAAATAGTCCTGGCGGCGGGTGCTCCCCGAATGCTCCCAGGCTCCACCTGCACAGGGACTGTGGCCAAACCCAGCTGAGGATTAAACCTCATCTCCAGCCCCAGAGCGGGTCCTTGTCCCGACACCCAGTGCTCAGAATGAGTTCTCCTCTTCCTCCCCACAGGCTTCTTCTGCGCTGTTTATGCTCCTGCCCCCACCTCAGACTGCCACTTGCCTTCAAAGCCTGGCCGTGCTGCTTCCTTCTGATAATCCATCTGGTCCTGGCTGTTCCTTCTCCGGTTTCTGTCCCTTTGTCTTCGAGGCATAGTACCCCTGCATTACGTTAGGGCAGGGGCTCGGAACCCCGGCACGACTGACATTTTAGACCAGCTAACTTCTTGTGTGGGGCTCTCCCGTGCACCACGTGCTCAGCCACACCCCTGGCCCTTATTTACCACGGAGCCAAGAAGGTCTCCGAAGTTACAACAACCGAAATGTCTCCAGACATTGCCAAATGTCCCCTCCAGGGCAAATGCCTCTTCTAAAAAACCACTGGCTTAGGGCCTCATCAGTTTTAACCCAGTTGCCTCAGAAGTTTCCACACTGGTCTCCCCGTTTCACAACTCAAAGGCTTCTCACGGATCCTGCTCACTTAAATCTGACCACATCCCCTCTTGCTCAGAGCTTACAAGGCTCTCGTGAGTTCCAACTGCTACAAGTTCCCGGTTCAGTCTTCTCCGTGTGATTATAAGAAATTAACTGGTTTGGATCTCTGCTCTCTTTAGCTCTATGTGTCTCCTCACCTCTCCTCATCTTATATTCCCACTTCCTAACTTCCTGGCTGACCTCAAGGTCTGAGAAGACAGCACCCTCCTGAGAATTCCCCGGTCCAGGTCCGGATGTTCCCTCTGCCTCCTGTCTTTTCTGTCCTCCCACAGCACTCATCACAGAACCAGCTGGTCTACCTCCAAAACGCTCCTCAGACTTTCCACCTCTTTCACCCTCTCGAGGATAACTAAGTCCAAGTGCACATGTTCAGTAAACTGATTTTGTGGATCCCAGTAATTTCTCAGGACTGGGGATTTACTGCAAGGGGTGGGGCACAACATCTCCCCACCAAGTAGCATATTTCTTACATTTCTTCCTTGACCTACAACATGTGGTACTTGTCTTTTCTGTATTCTCTTTTCAGACCCCTTCCTTGCTTGCCAAAACGTGATCCAACCAGCCTCCCTCCCTCTCGCCTTCCCTCCTTTCTCTCCCCAGTATCTTCCCCTTTCTTCTTTTCTTCTTTCTGTCCTTCATTTGGTCCTTCCTTTTGGTCTTTCTCTTTCTTTTCTCTTTTCCTTTTGTGTGTGCTGTGGACCGAACCCGGGATCCTACACAACACGCTGTACCCCTGAGATATAACCCCGGGCCCTTCTTTCTTTCTTCATTACTTGAAGGACCCTTTCATCACTGGGCCTTTGCAAATTGTCCTCTGCCCGGAATACACCTCTCCAGGTGTTTATCTTCATGTCTTTCAGGTTATGCCTCATCTCAAGAATCTGGAGATGGCTCGCAGTTTACTCATCACCCTAAATCTGCTGTCCTGTCCCACTTTCCATACATGTAATTCAGTCCCATCAGAAAAATATCTTGATTACTTATACATTTGCTTCTTTTCTGTTTCTTTCCACTGCAATGTAATCTCCAGGGGCGCAGGGAATCATATCTCCTTGGCCCCTGCCGTATTTCCAGTACATAAAAAATCTACTGATTTTGTGCAAGGACTCATTTATATTCAGTGAATAAACACACACATGGATGAAGGCCTTCCCTAGCTAACGATCTTCTCCCTAAAGTATTCTTACTCCTCCTCCTCCTTATTAAAAGAAAAAAAAGTCATGTATAAGTTGTCTGCAAAAACAGCACATTTCATTTCCATGGACATAAACAGACTGTAAATGAAAGGTTGGAAAATAACGCTCTCCGCAGCTGGAACAGGAAAGCCCACAGGAGTCACACACGGGTGGTTCTGTGGTGGGATCGAAATATAAGGTGAAAGCTTAAATTTAAAAAAAGCAGTAGAAGGGGCCAGCGATTTAACTCAGTGGTTACCCAGCCTATCTCACAGGCACAAGGTCCTGAGTTTGATCCCCAGTACCAAAAACAAACAAACAAACAAACAAACAAAGGTAAAAGACAGACTGCCATTAATCCTTCTCAAAATACTCCCCCATGCTTTGAATACACTCCTTCATTCTTCCTGTCGCTTTCTGAAGCAGTTATGTAAGTCACTTGTCATGAGTGTCTTTACAAGGTGTGATAAAAATATGGTGAATGCTGCTGCTAAATGCCATCAGCAGAAGTGTAGACTCCTAAAACCATGATGTTGTGTCCCCATCCACATTCACTGGACCTGGCTCTGTTCAACCTCTGGGTCTTCCCCAAAATGAACATGTCCATGAAATGTAAATGTTTTGAGTTGACTCAGGATGTGAAGACAGTCACAAAAGCATCACTAACGACACTCATGAAAGAGGTTCTCTAGAACTGCTTCAGGAAGTTGCAAGAATAATGGGATAAGTGTGTTTAAAGTGTGCAGATACATTTTTCAAGGGGATTAAAGGCAATATTTCTTTTACTATAATCAATTTTTAAAAATGTAAATATCCACCATATTTTTGATGATGCCCATTCTATTTGACAAAGATGACTTCAATTTAAAATTTGTTGGAAGATACAAAGATGGTCACTGCATTTGTTGAAGGAGATAATTAATAGAGGAGAGAAAACAATTGTAAATATGCCTGCAGCAAATGTTGCCATATGTAATTTCATAAAATAAATACTACTTGCTAAAAAAGGACAGATAGACACCAAAATGTCATAGTGGATGTTATAGCTTGTGTTTAGATGACCCCCCACCCCCCAAAAGAAACCTCAGGGATAGGGTAGGACTTTTTCAGAGGTGGCTGGATCTGGAGAGTGGGATTGATTCATGGTGCAATGCTAGCCCCGAGGGCACTAGGACTAGGGTGTGAGTGCTATCTGACCTAAGAGTGGTGGACTGAACAAAATAGAATGGATACAAAGAGGCTCGCTACTAATCACTTGCAGTTTGTTGCTTGTTGCTTGCTGGCTTCTGGCTGCCATGGACTGTTTCTCCCATGATGCCCCTCAGCCATGACATCCCACCTTGGAGCTGGCCAACTACAGACTGAAACGTCTATGATTTGTGAGCCAAATAAACTTTTCTTCCTTTAAACTGTGAATGTTGGGCACTTTGTCTCAGCAATGAGAAGAGTAACTAAAAGAGTAGGGGACTTAAATTCCCCACTCTCACAAATAGATATGTCAACCAGGCAAAAATTCAACAAAGAAATATCAGAGTTAAACTAGGCTATAGATTATGTGTATTGAACAAGTATCTACAAACTGTTTCATCCAATGAGAGCATAATATACCATGATTTTCAGCAGCCACTGAGCTTTCTCAAAAATAAAACATATTTTAGGCCATTAAGCAACTCTCAATAAAAACAGAAGAAATGAAATAATATGACACACTCTACAGCATCAGATCACAGTGGAATAAAACTAAAAACCAACAGCAAAAGAAACTTTAGAAAATATATAAACAGCTGGAGATCAGATAGCAAACTCTTGAAGGAACAGTTGGCTCACAGAAGAATCCACGGGACAAATTTAAAACTTCTAACAGCAATCACAATGGAAACAACAACATATCAGAATCCATGGAAAAAGAAGCAGTTCCACTAGGGAAGTTTAAAGCTGTGAGAGCTTCCATTAGAAATCTGAGTAATCCCAAATAAATAACCGGACGATGGATTCAAAGTCTTAGAAAAAGAAGGGTGGATCAAACCCAGAGACCAGTAAAAGGAAAGAAATAGTGAAAATCAGAGTGGAAATTGATGATATGAAGACTAAGAAAGAAGGTACAAAGGATCGGTGCATCAAAGAGGTGGTGAACCTCCAATGAAACAAAAATCAGAAAAAAAGGCCAACATCAAGAACATTAGAAGTGAGAAAAAGGAAATTACAACCAACATCACTGAAATCCAGGCGACAACTAGAAATTATTTTGAAAACTTGTACGAGTCTAGTTCAATACATTACAGCATCTAGATGGAACGGATAAACTCCTAGGTGCATATTACCTACCAAACCTGAAGGAAGAAGATACAATAAATCTAAATGGATCAATAATGTGCAAGGGAATGGAAAGGATAATAAAGCTCTACCAACTAAACTCAGGACCTGTTGGATTTACTGCTGAATTTTACTAAACCTTCAGAGAAGAACTGAAACCAATGTTTCTCAAAATTTTCCATGTCATGGAAAAGAGACTGTGTAGCCAGCATTACCCTAATACCAAAGTCAGACAAGGACTTGATAGAAAGGAAAACTATATACCAATATCCCTAATGAGCATAGATGCAAACATTGATCAATAAATACTTGCAAACACAATTCAAAAACATACTGAATGATCATTCACCACAACCACACTTGCTGCATCCCAGAAGTGCAAGGGTGAGTGATTCAGCATACATAAATCCATAAATGCAACACACTACAGAGAGGAAAGGATAACAATCACATACTTATCTCAAAAGACACAGAAAAAGCCTTTGGCAAGATCCAACATCCTTTCATGATAAAAACCCTGATGGAAATAGGTATGGAGGGATTTTTATCTCAAACGGATGAAAGACACATTTGACAAACAGCCAACATCATACTGAATGGAGAAAAACAAAGTGTTTCCTTTAAAACGAGAATGAGGAAAAAGTATCTGCACTCACTATTCTTGTTCAATACATCAGTTACATCATGTCAAACTTCGACTGGCATAATCAGGCAGGAGAAAGAAATATGAATAGAAAAACAAGTCAAATCATCCCTATTTGTAGATGATAGGGTTCTTCACATAAAAGCCACCCCAAAACACCACTAGAAAACTTTTAGATCTGATAAACTCAGCACACCAGTAGGATACAAAATCAACAATAACAACAACAAAATCAGTGGTGTCATTGTACACCAATAATGAGCCTCCTGAAAAAGAGATCAGAAAAAACAATCCCAATGACAATAGCTTCAAAAAATTAAATATCTAGGAATCAATCTAACTAAAGAGGTGAAAGATCTCTACAATGAAAGTGACAGAACCCTAAAGAAGGGAATTGAATTTTACTTTAGAAAATGGAAAAATCACACTTATTCATGGACTGGCTAAACTAATACCATTAAAATGGTCATCTCAGCAGGAGTGGTCTTCAGATTCAGTGCGATTCCTATTCTGCAAAAAACATTCTTTACAGAGTAAAAAAAAAAAAATAGCCTAATGTTGGTATGAAATCAGAAAAAATATAGTTAGAGCAATCTTAAACAAAAAGAGCAGTGCTGCAGGCATCACAATACCAGAGCCAAATTATACTCTAAAGTCATAGTAACAAAAACAACATCACAAAAAGGTACACAGATAAATAGGAGGAAATAAAATCAACCCCGGGCGTCTAGAGCTATTTGAATTTTCACAAAGGGGGAAAAAACAATGGCGCTGGGAGAGTTGGATATCTACATACAGAAAATTACAACTAGATCCTTCTCACTCTGTAGGGAAAATCATTAAAAAAAAAAGATCAAACACCTAGAGATAAGACCAGAAACGTTGAAACTGTTTGGAAGGTAGCATAGGGGAAACACTTAAAGCCTTAAGCACAGGTAAAGATTTCCTGAAGAGGAGTCTAAGACCATACGAAATTATATCAAGGATCAACAAATTAGATCACATCAAATTAAAAAGCCTCTGCACAGCAAAGGAAGCAACAGAAGGAAAGTACAACCTACAGAGTGGGAATAAATCCTTTACTAGCTACTTATCTGATAGAGGTTCAATACCTACAATATATAAAGAACAACAACAAATATTCTCCTGAGGCACCCAAATAAAAATGGGCAAATGACCCGAAGAGATATTTCTCAAAAGGCTTAGAAATGGCCAATAAGTACATAAACATATTCATTGTACTAAGCCAACAGAAAAATAAAAATCAAACCCACAATGAGATTTCATCTCACCCCAGCCACAATGGTTACCTCCAGGAGTACAAGAAACAATGAACACCAGAGACTGTGGGTGAAAAGGGATGTCTCCTACATGATCGGTGGGAATGCAATCCAGTACCATTGCTATGGACATCAGTACTAAGGTTCTTCAAAAAACTAAAAGTAGAAATACCATTTGATTCAGCGGTATCACTTCTGGGTACATTACTGACTGAATTGACGACAGCAAACTATGGCATTACATACCCATGTTTACAGCAACCAATTCACAATTGCCAAACTCTGGAAACAGCCTAGATTCCCATGATTAATGCATAAAGAAAACAGTACATACACACACAGCAGAGTGTTATCCGGCCATAAGGAAGCATGAGACCGTGATATCTGCAGGAAAACTGACGGAACTGGAGAAAAGCAAGTTAAGGAAAATAAGACAGACTCAGAAAGTTAAATACACTTTTTCCTTTATATAAGAAACCTGGAATATGAATAAACAGATGCGGGGGGAACAAAAAGGAGGGAGGGAGGGAAAAGATGATAGAAAACTGGAAGGTAACTTGAAATTGGAAAGGGAAGCAGCCAGGGGTCAGCAAAAGAAGAATGAAGTAAAACGTACTGAAAGTGTTCGAGGGAAAAAGGGAAAAGAAAAAATATGTGAAAAGGAGAAACATGGAAACTGTCTCTGTAAACAGGGAAGGGTGGAGGGGGTGCAGGGAGGGCTCAGGAATAGGGAAGAATCAGAACCAGGATAAGTCACATAAAGGTACAAGATCCCAGTGATCAATGTAACTGTATTTTATGCCTGAGTTGTGCCAATAGACTTTAATACAGATAAAAAGAAGTGTTCGGGGTATATTATATGAGTGTGCCAAGTCCCCCGGATGAACCTCGCTCTTCTGGCTAACAGGCACTCTAGAGAGAAACCTTACTATCCTGTAAAGCTGCTCATTTCCAGTGACAGCTCCTCAACAAAACCTTTCCTGATTGCTTCTGCACTGACCCTAAATCATTCCCTCCCTGCTGATAATTCTTATCAAACTTTATCATATGCTGTCATCCCTCTGGCCCCTGTACTGTTATCTCTGATTCTCCTTCAAGCTCCCCGAAAACAGGGGTTATGTCACCATCTCACTTGTGTCACCCTACGTAGTCCTTGCCATGACTATGTCGCACAGTAAAGTCATAAAAATAGCTCTTTTATCACCTGAACACGATGCTTCTTTTATACAGGTGCTTACCACTGAAAATGATGCTGACGTAAAAGAAACTACAAAGACTGAATATAATGAATGCCTGAAAATTTGCTACATTATTCACTGCCCCCAATACTACTTTGTGAACCCAGGAGGAAAAGTCTCTGCTATGGACAGACCGACAGAGCTGCAAAAGCTGAACATCCAGTAGCCACAGAAACTATTACCGTCGTGGCTCTGGTAAAGGAATGAAATTTAAGAGCGGCAACGGATAACACTGGACGCTTCTAACATCTTCAGATCACCGAGAGTTTGTGACGCTAGGTACTCATGAGAACTGAGTACGTGCAGCATACGCGGGTCTCCGCATGCTGTAGTGCCCTGCTCAGAGGCGAGCTCTCCTTGTTAAAGGATTCGGTTTGAGAGAAAGGCACTGAAACTGGGAGCTCCCACACTGCTGCAAATCTGACTCCTACCACCTAGGTCACGTCCTGCATTAATTAAATCAGAAATTGTGAAGACAGAGGCCTGGTGATGGTAGCTTGTCAAGATTCCCTAGGCAAGTCCAGGGTGTAGCAGTCTATGAATTATTATATGGCACAGGCTGAATCTCAGCGGCTGAAGAGGCGCTTGTCATTTTCCAATGTGGCCACTAGATGCCGCTACCGCCCCAAGACTGTGACACTTTTCCTGAATAGGAAGGAGGCGAGGACTCACGTTGTGTTCATTTGTTTTGGTAAAAGAATACGCTGGAAGAGAGAGTTTGAATACAGAATAGCCAAATCATCAGCCGAACTTAAATAGTGAGGCTGTTTTCAATGATTTGTTCATATTCAGAGCTGACTCATTTACCTAGGTAGGCCCACCTGTATGACGGAGGGTAGAGGGATGTTGGGAATCGAGGTCAACACATACAGGGAAGGAAAAGAGCTACAACTCTACTCTCTGTTCCCTCGGTCGCCTGTCACTTTACCGGCACCTTGCTTGATTTTCGGCTACACAGCACTTCCTGACGTCTGTGCTCCTCTCCTCCCTGCTGACCTCTCCTTGGTCCGTGTGGCCAGAGCCGGATGTGCTCACCTCAGTACCCAGCACGTTTTCCCAGGTGCACGATGACTCTCCTCCAAACACTAGCACAATATATGGAGGAACACTCAGGGAAAGTAGACAAAGAAAGAACTCTACCATTTGTTTAGTTTCAATGGTGGAAAGTAGAAAAGTGGAGTATTTGAAGACAGTTTCTGATGAGACTGGACTCACTTTGGGGACCTAATGAGGACAATCACATGGCAGGTCATTTTTAGGAACAGAAATGCATGGCTCTCTTAGCACGAGCCCATGCTATGAAGCTTTGGTGCAATGCGAGTGTCCAGACTACAGCAGTGGACAGAGCCTGGAATGGAGTGCAGCACCTGCCTCGCAAGCACAGGGTCCTGAATTCGATCCCCAGTACAAAAACAAAAACAAAAAAAAGGCAGACAATTTTACCTGGCAGTCATGACAAAGTGAAAGACACATGGGTGGAAAGTCATTGGAAAGGAGCAGATCAAATCCTCTTACCCGGGCTGTCCATCCTTGGCTACTTCAAGTATAATATTATTTTTAATATTTTCTTTAATAGGAACAGGAATTCATCATAATCTTTCAGATTCCTTCAGGTTCTTCTGCATGAATTGTAAACTGTTCAATGAACTTCCCAATGACTGATTTTCCATGAAAATAGTACAGTCCTACAAACACTTGTATAATGTATAACATAATATATAATAAATATAATAGTACAGTCTTCCTGGAGGCCAGCAGAACCTCTTTCCTCTCTTCTGATGCTACAATTTGTCAATGAGCTTAGTACTGATCATCAGTTACTAACTACCACTGATGGATCTATTTTTGGAAACATTTTCACTTATTTGAACTCATTAGATGAAAATTCACCTTCACAGCCCTCCTGTATTCCTCAGACTCTCACCATAAATGCTGGGTGTGCAACTGCTAAGTCAGGGTCTACCAGCAAATTTTGCTCTTGGTTTGAAAACAGTTCCAGAAGAGATTCGGTAAAAGTTTTGTCCCGATCCCTTAGGACCCTGCAGGGATAAGGAACAAGCCCGGAAGTTTCCAGATAGAAGGGTTCACGCACAGGTCTCTCCGGCTTCCCTGAGACATGAGGCACTCACCAGCTCTCTGTAGAGTGGGTCCAACGTAAACCACAGAGCCACCGCGCACCGCTGGCCTTTGGTGACCGCCTTCACCCCGTGGGGGTTCTCTCCTCCGGAGGAGAAGCTGATCATACGGCCACACTTTGGTTTTATAGATGCCTGAGAAGGAGAGCGAAACTTAAGACTTTCCATTCTTATACCGTGAGCATATCCTTCCTTGGAATTACCTGGGCTACGTGTTACCAAAGAATAACAGAATCATGGTGTTACAGAAAAAAATAATACGTCTCAGTTTTCACATCTTTAAAAGAAAGAAAAAGTCAAAATAATAACTAAGTCACGAAATAATTTTTTGTGTGTGGTACTGAACCAAGGGCCTTCACACTGAACTGCATTCCAGACCCCTTGTAATGTTCTTTTCTTGTTGAGACAGCATCTCACCGAGTCACTGCAATGACCAGGCTGGGCTTGAAGTTGCTGTGCTCCTGGCTCAGCGCCCCCCCCCCAAGAGTGCTGGGGTAACAGGAGTGCGGTTCCACATCCAGCTAATAAAATGACTTAAGTAAAATGTGTTCCACAACCCATGCGGGTGGTAAGTACTCCAGACATGCTACTCAAGTAGCCTACCGATTCCAAGAAGGCAAGCCCTCTCTTTTAATTCATTATACGGCTTTAGCATGGGCAAAGCATCTATGTGCAAGGTAGGCGTAAGTTTAATTTTCGTGGAATCATAAGGAAATGAAGAGGACATCTGTCATGCCAGAACGGTTTTAATACTGTCTGGGTAGTGGTTATATGAGTGCACCATGTCTAATTCTTTAACCACACATTTACGTTTTATGTATTTTTCACAATGCAAAACTTTTCAAAGCAAAGTCTAATTCCGTACGACACGGAATTCCCTATCCAGTGCTCTGGGTCCTTCAGGCACTGTGGGACTCTCTCCGCCGATGACCACACACGCCCCCTTGTGGTAGCCTAGCGCATGGCCTCCCTGAGAGGGCTCTAAGGGGCCCTAAATTTTGTGTTTAGAGACCTGCCTGATGGGAGCAGAGCCCACCCATCCCTCCTTGGGAATCTGGCACTTCCTGGTTGTAGAGTAGAAGGCAGAGTAAAGCATGAGGAAAGGCAGTACTACGCACCCTACCGCAGGCTAAGAGGCACCGTTCTAACTAGCTACTTTCTGAGCTAACTGGAATGGGTACAAACTCATTACAAGAACGCTTTCACTCTGCAAAAAACAAGAGAGCTATGTCACGATAGTCTTAAGAAGAGTAACTCAACCTTTTCTGAAGTCTGCGAAAGATACATAAGATGTAGATGCTCAGACTGTGCAGCAGTGTCTGGAAAATCAGAGGTGGGTGGAGGAGTCAAAAAGCCAGAGGCTCATGGTTGTGTGCGTGTGTGTGTGTGTGTGTGTGTGTGCGCGCGCGCGCGCGCTCATTTGCATGCCCGACTGTGTTTGTGTACAAGACTATTTAGAGGGAAGAACAGAAAGGAGCAGTCAATTTCTAGCTTTTCTCTTAGTCACAATAATTGAAGAATGCTTTTGGGTCACCCTCCCCCCATAGAGCAGCTTTTCAGAAGCAGCTTGGTCAAAGTGACTTTTCTGGTGTCCATCCAGGTTTGCTAGGTACCAAAGCCTCAGAATCAGTCCAGTTATCCACAGAAAGCAGTTGCTGGGCATTTGCACATAGAAATAGCACGATACATGACATGTGAGGCCTGCGGCTTGTGACAGAAAAGCTTCCTCAGTCGGTGGCCTTAGGGCTGGGGTTTCACATTCTCCGGGACCCACATTCCCTGATGGCTTCTATGTGATTAACAGGTCTCGGTAGCAAGCCTTTGTTGTATTAAAGAATGGGGACGGGACGATTCAGTGTTTTCTCTCTGGCACAATCAGAAATGTGAGGAAGTTTGGGAAAGTTTAGGAAAACGAGCCATGCACTGCCTAAAGCAGTCCACATGGATTACAGGTGTGTGGGCACTCAGGGACCAATCGTGGAGCCTCATCTCGTCTCACGGGGGACTTCGACTTCACAGTCAGCACGGGGAGGGATCCACACACTTCAATCAACTCGTCTCCCTTGATAGCAGGGCTTCTAAAGGCGAGTATGTTCTCAAGTTTAAATAAATGACACATTTCCCTGAAAGTAAGACATAGCCAGAAAATACTCAGCCTTGAAGACTAGAGATCAACAGTGTCAGGCCCAGTCAGCCTTGCCTGCCATCGCAGAGCAAGGGAATAGTGAGGTGTAATCCTCTCCGAGACAGCGGCCATCACCATGGTAACAAATGGCTTGAAGCTTATTGTCCAGGTGGTCTTATTTTTGGGGGAAACACAGTAATTGGAAACATAGTTTTGCAACACAGCCCCATTCACATCACATTTGATTTTTTTTCATGAAATACATGGAAATCATCAAATCTGATCTCTTTCGGTCTTAAACAGAGGAGACCGGAACACCTTATTCCTGTCTCACAAACAAATGCCACTCTTGAAAATAACTCATTATTGGGCCGGGGATTTAGCTCAGCGGTTCGGTGGCCTGCCTTGCAAGCACAAGGACCCGAGTTCAAAAGCCGGCACCAAAAAAGAAAAAAAAGAAAATAACTCGTTATCTCCCGAATATACTATCTTCAAAGTATGCTTTTTAAAAACTGCTTTCTGTTGGCTGTGGTTTAGATCTAAAATATTGCTTAAGTCTCATGGGCTCTGAGGTGGGGTTTGTAGCAGGTGACGGGGTCACCGATGTGCTATACTCAGACTCGTGAGTAAATGAATCCATTGATGAGTTTAGAGCTGAATGTGTTGTTAGCAGCTGGGGCCTGATTGGATGAGGTGGGTTCCTCAGGGCGGGACCACGTCACCGTAATCTCATCCCTGGTCCTTCCGCTCTCTCGTTGCTTCCTGGCCCGCATGCGCGGAGCAGCCTTTTTCTGCCACGGTCTCTGCCATAATGTTTCTGCCTCAGAGCCAGCCATCCATGGCCTAAATAGTCTAAAACTGAGCACCAAAATAACCTGCTCCCCTGTAAAATGTGAGTCAGGTGTTTTCTCCTATCAGCGGGAAAGCTGAACACCATCGCAATGACGACAGGGTTAGAGAAGCATTTGTGATATATTTGTCCAGTGTTTAAATCTAAACACTGAGCCACCAGTCACTCAGAAAAGCTTCAGAGTTTTTCCAAAGTAAGAGATGCAGGAGACTTCACTTCCTTGGGTAGCTTCAAGTTAGGCCTCTCCTTGGTCTATTTACTTCAGGGACTAAGGGGAGCTGAAACAGAAAATCGACTATTTCCCTTCATTACCGAAATTTGAATAAATTTACAATGGGAAAATATAACTAATATTCTATAATTTTGAGAATTTCTAGACTTCTTAACTAAGAATTCTAATTATATGTGAAATAGCTTTAAGACCTTTGCCACATGCTTTAATATAAAGTATTACTGAAGTTGTTCATTTACTTTTTTGAGGGGAGGTTAGATTCAATGCTTCGAAAAATAGTTGCACTGTTTCTTAAAATTATAGATCTCTAAAAGGAGAATATTTTCTGCTTCGACGTTTTTAAAAGCCAGAGTTGCAGGGAACTGAATTCAAACTGATTAGTATTTCAGGCGTTCAAATACTGAACACTTCCAACAATGACCACTAGGTGGAGAAGAACCTAAGAAATCTTTTCAACCATCTTTGATTTCTGATTTTCATTGAGGATGTATGAGGGGCAGCATTTTAAAAAAATATCTCTGTTTCAGTGTTGGCAGAGATCAAAAATAGAACGCTTTCTACACATAGTTCTTTCAAAAGTGAGAATCCTGTATAGGTTTTTAAACACGACCTTTTGCATCAATCAATTAAATTTCACAGACGATGAGGCATCAGTGAATGATTGTTATATTAACACTGAATCTTTTTTTTCCAGAAAATCCTGAGACATCAGGACATTCTAAATGTGCACTACTGTAATCGACTTCATGAAATAGCTTTTTCTTAATTATAACAATTCCTAGGACAATTTTAGTAATTATCCTCATAGGAATCCTCTTTAAACTCAATAATACAGAGTTTCCAATATCACTTGATTATTCCACAGTAATTTGTCCTGTGTCAACACAGATGAGAAAATTACACAAACTGTGGAAGTACAAGTACAAACTCAGTTCCAGAAATAAAAGGCCAGACCCGAATTTATCATATGCACATGTCCCAAGTACTTAGATTTGTATAAAAGTAAAGTATGCCAGATCATCTATTTATAAAGTGATTGCCTCAACTAGAAAAAAGGCTTTTCTGCCATGGCGTATGCTCTCTGGCTTTAAGATCCAGAGGTGCTAACTATATTGCCTCCAAGAGGTAAGCAGGCTGGTTTTCCCACAGGCAGTAGTTTGCTTAGGCAGACAGTGGTTGAATTTAATATCTGCCTCCCTTAACTGTGTGTGTGTGGACACCCACTTACAGGCATGCGTCTGTGACTTGCACTTACAATGAAATATATCCGCATATCGACACGTGCATAGACCCATCTATGATCCATTCGGTAAGCAGGGATTTAGAGGCCAGTGCTCAGTCCAAGCTTGGAGAACACCAAGTTACTTGAAGGTATTCTGCATCTTTATTTGATCTGTCTTAGACTTGGATAACGGAGGAACTGCTGTTTTTACATTTCTGTTGGAATACTTGACAAAGAATAGGAAGATCTAGGTTTTGGTTCCTAAGTCTAGCTATATGATCACAATCAAATCCTTAATAACGTGATTATTTAACCTATCTTTAAAATGAACTAGCATACCTTTATGGAGGTTCCCACTTCAATGTTTTAAGACCAGGCCATTTAATGGGACTCACTTCACCTCCTATAGCCTTGATTTTCTAAG
The DNA here is from genome assembly GCF_012274545.1 of Fukomys damarensis. NCBI lineage: Eukaryota > Metazoa > Chordata > Mammalia > Rodentia > Bathyergidae > Fukomys > Fukomys damarensis. The sequence goes on along the minus strand of NW_022900924.1, from coordinate 48,496,525 downwards.
TATTTGAAATCCAATAGCCTATCAGTCCACGGAAATAAGACTGACAATAAACGAAAAGGTTAAATACATCTGCAGGAAGAGGTTCGCTTACAGTCACAGTCTTAGCATCCATTTCAGTGAATATGAACTCTCCTCCTTCAAAGTCATCGTTCATATACAGGAGAGCACTGTAACAGAGAAGGGAAAGCCACTCATACAGTTAAGCGCTCATGACGACATCATCAAAGAATACCGAAGGCTGGTGGGAAACGAGCCAGCCTGATCAACAAGTTGCCTTTGAAGTAGACACTGAAATAATTGACCCTCCCACCCCTGATGGGATGATCAGGTGAAGTCTGGGTTACAGGCCTGAGACATTTATTGATTTCACCTGCATTAAAGATTTAATTATATTTTAAAGTTCACCTCACATTTCAACTCCTCCAAAGAATACCTAACTAAATTTGATTTAAAATAGACGTCTGAACTCATTCTCACTGCTTATAACCCTCTTCTTCTCTCATATAAGAGTTACTATAAAGGATATAAATATGTACATGTGTATATATATATATATATATATATATATTATTTTTATTTTTATTTTTTTAAACTAGCTGGAGAGTTCCCAGACTTGCAGGCAGGGGTCTTCAATAGATGTTTCTGCATAGAACATGGTGTAGTAATAATTAACACACCATTATATACAGGGTGATCACAACTCCTGATCCTTCTCTTCACAACGACATTATTCTGAGTTTCTTACTGATAAAATGTGTACATAGTTCTCCACAGGCGCAAGTAATGGCTAAGTAATGGGACAAACCCTACACGAGTTGGAACATCATCAGGCTTACGTTCTTGGACTAAAGCACACCTCAAAACGACGTGATTAAAAACCACTCTAGGGCCAGGGATTTAGCTCAGCGGTTCGGTGGCCTGCCTTGCAAGTGCAAGGACCCGAGTTCAATCCCCAGTACAAAAAAAAAAAAAACACTCTAGTTAATCCGAGGCAAAATGTGTATGATGCTTAAAAAAAACGCAGACGGCGCTTCTCAGTTATGGCAGCCATTGGAGGAGAGGACTTGGATCACAAGCCAGAGAGAGCAGTTTCCCAGCTTCCTTGGGGTTTGAGAAGTGCTGGGTTCAAGCCTGGTGTGAAGGGGCCCCCGCAGTACCTGTAGTCCCGGAAAGTGTAGGCCGGGGGCTCTTTCCAGCACTCATTGGCCTCCGGATCCAGCAAACAGTTGTCAGCGTGGATAGGATGACTGAGGTCATTTCTTCTGTCTTGCTGACCTGCCGCCAGGAGGAGAGCCAGGGTGAGAGAGGAAGTGCGGTGACTCCCAGCAGATGATATAACCGTCTTCTCCCACCATGATGGGCGCAAGGCGAGAGACTCGGATGTTCGGGCTCCATGGGAAACTTTGGGCGAATGACGCCTGTCTCTTCAACTACAGAAGTTCTCTGGTATAAACACACACGTGTGTGTAAAGCCCATGCACCTCGTGTGCGGCAGCAAAAGTTTAAGGATAACATGGACGCGTAATCCAATGATTTCGATTCAGCTAAACCTCCCCGAGGGTGACATCTGCTCCTGTGACTTCCCTTTATTCCCCGTTCAAGGGGAAGAAAAAGAGAAGGCAGAGGGGAAGTGACAAAGATGTGGGAGTAAGGGAGACTCTGACTTTTGACAATTCTTAATAATTCTTCCACCGCGTGTTTCTGCTCAAGGCTCATGACATAACAAATGTAACATTCAAGTTCTTGGTTCCAAGAAAAGGAACCTAGAACAGAAAAACATCTTTCGGTCTGGCCTTAGCAATCAGGAAAAAGGGATTCGAAAGAGACCGTTTATAAAGTAAGGGTCATCTGAAACTTTAGTGGAACAAAAAGGAGAAAAAGAGGACTAGGAAAACCACAGAATTCACGCTTTTCGTTTCTTTCTTTTTTTAGAAACACAGATTTTCAGTGATGCATTTCCCACTGCATCGTGAGTAGCAGGGAACAAGTTTAGGCTGTGAAATCTCACCGGACAGCGCCGTTCGGCACACCAAGTGTGTATAGGAAAAATACAGGGTCGAGTTCAGCATGAAATAGGATTCCACGATCTTTCGAGCCTTCTCACTGACGTCATAGAACAGACGGGCACTCTTCAGTGGGACGCGGCCTTCATAACCGAACTGAAGGGGGAAAAAAGACATTAGCAACCACAGGGTTGGCTGGAGGACTTGGAACAAGCGGACACGAGGCTTCGCCGTGCGGACTGCAAGTGCTTGCGGATTTGGGTTAGGACAATAAGCGCTCTTCCATCCTCTCTGATATTTCTTGCAACAGAGAATACTTGCCTGTTTCAGTCTGTTACCATAATTAGAGCCTGAGCCCCTTGAGGACAAGGGTTGCATTTTGGGGCCCTTCGGAAGCCTAAAGGTGAGTAAATGGATGACTGGATGAAGGAACTATTTAAAATAACAAAACGGCTGCAGGGGTAGCCTCTCACGCATCAGGCCCTGGCTCAAGCTCTGGCACGCAGAGCCAAACAGACAAAGGCACCAACAGCTTCCACTCTGGACTTGGTCCTTAAAGTTCCCCTATCTGCTATTCACAAATGCCTCTGGATCGAGGCTTAAGAACCCAACCCCAAAGGGGTTCAAAGCCCTCACCTTGAGGGCTTTCAGGACAGTTGCACCTTCAAACTTCTCATTGGGTGTATGCGGTGAAGTTTTTCCTCTGTACCCATCACCAACAAGCATGACTCCCTGGAAGCAAAACGCAAAGATGTCTGCTCAGTGACAGCCGCTAAGATGAATCCTCCGTCTTTTTGACTTCAGCTGCCAGAAAGCTGGGGGCCAAAGTCCATACTCCGAACCACAGCCACTTCATTCAAGAGAGATCTTTATTTCATCTGCACTCTGTTTTCCTTATAAAATGTTACACTTTTTATAAAAGCGAACGGAAGGTAAATGATTTATATGCTGGTGGGTTACTGATTAAAATACAGAGACTGCAAAGGACAGGAAGGGCACACGCCACAGAGCCACTGTCCTAGATCTTAGGCCACGAGTCATCCAGGGCCAACCTGGAAAATGAAAAGCATCCCAGCCTGGAGCCTACAAAGTGCCCCTGCCATCAAAGCTCTGGTCCTGGAGCAAGGGATGCTTCAGGCCCGATTCCCTGGATCCACACGGACCTGGTCCGTGGCCCTCCCAGACTCCTGTGCGGTGTGTGTCGGGGGTTCCCCTCCCGTCTCGTACTCACTCTGGCCACGCTGTGGAGCTCTCGGCACTGCTCCTGGGACAGGACATTATCCAGGAGCACCCTCTGGGTCCCATTCAGCTGCTCAGAGTTGTAGACGAAGGTGACATTCTCGTAGAGCAGAGGGCCACCTGCAGGGACGACAGAGCACATTGTGTCTCCGGGTCAGTGGCTTCCGTCCTCGAGAAGGGAGGCACAGAACACACCACAGCTGAAGGACAGTCTGGGAGCATCTGCTTCTTCATCACTACTTAGGAATGCAAACACACATTACGTATCAGGCAGGGCAGCTTGACGAGCAGAAAAAGCCCCATGTGCGACTCCCAGGTTTCCCTGTTGTATCAGAGTAATAGATGAGGTGTGCACAGTGTTTTGTGATAGAGAAACTGTTTTCTTTCTTTTTATTCAGGCTGATCCTGAAAAGCGGACTGGGCAGCTCATGGAATTCTCCTCTGAGAAGACGTGCCCTTCTCCAGGGCCCTCGCTCCTACTTCTGCGGTAGCACAGCAGACAGCTACTGGATGCCATGTTCCCGACGCTGGGCAGGACAGGCTTAGCTCAGTTCCTCATTTCTAGAGCGAAGCCCTCCCCTGGTAACTCAGGCCATCACACCAGATCGCCCGGCTCCTTCGCCAGGCGCCGCCCACTGCTCCACTGACTGTAAAGGTCTTGTATTTGGAGTCACTATGTTTCTGCTTTCTGGCTAAAATCTTTCCCTAGCCTTCTCTGCCATGAAGAGTTTCCTGTGGGCTGTTCTCTCTGGAGAGAGCCCCACCTTCAGAAAATCACCCTCACATTGGCTTTGCAGAGAGTGACACTGGGGGCTCACATTCTAGTTTGTGAAATCACAAAATCCGGACCTGACAAGTTCCATTCCTCATACAGGGGGACCGAAGAAAACATCTTTGACGGAGAAGAAATCTTCAGCTGGAGCAGAGTGCAAAGTGTTATGAATCGGAAGCTGAGCAGAAAACAGTGGTTTTAAAACTCCTAAAAAGGATGAGGACCTGGCAAGTGCCTGAGGGTACAAATAGCTCAGCACAGAGGGCAAGCGGGTAGGGGAGGCAGACACGGCTCCTTCTGTCCTCCCCCAGAAATGGTTTCGGACATCAACACAGGGCCTAGGACACATCTGTGGGAGGAAGCGGAGACAGAGCCTGACATCCGCTAACCTCTACTGAACAGTGTAGTCAAATAAGGGAGTCCTGCTAATTGTTTATTTTTCTACTAAGGACAACAGCTTCACTGCATCCTGTGATTAATGGAATGTGAGAAGAATGACACAGTATTTCTCAATCTTGAGAAATGCATGGTTTTCTCCTAAAGCAAATTGTCCCTGGAAAGCACCAGCGCTAACAAATCTTCTGTCCGAAAATTTTACTTCTGTATTTCTAGTCATAAAACTATGTGCACATTATTTTCATGGTTTTGTACAACTATTAACATCAAAACCACTTAGGTTAAATGAAAGCGAGACCATAAAATAGCTAAACTGAAATTAACCATATTGCTGAAATGGACAATATTATGTTGCTGAAAATAAAACACCAGATTACACATATTAAACATGGATATCCTAATAAGTGATCTTGCCCAGGTTCTCTGAGGCTATTGTTTATAGATCCTTGATGAGTGATGATAGATCCTACCACACATTTCTCTACTTAAACCTATGAAATGTTTGTGTGTATGGTGAATTTTGGCCTTTAGCCAGTCCTAATGCATTACTCATAAAGAATATACACCTGATTTGTTAGTCTTCAATCACTGATGCATTTAAAATGGTGCCAATGTGACCATAATTGTATTCAGTCCCATCAAGAAAGGAAATCTCATGACAGAACTTAATTATACATTGCTTATTCTGGTCATTCACTAAGTGACTCCATTAATTTTAAAAATTGAAAAAAAATTTTTTTTTTGTACCAGGGATCAAATTTAGGTCCTTGCGCTTGCGAGACAGGTGGTAGAAGCACTGAGCTAAATCTCTGGCCCTGAAAATTGTAATTTTAAAAATTGAAAATTTCAAGTACAGAATTTCTTGAGTTCCAAAACTATATCCATAAGCCCACAGTTTCAGTACTATATTTTTAGATGAACAGAAAAATATAATTTTACGTCTCTCAGATTTTATTGTGCTGAAACTTTTTAGAAAGTACTTGGTTAAGTAAAATTTACAAAGGCTACTCGGAACTTCAAGTTCTTAGTCATAAGACTAGGTCTTACGAATCTCCTGCATAGTCATGTAACATGCGGCATTTTTCAGTCTCACTCCAACACAATTCCTGCTCTTTTCAATTCTTTCTCTCCCCTGCCCTCCCCTTTCTTCCCCTCTACCTCCAGCACTCTCTCCCTCCAAGGCAAGAATATCTCAAATGGCTCTCCTTCGCTGGTCACTGGCTCCTGGTTTCCATACCCTTGATCAAGCTGCTACCTCTGTGCTATTTATTTATTTTTACACGAATAAAACAAAACAATTTCTCCTCTGAGAAGACGTGCCCTTCTCCAGGGCCCTCGCTCCTACTTCTGCGGTAGCACAGCAGACAGCTACTGGATGCCATGTTCCCGACGCTGGGCAGGACAGGCTCAGCTCAGTTCCTCATTTCTACAGCGAAGACCTCCCCTGGTAACTCAGGCCGTCACACCATATCGCCCGGCTCCTTCGCCAGGCCCCGCCCACTGCTCCACTGACTGTAAAGGTCTTGTATTTGGAGTCACTATGTTTCTGCTTTCTGGCTAAAATCTTTCCCTAGCCTTCTCTGCCATGAAGAGTTTCCTGTGGGCTGTTCTCTCTGGAGAGAGCCCCACCTTCAGAAAATCACCCTCACATTGGCTTTGCAGAGAGTGACACTGGGGGCTCACATTCTAGTTTGTGAAATCACAAAATCCGGACCTGACAAGTTCCATTCCTCATACAGGGGGACCGAAGAAAACATCTTTGACGGAGAAGAAATCTTCAGCTGGAGCAGAGTGCAAAGTGTTATGAATCGGAAGCTGAGCAGAAAACAGTGGTTTTAAAACTCCTAAAAAGGATGAGGACCTGGCAAGTGCCTGAGGGTACAAATAGCTCAGCACAGAGGGCAAGCGGGTAGGGGAGGCAGACACGGCTCCTTCTGTCCTCCCCCAGAAATGGTTTCGGACATCAACACAGGGCCTAGGACACATCTGTGGGAGGAAGCGGAGACAGAGCCTGACATCCGCTAACCTCTACTGAACAGTGTAGTCAAATAAGGGAGTCCTGCTAATTGTTTATTTTTCTACTAAGGACAACAGCTTCACTGCATCCTGTGATTAATGGAATGTGAGAAGAATGACACAGTATTTCTCAATCTTGAGAAATGCATGGTTTTCTCCTAAAGCAAATTGTCCCTGGAAAGCACCAGCGCTAACAAATCTTCTGTCCGAAAATTTTACTTCTGTATTTCTAGTCATAAAACTATGTGCACATTATTTTCATGGTTTTGTACAACTATTAACATCAAAACCACTTAGGTTAAATGAAAGCGAGACCATAAAATAGCTAAACTGAAATTAACCATATTGCTGAAATGGACAATATTATGTTGCTGAAAATAAAACACCAGATTACACATATTAAACATGGATATCCTAATAAGTGATCTTGCCCAGGTTCTCTGAGGCTATTGTTTATAGATCCTTGATGAGTGATGATAGATCCTACCACACATTTCTCTACTTAAACCTATGAAATGTTTGTGTGTATGGTGAATTTTGGCCTTTAGCCAGTCCTAATGCATTACTCATAAAGAATATACACCTGATTTGTTAGTCTTCAATCACTGATGCATTTAAAATGGTGCCAATGTGACCATAATTGTATTCAGTCCCATCAAGAAAGGAAATCTCATGACAGAACTTAATTATACATTGCTTATTCTGGTCATTCACTAAGTGACTCCATTAATTTTAAAAATTGAAAAAAAATTTTTTTTTTGTACCAGGGATCAAATTTAGGTCCTTGCGCTTGCGAGACAGGTGGTAGAAGCACTGAGCTAAATCTCTGGCCCTGAAAATTGTAATTTTAAAAATTGAAAATTTCAAGTACAGAATTTCTTGAGTTCCAAAACTATATCCATAAGCCCACAGTTTCAGTACTATATTTTTAGATGAACAGAAAAATATAATTTTACGTCTCTCAGATTTTATTGTGCTGAAACTTTTTAGAAAGTACTTGGTTAAGTAAAATTTACAAAGGCTACTCGGAACTTCAAGTTCTTAGTCATAAGACTAGGTCTTACGAATCTCCTGCATAGTCATGTAACATGCGGCATTTTTCAGTCTCACTCCAACACAATTCCTGCTCTTTTCAATTCTTTCTCTCCCCTGCCCTCCCCTTTCTTCCCCTCTACCTCCAGCACTCTCTCCCTCCAAGGCAAGAATATCTCAAATGGCTCTCCTTCGCTGGTCACTGGCTCCTGGTTTCCATACCCTTGATCAAGCTGCTACCTCTGTGCTATTTATTTATTTTTACACGAATAAAACAAAACAAAACGGTGGCCCCCTCAGACTCCCAGAATCTCTTACTACATAACACGGTTAGGGAAAGGTTGTTCCATACCCGGACTAACTTGTAGCACTGAACTGAGTCAGTGTGGTCTGGGCACGGAGGATCCACCTGAGGATTGTTACCAGCAGCCATGGGAAGAGAAATGGAGGACAAGATCCTGGCCTGTTAATTTTCTAGACATTAACGGTGGCCCCCTCAGACTCCCAGAATCTCTTACTACATAACACGGTTAGGGAAAGGTTGTTCCATACCCGGACTAACTTGTAGCACTGAACTGAGTCAGTGTGGTCTGGGCACGGAGGATCCACCTGAGGATTGTTACCAGCAGCCATGGGAAGAGAAATGGAGGACAAGATCCTGGCCTGTTAATTTTCTAGACATTTGCTGTAGATGCTTTTCCTTTTTTTCCTCCTTTTTATTGAGTTTATTGGTACATTCTAGGTACGCAGTACAGTTACATTCATTACTGGGACCTTGTACCTTTACATGGCAAGTCTTGGTTCTCATTTTTTTTCCCTTGTCCCTGCCCTCCCTTCACCTATAGATGGTTTTCCTGCTGTCGACTAGGCTGTTCTCATTGGAGGAGGAGTGTGGGGCCTCGCCGTCACTGGGAATGGCTGATGTTTTCGTCAGGAGAGCTCCGATCTTCACTGCGAGCATCAGTTTCTGGTTCCAATGTGGATCCCTCAGTCTGGTGGCACTGCTCCTTCATCTCAGTGGTGTAGGTTTTCTAGCTTCCACTACTGGTCTTTGGGCCTTCCAGGTGCAGATCCTCAAGACAGACAAGCATGAGACATTGCCGTGGGCTCCAGGCCACTGGCTGGACTCCTGGAGGACATTGCATTGGACTCTAAGCCGTTAGCTGGACTTGTGTGGGAAACTGCTGGCTGAGGGAAGCTTGATTGTATTCTTTGAGTCCCCAGAGTGCAGTTAATCTACTGCACTCCTTTGCATTTGACGTTTTGGGTAATTATTATGAAGTAATTCCATAAACTAACTATGTGTCCTGTATTTACTGTAGTCCCTTGCCATAACCCTGACTACCAAAGATACCTTAGGGAGGGAAACTGAGATATTAACACTTCCTGTAATCAGCCTTCACGATGACCAGGTGAAGAAAGAGCACAACACAGAATCTTCAATATTCTGATTCAAACAGGTTTAGAGAGAATCTGTATTAGATTATATGGTTTGTGTAGTTATTATGGTAATCACCAAGTATAGATTTTTTTCAGTAATTTCCCACATACACACTTTACAAAAACAGCCATTTACTCACTCTCTAGCAAAAAAAAAAAAAAAAAAAAAAAAAAAAAAAAAGAGGGAGAAAAAAGCTGTCATTCATAAGGCAGCCTGCAGATGACTAGCAGAACACCAGACAGAGAAAAATGTTAAAATGAAAATGCAGACCAATAGGTTGTGCTTCCCGAGATCTGATTTGATGGCTTCAGCCAGCTGTGAACAACACTGCAAGGAGATTTGAGTGAGTTAGTTCTTCCCTCATTCATAAAGTATGTACCTGGCTCTCGCTCTCCAGTAGCAACAGAGACATCATCTGGGAAAGGACTCCTTTGTGCTCGCCGCCTGCGGTTCGTGGCGTAAAGAATCGCTTTCCCACAAACACCACAATGTCACACAAGGCAAGACCGGGTGTGTACACCAAGAAGCCCTCATGTGAGTACGGCCTTTCTTCCACAGTTTACGGAAGACTTTCTCGTGCATCATCTCAAAAACGTATCACCCTTCATTTACAGAAAAGGAGCACGAGTCAAAGGGACTCTTGGTTTCCGTCACTGGACAGCACAGGTGAACATCTTCCTTCTCCTGATTTCAAATTCCATGTTTTTTCCCTCATACCCAAAAGACTCTGTCATTACTGAGAATGGCTTCTGGAAAAATAGTGGTTAAGGGAAGCCTAAAAAAGTGTCAGAACTGCTTTAGGTAAGCACGCAGGATGTGGTGCTGAGTGACTCTTATCGTAATGTTATGGAGCTGAGTTAATAAGTACCATCAGGCAGCCAGGACAGAGGACAATCTCTCCGCAGAAGATAAAAAGCAATAAACTTTATTTTGTGGCACATGCCTCACCTTTTCTCTCCTGGAGCTCTGCTTTCAGCCAGACTAAGATATAAAAGTGATTTCTGATTTGGAATTTTCTGCCACCGCTTTTCATTTAGATCCTATTTAGATGTCTAGTGACTAGAAAGTTTTTCCAGTTGTGGTAAAATAAGAAATGCATTTGGTCACTGCCCTCAATTCCTAGTTCAAAACTTCAGAAACCCCTGTAATTTCCTGAAAGACAGAAGGTTTTTGTTGTTGTTGTTGCTGTTGTTGTTTTGTGTTTTTTTAATCTTTATAAGTTTTTTTTTTCTATTGCCAACTGAGTTTATGCTAAAGAAGTGATATCAGGTCAGCCCTGCATGCACTCAGCCTGGGACTATCAAGAGGAAGACCCTCATGAAATCTACGTCCTTGCCCACGGAATTCTGAGAAGGGGCGGATGCTCTGGGATGTGGCGATGCTGGGAAGATGTTTTCCCAGACAAGACAGTCAAGCACATGCTTTCCAACCTCTCCATCCGGTTGTTCGTTTGTATCCTCTCTAAAGTCCTTCCTGGTAAACTGGTAACTGTGTTTTCCTGAGTTATGTGAAGTGCTCTGCAAATTATTCAACTTCAAAAAAAGAGTCATGAGAGCCCCATGGGTAGGTCAGTCAGGTCGACCAGAAGTCCACTGCCATGGGCAGTGGGCACAGCACGGAGGGGTGGAGCCCTCTGCCTTTGGAACCCAGCAGCATCTCCAGGCTCTCTGCCTGAGTGTCAAACTCCAATCTGATTCTAGGGCTCCAAGTTGGTGGTCCTTGGAGAGCCACTTGGAGTGAGGCAAAACCAAACCACAACCACCACCACAACAACAGCCAAAACACACACGTCCCGTTACATGTGTAAAAAAATGTTGCATTTTTCTTTCCCACAGTCCAGAGAATATCCTGAAATCCACTTCCCAGTTCAACCAAGAAAACTGCAGAAATGATAGATTTTTGTAGCCCTTCCCCAATCAGGACATAAAGTCCTCTATTCTACTCTTCCTTTCAACCTTCCTAGTAAATTGCTGGACATCACTTTCCCTGAAAACGCAAAAGGGCCTTGGAATTTGGCAACTGTCCTGGAGTTTCTCAAACACTTACAGCAAAGTGCTGAGCTACTGGCGTGTTCTTCCTGGGTGATATCTCAGTTGCAAAACCAACATGAACTCTGGCTGACCATGAACCTTTCTGGTTGTTGTAAAATAGCTTGGGCTGTGTGGCTAAAAACTGAGGTCGAGGTCAGATGGGATGCACATATTATTCTGTTTACTGCTTCAAATTGACTTGGAAGCTAAGGAAGGAAAGGGCTGAGAAATGTACAAGTTGTGGAGAGTCAGAGTGTCCAAATCAGATACAGGAATGTGCTGACAAGCTCCCTTGGGGAAGGAAGTACTGTACTTCTTAATGCAGGTTTTTGAAAACCTCTTCCTATCTTACATTAAAGTTGAACATCTGTATCTACCATTGGTTCTGCATCCATGAAATCATTTAACTTTGTATTAAAAATAGTTGATAAAAATTGAGTCTAGGCTGGGTATATCATAGCCTTTTCTGTCATTATTCCCTAAATGGCAGAGTATAACAACTATTTACATAGTACTTACATTGTACTGGGTATTGTGAGCAGATTACAGATGTTAAAGTATACACGAGGCTATAAATAGTTTATATACTAGTTCATTTCATACTAGGTATGCAAACATCTTTAGATGTTGGCGTGCTAGGAAGTAGGAAGTCCTAGAAGCAACCCTACAGAGATACCCAGTGTCTTAATCACTTTCTTGTTGCTGAGATTTCAGTCCACAGTGGGCTGTCTCTAAGGCAAGAAGCGTGACCGAGGGGCCTGGCGGAGAGCTGCTCAGGGCATGGTGGCAGGGAAGCAGAGTAAAAGGAGGACCTGGGAAGGGAGAGGAACCCTTCTAGGCCACACCCCACAGATCTGCCTCTTCTTAATAGACTTCATCTACCAGCAATCCACATCATCCAATCACCACCCACAAGTCCCTGCCTCTGACTACAAGAGGCTTCGGGAGTGGACATTGATATCTTTATGTCAGGGAAGGCTGCAGTTAATCAACAGAGGCTACACTTGGAGGGGAGACATCGTTACGTTCCATGCAGCAGGTGAAGAAGACAATACGAATGAAGTTCCAAAGTCTGTGTTCAAATGCCTGCCCAAGATACTATGACTGAAGAGGTCCTGGCAAAGTCACTCACTCTATCCTTTTTTTTTTTTTTTTTTTTT
>NW_022900924.1:48455179-48484426 GCF_012274545.1 Fukomys damarensis | reverse complement strand
TTTTCTGGTACTGGGGGATTGAATTCGGGCCCTTGCACTTGTGAGGCAGGTGACAGAAGCATTGAGCTAAATCCCACCCACCCCTGTATCCTTTCATACATAGGCAAGGCTGCTAGTATTAAATGGATTGTTCCAAAACTTGCTTCGAAGAGTCTAAAAGATATAGAAACAATAATTGTTAGGGATCACTACTGTTACTGCTATTACTAGTAATATTACTGCTATTACTAATAGTGCTCATAATTTATTATTCTAAGATACTTGGCTCTATTTAAAAACTGCTTTTGGCAACACTCCATCTGGGATTCTACCAATTTTGATTTTACATGACTGGGCACATAATGTGCTGCTGTTTCTGTTTGTGTGCCTTTGCTTGATTTATTTTATCATCTACAATGGCTGCTTCTCCAGCTCGGTGAATGCAATTCATCTAATTTGAAGCTGGTGATGTAACTCAGTGGTAGGGCACGAAATTTAGCATATAAGGTTTAATTTCTAGAGTTGAAAAACATTAAAAATATAATCGACTTTTCCTCAAAGCATTGCTCAGGTCTATATTCTTAAATACCGTAGGTGAAGGAACGTAATATCTCACATGACCCATCTCCTCTCCGAGCTCCTCAGAAACGCTGTCAATCCCGTATTACCTGGACCTCACTAATTGACTGCATGAAATAACTGAGTCCTGTGTCCTTATTAAGACTCCAGAATTTGACTTGGGATGGAACGACCACATCCTCTTTGTCTGACATACAGTATTCCAATGGGGCAGAGGGAGAGAATTTGGATCACTTCTGCAAAGATATACGAACCTGAGGCATTGTGTCTGTAAGCCTCCCTTTCAGCCTGATGAACTGTTGTAGATTTAGTCTCACTCTACATTTTCCAGAGAAGGTGGGTTCTGTCTTGATCTAGACCAGAACTGCTCCCAGCCCACCTTCTTCTCTTCTTTGTAAGGGTAAAAGTGTGCAGACACTTACCCTCCCTTAGTTCTCGATCTGTCTTGGGTGATGACTTTCTTCCCACTGACAATCCGTGAACTTCTGCCTCTTCCACATTCACTCCTGAAGGTACCCTGTCCATTCATAAAGTTGAAATTACAATTTCTCATTGAACCAAGATGGTTAAAGGCAAAGATGCTATCACGTATGCTTATGTATATTGCACACAAGGCTGCCTAATTTTCAAAATCAATCAAAGGCCCTGCCTATGTGAAGTACTCTATTTTCTCAATGACCATGATCCATTTCCATCTTCTAAATACTTTTGTGCAACATTCGTTACAATTAATTGCATTTAGCCCTCAACCCCTATCCTGTAGATTAGATTATCATGCCAAGGAATAGGAAAAAAAATGACCATGTTCATTGTGGTAATGCTCAAATGCTGCACTACTTGAGCATGGATGTATCACTGAATAATTATTGAAATAAAGTGTGTGCTGATGTTAGTTCTTGACTATAATTAGAAGAACATATAGGTTTGTGCCATGCATTTTGTTTGTTCACTTGTTTTTGGTTTTGGTTTTGGTTTTTTGAGACGGTCTCACTATATAGTTGAGACTGACCTGGAACTCACTATGTAGTCCAGGGTGGTCTCAAACTCACAGCAATCCTCCTGCCTCAGCCTCCTGAGTGCTGGGAATACAGGCGTGCACCACCATGCCAGGCAACGTGCCACGCATTTCAAAGGCACAAATGATAGCAGGCTGTGCCTTCAACATACACAATGAACAGACTGGACAGATCCAAACATGTACACTCTATTCTCTTGTAATAATCTTACAGCACTCCAGTATTAACTCCCTGAAAACCAATGAAACATCGTAAGATTCGGAGTAAGAACTGGATCTGCCAGTCCCTCTTCATGAAGGCCTACGTGTCTTCCCTCGACTGGCCTGTTTCCCCATTTGAAAATAGTTAAACTGGGCCATGTAATTTGAAACTTACATAACTCAGCCATGTAAATTTATTTCAATTCTTTCAAAACTATGACTTATCACTTCTAAGTGAGTTAGTAACACCTTGTATTTACCTTGCATAAAAACTTTCTGAACTTATTAATTTCAAGCTAATATAATAAAGGAATTTAAATATAGTAAGGGAATTCACTATTACAATTTCATAGTTTTTTACTACTAATAAGTCAAACAGGATGCAACTGTCTCTGATTTGGAATCACATAATATTAGCATTCCAAGAGCAACTGATTCAACTCCTTAATTTTAGGAAAAATCAAGAGACCCAGGGAGCAAGATAACCATTTAAAGTCCCACAGATGTGACTGGAATAGCTAAAGCCAGAACATAGGTCTCTTAATTTGTAGCACAAAACTGTTTGTGAGTGTGTGTGTGTGTGTGTGTGTGTGTAGTTTACCAGTGTCACACGGCTAAGTTCCTTATAATATGTTCTGTATTTCTTTTCAATGAAAAGGCGCAAAAAAATGCGAATACAAGACTTACCGATTCTCATCTTGTCGTCCTCCATATCTGATCCAATAATTCTATATTAAATTAAGAAAATATTTGTAATTTGGTTGCTATAACATCATTTTCAGAAATAAAACAAAAGTACATATAAAATATTCCAAAGACCTAAAATATTAGGCAGCTTCAACCTTGCATCAAAACACACTATGTTTTATCTAAAACCTTAATAAAATGAAGGCTAAGCTTGATGTGATTCTGGCAAAGACAAAATGAAGTACGAGGGAATCAAAAATTAGTATGGAATTAGCTTGGGCATCCAACCTCTAGTCCCAGAAAGTGGCCTGAAAATTGTTTCGTTCAGAGATGCCTGAAACATCGTTCAGCCAACTGTTTTTAGGTTTTATGAAAAGAGTAAGGAAGAAAGAAAGAAGTTCAGCTCGGTCATTTGTCTAGAATTTTCAAATCAGTAAAGTTACATGTTCTGGGACCTCTTGGGATAATACAATCTTTCAAATAATAAATAAAAACAAGTTTTATAGAAGTGTTACATTAGAAACATGAGCTTACATTAACCAGACCTTTAAAATGTGCTAATGAATACATAGCATACCTAAGAAAAATGATAAATATATTATAATGGAAAAATAATGCTTCCATAACTATATTAATGTATATTACTGAAAACATGTAAGGAACCAATAGATAAATGAATAGAGTCAATGGCCAGGTGATTCAAAACAGAAAAGTAAGGCCTAGAGTGGTGGTGGCTCACACCTATAATCCCAACACTAGCGGAGGCCAAGGCAGGACAATGAGAAGTTCAAGTCCAGACTGGGCAACTGAATGACTGAAAGCCTGTTTCAAAAGGCGGGGGGAGGCCTAGAGATGTCACTCAGTATGAAAGCCCCAGTGGGTGGGTGATTTAGCTCAGTGGCACCGAGCCTGCCTCCCCAGTGCAAGGTCCTGAGTCCGATCCCCAGTACTGGGGGAGAAGGGGAAGAGACAAAGCCCTGGGTTCAGTCCCC
The DNA here is from genome assembly GCF_012274545.1 of Fukomys damarensis. NCBI lineage: Eukaryota > Metazoa > Chordata > Mammalia > Rodentia > Bathyergidae > Fukomys > Fukomys damarensis. The sequence continues at coordinate 48,480,973 of NW_022900924.1, read as the reverse complement.
AGTTATACCAAAAGAAAAAATGAAAAAGAAGGGAGGGAGGAAAAAATAAATGGAGTGAGAGAGAGAGAAAAAAGAGGGACAAAAGGAAGCAAAGAAGTAATAGAAGTCATGCTAGGATGTTATTTCTTACTGATGAGAAGTCATGGGTAAGCTGGTACTTTTGTGCAACACTAGGAAAAGAGAAGGTATCAGAAAAATTCCCTTAGAAAAGCAACTTAGGTTTGAGAATTTAAAAACCTGATATCCTCTGATGGCAGAGGAATCCTAATGGGATGTAGTCTAAGGTTACTGCTCAATAGAAAGAAAGCAATGTTTAATGCATTAAATATGGTAAAAAAATCAGAAGTAATTCAAATGTCCAGCAGCAGGAATAGTGCTACTTTTGTATATCAATTCTATGCATACAGCTAGAAATTATTTTTAAAGCTATACAAATACAGAGGTAACAAATCTTTCTATGTGAAAATCAGAACACGAAGGTAGCTATACTGTGGTAGTAGCTCCGTAAGTATTGTCCCCAAATGAACAATGATTAGAAGGCAACCTGGGATGTGGAAGAAGGGCAACCAGATGACTGACTGATTTTGCTCCTTCTGAAATCTCCTTAATTTTTAAATAATAAGCAAGCATTAAAAGAAGCAGGAAACATTGTGTTCATATAAATTCTGAGAAAACAAAACAACTCTGAGGCAAATGAATTGCACAGAAAGTACTTCTACTGGATATACTGGCTTTGACTGTGGGCCTCAATGGTATGGAAATCCACTAAAATCTTTAAAATTCATGTACTGGGCAAAGACCCTTCCTCTTCAATTTTTAACTCAAGCTGGATGTTGAGACTGGAGGTGGGGGATAAAACTATAAATGAGAACTCCACTGAGAAATTATTTTAATAAATATTTAATTTTTCCATTTTGATCTTACTGGTTCAGTGTATGAGAATCCAAGACCCTCTGCAGCTGATTTTATTAGTTCAGCTTCAAGTTTATGACGTTTCACAAACATTGCCGCATCCTAGGGGAAAAAGAAGGAAAAAGGATAATATTTATGTTAAATAACATTCAAGAAATACTGACACAGCCAAGTGTGGTTGGTGCACACGCGTAATCCCAGAACTTGAGAGGCTGAGGCAGGAGGATCACTGCCAGTTCAAGGCTAGGCTGAGATGCATAGTGAATTCACGGCCAGTCTGAACTACATAGCAAGATCCTCTCTTAAAAAAAAAAACAAGAAGAAATACTGATACAGTTAGAAATCATTATAGGGACAGAAGACAAACAAACTCACTCCCGAGTCCTTAACCTGTTATTCATTAAAAGCATAATTCGTGTTTTATTTTGAGGCAGCTGCCCAGTGAGAAACTAAAAGCAGGTCAAGCCTGGCACTTGTGCTCTCATTTTCTATGTCCCCTTTATGACATTAAAATTGTGTTCAACTTTGCACACAGGCAAGCTAATAACTACAGGACCGTCTGCATTACATTAGCCCTGAATTTACCCAGCCTGTCCTCTCCCCGATCAAGACTGACAACAGCTAGATGAGACAATGGAATTTCAGGATTTACAGGCAGTTTCAATTACTAGCTTTTGCAGTGTCCAGCTCTAGATGGCTGTTGTTCTAAGCCCGCAGTCTCAGTGAGGTCTAGGAAAGGCAGGCTTGTGACTGTCCCATGATGAAGTCACTCCACCCCCAAGCAAGAATAGCCATTTCATGGGAACTGAATTTCCCTCGAGCCAAAAAGGATTCTTCCGGAGCTAAGAAAGCAGAACTGAGATAGCAATCAGCCAGAGTCCAGGCCACCACAGCACCCCATCAAACCGCTTTCTATTCTTTGTTGGGCCAGTCCCAGTCTCCTCTCCAGACCTATTTGCTCTCCCTTTCCTTTGTTAGAGGTCCAGCTCGGGTTTTTGTCAGAGTTGTACCCTCTCTCATTTTCCTTACTTTCCAAACACAATTCTTTTCCTGTAAATTCATGCTGAATGCCTCAGTTTTAATTTCCATGAAAACTGAAGCAAGGACCCACGCTGGGTGGTAATCGCATGATAGATGGTCAAGTAAAAATATTTTTATTTGATAATGACAAATGAGCTAACCGAAATATCCAGAGCTGTAAAAACATATCCTCGCGTAAACATATTTTCACAAGCTAGCATATATGAAGAAACATATGCTTCTGGTCTGAATAAACTTCCTGTTGGAGCATCGGTCTTACCTCTCTAGCCTCAACAGATGCTGAGTCCATTCCAGCCTCCATCAGACTTTCATAGTAATCTACATTGTCCAGCACATCCACATCATCAGGATGGAAGAGGAGGTAGGCCTTGGCACATTCCAAAGCTTTTACATAATCACCAACTGAAAGGCCAAGAGTGTGCAGCATGAGGTCAGCCTGGTTCTCTGCTCAGAGGGGCTTGCAAGAGAGACATCAACACATCTGCTGACGGCAGCATTGCTTATCAATGAAAGGGAATATAAATTGAGGCTGAGCCGGGTGAACAAGAGATACAAGAGAAAGGATAGGATTTGAGCCACGAAAAGAGGGAAGTTTTGGTCTGCTTTGGTGCTGCGTGTTTTGCATATGTGATTAAAAGTCTTTACGTGAAGATTTTTGTGGAAAACTTAATGCAAATGCACAGAAGACCTATAGGAGTTCATTTTGACTTTTGTATTGATTAAGGTTAACTAAACATCCTGAGGGTGGCCTTCTACATCAAAGAAGCATCATTTTGTACATGATGTATGAGGACTGTGAGCGCTTTAAAAATGATACTTCTCATTGCTGTTAAGTTTGCAAAAACTGGTACTTTTATGGAATGCTCTGGAGAATACCCCCAACCCCTCCCTCTACAGCAACCTAAGTAGTAGCCACCTACTCAAAGAAACAAGCAAAAATGTTTCAACTATGAACTCTTTATTGGAAATACGCAGCTATTACAAGGGATTATTTAGTTTGAAAGTTGTATGTCGTGTTTTCAAATAGGTCACGGGACTGGACTTGTTTTAAAAGAAATTTCTTCCAGATATATATACTCAGAGACAGCTCTGATTGCTACTAAGAGTGACAACAATTAGGCAACTCTCTCAATTCCTTCGCTTTTACTCCTCATGATGTGAACATGATTTATCATTTGCCGAGAGTGCCAGGACAATGAGTAATGGTTTGCTTTTGAGAAGAGAGAGGATTCTCCAAAGTAGCCTTAAAATGTTGGCTTACTACTTTTTATTATTTTAAAAGGGAAATACTTTCCTACTGACTTCCATGCAAGACACTGATGCTAGAAATAGTAGAAATAACTAGAAAAACAATGATCTGGGAATTAGGACCTGTCAGAAAGCTGAGTGACTTTAATTATTTCTCTATAAAATAAAGATTTTTAGACAACATGATGGCTATGACCAATTTCAGCAATCTGAATTCTAGTGCTTTTAAACATAAGAAAGGATGCTTAATATCTCTGTCAGTAAGATAAAATTCTTTTGAGATATCAATTTTCACTACTGGGTTGGTGATTATGTAAGAATTTGATAACGAACAAACATACTCATGAACATCAGAAAATGTAAGAATCTGTGTGGAGTAAAATTTGCAAATGTCTAGCAAAACTACAAATGCATAATTTTTCTGATCCATCGATAACATTTCTAGATATTTGTCCTGCAGATAATTACACGAAGGCATGGAATGACATATCTGAAATATTATCCACTCAGATGTTGATTGTAATAATAGAAGATTATGAGTAATTACTCATCCACCAAGAGAAAACTGAAATAAGTTATAGTAAAATAACATGGCGATATTAAAAAATGGATGGGGAAGATCTCTATATACTGCTAAAATTAAATAGAACCATATAAAATTGCCAAAACTTGACAATTTCACAGATACATTTTAGTTGAGGATATTAAGTGAAAAACATGTAGAAAACAGTATAAATACATGCTGACTTTTGTGTAAAATAAGGGGAAATAAATTTCTGTGTATGTGTGTGTGTGTGTATAGACGGTTATTTATGTACACAGTTCTGCAAGAATAAATAAGAAGTTATATTGAACTGCATGATATTGGGCTGTAGAGACAGAGAAGAGAGGGAGGCATCTACAATATTTGGTCTTTAATCCATGAGGATGGATTCATACTAAAATTAAATCTAAAAATTGAAAAGTGTCAGTCAAGTATAATTTTCAGGAAATTATTCCAGTATTAAATGCTGCATTTTGTCCACTTCTGGTGTCACTGTCTGCTCCGCTTGTCGTAAACTACAGTAACGTGAGATGAGAGAGAAACGGCATAAACTCTGATTGTTTTGACGACTGCAGCCTTTCCTTATGATTGTGCTCTTGACTCCATGAAGAGACGCGCAGCAGATCAGTGAAGCACGCTCCTGGGTGTGTCTGTGTGGGTCACGGGGACAGCACCTTGTGCCTGGCCCCTTTCTGGCACTCCTCTGCGGTTCTCTGCTCCGCAGTGGCCATGAAGTGAGCAGTTTTGCTCCGCCATGCCTGTCAGTTCTCATGTGCCTGCCTCGAAGCGAGCCCACCATGGACAGAAACCATGAGCCAAAATAAACTCTTTGCCCTCTTAATTACAGATGTCAGGGATTTTGTCCCATTAACAGCAAAGCTGACCAACACACTGGCCAAGTGAAGAGAGCAGAGAACTGAGCGAGGAGAAAGTGATGGCTGCGCTAAGGGAAAACGGCCCCTGCAGATCTTCAGAGATGACCCATGCTTTACCTTGGTAGTAGGCGAACTGTAGGTAGTCGTAATGCAGAGGAAGGAAGTTCTCAATGGGTGAGAGGCGGCCGGGGCGAGTGGCGAGCTCCCTCACGCACTCATGCTGACAAACCAGCACCTGCATGTAGTGATCTGGAAGACAAGAGCCGAGCCTATGTCCCCCAGGCCGTGAAAGCCACGCTTCGGTCACAGGTCCAGCTTCACAAGCGCTCCTCCCTCACCACACCCCAGGGAGGACTCGCTATGATTCTCATTTCAAGACTGCAAAATCTTACAGACAGCAATTTGCCACCAGCTCCTTTGGGTGATCACTGGGAGAGCAGATCCCAAACCCTCTGGCTCCTGGTCTTTTCCATACGCTGCACCCTCTTCTTCCCACAGCATTTTTGTGTTCTTTTTTACCCTGCCTGAAAGTGACAGAGATCATTTCACGGTACTCACACCCTTGGGCAAAGCGTGGACTTTCTGACCTAACAACCTCGAGGCATCACTACGGATGCTTTAGAGGGCCTGAAGTGTCTTGGGTCAGGGTTGAAAGTCTGATCCTAGTTATACAACCACGAGTAGGCAGAGTTCAGAGGGAGAAGTAGAGCTCTTTTTTTTCTTGTTAATCGATCCAAGCCAAATTTTTCTAAAGAGGTAATAAAAACCCTGTGTCTTATATCCACTGGTCAGGACCCTGTTCTGTCCAATTACGAATCATCCCATCCCCCGGACACGGTGCATTCTTATACATACTGGGGACACTGTATATTCTTTACCAGGGAATGGTAAAGTAGAGGAGAAGATGAAAACTGAAGAATTTTGATAGGAGCCAGATGTGGCGAAGCACACACTTCTCATCCCAGCTACTCCAGGGGCTAAAGACTGAGGATTATTTGAATGAAGTACAAGATATCCCTTGTTTAACAACCCACCTGTTTAATGACTGTTCAGACTAACGACGTGCCACTCAGATTTATGATCTGTCTATTTTTTTAATACAGTTCTGTACATCTTGTTTATAGAGTCTCAATGTCTTTTTATTTTTGGTAACCTTGCTATCCAGTACTGTAATTTTTGCTGATCATAATGTAGAGTACAGTACTGCAGGTTTATGTGCTGATACGATTACAGAGTTATGCAAATAAAAGCAGGCATCAAGGTGGTTTCCTTTGACTATTTCTTTGCTCTGAAAACTGTAATGCACACACTGTAAACAATTCCTCATTTAGTGACCAGGAACGGACCTCCACTGTTAAACAGGAGTGCCTGCAGCTGCAGTCCAGTTCACGCGACACAGAATGGGACACTTCTCAACAGCAACAACAGCAAAACAACAATAACAAAAGAATTTGAATACAGCCTTTCTGGTTCCTACTTGCTCGTTTTTGACTGTCCTTATTATTCAGGTGCAAATAGACAGCATCTCCTGACCTGCAAGTGCAAGGGTTTTCATGCTCTGTGAATCCTTGGCTGAGTCAACACAGCCAGAGCTGGGAAACACAATAGGCTGATGGCACAGAGAAGAAAGTTCCTCCCATATATTGCCTAAGTTGATCTTTCACAAGGAAGTTGGAGGTAGTCTTTTCAGGAAGAGAGCGGTTCATTCACACTTAGGTCATCCTCCTCCCTAGAGGAGGATACAATCATTGGGTACCACGGCTGCACAGTTTAATTTACCATAGCTCTGCCTTCCTTCCAGAGGTGCTCTGCTCAGTCTGAGCTCAGCTGGACTCTGGGTGATCTTGAAGAGTGACATCAGAACACAACAGGAAGGAAACGGGCAATTTCTGACGCAGGACGCTGTGCCAGCTTCACACAACGTGGCTAAGTCAATCCTACACGGCACAGCTAACAGAACCTCCTGAGTCCACTAGTCTTTAACTTCAGCTGGGGTCTGCAAGGGAAGAATACATTCTCTTTGCCTGGTTACATGTTAGACATGAACTCTGCAGTCCCCTTCCCTTCTTATACACATACATTTCTTCTAATTCTAAATAGCAAGCAAAAGGAAAAGGGGGAAAACACACCTAGCAAATCCAAAACTGGAATGGAAATATTTTCAGGACAGAATACAAACAGCAACAAAATGAGAGTGACAAAAAGATATCCTTCAGGGCTTTGGTCAGCAGAGTCATGAATAAATAACTGCATTCACCAGCTATCTGTAGTTCTTCTAGCTTTCAATGTCTCTTCTAACTCCAAATCTCAACATTATGCTTTTCTAGTACATTTTGTACTTTAAATGCTAGCTTTCTTCCTAATTTAGGACAATTTGAACCAGACAGAATTTTACACAGTGAGAGGTGTCATATTGCTTTTTATTACTTGTGTTCCTTGCCTGCTTTCTATCTTAAATGTGATTGTGCAATTAATATGCTTCTAGTAAGTTTGAGAACCAAGATACTGTGTGGGAAAATACTTTAAATTTTCCTCCTCATAATAATTTGGATATGCTTCAAATTCCCAAGAAACTTGGCATATTTCTGTAATTTGTGCTAGTATTTGGTTTGGTCTGTGGGACTAAACCTTCTTTTTTTTTTTAAATCGCCTTTCTTTATTGAAAGTTATGACACTGGTGGTGGTAATTACGTTAAAAATTAAAGAACCCGAGTTAGAAGACCTCTATTCTTTTCCAAAACCACTATGTTGTATTTTGTGACCACTGTTCATTAGAACATCAGTTTTATTTGATTACATTTCAGAAATTTTATACTAAATGGAACAAATTGCTAAATGCTAATCTACAAGAAGTTTTCAGTCTATTTCTTAGCCCAGATCTAGGATATCTGCCACAATGGAAGCACATCAGGGCTGAGTCAAGCCTGGTCCAGCAACTGGAGGGAAACTGTCAAAGTCATGGAGACCCACGGCACATTACAGAGCACGGGGCGCAGGAGGGCTCTGCCGCGCATGTGCAGTGTAAGTGGAACCAATCAGCAAGGCACTATTTACAACGCCACATTTACATCTGGTGTGGAGCCTCGTTAAGGCTTTCGCTAAGGCAGGTTAAATCTAGAGGCAGGACAAGTGAGTTTTTGAGAGAAAAATCATTCCAATCCTTTATTTGTATGAAGGAGAAGCCGGGCCAGGAATTCCACTTCTTCTAAAGCTCACAGTCACTGTGAATCTGGCCACTGGCTTAGTCTGCGAGTTCACTTCTTATCTACCTTCAATACGTGCACACCACTACTGTCCTTTCTGTGTTGCTTATCCGAGTCTTTGTGCAGGACACCAGGCACCTGAAAAGAATTGCCCTGGGACCAAATTATTCTTCCTGGACATTCACAGAAGCAGGGGTAGTGGCAATGGGGGGATGGAGGCAGGACCCAGGTCCCCAGAAGCTGTAATTTAGTAAACCCAAATAAAGGAAAAGCCTTCCCGTGCCCAAAGATTCAGTGTAAAGAAATATGTAGCAATTCACATGTAAACCACACGGAAAACTGTTGTTTCAATGAACAATGATCAGAAAAATACAAACAAATGGATCTGGTGGAGGCCCAAGGAAACAATGAAACAGGTCAAATAAATTATGATATGCCAAAAAAGGGTTATACTACTTAGCCATTAAATAAAATTAGGTGACTCTATCTGTACTTACATGAGAAGAAATCCATACTTTATTGTTAAGCATAAAATAAAAGCCAAAATAGAAAAAGTTGAAAAGCAATATTTATAGTATTGCCCTATTTCTATAAAAGTGCAATAAAAGAATTATAAATAAATGCATAGATATCCACAAGTGGAGAACCGTTACAAAATTATAACTACACAGATTTATCAACAAGAGTTAGAATGGGAGAGATATACAAGTCTTTTGACTTTTACAATAAATACTGCTATAATGCTGGAGTGCATTTAAAGAATGCATGTAGTATTTTTATAATGAGCAAAATAAGCTTTACCTGCAATGGTTTCATAGAGACCGGCTTTATACCGTAAGTAGTCGTACTCTTCAAATCTCTGAGGCCCCTCACATAGGATCCGGCACTCCGTATCTTCACTGAAATAGTCTCTCAAAGCCTTTTCGAAGTACTTGACAGCCACTTCAAAATCATCGGCCTCATAATGTTTCAGAGCTGCACTGTAGCTTTCCTGCAAAGTAATGGGCAGACAGACAGGGCTGCTTTTGCAAAGAGCAGGATATTTGGGGAGGTGGGGGATCTGACTCTGGTGATGCAGAGGAATGAAGAAGGACTGTGCTGGGAGCTAACCTACAACCTCCCTGCATTCAAATAACTATACACGAGAGAGGCTTACTGAGCAAGCAGCCTGCTGTGGTGCTGATCAAGCTCTTCCAGAGCATATAAGACTGTATTTTCCAGTTGTTCTGCCAGTCAGTAAGCCATGAATAAAAGTACAGAGCAGCTGATGTGAGTGGAAATCATATCCACTTATAGGCCTGGACCAATTTAATAATAATGTCTTAATAATAATTAGTCTTCCACCTAAAATCTTCTCTTATCCTTTTCTACAGGTATGAAGGCCACACACTGAAAATGGTCGCCCTGCAAACTGGAAATACAGGAGAAAACTCCTCCAATATGTGATGTCTGGTAACCCTTCATCCGAAAAAAGAATTCTATAGCTTTACGAAGACTCAATTTGAAACGAACAGGTACAAGAGATAAGGCTCTAGACCAAAAGCCAGGAAACCACAGTGATTCTGAAAAAGTCAAGTTGGCTTCAGCTCTGAGGTGTAAATACCTTTGTCGGAAGCCAGATCCCAAGGTCCACACCTGCAGGACCTCCTACTCAGAAGGCTGAGGCAGAAGGATCACTTCAGCTCAAGAGTTCAAGGCCAACCTAGCCAGACCTTCTTTTAAAAAAAGAAAAGTGTGAAAAAGGAGCTGAGGCACAGAGAATGCTGTAGATGTCTGTCTAATAGTCTAGGTTTTACCATATACTGCTTTTTAAAGGTTAATTTGCATTTCTTTCAATATTTAAAATTTTAGCTGAAATTTTCACATTTTTAATTAAAAATATTAAACACCGTCTCATGCTTCCGACCTTAGAATTACAAATTTCATTTGAGAAATGTAAAGATATAAAAGTGTTATCAGGAAGGGAAAGTCAACTTGAATGATACGTCCACGTGGATGTGCGTGAGTCAAAGGGAACTTAGGAGCACAGAGCCCCACGTCATGGAAAAAAGGGACCCCAGAACTCACCAAGTGTGGTCTGGCCTCTCGGTCTACCAGCTGGAATGATTCCCCGCCAGCCATGGTCCTATAATTCTCAATGCTCTGCTGAATTTCCATGTGCTCAGGGTTGGCCATGAAAAACGTGTGTGCTGCCTGCACTGCTTCCTCTAAAAGGTCAAGCTATAGAGAGAAAAAAGGATGAAACACTTGGAAAACAGGAGGGCAAACACTTGTAAACCAATTTCCGTTCAAAGGTTTCATAGCATGAAAATAGGAAGAGGGAAATTGCCATATATATTTTCAACTGCCACACTTAAGTGCCAGGAAGTTAATAAGCCATGCATCCTGAAATGAGTGCAGATGTTGTTTTGTCTTGTTTTGTTTTTGGTACCAGGGATTGAACTCGGGTCCTTGCGCTTACAAGGCAGGCTACCGAACCGCTGAGCTAAATCCCCGGCCGGAGTGCAGATGTTTTGATGTTGGCAAAAACAGATAGATTTGCTCCGGATTTTTTTCTCCTTCCCCCCTTTTCTAAACCATTTGTGTTTTCTAGATAATTGAGTCTATATGCTTATGTTTGTTTTATGATTAATCACATACAAAAAAACTGCCAGATCTGTGTGTTTCTAGTCTACATTCAACATTTTTGTTCTGTGCTTTTCTCCTTTCTTTCACTTGATTTCATTACTAACCCCAAAAATCAGACTACAAACACTGTTCTCATCTTTCAAAGGATGGGATGGAGTGAATTCTTCCTCGCAGGCATTCAAAGATAAAAGACAATAAGTTAAAAGGAGTAAATTATTATAATATATAAGAGATGCTAAATGTCTAACTTTGATTCTCACTGATAGAAAAGAAAGAATTTCTAATAATCATTACAGAGGCACTGTCATTTTCTTCTTCTACTTAATACTCCTCTCCATGGAAAAAGCAATGATTAGCAAAATGAAATTGAATTCACCCGATTTAAGATATTCTAACTCAGGCTTTAGTCATAGAGAATGTCTACAGAGAGATCCACTTACTTCTTACCAGAAAATATAAATATCCACCTTAGTTGACTTTTCACTGTGATACACAATATATGTTTAATCTATTTCCAAGCGTCAAGAAATGAAAACTCACTGTTCTTTACTGTATAAAACATCTTTGAAAAGTGGGGTGAGCAGGCAATCCACTGTCTGGGCCCTTTTCTGTCTCTCTTAGACAGAAGCTTTCTTTCTCTCAGTAAGTAATTCCTACTCTTAAAAGAAAACTCATGTTATGAAAAGTAACTATAAAATCATAGGATATCATATAGTACATCACTGGGTTTCTTCTGACAATCTAGCTACTTCAAGGTTAAAAATTAGAAAGAAAATGTGAGTTTGCAGGCCACGGTGACTGTGGTCAAGTAACACATAAATAACCAGCTCTTACCACAGAAAACATACATTGATCTCTTTTATGGTCTATCTGGGATTCTTAATCTGTCTAGTAACAGTAAAATCTTTCCTTCTTTCACATAACACTCATATTCCTAACTACTGGACTTCCTTTTATTAAATCTTGCCTGGGATTACTATTTTCATCACTTTTATCTTCATCCTCCACTCTTTGCACCCAAAATCATTTTGGCAATCAAATAAACTAATTTTGCACCCGAATTCTTTCCCAATTTTCTCCATTTATTACACATAAATATAGGTGCATATTAGTTACATAGGCATCTACAAATGATACTAACAATTATACAGGTACTGAGGTAAAAAATACGCTACTTCACTGACATAAACCAAAGCAAACTCCAGACTGAAGGCTCCAAACTGGATTGCTTTTAAAACATAATTTAAAAAACCACAGGAGAGGGGAAGTTTATGCATTAGAAAAATAAACTTTGAAATAGAAAACAATTGAGGACAGGAGAATTATCTGACAAGATGTTATCAAACTTTTAAGGGAAGCCACTGTCCCCTGGAAAGTGAGAAATACTAGAAAGAAGAGACTTTCAGAGACTCTGGGTCATTTCGGTTCAGTCTATGGGGAACTAAGGCAAACATTTCCTCCAGGCATAGCAGAACGGCTGTGCGTGGCAGTCCTGCTGCATGGAGAAAGAAATGGACACCAACTAAATCAACACCCCGGTGAAATGCAGAAGTCATTTCTGTCAGCAACTGGAGAGTATGAGGCTGCCTTGACACACGCACCATTTTCCAGAGCCAGCAATCAAGGAGGAATTTCTAAAGTACACTTTGGCTATAAAAATATCTTCAGTAGCTATCCTTTGACCACAAAAGGGATTCCAGACACTGTGCCATGGCATATAATAACTCCAGAAGTTGGCTTCAGTCTTCCTAATGTCACTTCCTTCCATCTGCCATGAAGCAAATTTTTCTCAGATGAACTGAATGTCCAAAAGTTACATCACCCTATTCAAGAAAACACACCTAAGTCCATTACTCCAGTCCCATCCAAATTCCTCACTTCATCCATTCACTTATTCAGCAAATACTTATTTTACACCAACTTTGCACCAGACACCGTGGCAGCCAATGAGGATATCTATGTGGCCAAGGCAGCAAAAAGCCCTGCTTTCTATGTGCTCATACTCTCCCTGAAGGAAGAAGGTAAAAGATCAATGAAAGTAATTTCATATGGTCCTGCGTGCTATCAGGTACAAATGAGCAAAATTCTGAGCCCTGGCTGGGGTCGAGGTGGAAGAACACTTTCAAATAAATTAGTAAAAAAAGAAAGATCTCTCTGCAATGTAATATTTGAGCTGAGACACTGGAAGTTGAGCATCCAGGCATGGGCTTAAGTAAACTGAAAGATTTCTAAAGTTGAAAAAGCCTTGGTGAGTTTTCCAAGTAGAGCAGAGACTAAAGAGGGAGATTTGAGAAACCAGAGCACAGATCACCTTTATGGTATGGTAGAGTTTGAATTTCTAAGTCCAAGAGGAAACAAAAGAAATTGAAGGAGAGATGTGACGAGATCTTACAAACATTTTTAAGTGATTAATTGAAATTGCTTTGTGGAGAATAGGCTTTGAAGCAAGAAAATGTTGCAGTAATTTGGGTCAAAGTTAGAGCTTTTATCCTGAAAAATAAAAATGGGAGAGCATAGGTCCGTCCGTCTTCTATTTCCATATTTTCTTTACTCCAGGCTCGCCACTCCTTTCTCCTCCTCCTCTATTTGGCCCATTCTTGCTATGCTAAATGCTTCTCAACTCAAGAGGGCAAGACACAACACAAAAAGGGAAATTGAAATTTCAAAGATATTGTAGGATAAAAATAAATTAATTCTCTTCTAAACCAGCTCTTTTGAATAGGAAATATGTCCAATAAATTTAAAAAGTCCATTTCTAAAGCACATTAAAAACACATAAAAGGGCTGGGGATTTAGCTCAGTGGTTCCACTGCCTGCCTTGAAAGCACAAGGTCCCAAGTTTGATCCACGCTACCAAAAACAAAGCAAAACAGAAACACACACACATAATGAATACTCTCCATGTACTTCAGAAATATTTGATATCACATTTGCCTTAGAAAGATTGAACAACAATAAAACACTGAATAAAAAAACAAGTAATTTCGGACTGGGGATTTAGCTCAGCATTTCCGCTGCCTGCCTTGCAAGCACAAGGACCTGAGTTTGATCCCCTGTACAAAAAAAAAAAAAAAAAAAAAAAAAGTAATTTCCATGCTTCTATTCAAAAGCCAACATTTTCAATAAGGACAGGAATTCTTTCTCTGCATTTAACCTTGTTAATTTTGGGAATTCGTCCAGCATCGTGCACTGTATTTTAATAAGGTGCTTCATTTTGCTGTGGTCTTGTACTTAAATTTCACTATTAGAAACTTTGGAGATTCTTAACCCCACACAGAGTTGTTTACTAAACAATAAGAGTGTAAGTAGATGCTGAAAACATCCAGTCTTTAAGTCACAGGAGAATGTGAGTTCTCACTAGCAAAGTTAGTACACTAGCTAAAGAAAAAGAAGTCATGAGACAAAAGGTAAATTAGACTAAACCTGTATATAGCAACTAGATATTTTGCAGGGATTCCATCTCTTGGCAAAGTCTCCAAATTTACTTCAAATTTTTGCTAAGCCAGGATAAATTTCATTTCCAAAATCTAGTAAGTATATGATGTTAAAAATTTTAAACAACACATTACAAGAACATTTTTCAAATCAAAAATATAAATTTGAAACAAAAGTTGAAAGCAGTTTTACCTACTGAATCCATAAACTGGTGTTTCAAGTGTAGAAGAAAGGTCATTTAGTCCAAACTCTTAATTCATTTAAAAAAATCCTAAACATTTATGTATAATAGTGTCAGCTTTTTAGACTAATCAAAAATGAATTGTATAAAAGAGACTCTGTATTTTATTTTGTAATTACTGATACCATCCTTTATGTTAATAAATATGCAAAAAGACACAGGTATAAAATAGTATTAATAATTAAGTAACAGGAAATCATATTGTATCTCTTAACAAATATAAAAAATCAATTTCAGCATGTAGTGAGAAGTCCATAATATATCACACTGAGGTTCGAGTATATCAAAATGAATTTGTTATATTTCCTTTTTGAGTTTTTTCCATTTAAAAAATAAATGATAAAAATAGTTACTTTAGAAAGGTAACTCAAAGGACTTTTGGACACAAGAGAGGTACAACTTGTTAAAAAGACAAAATCTTGCCAGGGTGCAAGTTCCTGAGTTTGATCCTGGTACCAAAAAAAGACCTAATCTAGAAATATCTAGAATTTGTTGCTGTCCTTCACCTCAACGTACAACATTTGGAAACCCCTAGATTGGAAGAACTCAGTAATTCAGAAGTGAAGTGTGCCTGCTAGCATTGAGAATGAACTTATCTTTGTATTTATGGAAATTTAGTCTAAAACGTAGTCGTGGTTATAATATTTACAACTTTAAAAATGCTATTTGGTAGGGATAAAAGGGGAAATGAGATTTCTAAGGAATAACGTTTCCTCTTCAGAATATATTGGAAAGGAAGAATATGTCTTTTTGTGCCAAACTGCTTATGCACTTTTATTCAATTACCTTGGGTCCTGAGCCTGATTAATAGACTCCTGCTCTCTTTAAACAGTTTTAATCTGATGTTTACATCTTAATGTCAGACACCGCCAGTGAGCAGCTCCTGCCAAATGAGGCTATGCCATGAGGTCATTGCAACAGCAGATTTTGGTCAGCAACATTCTGTAGAAGGTTCTTCATCCACATAAAACATTTTTTGGGGGGTAAAGAAAATGTTAAACTGAAGAAGCAGAAGTTTTAAATGTGCTCCTTCAGATCAGAGACTTTTTAAAACAAAACAGAAAACTCAAAGTGTGTGCTTAATTGGAAAACTCCCTAAAGCTATCTGCAAATTGTCTAACTTCCTTGGGGAAGAACAGCCAAAGTCTGGCTGACTGCTGGGCACAGAGGAGAGTGCGCTATCAGGGATGGAATGTGAACAAGACCTCCGTCGGTTGGACCCAGTGAAATCGGACATGTGGTTTACTGGTATATTACTGTTGTTTTCATTCTAAACACTAGGACAGGGTATGGCTGGACACCCGAAAAGGCGTGTTAACTCTGCAGTGTTTGTCCAACCCTCTCCCTTGAGGTGTCAGAGGATGACTGTTACCGAACAGTGAGTTTAGGCCAAGACCTCTCTGTATCTGCTTCCTGCTACTGTTTTTGGAAAAAAAACTAATCCTGTTTGAAAGTTCTTCTGGAAGTACACGCCACT
This sequence comes from Fukomys damarensis, assembly GCF_012274545.1. Lineage (NCBI taxonomy): Eukaryota > Metazoa > Chordata > Mammalia > Rodentia > Bathyergidae > Fukomys > Fukomys damarensis. The sequence continues at coordinate 48,465,369 of NW_022900924.1, read as the reverse complement.
CAACCCATAATCCACTTCTGCCAGTGTCGCAGGACGATTGTAGTAGTCATCGCTGCAAGGTACAAACAACCTTACTCATTCTGGACTTGGAAAAAATAAGTGGAAACCTGATATCCTTCTATATGAGTGGAGAACTACACTTTTGTAGCATGAGACCATCACATTGGTAAGCACAATCTAGTTGTGAGGGGTTAATAATAGGAAGTAATCCTTGTATGTATTGCTACGTAGTTTCCAAACTGCTTTGTAACACTAATCGTAAAAATGAGAGCATTGAAAAAGTGGTCATTTTTGAGTGTCTATCAAATAGGAATTTTAAACTTTTCAATAATCTGGGAGGCAAGCCCCTACCTATGGACCTGGTGGAGAAGTAGTTATTCCTCACAGGGCGCAGTGTGATACAGTGATTTATGGGGGCAACTAGAAAGTTATGCCCAATCAAGAGTTGCCTTTAATAAACTTCGCAGTTGAAAAGCACTTCTTTGTGACCTTCATTCATATTTTGTTTTTGCCCCATTTTTCATTATTATAAGTGAAAATTATATATTGTATTTTCCTAGGGCTACAGGTTCTGCCTGGCCATCACTTTAGTAAAGTCAAAAGCCGGCTTCCTGACAGCTTGCTATCAGGTGAGCCATGAAGAGCCCCTAGAGCTGGATCACATCCTGCCCCCCCGCTGTACAGTGCCACGCTATTTGCATTTATCTACTATGAAAGAAAAATTCCAAATACCAGTGGATTTCTATTCTGACAATACCCTCTGAAAATCAGCAGTGAAATAGCTTAATGCGGACTTGCGATCGATCTGGCTCCCGTGTATCTCAAGATAAAATATTTCATCATGTTTTATGCCTCTGAAATATTGTTCTATGAAATGCCTGAATGACAGGCATGAAATTCTCGTCATAGGCACAAAGGAGCGGGAAGACCAAAGGCATGGAATCGAAGTGGGTGTTCATTTCTTGTTTCCCCTGTAAATATCCATGCTTCTTAAGGGGAGTGCATTAATCAGCTGGACTTGGGTGGCTGAAAATTGTAAGGCCGCGAGGACAACACTGGAAATAGGCCGTTGAGTTAAAGGATCTGAGAAGGGCTTTAGGCCCTAGTGAACTTACAAATCAAGGCTTTCTTTAAAGTTTCTAACATACTTGATATCTCTTCTATTTTGCAAGTTACAAAGCAGATTTACTATTCCATTGATTCTATGAGAAATACAAGAAAGCAAACAAGTAAATCAAAAGCTTTTCCACGTGTGTAGGATTGGGGTCATATAAATAGGCCACATTCTTCTGTGAAATGTAAACTCTTCTCTTAGGGAATAGTTCCTTCAAACAATACTTCCAAACACTTAGGTCTTGTAAGGAATGTACCATGGCTGCAAGCCGAAGGGAAATGCACTCTGAAGATCTCTCCTGGAGGAACTTCCAAAAGAATCTGAGGTCTATTCAAATACTGACCCCATCAAACTGACAGGTCCTCCAAATATGATGGCCATATAATTTTACTAAAAAAAAACGGTTTTGATCACAGAGTTCTTTCAATGTTTCCCAAGCTCCTCCAGCATCACATCTGCACCTTTTAAAGTTTTAAGCCACAGGAATATCCTTCAGGCTGCACAGTAAATGAAATATCACCGCCACATACACAGGTTAAATATAAAACCAAACATTCTCTGTACCCCAGGCAACAGACTATATTGGAAACAAAGTTCTGGCCCATCTGAATTTCTGAGAAAGTTAAAATTTGGAAAAAACATACTTACTGACCAAACATGTCAGGGACCATCAATTGTGTTCCTTCTGTGAAACCTGTATTGGTTTTATGAAGACTCATGTCGAATAACCATAGAGAAATCAATCTGAAAATCTCTTTAAATCATATAGTCCCTTCATGTCATTTTACAGGTAGATAAAGATTTGTCCAGTACACCAGTAGTACCATTATTGTCAGTACAATCTATGCCTCTGATTAAAATATTCACAAAAATCAAACTTGGGATATTTTGCCCATGTAACAAGCCCTGGCTGAGCATCACTGTCAAACAATACCAGAGTAACAATAACCTAGTGGGAGCGGGCTGGGGATTTAGCTTAGTGGTTCTGCTGCCTGCCTCACAAGCACAAGGACCTGAGATTGATCCCCAGTACCCGCCCCCATAAAAAAGAACTAGTGGACTAATGGAAGGGAAGTTGTTTCTGAGGATACAAAATTGCAGCCCACTTGGGACAAGAACATACACACACACTGTATCACACATGTACTGCTACCAATAATGAAGATGCTACAAAAGTAGGGGGCAGAATGAGTTGGTGGCAGGCAACAGAGTGACGGATGTACAAAGAGAAAAAGGTTAAATCGCAGTAAGCTGAAAGGAAAGTCCTCATTGGGAAATTGGGAGAGATTGAGGGTACTAAAGAACAGAAACATGTGGCAGTCTCAGATACAGAAAAGCTTAAGCAGGAAGAAACAGATACCTCAGATGTGTTTATGGAATAGCAATCTGACTGACCTGGCTTATGTGGTAGGTCTTGGATTTCGGAGAGTTGTAAAACGAGATTGAACAAGATTGTACTTTGAGCAATAAGATAAGGTATTTTGGCCTTTATTCCTGAAAAAGGGGAAGCAGACATATACCTACGTGTGTATGTGTGTGAGTATAGTTATAAAATATATCCTCTTTAATTTCAAAAAGACTTTGAAAAATAAAAACCAAAACATGTAAGATGGCTATGGAATACTGTGTCTCTCAGCAGAGAGAGACTTGACACTGAGAACATAGAGCCATCTAAATGATATCCTTTACATTCTGGAAACATTAGCCTGGTTCTTACAGAATCAACTGGGAGTCCTGGGAAACCACTGTAATTCTCTTTCTCAGATAAAGAAGAAACACTTTGGTTAAAATACAAAATTAAGGACATTAAAGCCACTCAACTAGGAATATAGTAATAATAGAAATTAGCATTTTATATGGTTATAAATTCTGGTTGTTGCTTCAAGACAATTATCTTAGTTTGAGCAAGGTTATGTTTGATAACCTGGGAGGTATACAAAGAAGGACATCTTATCACCAGTGAAAAACACTGACAGAAGATTTTACCAACTGAGCCCTAGGCAAAGTCTTCACTTGAGACACATTTGAGGTCTTTGGCCCCTGAAAAGGCCAGAGAGAAGGGCTTCCAAAATAATGAAGTAGTAATTGGAAGTGAATCAGAAGCATCTAAAAGGGCGGGCAATCTTGCTAAGTGTATTCCACTGGATGTTCAAAAGTTTACAAAAGATGATTTTATAGTTAATAAAGAGGGTGTAAAAAAAACTATATTAAGAGTTAAACATACTTCTCAAGGGTAGGGCTTTCAGCATCTCCATAGAACAACTGTAATAGTTAATCTCCATGAATGGATATCATCTCACATTTTCACATTCTTTTTACTGTAGATCTTCCTTTCTTCAAAAGATTAATGAGGTTTCTGAGATTCTAGTTGGTTGCAACATAAATTTGGGGGTAAATCTTACTAGATTTTATGAAAGATAATGACTTTAACTATAAAATCGTCACCTGAGGGATGCCAAATTCCCCAGATATAGTCAAGTAGCCCTTTGAGATCACCCCGTGTAACATATACTGGGCTTATATGACTGAGATAACCGAAGTACAGAGTAAGAAAGTGTTGCAAGTGTTCTCAGAGAGGTGTGCATGTTGACAAAGTAAATCCTGACACCTGGTCTTTCGATTCTAAAGTTTAAAAACTTTCCAGTGTACTCCACTGCACCTAAGAGTAAGCGGCCAAGACATTACTCAGCAGAAAAATGAAGAGTCCGCTACTTTTAACAAGAAAAAAAAAGTTAATTTAAAATACACTCCTTCAAACGTCAGTGGCAGACAGGATAAGTCCAATTAAAGACCTTTCTCCATGACATCCAGAATGAACAAAACTAAAGTTGTAAACTGACTGCTGGTGAGTTTATGAGAGAACTGTAGGACTGCGTTCAAATGAAGAGATTCATTTCAATTGAAAAGCAGCCTAGAAAATCATATCAAATAGACTGTGAAATTATATTCAGTGGTTACAAAAATCTCAGGGTTTTTAAATTTTGATTTCACACATACTGTGTGTGTGTTAATGTCGGCTCCCTTCCCCTTGAAATTTTATACTGTGGCAGAGTTTAGGAGCTATGTTTGGTCTGTGCCAAACTGGCTAAGAAAAGAGTGCCATGGTGAGTTTCCACGTGTGGGATCCAACGTCCCCATTGTTTCTGCACAGGGCACTATAAACTGTACATTTCTAGCAGCCCTGGGGCTCCCGTCTACTCTATTCCACCTCTGTTCATTCAACTTTTAATGAGGGTCCTGGGTGCTGGGCATTGGGTGGGTAGAAAATTGGTATAAGTCCTGCTTTAGTAGCTAATCTGAGGTATGAGTGTGAAGTAAATTACTTCAAGAAAAGTAAACAGGCAGAGGTTTTGGGAAGAGCATTTCACCAGGACCAAGACACACGGAAAGTTTTCTGCACGCATGAGGGTTAGTTTATTGGAGCCCAAGTGATGAGAGTGGGTCCAGCATAGTACAGAATACTGAAAAAGTACTTAGTAGCTAAAGTGAGTAGGATTTGTAAGCTAAGCGCGTACTCCGTTATGTTTTAGGAGACATGAGCAATGGAGTGACTTGAATCTTTTAAAACTCCTTTCCATAAACATCTTCATTTGACTGCAGGGGAGAAAGTCTACATTTCTTGCTTGCACTACCAGCACAGATGGTCAGCAGAGAGACAGCTGGATCACACAGATCCCGCTGAGCTGCAGGGGCCAGTACACCCTCCTCCTTCCAACCCGGTCTCCACTCGGCCCTGGATTCTGAGAGTTAGGGATTGAGGCCTCAAACTCACATTTGAAAAGTGACCTTGATGAAGCATGTCGCTAAGGTGCTACAAGGCCACATTTTCTACTTCTGAAAGACACACTTGATGATGATTCAGTCCTTTATATTTTAAAGATTCCACTGCAATTCCCATTTTAAGCCACAGAAAAATCCTCAGCACATCATTAGTATTACCAGTACTATTTTACTTACAATTGAGAAAAGTAAAAATAATAAGTAATCACAATTGATTTGAAACTTAAATCTGTATTATACCAGAACTCAAGGCCTTTTATTGTAGACTATTTCTTTAAATGATCTGAGTAATTACAATGCTGGCAATGAAATTCAGGTATTTTGACTTTTAATCCATGTTCTATGAGAGAATCATGAGGTAACACTGGTGAAGCCATCCCAACATTAAAATAGGATAGGAAACAATGTTAAGAAAAAATAGAGATCCAAGTGGAAATTAAAATACCTGGTTTCAGTTATAATTTCTCAGGATAAGACTAAAAAAAAATCAAGGCAAATAAATATTCCCTTGCAGGCACCATGTAATAATACGTCTGTTTTTATTTATGGTACGTAAACCCCATCAAGTTGGTTCATCCTAAAAAGAAGCTTGATCAAGACCCTTTGCTCTAAGAATCACCTTTCATTTTATTGTAAGTGAAAAGTTTTCCTAATGCAGAAATACTCGGTGAGGGAGGACACGTTCCTACCATGATTTTGATTAATGGGTAAAGAAAGTATCTGAGAAATGCTGAAAACCCAAGATACCAGGGCACCAGCCAAAAATGTCTTCTGAAGAATATCTTCACTTAGTGAGGTAGAATTTCTAACACCCCCACAGAAACTCCACACTGACTAAATTAAAAGCAAAATATTTAAGTAGGGTGTACTAAATTAAGGTATGATCATGTGACAGAATACTATGTGCCTGCTAAAAATAATAAAATGTGAAAGATACTCATGATGTCCAATTGAATTGAAAAACTCAGATTGTATAACATACTCCATGGCATGATTCCACTTACCTAATGTAAACCCAAAGCAAAAAATCATATTCTAAATGTTAAGTCACTGTTTTGTCCTATATAGAGGAAGGGGACTTGATAATTAGTTGCTTCATTTTTCTTTATTTCTAATTTTAAAAACAAACATATGCTATATGTGTGGTGTATGCAGAAACAGAAATGGAAGTAGAACGAGAAATTAAGTGAAAGTGGGGATTATTATGATTTCCTGAATCAAGAAAATTTCCAATCACAGGCAAGGAGAGGCAAGGTCTGATAACACCACCGTTGAATGTAGCTTTTGCAATCTGTGTAAGTCCAATGAAACTATAGAAAGCTGTGTGCACGTGTGTATTTGTGATCACATACCCAGAGGGTATTTCAAATCTTATCTTTTCTCCCTCTGATTTAACACTTTCAAAAGCTCCCCACTGCTGAGGATTAAGTTCAAATTTCTTGACAGGACTCACAGGTTTTCCCTAACTAGTCCTCTTCATGAATCTGTACTGACTCTTACTATGCTATTCTTTTCTGCACCATGACTGCCTAATCTGGTCAAGTGAACATCACAATTAACAGTCACAGGTCCTGATCGACTTTGTCTCTGTTCTATTTACTGACTCCCTCCAGAGTCTTTAGTGTTCTTGGAAAATTTCCCTCCCAGAGTTTTGCCTGGTTTCTCTCAGTCATTTTTAGTGGTTAGCTTTCACACTACTTCTTCTGCTGGGTCTTCCAAACAAAAACAAATCCCAGGCATTCTTAGTCCCACAGCCCTGGGGACATAGTGTCTCCCTGTGGCTTTCCAATCATTCTCTGATATGTCGGAGCACTCCATGGGTCCTCGCAGGAAGAGCTCTTAAGAGACTGTTTACCAATTTGCAGAACACCAAAAGATTTTGAAAATTTAAAAAACAATGAATTCATTTGTAGAAAAAAATTATTAAACTGGCTTCTCAATGTGAGGATCTGCTCAGCATATGTGAATGAACATCTCTATTAGAACCAGTAACTGATTATCCTGGCATACCCTGGGTTCTCAATAGGACTCTGATGAAAAGTTGCTCATGTACTTGACCATTCATCAAACACTGCTTGTGAGATCCCAGCGAGCCACTGGGGGCAGTCACCAATCACACAGGTTGAGTACACAGGGCATAAGGATGCTTCTTAATGTGTATTAATTTCAAGACAATAAGTACGGCACTGTGAGGGAATCAACAAGTCAATAAACAAGACAATGATCAAACGCAAAGGAGAGTGATATAGGAACACTGTATCAGGGATACCTAATTCAAAATGGGTAACCAAGCTTTAAAAAATATGGTGGTTGGTTGCAGTCTTCTGATGACTACTTAAAAAAAAAAAAACAAAAAAAACAGTTTAGTTCAACTCAAACTAGTAGACAATGTTTAAGATTTATTTTTACACAGAAATAAACCAGTGATCATGTTGGGGTCTTGCTAGCAAACTGAAGAACTGAAAGGCCTTTAGTCAGAAAAGCATAGCTGGGCCGAGGTGGTAGCTCAGTGGTTCCGCCGCCTGCCTTGAAAGCGCAAGGTCCGGAGTTAGGTCCCCGGTACCAAACAGAAAAGAAAAGAAAAGCACAGTCGACATTTAGCTACTGATGGGACTCACAGCTGCGGTAGAACTGGATCTGCCTTCTTGCCACGTGGGATGGGGCAAGGGTAAACATGTTGAGAAGAGAAAGAGACAAATAAAACCTGTAAACTCTGAAGAGAAAACAGATTTTCCTTGTAAATATTTCCCCTTAGGACTTCTAACATCTCTCAAAGGAAGTGATGATTTTAACAGCCCTGGCTGTGCTGGCTGCTCAGTGTGCAAATATCTTTCCCAGGACCAAGAATAAATGAACCTGTTTCTGGCAGCCACATGTCAATGGCCTGAAAATATTCCACAAGGGAAAACAACTCAATTAGGATGCAACTGAATTATCATCTCTGCATTTCTGCAAATGAAATACTGCACTCCAATAAAAAACTAGGTGTTGATGGGTATCAGTGAAGTTTTGCTTTGATCTTATTTTGTAATAGGGGAAATAATCTTATTTGGTATTATTTTCCCTGAAGAAATGTACTTTCTGGGAATTTGTTGTATTATTCTGGGGAGGAAAACGCTTCTGGTGATGAAATATAAACAGTAAGTAGTTGATTTAAAATAAGTCTTTTTTTTATTCAAAGATGAGACATTTAGAGAGCGTCAATAAATATAATATTTGGGGTTTTTGTGAAAAGATATGATTTGGTTATGAGAAGAGGAGCTCTGCAAAGGTTACATTTAGCCTAAAAGACTGAATGAATGTTGGTTTCCGGTCTTCATAAAGTTAGATAGTTTCTTGTGTTTTCTCATCATTGATGTCACTTTGTCTTATTTTTTATCGAAGTAAGTTTTATGTCTTCTGAGAGACATGTGGACAGGAGGCCAACAGATATGGCTTTGCGAGAAAGTATCCAAGTGGGAGGTGGTATTCACACTCAGTAAACAGGGGGCATCTGGGATCAGCCTCGGAAGATGGGGAGGTTTCTACTGCTCAAGAACAAAGACTACTCTATGCTAGATGATCTCGGGGACCTAGGTGTAACTGGCTTGAGCAAGATCCCCAGAAAGTGCAGGAGACAATCTGCGAAAAGAACTCACTGGCTGCAGCTGAAGCTGATGACGGAGAAGCCGTGAGAAGCTAGCAAACAAAGAGGAGGGAATTAGATGGGGAACTAGAAGGTACATCAATGGAGGCAGGCAGCAACTCTGAGCCTACAACATCTTTTGCGGCTTTCTTTCCGCAAGCCACGCACTATCTCTGAAGCTGCTACTTCACTGGTAAATGAAGGGACTGGGCCAGATAACCCTTGTGAAGATTTGCGGCTTGCTACCTTTGCAAAGGTTCTGTAAGTCCCAAGAATAAAAAGCATCAATGGTACAACTGGTAGCATCCATTTTAGGAAGAAAATAGGAAGACTTTAAAAGGTGGCTTCAGGATATCAAAAGCACTGCTGAGAAACCCTTTGGCTCTATTCACACATGGAAGAAAAACTGATTCCCTACGTTCCTATCCCAGAACCTTTCCTCTATGCTAATTGCAGAGTGTTCCTTCATAGAAACAGGGGTCTTACATGAACTTTCTTTGTCCTTCTAATTCTTTCGGCCAGCCTTGAACTATTCCAAGGCACAAGATGGTGCTTTGAGCCTTTCTGATCTTTCCTAAATCGGTGTCGGTAGGATTTTGTTTAATTCACCTGGCTGCATTCCCCTGGGCCGGTCCTACAGAAGGCAAAGGGGCGCCTTCATGTCAGTCTGAATGAACTGAGGGTCGATCCGTGCCTTTGGAGAACAGCTCTGGGCGTGATTCTGGGGGGCACTCTTGCCTAGCCTGAAACCCTGCTCTAAGGAAAGGGCTGGCAAAATGAGCTTGCTGAAGTAAGGACCCGGGAGAAGTCTGGGTGAAGATATTGTCCTGTTGAGTGTGTTGCGAAGGGAAGAAGTGTTTGCGTTCTTCATCCTGCCTGAATGTTTTTCTTTAGAGTTCAGCAGAGATGCACGAGCTTTATCGAGAAGTGGTGGGGTCTTTGCTCTTTAGCTGACTACTTTGCCTTTCAATCCTCTACTGCATCCTGCCTGAATGTTTTTCTTTAGAGTTCAGCAGAGATGCACGAGCTTTATCGAGAAGTGGTGGGTCTTTGCTGTTTAGCTGACTACTTTGCCTTTCAATCCTCTACTGCGATTATCAGTCACTACACCCTGTGGCCCTTTTATCCTTGAGGGAGACAAGATCCATTCCATATATACAACACAAGTGAGATTCCCTATTATTTTGCTGCTTTAATGTTTTTTAGTTGCCTCATATGTATAATTGGAATAACACACACTCACGCTGACTGTTGTCAATATTTTAGCTCTAAAGCCAGACAGGTGTCAGAGTTCTCCGCATCACAGAAGCTGCCAAATCGTCTGTGTCCCCTTGCATGTGTTCTTTAGGGACTTTCCAGCTGTTCTGCCTGTCAGGAGAAGGTCTCCACGTATGCTAAAGGACTGCGTTCAAGGACACAGTGAAATGTGATGCTTGGGGTAATATTATTGCTTTTTCCTTCATAAATCAACCACGACTGGGGCGATGAAATTCTATTTACTAGTATAAACTTAAGCCACCCCAGCTGCTTTCTCAAGAAAGAAAGAAAGAAAGAAAGAGAAAGAAAGAGAGAAAGAAAGAAAGGGAAATAAATAGAGAGAAAGAAATGAAGAAAGGAAGGAAGGAAGGAAGGAAGGAAGGAAGGAAGGAAGGAAGGAAGGAAGGAAGGAAG
>NW_022900924.1:48427597-48454495 GCF_012274545.1 Fukomys damarensis | reverse complement strand
GGATTATCATCCCCATGAATTCTCCAGGGGGTACACTGCAGCAATCAACGCTTTAGTTCTGCTTATAGTTATTAAACGTATGCTTATATTTCATCTGAACCTCACTATAAAGTGGGTATGAATTGTCCCACTCTTTGTAAGGGGGGAACAAACAAGACTTAGACAACGTAGCTCAGATCTTTGGAACCCCGCTACTCCATACCGCCAGCTTGTTTTATGTAGACAGCAGGACAGAACGAGCCACAAGTGGTTTTGGATGTATTTCTGCATGCATCGCTGAAGATTGTTGTTCTCCTGTCTAAATTATTGACTATTTTAAGACAGAGCAAATATTTAAGTCTTTTCTTCTAATAAGCCATCTGAAAACTCCATACATGGTCATAACTCATGCTATTATGAAAATGTGTGCACAGATCTTCCTGCCACTGTGATATATGTAGGACGAGACAACTGGATTCTGCAGCACTCTTCCTTCCCCAAAACATACACGGAGACGTGGAATGCAGCTTGACCAAGACCTCTCCTGGGAAAGCCAAGAAAATTATTAATTCATTTGAATAAATGGCAAGATTCAATGAAGTATTTTTTTTATGACCTGGCATTTAAGGAATGCTAGTTAGACAAACAGCAGAGAGGAAAACCCAAGGGCACTGACCCTTCCAGTGTCCTCAGAGGCCACAGAGATTAATTAATTATGCTAGTGTTATTTTTAACTACACTTTCCCCTGGGAATGAATACCCATTTTCATGTTTTAAAAAAGGCTATCTCTTCCATTTCAGAAGTAGAGTCAAGTTAGAACTTTGTAATCAGATTACCTTGGAAAGGTTAAGATTGATTTCTAGAATTGACAGATGGTCAAAATACTTGGTGCTATCAACTTAGTGATTTATTTATGAATTTATACATGAGAATAGCCCTACATCTCCATATCCAGATATGTCAGCATGTTTACAATCTTTCCAATATCATGAATTTGGCACTGAGTTATAGTAAAAAGACACAAGGCTTGGATCTGACTTTCTTTCATGGGACCTCAGCCAGGTTGCCTTGCTGCCTTTCTAGTTTGAAAAACTTCATTAATAAAATAGCAGTCATGGTCCTTGCTAAGTTACATTACCTCAAGTGAAATCCACGTGATGGTATCACTTAGAAAACAACAATATATATCTGCCCACATTCTGCATTTGATGGTGCTGCGTTGTCTTCTCTCCACGTTGGCAACAAGGACGTGTCACGTTTCCTGTTATTTTTGTGCTCAGGAAGAGGAGTTCAGTGGATGTCCATGATAATGACAAGAAAGAACTTTAACATACCTTGCCCAGTGGACATAATTTTGCCAGCAGTGTCATAATGATTGGTAGCGAGAGAGGACACCAGCCAAGGTTATTGTAAAGACGGAGCTGTGCAATAAAATGGGAAGTAATCAAATTAATTCAAAGTTTGTTTGTTTGTCTGCTAGGTTCATTGGCTGCCCCCTTCAAAAAGGCTAAGCTACTGAATACTAGGTTTCTGATGAAAACTGGAGTAATGATTCAAGAACCGACACCAGATGTCTCAAGAGAAATAGGAACAGAATGAAGGATAAATTTTAAAACACACACACACACACACACACACACACACACACACATGCACGTGCACTAATAATATTAAAGTCAGAGTTTCAGAAAAAAATATATATTATTTTTTCAGGGAAGAGTGGAATCACTGTATTAATAGTCAAGTTTGCCTTTGTTTCCCATTTTCATCCAGACTTTTTAACTGTTTTTCTTTTTAAAAAATGTTCGCAGTTCACTGCATCCTCAAATATAGTCATCAGTGGTAACTTCGCAGAAGCTAGGATGACCATCAAGGGCTTCCCTTCATTGCATCCTTCTTATGGATCAGCAGGCCTGACTTTTAGGTCTTAACTTAAAAGCCAAAACTTTCCTCCTTCGTGAAAGCCTTCTCTGTCCGATCAGCCCCGGATACACAGTGAAGTTAAATCGGGTCATAGTGTGAGTCTCCAGTGAAAACCTGTCCAGGGTGGGGTGATTTTTTTTTTTTCCTGTGCGTGGTCTGGCTGGACGGCTGCCACACATGCTGATTCCTTTAAGTCTGTAGAAGTGCCAAAACCCCACGGGCCTTTAAGACATGCTTCTGAAGAAGTTATTTTTCCAAGGAGAAGTACTCTTTTGAAAATGTCAGACAAATTAAAGCAGTGTCCACAGAATTTCAGTTGGGATTTTGGTGGAAAATTGAGGGCTATGGAGTAGCAAGTCATTTTTAGGCATACTGCAGTGCAAATCCCTCTTTAAATAAAAGGAGAAACTGAGGGCCGGGGATTTAGCTCCGTGGCACCATGCCTGCCTTGCAAGCACAAGGTCCTGAGTTTGATCCCCGGTACAGGAAAAAAATTAAATTAAATTAAATTTAAAAAGAGGAGAAACTGAGGGAAATGATTTTGTCAAAACCACTTGGGAAATATCAATCCCCTGGGCCCTAATGAACCATCTTTGCCTTGCCCTAGGCTACTGTTTTCCAGATGCATTGTCTAAATAATGCCAAACTACAGACATCTGGAAACCTATATTGTCACAACACCCAACATGAACTGTGTCCAAAGAATCAGAAATTTGCTCTGAAAAGTTAATACTACAAAAAATTGGGAGCAATTTCAGAGATTTCACACCATTTCTGCAGATGTTTGAGTCCTATGGAGAAATAAACAAAATTAGAAAACAGATGTGGTTCTCTTTCTTATGCATCAATGCAGCTCATTAAAAAAATAATAATTTGTGTTTGCTTCAGGCTATTTTTTGGCATTTTTCCAAGACCAGAAAATTGGAATTCCATTGGAATGTTTCTTTTTTATAGTTTTCTTTAAAAAAATGGGTTTATGACAGATTTTTCAACACATAATGCATAAATCTAAAATACATACTTTTTTTATAATTTCCTTTTCTAAAAAAAAACTTTCTCTTTTTTACAAGTATTTTATTCCTAATGCATTATGTGCACTCTTTCTCAGCCCATTTCTAAAAACAAAGTCCATACTTTTGGCTAGAGCTTCACAAGTCTGGAATATTCGTGGTAAGAGATGTTTACCCAGCTGACTGTACATCTTCCTGCCTGGGCGATCTATTCTTTTATCCACACACTCATCTTCTAAAATACTCACTTTTTCACTAAGTCTTTAATGAACCCCTTTCATCTGTCAGGTACAGTACTAGTTATGGGTGAGCAGGGTGTGTAAAAATTATGTAACTTTCTCACCTAACTGAATTCAGTACTGCAATGGTACTGAATCTGGCTATTCTACATTGTATTAGAAAAATAACTGTCTATAACATTCTATGATAGTAGATTGCTATAATGTCACTCCGCAATAGTTGTGAAAGGCTGCCAATGGCTGTCCATTCAACAAATACTTAATGAATACATATTATGTGTCAATCACTATTTTAGTGACACGTTAATGAATAAGATGCTCTCTAAGGAGTTTATAATGATGTTAACCTTCAAGCAGTTTTGAGAGTACTTCAGTAACAAATGACTGTCTAAAAAGATTTCCCTAACAACTGAAAAACACAATTTACTACAGATTAATTTTTCTCATAAGAAACATCAAATAGCATTCTCCAAATGACATTTCATGTAATAAACAGTACATCTTTGAAACTTGCAGGTGTATCTATTGTGACATCGGCGCCCTGGGAATGACCCCAAAGACCTCTTGGAAATAGTTAATTTCAAGCTACCTAAGGTACAGATGAACCCCAAATGACTGGGGTGTGACTTCGGGAAGCAGATCCATCTGGGGGCCCCATCCTCAACTTCAGAGTCATTTTGCCTTTTGAGCCTAGGATGGCCAAGGCAGTGACTCTCAGGATTTAACATTTACTTTTTAAAAAAATAAAACTTAGTGAGATAAAAGTTTCTCTGAGGAATTTTCTGCAGAATAAAATTATATGCAGTATTGTAGTATCTAACATGTCAAACATACAGTTTGCTAAATAATGCAATCCATGCACATGAACTTCTGTATTTGCAAAGTGAGGATTCAGAGGCTCTCTGAATTGAAAACTCCAAAGGCCAGGGAGTTAGTGACAGAAATCGAGGGGGCACCTCATGAAACCATGAATACTGGCTCTCAAACTCTGTCGTGCCTTGGGATCTCCAGGGTGTCATAATAAAACACAGACTTCGTGTCACTTTTCCTGATTAAACAGGTCTGAGATGGGGCAAGAAAAATTAAATTTATAGCAATTTTCCAGATGTAGCTGATGCTGCTCATTGATTACCATGCTGAGAAGTCTGCTGTAGGAAAGGGTGCGGGAATGACAAATTAAAAGTCCTAGTCCATCGTTGCCTTGGGGATGCAGTGCAAGTGTTGACAGACATTCTGACTTTTATAGAGATGATTAGAATCTAGCTATCTATATAAACTTTGTTGGCAAGCAATGGAGAGGGTAACGCAAATTACACGCGTGGGGCAAAGAAACCAAAGCCATCCACAGGGCTTTCTCTGAAGGCTAAAGATTTGTGCCCTTTGTTCCAGTACATTTATTAGCGATTTGGGGTTTAATGTATCAATGCTCAACATAATATTATAAAGATAACATAATGTACAGAAAGCTGTGAACAAAACCAATTGGTTTTCTGTATCCACTACGTGTTGAGGGTAAAATATCGAATGAGTTACTCAACTGTTGCAGTTCTTAGTTTCATCCTCTGTGAAATGAAGCTTATAAGCATATATGTTTCAAAAGACAAACTTTAATATTCAATGAGATAAGGACACGGTGTGTGACACCCCTGAAGTTGTCTAATGTAGAAATCTTGCTTGTTATACTATCAATAAAAGTAGTATATACATAACAGTTCTAAGATTTTAAAGTGTCTCTTGTGGTACTTAGTATACGTAGGAAACTTCTAATAAGAATAGTGCAAGTACACTACTATGCCTACTTTGTTCTTTACAGCAGAGGTATTTCATTTTTTTGTTTGTCTTTTGTTTTTGTTTCTGAGACAGGGTTTTGTGATCTACTTCAAACTGGCCTTGAGCTTGCTGCGATCCTCCTGCCTCAGCCTCCCATGTTCTGGGATTACAGTTACCCTCCACCACCTGGCATCAGGTGGATTTTGAAAGTCTTGAGTTTTCCCTCCCCTTTCTTTTCTTTGTTAGAGCTGCTGGTACATGGATCTGACACCTTCCACCCACTTCAGGATTCCTCACCGACTACTGCACCTGCCATGCTGTCAACAAATCCTAACAGTGGAGAAACCCACATTATATGCACGGAACTACATATTTTTAAAGAGATCATTAGTATTGGTGTCATGTCAATATACCTAACTACACACACCCACAGAAACCTATTCTCTGGATGTCACTACCTTTGGTTGGCAGAACTTTTGTCCTTGGTGACCTTAAAAAAATATACTCAGTAAACAGACTGACTTATCAAAACACACACACACACACACACACACACACACACACACAAAGGCTCTTAAAGAAACTATACAATTGGCACATCATCAAGGCTGTGATATATGGTATCTATTTTAGTATTTAAAATAAACCTACAAATATGCAGAGTGCACAAAAATACAGGCTTCTCACTTAGTGATCATTTCTCCTCCAGAATCTTTCACTTTCTTTCACCAGTAGATCTCCTATTTTTCTTTTGCCTCTAACTTAATGCCGCTCCGGGAATAATTTTTCCCAAAGACAGTTGCTTTTCATCCTCTGTAGACCAAAATTCTATAAAGTTGTCTCCTTTTATTGTTGCTTATTACAGACTGAAAACTTAACTGAATTTTCTTCAAAAATCTCTGCTCTTCATCTTTTAGTCACTGATAAGCAACATAGTAAGTTACTTAAGACAAACTCTGAATATAAACTAGCTGGATTTAAGTTGACTTGGCCACTCTATTTCCTCAGGAACATTAATTATCCTCTTTGTGCCTCAGTTTCCCTATCTCTAAGGTAGAGATAACAAGAAAACCTGAACCAAGATGGATTATGTAAATGTGCAAATTTCCAATGATGGATGTCATTTTATTGTATACCTTAAAAATTTCAATTTAAAAAGGGCTATTTATAAAATACTCAGAACTGTCTTTTGCACATGATTACTTGACAAATCAATTATTTGTTGTGCTTTCTCTAGGTCCCTTATTTCTTTAGATTGCAGTCCTCAAATGGGGAAAATAAATATATGCATGGATGGAAGGATAATAGTGAATCAAACAATTATCAAGCTACACACTTTGAAACTGATTCACTTAGAAGTAGACTAAAACACGAAAATATCTCCCTTTTTATATTTTTATTATATCACCTTTAAAAATACAGTGAAAAATGGGCAAGCCTCATATGGGGCACTGTGGTATATGCTACTGTCTAAATTTATTGTTACTTTCAAACATTAGTGCTTTTTGCCCAGCAAGTACTGTTTAGGGATTGGGAAATACTCATTTAATCCACGTGACAATTTTTACACAGCAGGGATTATTGATACTCTCGTTTGCCTATGAAAAAAATTGAGGAACTGCAGAGCAAACTAACTTTCCAGGGTAAATTGGCCTAGAAATTACAGAACACAATTCATATCCAGGCAGTTTGGCTCTCATACCTGTGTGTTGACTACTAAATCCTGGCAATTATCTCTGAAGACAGAAACCAGGCAACAATATCTTACTATGAAGCAGTGATGGTATCAACCTCAGCCTGCCTTGTGACATTTTATCTCTGTGTTACATTCATACGGGCAACCATAACAAAAAGATCACAACGAGGTATCCCAACCCATTTATAAAATACAATAATCCATCCCTAATCAGTAGGAGGGAGGGCAGCTGAGAATGGGAAAAGTCTTCTAATAAAAGAATTAACTCTGAGGAGTTATAACCTTATAAAATATCAGATCACAGAGAAGGAGGTCATTAGTTCACCCATACACGTGCTTACAAACATTTGCTGTGTTTTCACTGAAGTAAGATAAAACAACTCTCTAATGAGATAATGTTGGTATTTAGTGAATCTGGAGTGAGCAATGAACTCGTGCGCTTTAAATTCTCATTCATCATTTCCTACTCTGGCTGCTCTTCCCACCCAGTGTTGATCCATGCATTTTGTACACCGAAGGTTCTTTGCACAGAGTCTGCGTATCCCTCGGCTCTCCACCTCCATGGATTATGGTCCAGACCAGGTTGCCACCAGCTTCTCCGCCACATTGTTCCCTACACCCTCTGCACACTGCATTTTGTCTTTTGTTCTTTTTTGAGGTGTTTTCCTATCTGTTCCTGTCATCTTGTGTGCTCCATTTCCACACATTTCCAGCTGAACAAATTCTGTCTCTATCATCTACAGAATCTAAATTTCTCAATACAATGCCCAATAAAAGACAAATAAATGTTACCCTTATTGTGATTCTTCTTACCCTTATACCCTTATTCATATGTAACACTAGAAATGGTAAAGTCATTCTCACCTGGGTCATAATTTTTTATTGCATTCTAACTCCAGACAACTCAAAGGAAACACAGGTGATTGACATTCCTCATCCTGCACTACCAGAGCGCAGTCAGGACTAAGGGCCTGGAACAGTGGTCAGGACAAGGAAATATTTGTTTGAGGAGGCTTCTCTATCTTCTCAGCTGACACACACAAGGTAGGATATTCTCTGCCAACTATTTCGCCCCTGGAGGCTCGCTCTCAGGGGTACACCCAGATCAGAGGCCCCAGCTCAGAGCAAAGAGCCTTGTGACTGAGGTCCTATAGCTTACTCGTTGTAGTAGTGCCTGGCATATGTATGGCATTCAGTGCATGCTTCCAGAATTAACCAAAATTAAGTGATTCCTAGACTACAGAGAGAAAAAGTGTGTTCTACTATGATTTATTATCATTTTAATTTTTGTCTAGGTTTTCTATGCGTTTCCTCAAGACATCTATCTGTTAAAAGCCTGAGATGACAGAAGAGAAGAAAGAAATAATGTGCCTGGGCCTAGACTAAGAAAATCTAGGGAGAAAAGTGTGAAGGAAGCCAAGAAGAAATTTCCAGAAATTTCCAGAAAGTGCAGGCGGAAGTAGAAAGCCTGCAACTACCACTGACTCACAAAGACATTTACAAGCCTCTTAAAATTTCTCTTTGTCCCCTGCCAACTCCTAGCATGCTGGCCTGAGTAAATATTTAATTATTGCTTTAAGTGAATGCAGAGTGGTGGATAATATTTGTTAAGTGTCTATTGTGTGCCTGACATTTTGCTGATGCCTAATATACACGGTCTGATTTAGTGGAATTCGCAAGACATGAATAGAAGCTCATTATTCCAACAGCTGAGACCACTTATTCAACATAATGTCTGTAAGTCAAAGGTAAACTTCTCATTTAATCTGAGTCTCCTGCTAATAATTACAAAGATGATTGGATATCATAGTAATTCAGTGATTTCCTAAAATCACATGCTGCAACACAGATGCTCTGCAGTAAGTCTAATGTGAAAATCTTATTTGATGAGAACGGAATATTTACATAGCAAGCAGTGCTTGGTCCAACACAACTGAAAATCATCTGAAAATGTCAACAGGAAAATGCAATAGGACTGTGGAAATATTCCTTTTGTCCCTTTTTATTAATGTGTCTGATAAATAGCTTGCATCTGATATCATTTCTGGTATAAAAGTCACACTTGATAATAACATATTAGATAAGTCCTTATTCAAATTGTTATTTAAAACTGTTCTAGAAATTCTATTTACTATGAAAAGATATGCAGAACATTCATAGACAAGCAGCAAATTAGTTTATCCTTATTTCAGAAAGCCAAGAAAACTTACTGAAACATTAGACTTAGTAAGAGTTCATTTAAATAGCTATAAATGATTCATGATTATATTAAAATGTTTAGCTTTCCTATATTCCTTTAGTAATCAATTTAAGTGTATAATGGGGAAGTACAAAATGTGAAAAATCAACAAATAAAGTTTTAAAATATGATCATTGTAAGTAATGTGTGATTGTTATACAAGGAAAACTAACATTTCACTGGGATGTAAATTTCTACATACCTAGTACAACAAGTAGTTTTTTTGGAACTGAACCACATGCTTCTATGTAGATATAAAAAAATGAAAAAGTAAAAAAGAACAGATGAAATTCTGAAAAATCAAAAGTAATGAAAGTGAACCTTTCAAAATAAAGCTATAATAGTAAAAAATAACCTATTAGTGAAAGAATATAAGACAGAAAAAAAATCAGTGAAATAAATCTATAAACAGATCTTAGGAATATAAATGTACTTCATATAGGGAAAGTGAGGTAATGCCAATCAATGAAAGTAATACATAAAATCAGTAAATTATTTACAAAATTTGTTTGATTCTTTGGAAAACAACACTTTGGTCTTAGAGTGATAGCATACTAAAAATAAAATTGTACTACAAATATCAGTTAATAACTTTTGTTCCAAATTGATATAAACACATATGATCTTTTAAAATATATATGAATATTTCTGGTGTTTGGTTAAGGATGATTTTCTTAAATTTAGAAGTCATGGAAAACATCACAATCAAAATAAATGACTAAATGCCCTGAAACATCAAACTATTAAACAAACAGATTAAAACATATATGTGTATATCTGAATTCTGGAAGAGAAAACATACTATATTTAAAAGTGAATGAAAATATCACAAGAAAAGTCAGTGCATTCATCGTTGGGATCGTGTACCTTTACATGTTGTGTCTTGGGTCTTATTTTTCCCATTCCCCGGCCCTCCTTTCACCCTCTCCACCCTTCCCTATTTCCAAAGATTCTGTTTCCATTTTTTCTTTTATCATATTTTTTCTTTTCCCCTATTTCCTTTCCCCTACCCTTCCCACTTCCCCAACTCCTTTGCCCTTTTCTTCCTATTTCACATTGTCAATTACACAATTTGAATCTTATTTACACTTTCAGTTTTTCACACCAGAGAAACTATTTGGTATTACATATGTGTGTCCTATTTATTTCATTTATGAGTGTGGTCTCAATATGCATCTATTTAGCTATAAATGACTCTAGTTTCTCATTCTTTATGGCTGATTAGTACTGTATACCTAAAAAGTACTAATAAACTTAATGAAAAAAAGAAGAAAAGTCAGTGCAAATGTACAAAAACTGAAGAAAAATAAAACCAAAATAAACACATGCACGCACACAGATAGGACATAATATACTGAAAAAGGATTTAAACAGAAGTAATTTGTGTTAATATGGTAAAAGAAAGCTTTACTAATTTTTATGGAAAACCACAACACTGATAGTTACAATTACAAATGCATAAAATAACACATGCAGATTGGTAAGAAATATTTAAAATTTCAAAGAAGATTTGTGGCACACATTTTAAATGTTTCAGAATAATTAGCCTTCAGCAAAAATACCAAGGTCGTGAAACAGAAAACCTAGAAACTGTCATGTTCTAGAGGGGAACAGAGAAATTCTAAATCAAATACAGTGTGGGATCTTCAATGATCCTGGATCAGAAAAATGACAATAGCACAAACCTGGTGAAATTTGAGTGAGTGCAGTTAACAGTACAGTATGAATGTTAATTTCATTTTGATCATTTGCTGTATTCTTTTAACATTTTGAAAATGTATCAGACTTACAGAAATCTTCCAATAATGACAGAAAGGGACACGCACCATAATGCAGTTTAATGCTATCAACTTATGTAGCCACTTTCTAACCTATTACTGGAAGAGTTCTCCACATCTGCTCAACACATTTTCAAGATAAAGTGCTAAAAAAATAAAGCATCAGGTGGCTAAGAAGAAAAAAGAAAAAAATACAAACTTTTAGTATTGTCAACAGATATAAACTATAGAGCTTCTCTTGGGGAAAAACTAGCTCAATTACACTAAGAATCAAAAACTTATTAACTTCAGCTACACATGAATGTCTACTGGTTAGGTGTTCATGCCGGCTTTTTCTCGCCTTCAAAAAACAAGCAGCCCCTTTATATGTAACAGTTGGAAAGAGAGCTGCAAAATGTTGGAATAGGCACTTAAGCATTTTTTGAGACAAAAGAACATTAATTTTTTAATACAAAAGAAGTACTGATGTAAATATATTAGTTATATAAAACAACATGTAAATCTTTTCTCAGTAGCACCATCATATTTGTGCATCAAGAAGGGGAAATATATTTTATTGAGCAAATCAAATGCTATATACTATATTATTAAAACTGTAAAGACATTCTAATAAAATATAGGCAGAATGATTGTTCATTTCCACCTTTTAAAGATATAGCTTCTAAATTACATATCAGAGAGAGTTAATGTGATTGGATGAGCACTTAAATATCATAGGTCGATAGGCTGTTATGTATCATTTTCTACATTTCTTGTTTCCATTCTTTTGTGTATGTGCGTGTGTGTGCTATTTCCACTTCTCTGTATTTTCAGCTGTTAAAAAATATTCAATGGATTCCATTAAGAGGCTGAGAATTTTCTACATTCCATTCCCAAATCAATATGTGACCATTTCGGTTCCACACATTTCTGAGATCTGGGCTCGTGAAATTCGGAGTAAAAATTCGATGTTAAAGTAACAGGACGAGGAGGAAGAGGAAAGGAGAAAGAAAGAGAAGGCAGAGGGGAAAGGCGGCCAAGCAGGCTGTCTCAATGCACGGAAGTGAACTCTGGACACGGACTGCGAGCCACGAGCACGGTGATAAGTAAATTTGGAGTTTGGAATGGGAAGATCCGAGGTTGAATCTTTATTATTTCCTCTTACAAACAGTGTCTACAATTTCAGTTGTCAACAGATGATGAAGGCAGAGTGCTGAGGTTTGTCACGATAGGCAGGATTTAACTGAGCTGGTAATACTGTTTTTTTCCTTTTTAAAGCAATCAGAATAAAAGTCTTCATTAAAAAGAGCATTCTATAATTCGAAATGCACCCGGAGGAATGTGTGAAAGAAAATATTCAGATCAGTGTGAAACTTCTCTCATCATCTTTGACATTAAATCATCAGTTATTTTAAAACCATCTCACCTTTCTGACTGTGAAGAGAAGCATCTGACCCTTCCATTCATTGATCAGCCCAGTGCTTTCAGATCATCCCATTTCTTTGCCATTCTCTGTTGTTCTGGTTGAAGTAGTCCCACTTTTATCATTCCTACCTCAGTGCCTGAAATTCGGATGTGGCTGATCCTATACACTTGGCTCAAAACTTTCCAAGGAAGAAAGACTATTATCAAATTACTTGTACCTGATTTTCTTGCCTCTTCATTCCTCTATGGTACAGGCTCCTTTCGAAGCAACTAAATTCCCTATTGTTTAATTTTCCAACCAGAAATATTATATTATAAACATGAAGAGGTTCTCACTTTCTCAATACTTTTGTTTCAACAATCAAATATTTAATGTACAAATTTACATATAATAGTTCTTTTAGATACCACAGAAGCTAATGTTTTCCACTTTTGTAAATACATTCATCTTTCTAATGTGTTTTTTAAATCTCATACTATAAAATACTTTCTGGAGTTATATTTAAAAAGAATATAATGTTCTTTAAAAAGATTTAATGTGTTTTTTTTAATGGCAAAATTAAGTCACAATATGATATAAAAGAATCTAAATATTTGCATAGATTTCTTTTAAGAATAATATTAGAGGACTAAAGAGATAGCTAAAATACCTAATCACGTATCAATAATAATGTGTCATAAATTCAACCAACATCAGATTTAGTAAGGACGAAGACACTAGAGCACATAATATCTGGACTTGTGTTATTTGGAGGCAGTACTCTTTCTAGATGCATTAAGTACAGTCTTTCAGCAGAATTTCATTTGGACATTTGCTTTCATGAGAATAGAGAAGTTCCTAGAGCTTGCACAGTTCAGATATAAATTAAAAATATAGGGATATAATGATATATTCTCCACATGATTCTAATCATCCACATAAAGTATTTGAAAACAGGAAGAAGTTACACTCGAAAGGTTCCATGCTGTTTGAGTCCACTTACAGACTTTCCCACAGGAAAACTTTAGAGGAAAAGAATAGATCAATAACTGTCAAGATTTTGAAGAGGAAAGAATAGTTAATTTAAAGAGAGTGCCATTAAGGAATTTTTTTGGAGTGATGGAACTGCTTTCTTAATTTTTGTGCGGTTATTACATGACTATGCATTTGTCCAACGTAATAGATCTGTACAACAAAAGTCAATTTGAATGTTTGTAAGTTTAAAACAAATACAATTTAAGTATTTGAAAACATCTACGCCAGTGATTATTTTTCATTGTTTTCAGTTTGCTTCTCTGGCAATTAGGAACAGTTGGCAAAATTAAGAATTTGTATCAGAAAATGAGCATTTTTAACTTTCATCCCCACATTACTTATTGCATTACTTTGAGGGAAATATGCGAACATCTTTAGTTTATTACATACCAAACGCATCTGAGGATGCTTGCCGCCCAAGCTAGCTCCTGGATTTAGCAATTTAGTCAGCTCACATAAGTTCTATTACAATTTTATATAGCTATAAAGCCCAGTAAAGAGACATTTAAAGTTTAAATCTTTAAGGATTAAAGAGCCTTACTCTTACTAGATGTCAAGATTACCTTTTTCCTTCTCTTATCCTCTCCCTCTCTCTCTCTCCCTCTGACTGAACCCACCTACAAATGAACTAAATTTCCAGCTTTTCTCTTCTTTTCTCTTTCTTCCCTTCCTCTCCCCCAACTTCCCTCTCTTCCTTGCTTTCCTCCTCATTCCTTTCTATTTGGAGTCAGGGTCTTGTTAAGTTACTCAAGTGGGACTTGAACTTGCAATTCTTCTGTGTCGATCTCTCTAAATGTGGGAACGCAGATACCACCATGCCTGGATTTTAGCAATGAATGCTACAGCAATTCTGTCACTTCTGCTGCCTACCGACACTGTTATTATGCCCTTTGCTTTCATTTGCCTAAAGGACAGAAGGCTGGGAGTGTTGCACTATGCATAACTGGAAGCTGTTGCCATTTAAAACAAAGACTACAAGCCACGAACCATCTGTGGAATTTGAAAGATCTTGGGGGATCTGAAGCAAACTCAGCTCTCATGTTTTGGTGTCTTACTGGGCTCTCCCTTTAACATGTGTCAGTAATTAGCAGTGGGATTTAGAGAGGGTACAGGAAACAAGAAACACAAACAGCTTATGCACTGAATTGTCAAGTATTTTAATGCAAACGAAACACAGCACACTGCACTGAAAAGCCCTTGGAAACTATTTGTCAGTGGGATGTGTACTTCCTAATGCGTCCTTTGTTCCACTGCACTGCTTTCTTGTACTGCTTCTATGTCTACTTTGTTTGGCCTCCCATTTTTGCAAATTCAGAATAAAATTTTCTTCTGAAAGTCCTAGTTGTCAACACAGCTTCCATTGTTCCACAAAATTAAGTTGCAGTTTCTGGCTTTTAACCATGACTCTCCCTTTTCTTATACAATTTATTCTCAATTTTTATTATTAAATTTATTAAGAAATATGTTCTTAAAGATACATCGCAATGTTTTTCTTGTGCCTTCAAATAACTAATACTTACATACGGAGACATGTTTGAATAAACAAAACAATAGTGAAGTCCCATCACAAGGAAGTCCAAGTAACTGACCAGATTATTTTTCACCTTGGAATTTTTTTCAGCTGATCCCTAATGATTAAAAATATTTCAATTGTCATGTCACTTTAGAATTGACAAGCTATCCCAGAGATACAATTATTTCACACTTAACATAATCTTGAGAGCTTTTTGATTTGGTAAACATTTTTTCAGTGGATAACTTCGAGTCTTAAAGAGAGTATGACCAGTGTAGGATCGCATAATGGCCCAGCACAAAATTTAAATGTTTATTTTATATCAAATCACATAAATTCTCATTCTTTCATTTCATCTTCAGACCTACACTCAGGCTACCTTGTCTTACTACAAAGAAAACAAAATTAGTTCCTCTTCCAAGTCCCTCTGTGGAAACTACCAGAGGCCAGGGGTTCCCCCTGAATGTCCCCGAGTAGTGAGGCCTCCCCGTTCACAGTGAAGTAGAGGGGCGGCCGTGGACTTCAAAGATCCTTACACTGCTTCTTTCAGAAATGGAAACAGCCCATTTGCCCATCAGTTGGAAACTGGATAAAGCAGATGCGGTTTTTCTATAAAACAGAGTAGTACTCAGCCATAAAGAATGAGAAATTAGAGTCATTCATAGGAAAATGGATAAATATTGAGGACATATTCCTAAGTGAAGTAAATAAGTCACACATGTGTAAATACCGAATAGTTTCTCTGGTGTGAAAAATTATAATAGTACACAAGATCCCAAGGGGATAATTAACAATGTGAGATAGGACGAAAAGGGCTAAAGGTGTAGGGAAAGTGGGAAGGGTAGGGGAAGGGGAATAAGGGAAAAGAAAAAAATATGAGAAAATGAAAAAATGGAAATAAAGAGTTTGTAAATGCGGAAAGGAGGAGGGGGTAAAGGGAGAGCAGGGACAAGGGGAAAAAATGAGAACCAAGACCTGTCATGTAAAGGTACAAGATCCCAGTAATGAATGTAACTGTACTGTAGACCTAAAATGTACCAATAAACTCAATTTTTCAAAAATGGGGGGGAACGGAAGCCTATGAAGATGTGGAAAAGCTATACACTCACTCCTTTAGAAACAAAGCTGACAACAGTGACAAAGTGTGAAGAATGTATTTATGTCACAATGAAATAAAATCACACTATCAAAGTCAAGTGTCACGGACTTACAGAATCAGACACCCTAAAGATTTTACTAAGCTGGACATTTGCAAATCTTTAATAGTTTATTAGGGCAATCAGAGAGTCCCTCTTATCTGATTCTGAGGAGTGACTGAATTACATTTTAAATCATATTTACATATATGAATAGTTTCTCAGAGAACACACAACTGCAAAGGAGAGAATTAAGAGCTGTAATGTATACCTTTTATCCAAGTTTTAGAATCTGGGCTATAAATATACCATCTTTCCTAAAAGGAAAAGCAAATCATAATCTACATTAATAATTTTAATATTATTTTAGAATTTAGCAGGAGCTTTGGATTCCTCCAAGAAAGACACTTCCATAAACACCTTTTTTCATGTAATTTTATGATTTTCACAGACACCCTAAGCCTCAGCAAGAATATGAGCCCCAGTGAACTGCTACTCTAGAAAGTCTACAGAAAAAATAAGATCTTGTTATTTTAGCAAATGTATAATTTACTTCAATTTACATCAATTTTCCCCATAGTCTCGATAGTTCAAAATCCTACATATGTTGTGCACTAGTTGTACAATACTGCTTTTTGCTATAGTGACTGCTCTGTGTGTGTGTGTGTGTGTGTGTGTGTCTGTGTGTGTGTGTTATGCTGGTGAATGAAGCTTGGTCTCCTATATGCTAGGAAAATTGCCTTCTCTGAACTATTCCCCCAGTTCAAGCATGCTTTTTAAGATAATTTTGAATTACTGACACATGTTAATAATTTAAAATACGAATTCTGATCATAATCTAACTCACTTTGTTAAAAGCAGTTCATAAACAATCTGACTAAGGAGACTATGTCCATTTTTTTATCTCTCTCTCTCTCTTAGTGTCATATATTGCAGACACTCAATGTTTGTTAAATTAAATTATGATTTTTAGAAAATAAATTGATGGGTTCTTCGTATGGCACAGTAATCATCATGTGGGCTTAAACAGTACTTTCAAGAAGTCATTTTTACTATTTATTTTCATAACAAAGCCAATTTCCAATCTGTGTTGAATTACAGTTCTTTTCTCATCTCCAAGATCTCCAAGATCTAATAACATGCTAGCTCACACTGGCAATGTAAACTATATTTTTAACAAATAATAAAAATAAAACTGAATTAGAAGTCGGTATTGTGATAGAGCAAAATCCAAGAGAAAAATGGAAAAAAACCCTAGTTGACTCCCACTCAACTTCCTCACAAAATCCTTGCTATGCCTACCAACGGAGCTGTCAAGATCTGTCACAAACAAGGAGCCCTTATTGGCCTTCAGCTTCCTGGGGACAGGGGTTGAACCACATGGTGAGATGCACAGGGACTGCTGAGGTCTCACCTGGTCTCCTGAGCATCCACTCTTCCTGCAAACCCCAGGCACAGCTCTTTACATTGTATCTAACCCCAAGGTTGCTCCAAGTTAAAACTCAGATATGAACAGCACTATCTACAGACAGAAAAAGAACATGGAAAACACGAGCAGCAATGCAAAAAAGGGAAAAAAAGTCATCTAAAATAAAAACTGATTTTTCTGTTCACATTCTCCCTAACACTCCCAGGAAGAAACAGAAATAGAAACTAGCATTATAGCTTATAAAAAGTTGTTCCTCTAGGATGCATTAACCACTGAAACTAAAGATGGAAATGACTCCATAGGCCATTTGTTTCTTCCTCAAAACCAGCCAGAGGCATACCTTATAGTTTCCTTCCTAAAGTGCACACAATATTTATCATATCCTGAGTGGAACCATATGCTGTAATAATTCATAATTTATGGGCAAGCAGGAGGTTAAAAGTTTTAAAGAACTAACTAGACTTGATGTGCTTCATTGAACATGATTCTAAACATTCTTATTTAAAAACTATGTGCTAGAAAGGAGGAAATTTTAGGGGGTTTATGGTAGCTGAGATCTCCACTAATAGTAAGCTGGTATAGAATCCCTGAAACACTCTTACCAACCATAGTTAACAGGAAACTCAAAGTTAAATGTAAGCACATATTCAATTTTAATAACATGATTCTGTACACTGGCACATTGCTTTATAGTTTGTAGAAGTTAACTCAACTATGACATTCTAACCTCATGAGATGAAGCATACACTACCTATCCTTATGGATGAAGGAACGGGCCTCAGAGGTGCTCAGTTACTAAGTACCCTTATGACATAGTTTTAGTGCCAAACCAGCAGTTCATTCATTCACTTTTAAAATATGTGTTAAGGATACAGTATACACTGAGAACTATATTGGAAACAGAAACTCAAAGGTAACAAAGACAGGGCCTCTGCCTTTCAGGAGTTCCAAGTCTGCTAAGAAGCATGAAAGAAAGAAAAACAAAACTCAAAAGTAACAGAGAGTTCAGTAAATCCCAGAAAAGGCTTCCAAAATGAAATAGGGAGTCACAGGAGGGAATCAACGCAGGAGAGCTGATTTTCTAAGCAGATCACAAAGTCTGTAAAGGCAGAATTGGGACTTGTTCATTCTGGTTTTCCCACATTGCTTAGAAGACTATGTAGGTGTTCAACAAATGTTGACTAAGAGGCATGAATAAACACATGAATTAGAGCTGTGTTCTTTCATTTTCTTTATAAGATACTCATTCCTAAAATTATCACTGTATACTCCAGGAATGGAAAACAAAATGAAAACTTCTTATACTATAGAGGAACAAGAAGAGTGGTGCCAGTTGCCTTAGCTACCGTAAAGGGATACTCAGACTTTTTCCACGTAAGGAATCAGCATGTGTGTCTTAACGTTTGTAACATTCAGCATCATAGAGCTTTGTTCTGTGCTTTTATCAAATGACGTGCAGATCACAACTGTCCATTTGGCAAGTGAGATTCCAGGAGGTTATTGCAGGATCTGGGAGAGCGTTATCTGCAAAGCCCCACCAGGCATTTAAGTCGTTTTTACTGGGTCTGTAAACCACTGCGATACTCCTGTAGACCACAGTTCAGGTATACACAGGGGTTTGCCGAGGACTCATAAGAGAGAATGCCAGCAACTGAGGATGGATCTCCCACTTGCAGAATAAATTCGGAACATCAGGATATCCACCAAAGTCAACTTATGAGTGCACTATCATTCAGAAGATCTGGAATCTGATCTGACTAGTTACCTAAAGACATCATGGGTAGGAACTAAAGAGAACTTCAACCTCATCACCTGTGAAGGCAAACTGTTCACCTTCAAGGTTAGCAACAGGCACCGTAGGGTGTGCCCAGAAACCATGAGAGTCTCACTTTGATTTATGCACACACTTTGGTTTCTTGGCCTCACGTGAAGACACCCTGACTTAACATAAATTGCATCATTGTCTATGGAAAGCTACTCAACTTTCAGATAGAGCTGCTACATTTCTGGTTTATACTCTATGTAAAAGCTGAGCTAGCCAACATGCAATATAGTCAACAAAGGTGTGTAAGAGCTGTACATTAATTGCCTCGTGGTAGAGTGCACACCCATTAAGTAAGCACTTAAACCTGCGTTTCACACAAGTTCACTGCTTGTTATTTTCATATCCTGTTTACTATAAGCTTACGAAGAGCGGTTTTCACAAAGCTAGTGGAAGGAAAGAGGAGAAAACCCGAATGCCTACTCAACAAAATGCTTAAAATCTCAGTCCAGTAAGAAGCCTGAGAGGCTCACGGCTGGCTTTCGCACAAAGCAATGACAGAATGCAAACTAGCGCTTCAGTCAGAGCCTTCCTAAATGCTTCCATCTGATTTATAAATTCTTAAAGGCAGTACTAACTATTCTGCAACCCAAAAGGCCCCAAAGACCTAGGCCAATAGCATAACATCTGGTCTGGTCACTGTTGACACCTAGTTAACATGTTAAAAATCTAAATTAAATAATTTCTCCCTGATTCTTAGATAGCCATATGTAGTCCACAAAGACACACAGAGAGATGCTCTGCTTCCTTTGTCCTTAAGAACAATTTTCAATTTTCAAGTGGAAAGCAAGACTGCAGACAGAACTTAACAAATTCGTGGCCAAGGGAAATTCGACTCTTGAAAATGTCACAAAATACAAGAAAAGTATATGAAGAAGTGAAAAAGGAAATAATCACATCCCATTTGTTGTTTAGTTTAGAACCACAAATGTGTATAGTGCTGTGGCTCTAAACATTCTCATCAGCCACTGCTGTGAACGACAAGACAGAAGAGAGGGGAGGGGTGGGAAACAGTCGTGGTACTTTGTGAAAGACTTATCAGGATTTAGATCCCTGATGTGTAACTCACTTAACAGACACAAAAAAGAACCTGAGATTTTGAACTGCGTTGGCGCCTTGTCATATTGAATGCATTGTGTTTAACCGATCTAGTCCACAAATTTTGTTGCAAGTACCCACGGAGTTGCACACCAGACAGCAGGATCAGTATAATATTAGGAACTGTGTAATGTGGTTCCAAACATTTCTGTACATTCTGTGTGTCCTTGGTCAGCAGGTTCTAAGAAGGTAACTGTTGCTTGTGAAGGACATGTTTTTGTTCTGGCTACCTGCCTCATAGGACTAATGTGGGACATATCACAGTATGTGAAAGTACGCTACAAATCCCATAGCTATATAGCAATGTAAGAAATCACTATTTTTGGAAGAAACCATTTTAAACACTAGTGAAGCACCTTCCTTCAGAACAGCCCTAAGGAAAAATGCAGTATTTTCTAATGCATCACTTCAACTTTCTCTATGAAATATTTGGCCTGAATTCAAAGGAATAGTTCGTATTTGCCACTGACTTAGTTATCGTTCCCTTTTAAGGGTAAGCAAACTCCAGCATGCTGACTCTCCTCAGAAACGAGAGGCAGAAAATGCAGTCAAAATTTGTCATCAGAGCCCTCTGTGTTGCGCTCACGTTTGCTTTTTATTCATAAAAGAGCCCTTTGATAGAAAAGCAGAGCAGAAAAGTGACCTAACCAATTTTTAATGAGGAAAATTGAGTCAGATACATCTTTTTGTTTCAAAGGAGTCTCGGGGAGAAAATTCAATTAAGATACACATCTTATAAGTCAGTGATTGTGACAGAGTAAGCGCAGCAAAGTGCACGGCAATATAAGGAATGTAAAACAATGCAAAAAATATCACTTTTTTATAGTACCATAACTGTACAATGATATAAGTGCATGATGCAGCATTACATTTTTCGGGTTTCTAGTTAATTTTCATAAGATCTCCATGGAATATTATAGTGAGGAAAACAATGATGAACCTTGAGCCCACAGGCTCAATGCGTCCCTTGGGGTCAGAAGGAGATGCCTGGAGTTGCAGTGGACACAAAGTCTGAGCTGAAAGGCCAGCACAGAGGTCACACTGCTCATGGGGACAATCCAGCTCAGGGGCGGATGGGCTGAAATGTTTGTGGTTTTGAAGTTCCACATCGGAATCAGAGCTGAAATCTAAGTAAACGATGCCCTTTCTATTGCACTCACTCTTGCTTTAGCTCCCACAACTACAGAAAAAGGAAAACAGACTTTCAATTCTTTCTGCTGCCAAGGCAGCAAATGCACTTCGAAGGAATGAAAGCAAAGGCTGCAACCAAATAAAAACAAAAACAATTAAGCTTTAAATCTAACAAAGACTAGAGTTGAATCCCAGTTTCATCAACTACAGGCCAAAATATGATGTCTCTATGATCCTCAGTTGCTCATTGTTTTTCATCTCTAGGACTATATTTACATTTAGATAGTACTTGGTAAATAGCAATGCCTGGGGAGCAGTGAGTCCTAAAACACATGTGTGGCTTTTGAAATACTCCGCACAGGGCCGGGGATTTAGCTCAGCGGTTCGGTGGCCTGCCTTGCAAGCGCAAGGACCCGAGTTCAATCCCTGGTACTAAAAAATAAATAAATAAAAATAAAATACTCCACACAATTCCTTTATATATGTTTGCATGTGCCCTGTCCTGGGGTTGTCCAGACTCTGCATGCAACCATAAAAGATAGGAAAATCACCACCCACTAGATTGGTTTTGACTCTTTTGGGCCATAACCTGTGAAATCCTCCCATTTGTACTGTTTCTGATGTCACCACTTCTAAAAAGTCCAATTTATTTCTTCTTTGAAGATTTCCAGAAACCAATGACAGCTTTTACATCCCCATGTTCTCTCTCTTTCAAGTTCCATTTCCATAATTTTTAGAGTTCAATGGATTCCCTGTCTTTTTCTCACGGACCAACTATTAGACAAGTTTAGTGTACGACGCAGGACCAGGAGAAACTCCCACTCACATCATTCCAGATTCCATCTAATCACTGAGTCAGGATACTTGGAGAGTCGTCATTTGATAACATTTTTTCTTTCTGTTCAAATATTGGTATAACCAACATGCTGCAATTGGAACCTCATTTTGCAGAATTTCTTCCTATTCTCTTCTAGGTTTGCAATTCTTAATCACCTTCAACTAGAGAAGATTAACTTTTTTTAATTTATGCAAGTTAGAAAAATGACTCACTATAGATCAAAGTCAGTTATGGGTTTATATCTACGTGTCCCCGCATAGCCTTGGGGGCTTAAAAGTGGGGCTTTTTGGGAGTGGCTGAACCACGGATATGTGACAGTAGGATAAAGGGCGTGTGTAACTAAATTAGTCTGTTTACTGATTTAGCATCATTCTAGGTCTAAATAATGGGAAGACCCGTCTTGGGTGGGGGTGGTGCTAGGGCCTATGGCCTGGAGAGATCATGAAGGGAAAGATGGAAGGTGGGCTTGCAGCTTTATGCCTCCCCTGCCACGATTGTTTTTTCTCGGCCATACTGCCTGGCCCTGGAGCCAGCTGACTTTGGTCTGAAATCTATAAAAATTGTGAGCCAAAATAAATTTTTCTTCCTTCAACTTGTGGGTGTCAGATATTTTGTCCCAGTAATGGGAAAAGTAACTAAGACAGTCAAACACTTAGACATTTTTAAAGTCCGTGTACATAATTACCATTTCTTGGCCTTTTTGCCCACATGCTGTAAAATTTTCCTAGAAAGAAACAAGATCTAGTCACTGAATTATTTCATAATGTAAAGGAGACTGACCATGTAGGTGGTCTCAGTGGAGCAGGACACAAATCAAAAATCAGACTCTTGCAAGGATGACTTCACAAAAGCAAATGACATTCAGGGAAACTTTCTCACACCAAAACTAAACAACTCATATTTTCAGAAAAGTAATAATAAATCGTATTATTCTTTGAAAATTACTCCTTGGAAAATATCAGCATCTCTTGTAAGTTTAATTTTGTGTGTATCTATGGCCTGTCTCACTGTACATCCTCTTGTGATGTTCATAGCAGGAGCTGGTAACGTTTTACCTAGCTCACTTCCATATCAGAAAGTCCTAGAGAGGACACAGTCATTAATCCACTAAACATTGCTGTGCGGCAAGCTTAATGATCTACAACAGCTTATGTTCTTCCCAAAAGACAGCAGTACAAGGAATTTAACAAGTGTAACTTTTAAAATAAAATTTCTGCTTAATACGATATCCAATCTTTGAAATTATTATATAGCCTTAAATTTTTAGAGTAAATGTTCTAAAAAATCTGGCCTAAAATTAATTTTCATTACTGAACTGAAAGTTTTGAAATGATATTTGACTGAATTCCAGAGAGGAATCAAAACAAAAAAACAGAAGTATACTGATTTCCTGCGATGCTCATCAGGTATTAATATATATGTTGTATATAAATATCACATGAAAGCAAAATTGTTATATTTACTTCATTTGTAATTTCCATAGTGCCTATCTGTTAAAACTTATGCAATTTCAAATAAGTATTTTCTAAATAGTAGGGGGGAAAGCACAAACAAAGGCACGAATGAATAACATCCCTATACTCCAGATATTTCAAAATTCACCTTCCAGTACTTTCAGCACTTGATAAAGGAGTAATTGTTTCCCAGATGCTTCCTGCTTTCTTACCGCACTTCATAATCCCAACATATGACATTAGTTTCAGCTGAACCAGATGCCAAATGGGAGAAATTTTACAGTACAGAGAAATCAGCTTGGTGGAATGATACAGCAACTTTCAGCCAAGGCACATTCCCTGAGCTCCCAATTCCCTCACAGCTGCCACTCCTCCTGCTACAGTGGACTGCACGTAAAATGCAGTTCTCGCGTTTGCCTCCCTGATGGTCCAACGACGCATTCCAGGACACTGATCTACCATATTCCATTCAGGACCAGCAAGAAACTCCTCACCAGGGACATAATTAATCCAGCAAAACACATATTTATCCATGGTATGTACACCAGCAACTTTCAAAAACTGTATGTAAGGTAGCTTGCAACAAAATACACACACCAGAAAAACAGAATGTTCGAAGAAAAAGCAGAAAATAGGCCATAAGGGACAGAGTGAGTGATTGTACCTGGAATGTGAACTGGGATGAACCCATTCCTGCCGTAAGTATGGAGTCGACCCCTATTAACGTCAGGTAAGGCTGTCGTCATTACGAACAAAAGATAACCTCTGTTCACAAAGATGCAGACAGAGAGAAGATGTGCAACATTAAGAAAAGTGTTAAACCACTATTACTGACCTCTCTTTTCACCAAAGAAATTAAAATTGCACAGTAGGAGAGAGTAACTGGGGGAGGAGGAAACTCCTTTAGGGAAGATGGCCAGAAAGACCTCTCTGAGTTGGTCACCAGTTAGCTGGGAGCTCAGTAACAAGGCCAACAGAGAGAACCCAGGAAAGCATTCCAGGCGAAGGCAAAAACAACTGCAAATGCTCTTGGTATCTGTGAGAAAACATGCTGAATGGTAGAGGCCCCAGTAAAAAGAAAGAAGCCTTGATAAGAAGACAGAGCTCCATTCATCTAAGGCATTGCTGGACAGTATGAGGAAGGCAGGGTTATTTCTAAATGTAGAGAAAATTAATGTCATCGGGCCTTAC
The DNA here is from genome assembly GCF_012274545.1 of Fukomys damarensis. Classification (NCBI taxonomy): domain Eukaryota; kingdom Metazoa; phylum Chordata; class Mammalia; order Rodentia; family Bathyergidae; genus Fukomys; species Fukomys damarensis. The sequence continues at coordinate 48,429,829 of NW_022900924.1, read as the reverse complement.
ACTTAAGAGTTGCACTTCCTAGAGCTCAAATCTCTTAAAGTGAATTTCCCTCAGTGAGGAAAAAACAGGCTTTCATGATAACAACAACAAAAAGACATCAAAAAACCATAATATTCTTTTTTCCATTAGCTTGAATTTCTACTTATTGACTTTGATTCCTTCCCCACCACACTTTTAAAAAATGCTTTCACATAGCCTGTGGTAATTATAGCCAGAAAGAGAGAAAGCAAGAACTAACTACAGATGTATGACATACAGTTTTACAAGTCAGTTTAGTTAGATTATGGTCCCCAAACAGAAATTGAAGAGTTGCTGTGAAGATATTTTGTAGATATTAAAATCTGTAACCAATTGCTTTGAAGGAAGGGACATTATCCTAGATACTCTTGATGGGACTGATTCTACCAATTTGAAGGCCTGAAGAGCAGATTTAAAGGGCCTTAAAGCAGAGGATTTCTTCTTCCCTGAAGAAAAGGAGATTCCCCCTACAGGCAGACATTACAGCTCATGACCACAGATTAGCTCTTCCTTTCCTGGTGGACTTCCTTAAGGATTTGAGAAGTTGCCAAGCCATCCCTACAATCATGTAAGCCATTTCCATGCCATAAATCTCTTCTACACACATTTCTATTTTTTTCTGGTTGAACCCTGCTTGATGCAAGATGTCACACATTTTTGAAAGAATACCTTGTGAGTTGCCTGCACTAAACAGCAAATGGGGTAAGATCAACATAATTCCTTTATTTCTATGACCTATACAATATGTGTTCGATTACGTAGAAAATAGAGAAAGGAAGAACAATCTCCTTCCGCATAATGCTGCCAAATTCCCTAATTCTGGCTAAATGAACTCCTGATAGATGATGATGAAAACAGGATCAGAACTTGGAAGCCCTCTCATTTTGGATGTCTGTCACTATAGTCCTGTATGCTACTGCAGGAATAACTGTCCTAATAACCAATAATATTAAAAAGAAATATCTGAATATCACACTGTCACAGGTAAGAATTTGCCTTAAAAATAATGACATGTGAACATGTAAGAATGTTTCAAAGACATTTTCCCCATTAAAAGGTGTTATTGCTGTGCATGGTGGCACATACGTGTAATCCCAGCACTCAGGAAGCTGAGGCAGAAGGATCACCTGGAGTTCAAGGCCAGCCTGGGTTACAGAGTGACTTGAAAGCCATTGTAAGCTATATAAGGAGACCCTGTCTCAAACAACAACAACAACATGGGGCCGGGAATTTAGCTCAGTAGCACTGCACCTGCCTCACAAGTGTAAGGTCCTGAGTTCAATCCCTAGTACTGCAAAAAACAAAAAGAAAAAACAAAAACAAACAAAATGCACCACCATCACAATGAAGGTATTATTGAATAGAGAGGATTAGACTAACCAAATGGCTGACGTTAACATGAATTAAATAAATTTATGGCAGAAATACTTTCCACCTGCTATGTTACTGATGGACTACTACAGTGATAAACACATACGTTAAAAAAATCAAGAGAAAGATTAAATTTAAGCTTCACATCATTGGCCAGAAATATTAAACTTGTCACCTTTGGCCTGTTTCAAAGCTATCACTTCTCACCTCTTTGGCTACCAGTATTGAAGTATATTCCTATTTGCATAAACCACTCTCAATATTCTCCTGAATGATATTATCAGAATAGAAGACTTCTAACACCTGCTGAGACTAGAGACAACAGCTGGAGATCAGCTGCAACATGTCCTGGAAGCAGTGTTTCTTCTGGGTCAGTACTGCATTCACAAATTAAAGAAAAATACTCCTGTAAGAGACAGGAAAGCAATTTCCTTTGCTCACTCCTATTTACATGTCCTTCCAGCTTTGGAACTTTCCAGAGAAACAAGAAAAAACAGCTTTGCAGGTGTGGTGTGTGTGTGTGTGTGTGTGTGTGTGTGTGTGTAGCCTTGCAGGAAGGAAGGGAGCTGCCAGTCACAGCTGTGTAGGGATTCGCCTCAGATGCTGGCTTCAAATTACAGAAGATTTGAGTGAGTGCAAGTCTATGGCTCAGTCCTCAACCCTTGCCAAAGTAGTAGTTTTCTAGATAGAAAAGAAACACAGCAATTCAGAAGACAGAAGTGAGAGGGAGACATGCAGCTCTCCTAAGTATAACTGAATCCTGAAGGTATACCGAGGAGTGGAGGCTCACAGAGGGTTTGGGAAAGACACACTCAGACACACACACACACACACACACACACA
>NW_022900924.1:48408039-48427536 GCF_012274545.1 Fukomys damarensis | reverse complement strand
ACACACACACACACACACACACACACACACACACACACACACACACACACACACACACACGAGGAACTACCTAATGTTTCAATACACACATGGTTATTTTTAAGTCACATTACTTAAGTCCTCTGCATGGTGCTTACAGATAAATAAAACCAGATGTTTAAGATGTGCTTCAACCATTGCCCTGTACTCGTTCATAGGCCCTTCTGCCCTCCTGCAGCACTTCCAAGAAACTGGCTGTTTGCCTACATGTCAGAGGAAGGGCGGGGGGAAGAAGATGGAAAAAATAGTTACGGGGGTTACAGCCTTCCTCTCTGTTGCTGAGTGGTTGTTGGTGGGGAGTGAACAGAGTCGGTTTTCAAGAGGCTCTGAGGAAAAGTTGAAGATTATGGTTTTTTTTAGGAAGTTAAAATTCTTGAATCATTACTTATTCATCAGGATATCAATGCATAATTCCTTTAGGAAACTCTTTCAAAACTGTCAGCCATACACACAGGAGCCTTGATAAACACAGTCTGCTGCACACACGCACACACACACACACACACAGTGTATTGTGTATGTGTGTGTGCATTTACAGGAATGTGTTCAGACATTTGCAGTAAATGGCACACCAAATGCACCTGGTTCACTTCATATATTTTCCACTACATGTCTGAGGCATATCTGTTTCATGATATGTAGAAAACTCCTGGACTCTAAAGGATAAAATTAGAAAGTGCTGGATTAGACTAATTTAACCCAGTTTCTTTACTGTGGCACTTTCAGCATCTCATATGCTGATGCATGCTCTGAATATTCATGAGGAAAAGAAGCTCTGTGTCTCCTGAAGCTGGTTGACTCTGTAAGTCCTGCAGACTGTCTTGGAAGGTTGGCTATGCAATGAGAAACAGTAATCTGAACAAATAACTTGTTTGTGCCATCTCCGATTAAATTTTCTCTTTGTGAAGAAAATCACTATTTTGCAGAAGAGTACAATGTGTCCTACGAAAGATTTCAGGCCAAATGTAATTTTTTTTTTACATGGAACCACAATCTACTCTCTACACCTTTCGTCACTGCTCCTAATATTTTCACCTTGGAAAAACAAAATCAATCATACTGTAATCCTTTTTTTTTTCTTGTGATAACTTTTCAGGTATTTGGAAGCAACAAGCATATTCCTACAAAACCTTCCATGCAGTTCTTAAATGAATATGACAAATCAAAAATTACCACCCTGTCAGTCTCAGGAAATGCAACCCAGAATGCAGAGAAACCAGATAAGCTCTTACAGATGCAATCTTAGATAGCTTTTGAGTCTTCACAGGAATCACTGCTGTGCTGATCATGCTGACACTGTCTTACAATCCCAACACTCAGGATGCCGAGGCAGGAGGATCTCAAGTTCAAAGCCAGCCTAGGCTACTTAAAGAGACCCCATTTTTTGAAAAAGAACACAATACAATAGCTAAGTCAATTATCTACCATTACTATGAGTTTTTAGAAGAACAATAGGGGAATGCAAGCCCACATTTTAATTATGCTTCCTCATGGAGGTTCTACTTTAGGATAAAGTTCTTTTCTCAGTCACTGTCTCCTATAAAGTTACTTTAGTTTCACACAAATTTTACCCTTTGAAGAGAATGTATAGTATACAATTCTTCTAGCTCAACAGTAATTCATTATTTGATACCAGGCAAATGCTTTTCAAGCAGTTATAAATCCATGTAATATTGATCAGAAAACATTTTTCTACCTGATCATCAATACCAAAATATAGTAAAATACACTGTCAAATGCCTTCCTGATTTAAGATATTAATATGCAGCGATTTCCTCATCTGCAGACTCAGGTAGCTTGATCTCACCATGATGCACAGCCAGGTGTGGGGGCGCACGCCTATAATCCCAGCACTCAGGAGGCTGAGGCAGGAGGATTGCCACAGGTGTGAGGCCATAGTGAGTCCAAGGCCAGCTCGAACTTCATAGTGAGACTTTATCTCAAAAAAAAAAAAAAAAAAAAAAAAAAGTCGCCGTGATACAAAATGCAGTTCTTATTTATTCAAAGTGTGGCTATTAATGGCACACCTCCCAATTAGATCTGTCATCAGTCTTGCAGGAACGTGACTGCACTGACCCTGGGTACAGATCCCCCAGATCGGAAGGAAAGAGGCACAGCAGCTGGGCTGGGCTCTCACTTTGAATGAGGGAGGAGATGGGAGGTAAAAGCACAGCAGATGTGACAGACAACAGCGCCCCACAAGACTTCTTCTTGTTCTCTATAAAAAAAAAAAATAGATATAGGATTTTACGAATCTGCTCCAATGACACAATTCACTATGCAAAGGGTGAAACGACTCATGCAACTTTCTGCACCACCAAGCTCCTCTGATCGAAGAACAAGTCAGAACACAGAGTTGTTTGCTGGTTTTCTTCCACCTGCTTGTGGCAGTGCAAACCACAGGGTGCTTTCTCTCTGGCCCCCCAGGCCAGCTAAACACTACTGTGACGTGGGTTACTGCTCACGTAGTTCCTTTCTCTGCGGTGACTTTTTGACGTGCCAGATGCACTGTAAAATGACTGTGGAAAGAGTAAATGTCTCTCTCCAGGCCTGATATTCCCTCATTTGAGACACCATCACATAACGGTTAAGACAGTAGGCCGAGGTCAAACTGATTGAGTTTAATGAAACCCACTACCCACCAAAGTAATATTGCGACTTAGGCATGTCATGTAATCTTACCAAGCCTTAGTTTTCTAACCTGCAAAATGGACATAATAAGATTAATCTTGTAGCTATACTAGCAACAGCAATATTTTACTTACAGAAGAGCTTATTTTTAAAAGTGACTCATTTATTTTCTTTGAAAAACTTAAAAGAAGCAAAGGAAACCTGCATTTTGGCAAATTTATGTATCTTGTAACTGATTTGTAAATATTGCAAGAATGTAACTGGACAACAGGAAATAAGGGAAACTTGCAATACTTGTTTGTCATTTTAAGAACAAATACATTTTCAGATCACTTTCCTCCCTAAACTCTAATCTGCCAGATTTCAGCCCACAGTGAATTCTTGCAGCTGGGTCAGACTCCCCCTAAGAAAGGGCTTTCAAAGCAGAAATGCTGAGGGATGCACAGTTCAGCTGTGGAGAATGAAAATTTTCCGAGCACAGGGAATTCCCCTCCCCAGCCTGGGAATGGCATTTCCGAGGCCTCTTCACCCCCTCACCCCAGCTACCCCTCCAGGGGCATCAGACCTTCTAAACACAACCTGGCAATACAAGGCTAGAAAGTAGTTCTTGGAGGAACAGTGTCTCTTTTCTGGAATTAGATACAAGAAAGGAAGAAAAAGAAGTATAATAAACAGATAAGGTTTTTTTTAAAAAATCATTGCGGAGGATAATAACTTTAGCTAACATGGATGACAGTTTGCTCTGTTCTCGGCAGTACTGTTCTCTATTAAGTGTTATTAAATTTCCAATTTGTGCAAACACCAACTGAAGGCAGAAAAGTAATTAACTTGCCTAGGAACATCTGGCCGTGTCCATGTGTATATAAGTGTATGTACATATGGTATGCATATATGTATGTGTATATATACATACATATACACAGATCTGCATATTGTGGGTGTATCTTTACTGTGTAATAACAGGTGACCAACAAACTGTACCTGTTTAAATATAATGGCTATTTCTGACACAATGAGTTCACTCATTAATGCATATCACGATGAGGTTAAAGAATATTTCTCTTCCTCTGGAAAGTTTCCATTTGTCCTTTCTTTAATGCCTCGCTTCTGGTTCAATCTGAGAAAAACCACAAACACTTCTCTTTTTAAAGTTATTTTGAAATGTTTTAAACTTCTATATCCAAGAATCATGCAGCATATATATTTTTGTCTGGCTTCTTTCAGTCAGGAAGAAAAAAAAAAGGTTTGTGATTCGGCCATGAAGGAACACCTATGAGTGTCTATTCTTTTATGACTGCTGAGTAGTGCTCCATCCCATAGCAAGAGCACAGTTCCTTTTGTTATATGCTTGTTGACAAATATTTATTTCTAGTTTTTAGTTATTACTAATAAAGTTTCCCAAAACATTCACACGTCTTTTTCTCTAATGATCACAAGTATCTTTTCATGTACTTATGTGCTGTTTATCACCTTTTAGTGCAACGCTTGTTCAAAATTCTAGATACATGTCATTTGCCAAGTATACAGATTGCAAATAATTTCTCCCAGCACACGGCGATCCTTTTGAAGAGCAACCATTTTTAATCTTAATGGGGTACAGTTTGTTGATTTTTTTTTCTCTTTTCTACCTTGTTTCTTTCTGGCTGCTTGAAAATCAGAAGCAAATCTAAAGTTACGGAGACTGTTTTCCAGTTTCCTTGTAAAAGTTCTACAATTACAGCTCCTTATACACGAGCCTAAACTCATCTGAGCTGATCCTTATATGATGTGAAATAAAGACTGAGGTTTTCTTTTCCTTGGAAAATGACTTTTCAACGTTCTCATCACCACTGCTGAAAATGTTACTCTTTTTCCATCGGTTGCCCTGGTACGTTGGTTAAAATCAGCCGATCTTGTATGCTGCACTATACTGGACTGTATTCTCGTGTTCTTAGTCACTGCAGTGCATTACACTCCATGACCACTCATGCAACAGTGAGGTCACTGAAATAGTGCCAACACAGAGCTCCAACTCCCACCCACGGTTTCCTTACTACATGCCTATTTTATCACCATAAAACAATTTAAGCAATGAAATAATTTGGCTAGCATAATTATGGCACTTAAAAGACTATCATGGTCTTGAGGATATGTGTCCTGACTGATCTGCAGGTGGACTGGCCTGGACTCTTGAAGGTCTGGTGAAGACATCACCCACAGTTCAGACTGAGCACATCAAAAGCAACACCCACCTATGCCCTATCATTGTAAAGGGCGGGGAAAAAAGATCCTGCTACTTCAGCATTGGGAGAGACACTCTGAGGCTTATAGCTGAGGGTTTTTGGTACTAGAATCTTCCCTGTCATGTAAAACAACCTCACTCAGTCATCAAGCTTTGATTAGATCTTTAGAGAGATGCCGACATCACTCTGTCCCCTACTTCAGGAAGCCCAGTCATCTGTGGAAAATTCTAAATGCTCTGAAGCCCTGTCTCACAAGATGTGATATCTATCACTGATTCTGATTTTTTTACCTATTAGTCCAGCTTTATAGTCAGCCACTCATGAGGGGCCACCTGCCTGCCATCAGTCACCTGAGGATGCTCATAGGCACTGAGTCCAGCTCCCCTCTTCTCCCTGTATGATGGGTTGTACTGCAGGAGACTGCCCAGTTGGTTATGCCCCAAACAGGCTGTAAGCAGTGCAGGCTGTAAAGACTTAACTCCACAATATGCTTGTTTCAAAAAAATGAGTCTGACCGAAGCTTACATGACTCACAGGACCACTGAAGATGGTGCACGGATCAGTTCCATCCATGGCCACAGCAGAGGACAGAGAAAAGGTCCATGAGGCTGTGGGCCTTGATATGAGATAACATGGCAGCCAAGGTCAGAGTGACTTGCACCCAAATTCCACTCCCAAAATTGAAATCTCCTTGACTGATAAAAAGCAAAGTTAGGGCCAGGGATTTAGCTCAGCGGTTCAGTGGCCTGCCTTGCAAGTGCAAGGACCCGAGTTCAATCCCTGGTACCAAAAAAAAAAAAAAAAAGCAAAGTTAATCGTTAACCACAACCTATATCTAGCCTGTTCTTCCCAAAAGAATGCTTTGTCTAATCTTTTACAAGCCTTGCCTGCATTAGTGATTTATCCCTAGCAACCACATGGAGTCCCCTCCGTCCAATTTAACACGTCTGTATAACCAATGAATATCAGCGGTTCTGGCTATTCAGGGTCTTAGCTTCTCAGCTCTGACCATTCCAGCTTCCCATTTCACATTACTTCCGAATCTAAGTCTTTCTTCTCACCTTGCATTGTAATGCCAAGCAGGAAATTAGGATCCTCTCCCGGAGTTCCCAGTATTGTACCAAATGGACTAAGTTCACTATTCCTTTCTCTTGACATGATGGGACTTTATGTCCCTTTGACATCCTCTCCATTTGGGATCACTGTTTAATATGTATCTTAAAATGTTATCCCCAAATGTACATGATTCTCTGAGAATCATTCTACAATAAGTGCAATGAGAATGTCAACTTCCAACTTCACCAGCCCTCCTGTAGCCCCTCAGTGATTAGATACCTGTCTTGTTCTCTGTGGGAGGGAGAGTCCTTGATCATTCATGAAACTCAGTCAACTTTCCCAAAAGAAACAAGGGTGTACATTATGGGTGACTCATTAAGAAGAGCACTGACTTTATACTCATAAACAGGCTTTAATAGTACATTTCATATCTAAGAATGATAACCATGTGCATATAATGTAAGATTGATTCCTTGTTCAAGATTCTCACTCTCTGACCCATCCAAGTTTGTCTTGGTTTGGGTTAAAACCTTCTGAAAATTTTCCAAATTGATTTTATTCCACTGAAGTTTCTTCAGCTGTGATCACATTATACTTAACTTGTAAAAATCAGTTTAAAAAATTGAAATTCACATTAGCGTATTTTTCCCTTATTTACTTATAACAACCACACCAAAAAGCCTTGGGATTCATAGTCCCCAAAACCTTTAGATGATAAAACAAAGTGTAAATGTTATTCTGGGAAAGGAACTCTTGTCAGACACAAAGCACTAATTTTTTCCCTTTCTTTAGTTTCACTGAATACCAAAAGGCCCAATACTTAGATATGTCAGGCATCTAGTAATTACATTTCAAGAGTCAGGCCACGGTCATAGTTATATTTCACAAAACCATCATACTCTCTTTAAGGAAGTAAGAGATTACTGTGTGGGTGGTGAGGCAAATACGAATCAAACAGGGCCCCAAGAAAGAACACAACATACTTCTGAATCGTATTCTCCTGGCTCTGCTTATTTCTATTTTTGGTGGACAATAAAAAGCAGTCTTTAGAAAGCAATCACATGCAAAACACCTTTAAGAGAAGCATCTGACTTTCCATCCATAGCACAGAGCGTACTTTAAGATTGGGTTTTATGTGTGTTTCCTTGTTACGAACTGGATGTTTGTACTCTGTCACTTCCTTAAACTCACAGAAACCCTTACCTTGAAAGCCCTCACTTCAGTGTGGCTCTATTTGGAGGTAGTAATCTGCCTAAGTGATGTCATAAGAGTAGAGCCTCGACAGTACAGGATTAGTAGTTCTGTAGAAGGCACACAAGAGGGCTGTCTCTTCTCCCTCTTCCCCCACCTCTGTGGATGTGTACCAAGGAAAGGCCATTTAGAAAAAGGTTTTGTCAGCCAAGAAGAAAGTGATCATCAGAAACAAAACCCACTGGAAATCCCTAGCTTCCTATACCTGTAAGAAAGAAATGTCTGTGGTATTTTGTTATGGCAGCCCAAGAAGACTGAAACAACTAGAGCTCCCTGAGGGTAGCAACTACTCCTTTTTAATTCACTGCTGTATTCCCAACATAGGTTCATGCAGTAGGTGCTCAGTAAACATTCTTTGTTAGTGATACAGTTTTAAAGTAGACCTTTTAGTAGATTCTTTTTAATTGACTTTGGAGAAAGCTCAAATATTTTCCTTTTACTCAGGATGCCTGATATTGGGAGTCTTCCTAAATAGCCTTATGTATAAGGAGGCATGATTTGAAGAAGTCACAGGTAATAATGTGGTCAATCTATCTCTTCCTCAACAGTTTTAAACTCTAACTAGGCTTGTAGGTACCAACAGAAACAAGAGAGACATGTTCCTAGCAGCAGTTCCCTGAGATGCTTTAGACACCTTGGCACACAGCCTGTTTCTGTAAGCCCAGCAGACAGGATGGGAAAAGCACCCATGCTGTTTCCACCTCCTCACTTCCTCTGCCTGGAAAAGGTCCTCAAATCTGAGCTGTGGCCAGACTCAATTCTCTCATGAAGGACACACTTCCCAGGTCTCAATTGTTCAGACAGATGCTCCCTCTAACAGAGACTAGAAACACGTTTCTGGAAAATGTGACCTCATCCCAGGATAAACCCAGATCCAGTTATAGCAGAGAGGACTGAGGACGAAGCAGCTGCCAACTATGAGGAGGGGGAAGAGGAGGAGAGAGAGAGGGAATTTAAAGGAGGATGTCTGCAATGCCCATAAATCAATTTTGAAAAATTTGGAAGGATTAACTTTAAATATCTGGTTTCCTTTGAAAAAAAATGAAGAGTGGTTTAGTCTTGCTACTTAAAGTCTAACTCTCAAACTACATACAAAAGTATCACTTGGGGAACTTTTTAGAAATGTGAAGCTGATACTCCAGCCCAGACCCAATAAATAAAACTACATTTTATCAAAGCAGCACTCGTGATTTCTGTGCAGGGGACATTTGATAAGCACAGGGTACTAGGGCTAGGAGTAAGAACTATGGGAAATTAAGTTTCAGAACTTGGCTGAGCCCTGTGGTTCCGATTCCTAGTTGGTCCTGGGACAAACGACCTTGTGCCTCTCACAACCATTCCTAAGGCTTCCCTCCCACCTGGGATCTTCTCCTTTCTGGTTACCTGGAAGGGATTCCTGTATCACCATACCACATACCGGTCCTCCGTCCTCTAGGGCTTTCCTATGGGTGGCTACTGGGGACAAAAGTATGGACATCGTAGAAAATAAAGAATTTTCAAGATATAGCTGCCAAGATGGAGTTGCCTAGCCCCATCTCACAGGACCCTCTTGTAGAAGAAGGAAGGTTTAAATTCTGCTAAATTTCAGTAAAAATCCAAACTGTAGCTGCTAATAGCATTATTCCATTAAAAAAGGGTCTGAAGAAAGAGAGGAAAGAATAAGAAAAGCATCCAAAGTCACAGCATACTTTCTGAATGTCAGGAAGCTGGAGGAGGGTCACCTTCTGGAAGCTCCCATCCCGCCTCCCCTCTGCTCCTGTCATTCTCTGCAGGAATGCAATTTGCCCTCAACCTGAAACAGATAAAAATGAGGAATGGACTTTGGATCTAGTTTTGGAAAACAAGGGCATTAAAAACAGCAGCTGAGGCAGAACGAAAAAGCAGACAGAAATTCCTCTCCTTCTTACTCCCTCTCCAGTAAAAGGCAAAGAAATGCTTCGTACATAGATTTCAGTCCAGGCCTGGTACCTGACTTGTTGAAGTTGTCCCTTTCCAAGAGGACAGGGAAAAGCGATAGCCTCCTGTGTACTAGCCAGTAGCATTTACTCCATTTTTCAAGAATCATCTCTTAACTTCACAGTGAAGACAATGGGTACTGCATCCTTCCCCGTTCTCCCTAAATTAGTGAAAGAGCCACAGGAATGACAAGAGCCAAACTTTGAATTTCAAATTACGGGTCAAGGTTCTGAGCTGGAATGGGGAGTGAATGGTCCCAGGAATGCTAAAAACAACTTGGCTACAGAAGGGAAGTGAGGGGCAAAGAGAAAGATGAAGGAGGACGGGAAAGGGTGAAAGGTTTACACTGGCCTCAGAGAGGAAAAGGGACTTAACTGCCTGGACAGGCTCAGCAGTGTGCTGGAATCTGAGGGTAGAACGCGCCCCCCTGCTTTGCTGAAGCAGAGGGCAAGTGACTGGGAGGATAGAAAGAGTCAGCAAACCTCAACCTAACCTTCACTTGAGCTACTGCTGTTATTTTAACCCTGTGCAGATGTCACAGTGCTCTGTCTCCGATAATACAAGGGTGCTGGGAAGAGACCAGAGAAGGCACACAACCAAATGAACCTCACTGAACAAAGGCTCGATTTGGTTCAGGGAGAAAACAACTGACTTTCGCCGGAGAGTCTTTACAGTGACACAATCCAGCTTCTTTCTTCTGCTGTTGCCCTTGTAGTTTAACAGACTGGGAAAACGGGGCACTTTTATTGGCTACCAACCGTGCTCACAGAGTGTCACAGGCCTGCTTTTATAAAGACCTTTTTGGATTGCTTTCTGCCGCCTAGGATTTCGTGTGGATCCCTTAATTGGCATTCATTTCTTATCTCCCAACCTGGGATTTCCAGAGGCCAGGGGCTGCGTAACGAAGCACAAGCAAGGTCAAACAGGCAGCAGCCAGCTTTGTGGCCCCTGGCAAGGCTACAGTGGCTCCCGACCCTGTATTTCTGTGGCCTCGTGGCACGCCTCTATTATCCCCCGACCTGTGCCACAGTAGCATACTGATGTCTTCAGATCTATCTCAGGCCCTGATTACGAGGCCCTGGAGCCACAGGTCTCTGTACAGTCCACACTTCTACACAGCTGGTACACACAGAGGTGCTCCCTATGTGTCTGGCAAACATATTCTAGGAAGACAGACTCCCTTAGTGAGAAACTCCCAGTGCAGCTGCACCAGGCAGCCTCAAAAGCAAGTCATGTCATCCAACACTGGAGCGTGGAAAATTGGATTGGTCATTGGTTTTAGTCACGGAGGTCCTTTCCTTTCTGTGTCTCCAACCATAGTGTCATGTGGAAAGAAGAACAGATCAAGGTAACGAGAAAGCTATGAACCACAAGAACTGGAAAAAATGACGTTTTCCTAGTCATTATTATGTCGTCCCTCATTTGAATGCACTCCACAACTTCTAGAGATATTCACCTCTATTCACTGGCTCTTTGCAGTTTTAACCACACTTGCCACATTTTCCACTAATACCAACGTCCTCATCCTGGTAGCGTCTGTAGGATAGGATACTGAACTGCAAGCCAGCTAAAGGACCAGGAAAAAAAAAGTGAATTTTAATGCTCTGTAGGAACCTTAACTACAATCCTTTCATAGCATGTTTCTGTTCACATATCATCAACTGGCTTCTCATTTTGCATACTGTGGAAGTAAGGATTCCCGCTCTTAACCTGAAATTTGACAAGGCCAATGGGCACGGTCACGATTCCATATGAGTTTCACTGGGAAACTCTAACAAGAATAATCTCAATTGTAGGAGGAAAAAAGAAAAGGAATTTTTCCAAGGAGCACAGGTCGATGAGGAAGAAATTCAGATAAAACTTGAATGGATGAGATTTTAAGGCTCTAGTCAGAATCAAGGAGTTCATTCTGAAACAAACCTTTATGTAAGTCACTTAAACTTAACAGTTTTAAACATTTTGCTTGAGGCTAACCTAATGTTTGAAAAATACCTAGGTTTCCAATAAATAGCTGGAAATGTTTTTCCTGTACCAGCCTTTGGGAGCACTTTATTTATTGAAATTCACTACTCTGAGGTATCTAAAATGCTGGCAGGTTAAGGGAAATAAGTGACCCTAGAAAAATACCGTATAGAGGCTGGGGATTTAGCTCAGTGGTTCCACTGCCTGCCTCACAAGCACAAGGACCAGAGTTCGATCACTGGTACCAGAATGAAAGAAAGAAAGAAAGAAAGAAAGAAAGAAAGAAAGAAAGAAAGAAAGAAAGAAAGAAAGAAAGAAAGAAAGAAAGAAAGAAAGAAAGAAAGAAAGAAAGAAAGAAAGAAAGAGTATATGCCACTACTAATGAAATGTCCATCTGAATCCAGCAAATCTATTTTAAGATTGGGCTTCAGAATTTATAAGGAAGCTCATACCTAACTTGGCAGTTCATTCAGCAGACAAAGTTGCCAAGTTCCTAAAGGTTACAAGTGAACACAAAATCTGTTCAAGTTCACATGTTAATTTCATGGGAATTAGCGAAACGATGAACGCCAAATTTGAGTTAGAAGAACAGTGAAAAATTTCCTGGATATTTTAAATAGTGACTCACGGAAGCATTTCCTTCTCAGCTGACTGAATTCCAATTCCATTTTGAAAGGATGTTCTCAGTGCTTTCTGTCAAGTCATTACTTGTCTTGTTTTGAGATTCACTGTGTCTCAGTCACCACAGTCCAGGTTAGACTCTGACCTCTATTTCTTCAGACGAAGTCTACTCCTAAGGGATGAGCTACATCACATGGTAGTTTGGTACTATTCTGTTCTGCTGTTTCATCAGTGGGTGAGTACGGGCCAATTACATGGTTTGTTTTACGCTGATCACTCTTGGGGCCTAACAGCTTGCTTCAGTTCCCAAGTTTAGGGCCCCAGACAGGCAACACCACTGTTTCTAACCACAAGACAGCCACAAAGCGAAGTCAAGCTAGGTTTGAAGCAAAATTAAAATGCCTTCTTTCCATACTCCTCCTTCTTATTTCCCCTACTGTTGCCTGAGAAGCCCTCTTCAAGTTTCTTTGCTCTGGGCTTCAGGATAGCATTTACATTATATGCTGTGTTTGGGAACTTCCTGTGTACTAATCTCAACTGAGGGAGTGATCACAGCCATTAACATCACACATTTCATTGAAAGGCTGATGCTAGGAACTTATGAATAAGTTTAATTTCATGCAATATGGTTCTGTATACTTAATGTGAAACCCTCATAAAAAATTAAGGCAGGATAACCCTCATAAAAATTAAGGGAAAGGCCAGGAATTATAAAGACCAAAGGCAGGATAATGGGAATGTAGTATTGATCACAGAATTCAGAGACAGAAATAGGTCGCCCAGTTTGTGCTATGCGCGTGCAAAATCTAAACAAGACTAAACTTGAAGCGTCTAATTCCACAGTGTCATGCTTTTTCTAATCTCCATTCTCTGTAATACCCAGTTTAAGTCACTGTATTCTTTTGCTCCTGCCTCTTTCTAAATATTAGTCAAACTAATGTTAACTATTGGATACTCTAGTCTTAAGAAATCATAATGGTTCCTTCTTACTTTCAGAAAAAAGAAAAAAAGAAATTACAATAGAATGGAAAGAAGTGTCCCAGGATCCAGGCAAGCCCGGGTCAAATCCTGGCACCTGACCAACCCTGGGAAAGCCACTCCATCTATCCAGGCTTATTTTTCTCATTGGTAGAAAACAAAACAAAACAACTATTTGTGGTTGTGAAAATTACATGAGAAAATGCATGTGATGTGTCTGGCATATAAGAGGTACTCAAAAATGAAACGCATTTTCTTTCTCCAGGACCTCTTTGGTATGCCAATGCACTTTTCCAGTCTCAATTTACCTGTAGCCCTCAACAGTTGACAAAGGAAATTATATCCTCTCCTCTAAAACTTCCCCCAAACACAGTCAGGCCTCTTATTATCCCTTACAACAGTGATTTTTTTTTTGGTCACCTGTGTTCACATGCCGCACTGCCTTCACAATCAACTGAAACACCTTCCCTTTGTTCCTGGGTGCAAACCCCTCTGCCTCAGCACTAAGGTCTGAGCTGCACAGCGCCCCTTGGCACTTCCCAGTTCTCTGCCCTCTGCCACACGCAGATGTGTGCGACACAGCACCTTCTGACATGATCGTCAAAGCAAACGCAGGTTGTTGAACTTCTCTAGTCCCAAAACGAGTTGCCTAGAATAACCCTATTTAACAAAACTATGATGAATAATTGCTTGCTCTCTCGTAAGGGAAAACTGTTGCCACCTACATTACTACACACCAAGGGTAGAACATCTCAACTTGTACGCCATGGGCTTAATGGGTTTGCAGAGACTACTGACTGATTATTAATAACGTGGCAGTGTTAAAATGTTGAGTGTTGCATTTGATTTTACTGGCGTTCCTTTTTCTTTTACAAGAAACAGATTATCACTATGCTGCCAAAGCTAGCTTCAACCTCCCAGTCCTCCCGTTTTGGCCTCTGAGAAGCTGAGACTACAGGTGTGTGCCACTGTGTCTAGCTCAGATTGCATTTTAAGAGCAAAATGAACTTCTGTGTTGGTGTCTCAGCTTTTCTCTTTTCTTGCTATACAATCTTGGGCAATTTACTTTATCTCTCTGTGTCCTGGTTTTCATCATCTGTAAAATGGGTCTAAAAACAGTACCTTCCTTCAGTGTGTGTTTTTTCCTCCATCCATACAATCTCCCATATCTGCAGCTGTCACAGCCCAACCACAAGTATTCAACTGGCAAGTGTTACGAGCTAGGGTCTAGTTTCCTCCACCCTGCAAAGTGTCATGCAATCTTTGTCAGAGGTGACTGGGTGACTGATTCATGGTGCAATGCTGGGATTAAGGGTGTGTGATTCCTAAATCAGGGGGTTTGGCAACCCCCTAATTCCAGCAGCTTAGACAGAGTATCAAAGGGACAGAAAAAAGCTTCTAAGGCCCCTTGTTTTTGCTAATGTGTGGGTGCCCTGAACTGTTTCTCCCACGATGCCCCTCAGCCACGCACCACCGTGCCTTGGAGCCAGCCAGTTGTGGACTGAAATCTCTACACACTGTGAGCTACATAAACCCTTTCCTCTTTAACGTTGGGTGTTGGGTATTTTGTCTCAGCAAAAGAAAAGTAACACAGAGAGCAAGAGCCTGGCATAATGACTAAAAGCCATGATTCTAGATTTGAGAGGAGGTATGTACAGGTGAAGAGTAGATGGGAGCCATAAGCAATCCTAATGAGCAACTCAGTCTCTGTTTACTTTTGAGCCTCCACTATCAAGATTTTTACTTTAAAAAAAAAAAGGTTATGTCAAGATTTTCTTCTGTGAAATCAGTGTGGCTGAGCCCAAACCCTATTTCCCCCAAATGACTTCTGAGGTGTTTCAGTTTAAGATAGGTATTTCTAGGGCCAGGGATTTAGCTCAGCAGTTAGGTGGCCTGCCTTGCAAGCTCCAAGACCCAAGTTCAATCCCCAGTACCAAAAAAAAAAAAAAGATCAGTATTTCTACCTCGATAAATTGCTTCATAATCCCCAGAAAGCATACCACTGGTGACATGCGGCTAAAGGACAGGCTGCTTTGAGTTAGTCAGTGATAATGTGCAGATAGCACAAGCTGTAGTTTTAAAATTTAAACTCAACAGTCCAACATGAAGACAGGATTAATCATTTCTATGCCTGAGCAGAGCATTCTACCTCTCAGGAGGCCAAAAGCTAAAGCAAATGTTCCTGAGACAGAGGCATTTGCTGAATTTCTGCTCTGTTGAACACATTTGGCTATTGTATTAGGGACATATTAATGATCTTTTAAGTAGGATAACCATCCCCAGAAACCTCTTGGCTTCAAAGCTGTCTTGAAAAGCCACTTCTATAGTTGATTCCAGACCTCTGTTTTGCATGTTTAAGTTGGAAAGGCTTTCCTTGCACGCTAAATGTGCTATTGAATACCAGGTATGGGCTTTTTGAAAGACTGTAAAACTAGTGCTCAAAAACAGAAACAAAAATCCACTCCTCACATTCTGTGACATGGAAAGGTGTCTGTCGCTCCTCAGTTCTTGGAGTGAGTACAGTGCATGTGGCGACCTCTGGAAAGCCTCTGGATCTGTGGGATGAGGATTAGGAGGACAAAAGTAGAGGTTTCCGAGAGAGCAGCTCATTTCGTATTTTCTGCAAATAAGGAATTTGAGGATCTTCCATTCTTCTTTCATGATGAGTGTGGATATATTTAGCTTCAAATCTACTACATTTAAATGTAATTCAGCCTTAAATAGAAATGAAAATCTAAATAACTTTAGAGTGTTCTTAATAATAAAATTCAGGAACACAGTTTGGTAAATCTTGGGGAAGGAGTCAGTGACAAGGTTGGGCTGGAGCGGCCAGGCTAACTGCTGCTGTGTACGGTAAATCTCATTAGGGTACCAGGATTAAGTCAGTGGGATTGACAGGACCAAGAGGGGGCTAGTTCACAACTTGATATAAATACAATTAACACCTCTTACACATTTCCAGTCTCTGTGCATGCACACCTGTATTTATGCAATGTTTCCATTGAGACTCTGGTGTCATAGGTACTCCCGGAGGCACCAGGGACAGGTGGAGAACAAACACTTGCATAACCTCAGTCGTCTTTGAGAAGATGGACTCAAGTGTACAAACTTAAAGAGACGAAGATGTTCACATTTGAACAAGATAAAATTTGAGCCTTAATAGCTGTGTCCATTAATCCTAATATGTCAGTGTGATTAGATTAAGAAACACCTAGCCATTTAAGAAAAGCACATTCTGTACGTGTCTAGGTGGGTCATGGAGGGGTGACTGCAGTCGTGTATTTTCCCTTAGATCCTTCCTCTCTGCAGTTGTTCCCCAGGCACCATCAACTAAACAGTTTTCTTCTGCCACGCCCTTTCATTTTAATGTTCCTGCTTTGGAACTGACTGTGGACTGACTCCTCTGAAACTGTGAGCCAAACTTAATCTCTCCTTCTTTAAACTGTCTCCCAGACAGAAGAAAGTTAACTGAGAAAACCATCTTGCAAATCTCTTCCTATATGAACAAAGTATCTCAACCAAGTTCCTGGCAATGAAAGTAATAGGAGGATATTACAGAATCAGGGCACACAGGCGAGCCTTGCTGTATTGTGCCACACAGACTTCTGGTAAAGAACAATTAAGATGCGATACAAGTTTATTGGGTCTAATGGGAGACTGCAAGGCCCATTTAGTTAACTCCACTTACTATATTATATAATATAATTTCTAAGACTTTTGCAAACAAGATCAAAAACACAAAAAAGGAAATCAAAAAGTAAAGAAGGGGGGGAAGGAAAAAGAAAAAAAGGAAGAAAAGAAGAAAAATTAAAAATACAAGATTTAATTTCCTATTAACACCAACTAAACTCTTGGATGCCATCCCATCCCCATATCCTGAGAAACTATGGAAAACTTCTTTGTATTAATGGGGTAAATGTTTTCTTAAGTGGCACTTTCAAGAGTTTAATGGAAAATTATATTTTCTGTATACTTATATAAGCAAGACAGCCTAATCTATCAATGTCTTTGCCACATTGCAAGTTCACTAAATACTTAGGTAATTAAGTAAAAAGGTGGTTTAATTTCATAGCTTAGACCCTAGATTATCTTTGTGAGAAAATATACCCCCCAAAACTAGAGAGTCTATGATGAGATGTTAATTGTTTCTCTCCTGGGACATTGCTAAGATTTGGGTTGAAAATCAAATGAAATTGTTAGCTTAGTATGAGGTCTAACTAGTTTACCAATGTCACAGAGGCACTGCTGAAATATCACCAATTTAAGGCCTAGAAAAAGACTGAAGGTTCATAGTTCCTGGAAATCTTTACCTAAATTCAGAGTATATACTATCTATTTCACTAGACATTTTAAGCATGTTCCATAAGTAAACTTCTCTACACCTATCCTAAGCGCCAGCCAAACAGTAATTCTCTGTAAAATTTATAACCTGATCATCTTGCTAGTCTTCCTCGTCTTCACCACTGTGTGTTAAAATTCTACCAACGTATCCAGGGAACGAGATCCTGAAGCACAACATTCGGACATCCAGTAGAAGAAGAGCCAACAACGGAGATGGAAAGAAAGCAGTCAGTTAAGTAGAAGGAAAACCAGCAAGGGTGGAGGAAAGGATTCCTAAAGAAGAAAGGATTCCAAGCCGCAAAGCCATGAGAGGGAAACGCTGCTGAAAAGTCAAGAATGCTGGCAACAGATATTGGCCACTGGCTCTACAGAGGCGCAGACAACTAGAGAATTTTACGAGTGACATTTCAGTGCAGTGGTGTAGATGGAAATTCAGCGAACATGAAATGTGGGAAAAAAATGGGAGAAGAGGTGGGGACGGCAAGTTCAGACAAGCTTTTAAAATCATCATAACAAGGTGATGTGAAACGTAGCTAATTTGTTTTAAGACAGGCGCATGAGAGTAGATTTGTATACTGGTGGCAAGAGTCCAAGAGCTGTGAAAACTGCTGGTATGGGGAGAAATCATTTAGAAGGGTAGGGAACATATACAAGACCAAATGCTATTCAAAATTTTTGATACTGACCACATCTACAGGTGCTTCGTTGTTGTTGTTCTTGTTGAGATAGGAGAAGCTATGGCTATAGGATGAGAGCATTCTAATCTAATCTATCTTCTTTCAGAAAGGTTTACCCATTGAGAAATGCAGAATTGGTTCCAGAAGGCTTCTGGCTCAACTTCCCTGCCTAGCATTTGGGTACTAGGAATACCCAGTTACCTTCCAAAATCACAAAAATTGAATGCACTCCCTGAATGGGTGCCTGAGACTTCTTTTAATCACACTGTCTCCCCTCTTCTTCTCCAGCATTGCCCTATGAATGCTGTAGTCAAGAGCACCACAGCCAAGGAGAAAGTGGCCACTGGTCCATGAAAAGGGTGACAGCTTTCAGACAAAGGATCTTCACATCTATAGGCAGCCATTTTCACTTCTACCAGTAAAAGCTTTTAAAGTCAAACAATCTGTATTAATAAGCACTCTTAAAAATAAAGCTCTCTTTAGTAAAAACACATTGTCTGCTTGAAGTGGGAATTTCCATTACCTCAAATTTGCCTCAAATTCCAGCCTCTTGCTAGGACTCCAATTTTCATGCTTAAGCACTGTGCTCACTTCATTACCTCCTGGTTGATTCACAAATGTGCATCTCCAAGCAGACTAAAACAGAGCACCACACCATAGTCATACTACACAGAGAATGCACACGATAGTTTCAATGCTTTAAAAGCAAATAAATGACATCAAAGAAAATGAGGAAACTTTAGTAAGAAAAAGTTGGCTCTGACTCTAGAGTCTAAAACATTTTTCCACTAGCTTCTGAGAGATCCATCAGATCTAAAGTATCCAATTTCCCCAATAAATGCAACTACGTTCAGGGTGGCATTTCTGCACTGAAACTGAGGAACTAAGAAAAACCATTTTAGTTATCACAGATTTAGTTATCACAGATTTTTTTTTGCACCCAGTATCCAAATGTTTACTGTGTAAATGTGAAATAAATTCCCTTCCAAGAGCCCATATTAAGTTGAAATATCGTATTAAAAAGTAAAATAAACAAACTTTGCATGCCAGTCCCTAAAAGAAATCTGTCACTGGGAATAAACACCAAATTAAAATATTCCATAAGGTCATTTCTGGGAAATTGGTTAAACCGCCCTGCAGTTTTAGGGACACCTAAGTCCAATTAAATTCTACACTAGTCCTGAATTATACTAATCAATGAACAAATATTGGTTGATTAATGCTATAGTTTTATTAAAAATAGAAGTAAAACAATTGCATTATTTAAGCAAGAATTTTAAAAAACACTATTAGACTATTTTACTACCACCTTCCTATGCTATTCATGCATTTTCTAGGTTTCCACAAGTCAAAATCAAGGAGAAAACTGCAAGTGAGAAAGACTGATTGGAGATTGATTAAAAAATATATTTTTCCAGTACCTAGTATTTATGTTACATTAGTTCTGGGTAAATCAAACGTCAGGTCTGAGTATGTGTGATAAGTAATTTAAAGGACAATGTGAACTAGAAAATATTTGTGCACATTGAGCCATTTTTCATTTCTAGTACAATCTAGAGTCTGCAGTGACTCTAGGCATGAATTTACTGTAAGACAATTGGCAATAGGTGTAAAATGTCTTCAGGTGTGTACAGTTTGTAATCTAGTAATTCTATTTCTAGAAATGAATCTGAAGTGATAGGAACTTAGCATTTGAATATAATGATTATAAAGCAATATTTATGACAGTACAAGAATGTACACAAATAACTAATAATATAACA
>NW_022900924.1:48384296-48408021 GCF_012274545.1 Fukomys damarensis | reverse complement strand
AAATAGTAAAAACTGCTCTCCTGTACTTTGAAAATTATCTACAATGAACATGTTTTATTCCAGAAATGGTAAATATTATTCCTATATAAATGCTGAAACAGTCCCATATTGAAGTTAAAGCTACTGTTTTCTGTACTATTTTTTAACTACATTTACAACATTTTGGAAATAGCCAAAAGAAAACCACAAGAGGGAGGGAAGGAAGGAAGGAGGGAGGAAGAGAGAGAGAGAATATAAATAGTAACGTGACCAATTTTGTAAAAACATTTATTATCAGCAAAATATGTCTATATAAACACATATATCTAATGTAGAGCTTTGAAATGATCAAGGGACATGTTAAATATTCATTAAATGGATGCTCACTTTGTGATTTATAACCTGTGTACTTTTCTGTATGTATAATACCTTTCAATTAAAAAGATTAAAAGTAGCCCCAGCCTGGGAAGTCTGAAACAGAAGTTTATTTATTGTACCCAGGGCAGCATACTACAGACTCACAGCAGAGCTACAAGGAAACCAGAGCGCTCATTTACTTTAGCTTTTAACACCACTACCTAAATGCTACAGATGACGTGCACCCATGGAGTTTGCAGATCATTCCTGTACTGCCTGATAAAACCCACTTCACAGCACATCTCAAAGTGATCACTTCTTTTGAAGATCTGACCTCCTGGTTGGTGAGATTCATTCTCCAGCATTGCAGAGCGCTGCCGGCCTTCAGCCCGGGTGAAGATACATGGCAACAGCTGTGTCTTCACCAATCGTGTTCATCCTGCTCTCTCTTCTTAGTACATATGAGGGCAACACTGTCTCAGTGCAGAGGGAAAGAAGCAGAGACCTTGTTTTCAAGGAGCTCATATCCTAATTTTGAATAGAAGACTAGAAAAAATAACTGCTTTGTAGTAAAAAGGAGTAAGTGGTTAAGATGGACACAGATACAACCACATGGGATTTCTGACAAACCACAGGAATCGGAGAAAGCTTCCTGAATAATATGGCCTTAGCAGAAGGCCTTTAAAAAAGGGGGTAGAATTTGGACAGGTAGAGATGTGTGTAGGGGTGGGGTAACAATGATCAGAGAAGCAGAAGATACATTTGGTTAGTCATTAAGACATTTGTTAGGATTTGTAGATTAGTGGGAAATCAAGCTCAAAAGACAAGTAAGGTCAGATCTTGAGAGCTCTGAATTACAGGCTAAAGTACTCAGGCTCCACATCCTAATATAAGAATTTTTACAGGCTGCATTGTGGGGGGGGGCACATGTTTGAATCTGCACTTTAGTATGATTCATAATTAAACCTCCCAATGCTAAAGCATTTCATCTGCAGACATTTATCAACTACTTACAGGGAAATCCCCCCAGGAAATGTGAACACAATTTTGTCTTGGGTTGCTTCTGATAACACAAAGTGCCCCTTCTGAAGTATTCACTATGACTTGAGTATTTTATTTCATCTCTTCAGTTCATACTTCTTAGACAACTTTGAGTTTGCTTTATTCCTGGGCTCATCCTTTAATGTCAGCAATGGTGGCTTCCAGCTCTTTGAAGTTAAGGATGTGTATGTTTGTGTGTGTGTGTGTGTGTGTGTGTGTGTGTGTAGTGTATACACATACATATATGCAAACTTACACATTGAAATAATTAAGGGTATGTGTCCTTAATTTTGAGATATTTATATGCTTTGGCAGGAGCACACTGTCGAATTTGAGAGCCAAGTGTTTCCTTCTCTCTGGAATTTTGACAAGAGAATGTGTACTTAACAATAAACTATCAAATTCCAGAGCATTCCCTAAAGTTCCTTCCTGGACCTATAAAATGGAATGCTGAATAATTCTTCAGTAGAGTGAAATGTTAGCGTAGTCATGCAAAATGGGGCAGCTATCATATCATCATGGCTCCAGTAAGGTAAGACTGGCTGCTCACGAATCCCCCTCCAAATCTACTTAGTAACCCAGGCACCCATGTGCTTTGGGATTGAGACCAGTGGATCCCAGTTGGTGACACCTGTCTGTGGTCCTGTAACCAAACATCGCTGGATACTTCGTAAGATATTATAATCCACAATTCTAGCCACATTCATCCAAGAGCATGGAAACCCATGTCCCAGGTGCCATGTCCAAGGCCATGTGGCTGCCTGGTATAATGACAGGCATCAGTGCTGAGTCCTCCTGAGTTCAAGTAAGGACACCACACATTCACTGCCCTCTCCCGGGAACAGCACAGAAGGCCTAGACCTCAACTCACACATGATGACTCATTTGATAGAATATTTCTGCTGCCTCAAAGGAACCCTGAATTCAAGCAAGTTAAAACTCTCCCATGTTTACAGTTTTTGGAGAAAGTTTTTCACTCTAAATGGTGTTTTAAAACTCCATACCATCTCTCTGAGGGTACCATTAAAATCTTGAAGCATTCAATGTCCATTGGGCAGCATTGCAAGATGAATTTTTATCTGAAAATGATAAAAATCTGAAAGGAGAAAAACAAAGGTAAAAACAAAACAAACAAACAAAAAACACGGAGTGTTTTCAGCTCTGTTTGACTCTGACTCAGCCTCACTGGCATGTGTGATGCAATGGTTTATGTAAAATACGAATTCCAGCCCACTGCCCTCCATCCAACACGTTCTCATTCCCAAGCTGACAGCAGCCCTGGTCTCCTAGCAACACTGAACATTTTCTCTGCCTAGTCATCTGTGGCAATTGGCTCTTTTTCACTGTTGTCTTTGTCTCATCCCATGTCCCAGACACACCAAAAACCTTCCGTGCCGTTGAAGGTGTCTGGTGTCTGGATTCAGATCCGGAAAATCAGCTGGGGTTGAATTTGCTCCCTCCTTTTCTAGGTCTCCCTTTCCCCTTTTTCTTTGTCTCTCTGTCTCTGTCTTACACATATAGGTGCACACGTACCCACACACACACATACAGAAACCAGAAACGCGATGGCTCTGAAATCTGATGGCAGTATTTCCTGGTACAAAAAAGCATGGAATGCCTCTTATCTATTGGTGAAACTAGGAGTGCTCTTTCCTCTTTGATTGCTTCATCATGCAAGGACAGAGGGGTGATAAATGTGCATTTTACAGTGCTCTTGTGAGGACGATATGAATGATAAAGGGTTTTATAACAATGATAGCCACACACATGGTCGTTATATTAACTATTAATTTTAACAGTAAGTACAGGAAATGTCCTTTAGATATGTATTGAAGAACTGATAAAACTGAGAGAAGGCCTGTGAAAACCAGTCGTGATTGTCTTATGATCAAGAATTCTATTATGACATATCTGGAATGTGTCCTCTATCCAAATGTCACGCTTTACCAGAGCACCCTGTGGACCCATAGAGAGTACTGATTGAAACCAATGGGACCCATGGGAAGTGGAAAATCAAGATGTCACTAATTCTAGTAATTATGAAATGGCTCAAAAATGCTCCTGCGGGCTCAAGGCAAATAAATGTAGGGCCCATCCAAACCTTTCCAACATGGTTCAAAATATCAGGAACATACAGGCCGATACCAGCTCCAAACCTTCTCCACCCGCTTTCATTTCCTTATGGTCCCTGGCCTGCGCGCTCCATGAGCCCAGAACTCATGAATTTTTGTTTGCTTCACTTTTTAATTATTATTGCATGATTATTATGTACACAGATTCTAACATTTGATTGCTTTGAATAAGTATTTGCCTGAGGATAAAATAAATGTAGTAGTCAGGGTTGTAAGAGTGCTCTTGTTAGCAGTTTGACTTTTTTACAGTGAATATGATTTTTAAAGTGCACATGTTTATTGATATTAAATAAGAACACATGTCAATCGCTTGATATTTCATAGGACCCAATAAATGAGAACCGTTGTTTAATATTCTATGACTACCTAATTCAGTTTTCATTCATCACCATGAACTAACAATAACTGATCATAGGGATTGTATTCAAGGAGCTTTATAATCGAAGTCTCATTTGTGTGAGAAAAAGTACAAGTAAAGAGAATAAAAAAGGATGGATCGAAGGAGACAAGGGGATGGGCTCTTCCAAATGGGAAAGGGTCCAGGAGATGAAGGTGAGGGATGAGAGGGAAGGGAAAGGGGAATAAAAAGAATAAAGTTGTGCCATATACAGGAGCACAATAACCTCAGTGAATGTAAACATCATAGGCCATAAACATGGGCTGAGATTAATAATAACAAGAATTAAAATGGGAATTAAGGGAGGAGGGAGGAGAACGGAGGGAGATGAGAAAAGAAACCAGCTGTGTTATGCACATATTCCCACTCCCCAAGACGACGGTAAACTGCATTTACTGCAAACATGAACTAATAAGAAAGGTTCAGAGAATCAATCACACACAGAAAACAAATCTAGCCAAACGAAACGACTTGTTGTCATAGCCCTCATGTGAGGAAAGCACATACTTGGACCCAATGACCTCTGTCCATGAGCTGGAGAGAGCTACAGCAACTTCAGCTGTCCCTGTCCTCCTTCTTAGTTTTACCAATAGGAATAAACAGTGTCAGCTCTCTCCACTGTGACTGTAAACCCCAATTTGAGTTTTGCTTTGCTTTCCCCAGAGGCTTGTCATCGGCCACCGCCTCTGCTCCCCAAGGAAAGCAGCAAACAAACTGGCATGCGTGTGTCCACTTTCTTAGTTGAAGGGTGGGAGAAAGGTCATGGGCTCTGGAGATCGAAGGCTGACTGTGCTTCAGGCTCTGCTTCAGGATTCACTGACCGTACTGCCTTTAGAGGACATGGACCTCAGTTTAAGAACTAGCTGTCACTTATTAACCTTTGGGCCTAGGAAGCCAACCCACCAGCGCCCAGCTTTTCTTACTCGTCAATAGGAGGAAGACTTTATACTTCGAGGATCTGTGCTATGTCGTCAGGTCGTGTACAAAGAGTGATTAGCACAGTGCATGCACTATAAAATTACTCTATAAATAACCTTACTTATCATAGGCTAGGGCAATGCAGGTTACAATTACAGTAGAGGCAAGAGGCAGAAAGAACATGAGAATTCAAAGGCAATGAAAAGTGCTGTCCCATCTCAAAAAACCAGCTCAGGAAGTGAACATAGGGACTGACAGGCAAAAATAACAAACATAGTATGACAAACACAGGAATGAACAGGATGCATTCATGCAATCCTGATACAACAAGGCTACACTGTGTGAAGGAACTGGAGTATTGTAAATGTCTGGGTCTCCATCTCATTTTTCCCAAATGAACATGGGACCTTGCTTCTTGTTGGTGGAACTGGGAGAGAACAAGGTCTGAACAATTCTCCTAACCCCCGCTGTACGTGGTTGGTTAAGTTTGCAGGGCAAAGCCTAACAGCAGGAACAGCACTTTTCTAGGTAAGATGTGTAATGAAGAAATGAGGAGAAATGAAGTCAACACAATGGCCTTTCCAAAGGCTAGATTCATAGAAACACTTTAGAACCTCTTCACTGAATAAAGAACGTGCTGTTGTTTATCTTCTATGCAGAAAATCATTTACTTCGAAAGTTCATTGTTTAGGTTGCCACACTACGTGAACAGCTACGGACTAGAGTAGGTGCAGGGTGGGGGACTAGGATTATAAAGTCAGCACTTCTGTCCCTCAAGTATCTCCATCTGTATGAGAAGAAAAGCATAATGATTCCTGTCATTTTCACAGTGGTGGAAAATGTTAAATAATATAATAGTAATAAATTAATATATATTAACTATGTACAGTGGTACCTCAGTTCATGAAGTGAATTCTTTCCATGCTTCTAGTCGCAAACTCAATTGGACGAGAACTGAGTGAGATTCAATGATTAGGTTCAACATTGAGCTTATGGGGGAAATTTGATTCAGGCAGCAGAACCACTGAGCTAAATCCCCAGCCCTCATCTTGACTTCTTTTGTCATCCACTTTCCTCCTCTCCCTCTACCTCTTGATTCCCTTCCATTTGAGAAAGATCTATCTCCCCACTTCCTATTATCTGTCTTTTATTTTGCTCTTTAGTTATAACTTAGGTTTCCCGCATAAGAGAAATAACTCAGTCTTTAACCGTGTGTGTGTCAGATTTATTTCACATAACATTAATGGCCTCAAGGTACATTCTAGTCTGGAGAGATACTGTGATATCTCCTGATAGAATTGTTTCCATGTCAGCTCCATGTATTATTCCATTGAATTCCATGCTCTTTCCTCAAATCTTTAAATAACAAACAGAAATGTTTTATTTCTATTTCACAGCATGAAATAACATAATATCAAATTTAAAACACACCCGAAGGAGGCTGGGAGATTCGATGATAGGGCTGGAATACAATACCCAGCCATGCCTTCTGACAAAATTACCATGCCTGGCGTACAGAAATGTTATGAACTGCCAAGGCTCTCTCAGACACCAGGCAAACAATTCAGCTGAAGAGGCTAAACATAGCTAAAACTCTGACTTGGTTTTGAGATGCACCTGGATGTGAATACTGAGGTTACCTTTTCTACTTGTACAAAGTGCACAAAGCAGTCCTATTCTCTGCATCTATAAAAAAAGATTAATACTACTACTCAGCTCAATATTCCTTCCTCTTCCTCCTCCTCCTATTCTTCATATCTTTTTTTTACAACTTTAGAATTCTTATCAGGAATAAATGAACCTAGGAATGTGGTGTTGTTAGCACAGTACTTTGCATAGAATAATGCTCAGGAAGAATTAGTTACTACTACTAAGAATAAGGAAAAACAAAGAATCACTTTTAGAAAGAGATTTTATACACACACACACAATTTTTAACAAAAAAATTGGAATTTTATGATAATGTGATTTTGGTTAAGGAACACAATGTTCCTAGATTAGGTTAATGAATATGGAATCAGAAGCCCATAATTCAGAGGACCACAGAACATATTCCTATCCACATAAAGTCATCAATCCTCCAAAACCAAGCAGTTAATAAATATGTCCAGCCCTTTCCTTACAATAAAAATTACTTTCTAAGAGATTAAAACCAAACGACGCGGAGAAAAAAGTGCAGTTATGCTTCTTCAGCATAACCTACCCAAGGACACATCTGCCCAAGAAAAGTAAAACAACGTACGTATTTTATGGAATAGACCAGGAGCAGAGGCCTAGAGGATCCTACAGTCCTTACCCAGCAAATGCTGAAGTCAGGAAAAGTGTCGGGCTGGTGCCTGCTACACATCAAAAGCAGAAAAGCCACACCCTTTCTCCTCTAGATAAAGAAAAATTCCAGGCGCATATTTTTGACTAATAAAGAACAGCCTACACACACCTTAAGATGAGGAAAGATTCTTCATGTGCAAAAAGAATCAAGCTGCATTCAAAGTCATTTGAAATGGGCATCTTTTAACTGGGAGGAAACAAGGAGGTAGAAATTACATCTGTCATCAAAGGCTCCACCCTTCTAAAACCTCTCATTGTAGCGAGTCCCACCCCAGCTCTGGCACAAAGACAGCTCTAAATAAAAACTCTTTCTAAAATTAACTGAATAGGAGAATTCCCCACACATCTGTAGGCATCTAATCTGTTCTCAAATCATGTGTACCTCCCACAGACACTGCACATGCATGGCAAACCTTTTTATTTTTCCCAAATCTTCACTTTGCTAACTACACCCAAGAACCACCTCTGCTGCACAAAACAGAACCCTACCTCGAGGCTTTGATTGGGCCTCTCTCGCTGTGCTTAAAGTAACACTTCATTTAAAGTGAGCAAACAAGCAATAACCACAAACTTGGCTGGATTTTTAAATGGAGAAAATGAGTGTCTTCGTTATACCTATTGGATGGAGAGTCTATTCGATGATCTTCATACTTTTGAGGGACAGAAGTCAAACCCAAATTTATTTCTCAAACTAGCTGAGGTTCTTAAAGGAAGGTGATCCGAGAGGCAGTATTCTCCCTCGGTGACTTGGTAAGGTCACAGAGATATTAAAGGGTAGTGAGGGTTTAAATCTAACACAGAGTTAGGGCCCAAATAGTACAGTTGTGCAAGTGATGTACAGTGTTTTGAGCCAGAATTCCCTGAATAATTCCTCATCTATGATTCAACACTTCTGCGGGGGACCAGCTTGGGACCACGACGTAAGAGAACTCTGCTGACAAAAACAATATGGATGGCAGTTCCTCTAAGGATTTTATACAAATGTTATGTCTTTCTAAATGGCACACTAAAAGCATTTCTTTGATCCTAAGTTATAGAAAAAATTGGCTCAGTGCTCTCTGTCCCCTGGTAGACATGCCTTCCGTCCTAGGTCACATCAGAACTCCAAGCAGATTCCAAGGTGATGAGGCCCAACGCCGGAGACGCTACGAAATACAATACATCAACAAGCACAATAATCGAATAAATGTAAAATGATGAAGCTAAAATTACTATTCTGACACAGCATTTTGAGTTTTTAGAAATCTTAGTAAACATAAAATGTCTCTGTCTATTTTACTTCATATATAAATATATCTGTATGGAAATATGTTTATATGTTATACATAATAATATATAAATATGTAATTGATACAAAATTATAATTTACATAAATTTTCAATTAGTATGGTGTGAATGTCTATTATATATTTAGTATATTAACACAGTATTGTGTCAATATGTAAATTACATATGACATAGCTAATAATACATATTTACATCATTATATAAAATGTAAATATATATACCAAAATGACTTTATACCATTTCTTTATTTTTCCTATAGTGAAATAATATGAAAAGACACAAAATGCACAATCTTTGGGGTAACACAGTCCATAGATCCAATATTTCCTAAACTAATCCTTTTATCCAATCTCCACAATTTGTAGGAGAGACTAATACCTCTCTCAGCGTGGGATAAGAGGTGTAAGATTCTATACACAACATTTATGGCACTTTATCTAAAAGTAGTTCTTTTACCTAGTTTTTATTAGGAGTTAAAAAAAAAAACACAAGTGTCTACGAAACATTCAGAGAAAAATTTAAGATTGTGTTAACTCCAAACATAGACGCAGAGGGTAAATGCCACTTTGGCATAGGCCTTTTATTTAGGAAACGGACCCAGGGTTGCTGTGATGGTGTTCTTGTTGGAATTCGAGGTTACAAAGATTCACCAAAAATCAGTTCACAGATTCAACAGCTGAGACCTACAGAACAACTGTGGCTTTCTTCAAGGTCATCATAAATGGGGGGGGCTGGAACACAAGGGTCTTCCTGTTGTGCTCCGATGATGGTTAGCTCTAATTATGTTGTTTCTGATGTCTCTTACTGAGGGTTTTTAGTATGAGGATGATGCTAACCATGAAGGTCAAAATGATGACATATGGATGTTTATCCAGACACATTCAAAGATAGCAAACCTCTGGAGATAGCCTAAGCCTTTGGATGTATGTGTTTACATACACAAGCTACTGAATAGAGAGCAGAAACACTGCCAGAAGGAAAATGATTGATTTCCTAATTGCTTGACAAGTACAGAACAAATTATCTACTTGATCTTTACACGGTCTGATAGACTAAATATGTTCCTCATAAATAAACAATTCTTTAAAATTGTTGCTCCTATTGGAGATGAACATATGTCTCTGCCTTTCTTCAGTTTATTTTTCACTGTTCAATAGCAATTTTTTAAATCTTTTGTTTAGAACAGAAAAACTAGAAGGAAAAGTGCTAATATTTATGTAGAAAATTCACTTTTGAACTATTGGTATAGTTAATGTTTGTTACTTACCCTTTATTCATTAACATAGATTATAAAAACATGGCTTCTATTGTTGATAATATCTTCTTTAGGTTACTTGGGTCTCAAATTTCAAAATCCACACTTTTACACTCCAGGAATCTTACAAAGCTAATAAATAATCTAATTATTGAATTCTTAAATTGCTATAGTAACAATTTTTACAAGACAAGTAACTATTTTATTGGGTACAAAAAAATTTTCATTTGAGAGATCTAATTAACCTTCATTCTTTTTATCAAAACTGGCTTCGCTAAATTCTTCTCCAAGCTTAGACTTTAATCATGGCATCACTAACTACCTCCTGCCCGACGGACAAATGTGGAGGTCATCTCGAGCTGTTCGTCTTCCAAAGTTAAATTAAATGTTTGCCGCTGATCGTCCTAAGGTATCTCAGACCCACTGTCTTTCCAACTTCCACAAAGACACTTATATTTTAGCACTTCATTATCTCCTACATGGGTTCCCTAAATGATGTCACTCCCTGCAGGAACAAAGACAAGGGACAAGCACAGTGGACCCTCTGTGGAAAGATCTAGATATCTGTGAAGTGTCTCCTTCCCTGGGTGTCTCCTGGAGGGGTTGCTGACCTCCAGAAGCCCAGATCTTCCTTTCACCCTCCACCCTAAACTACAACTCTCTTCTTAGATTATCTCAGCCTACCAGAAGTTGCAAGGGATCCTCAATTTCTATCACACAGGAGAAATTTCTGAATTTATAGGATTATTGATATGCAAAGGGTGGAGATAGTGTAGTACATTTATAATGTACAAAGATAATTTCATGACTGGTTAGTGGTGGGGAAATCATGAATCCTAACTGTTATAGTTTGTGTCTAGATGTCCCCTCAAAGCCTCATGTGGTCATAGGCTTGATCTAGTACGTGAAGCTGGAATTGATTCATGATGCAAGACTAGGCTCAAGGGCACTAGGATTAAGGGTGTGAGTGCTACCTGCCCTAAGTAGTCTGAATGAGATAAAAGGGGCTGGGTGATGCTGTTAGCTCTCCTTACCTCTGCTACTTTGTGTGTGCCATGTTGTTTCTGCTCTGCTGTGCCTGTTCGTCGCCCCTGCCTTGGAGTTGGATGATTATGGACTGAAACCCCTACTAACTGTAAGCCAAATAAACCCCTTCCCCTTTAACTTTGGGTGTCTGGGATTTTGTCTCAGCAATGAGAAAAAAGTAACTAACACACTAATTTTGCTTTGTGGAACTCTGCTTCATGGAATGACAGCCCAGAGACCAAATCAGACCATGATCCTGAGAAACTTATGAAAATCTGAATCTTCTTCCTTGCTACCAACAAATCACATGAACCCTCTCAAATATTATGACATTATCTCGTAAAAGAGCGCAGGAGGAGAGAGGAAATCTGTAAGACTAAGCATTTCCCCTAAAAAGTTGAGCCTTTCAAAATGGACAAAACAAAAAAGAAGATGAGATCTCATGAAAAAACCAGTTCCTTTCTGTATCTCAGCTTGTAATACCTAGGAGGATGGGAACCTGTGAGAAAGATCTGAATAACCTTCAAGTTTTTTTTTTAACTTTCATTTTATTAGCACATGTTTGCAATGCATGATGATTGCATTCATCAGAAGCTGGTACATGGACATGACGCACCTCAATTCTTTTCACGTTCCCATTCCCTTCCCTTTCTCCCCCTCATTCCACCTTTTGTTATTTGCACACGTACCTGCTAGTATGTAAATCTGCAACCCCTCAATGATAAGCTATGCAATTTACTCCATCTTGAATACTCTGTGAACTCCTGCTCTGGGTCTGTTCAAACCCACTGAAGGTCACCTCACATAGAAGAAGAAACTCTTCATATACATATTCTATACTACTCTGAATTACATACCACTATAAAATATTGCCCTGATGGAACATCTTCAAATAAAAGTCATGCTATCTACCCATCTACTCTGTCCTCCAATACAAAGATCATACACTGTGGGAATTCAATACTTCATGAAGAAAGTATTAGTGGAAAAGTGGACCTATGAAGCACCATAATGATCTCATTTTTTAAGGCTTTGTTAGTTTTATTTGTCATAATTCTTGGATAGGAAATGAATGAGAAGAAAACACAAAAAGTGGAGAAAACTTAGATGGAAACAGGTTGGCTTACTGGTATTAAATGCAGTTAATCACCCATACTCTCATAGATAACTAAGCTGAAAAATACCTTGTTATAACTCACACACTGACAAATAGCAGAAAAAGGGCATTGGTCTGAGTTTCCAACAACTTCTTGAAGATGACTGTCTTCTGATCTCTCCTACGCAAAGCATACTCTGAAAGCTTTTCTTAGCAAACCTATTTGCTGGGTTTTCAGATTGCTTTTAATCAAAGCAAGAATTACAGAGACCAACCATACAATCCCATATGGAACATATGGAAATAATCTTTTCTCTATACAGCTAGCCTCACTTGATGATAATCATAAAATGTAAAGCCATTCTGAAAGGAGTTCTTTCTTTGGTCCTTAAAATGAACATGTTTTTAAAAAACTGAATGATTTAAATGTTATTTCCTAGGAGTATTAATATGTTTCCTATTACATGCAGATGAGCATATGATGGGGTGAGGTCCTTGGCTATTCTGAGTGAAATAATGTATAACAGATATTGGGAAATGGAAGAAAATGTTCATATGCAAAGGGGAACAAGGGAAGGGGAGAGGGAAAGGAAAGAAGGAACCAAAAAAAACAGAATAGAAGGAAAAGTGGAAAGAAAGCTTTTGCAAATAAGGAAAAGAAGAGGGGTTGAAGGGAGGGATAAATGGGAAAAAAAGAAGAAACAAGATATATTATGTACAGGTACAAATTCCCTACACTGAATATTATCGTTGTGCATATGTAAAATGTACCAGTAAACTTTTTGCTTAAAAAAAAAAAAGTTCATACATACATTGCTGGTATCCAAAGAAAACATGATTCTGTTGTGTGATTAGATTATCAGTGATGAATCATAGCTTAGGATGGAAAGATACAAATTTAACACCATATCCTGCTTTTGTCTCATGCTTGATAATTATAGTTTTAGGGTAAAATTTAACAGAATATGAGATACCAGGTCAGAAAGAGAATGCATGGGTGTTGGTTTTCCTTTGTAAGACAATAACAGCTACAGATTTATGAGAATGTCAAATATCTAAAAGAACCATTCTTGATCTTGAGTTTTCTGATTTTTTTTAAACAAGAAACAATGAGACTGCTTTGTTAAAATAAAAAGCAATTTGGACAGCCTGTTTACATACACTACTTTTAAAAAATCCTACAATATTGGAGGATGGTACGAATGAGTGAACCTCTCCAATCATGCATGGAGCACTGTTGAAGCCCCACCTTCACTGCCCCACCCTCTCCCACAAGCTCCCCACCCTTAGAAGGTGAAGTATATGAGAGACAGAGGTAGCAAGAAACAGACTCAGTTTTGTCAGAAGTCTTCACCGTGTCCCACCTAGGCAGATGCTGGGAGCTCTACATCCCATATTCCATCTCTTTGTCTCCTAGAACTGTGTAAAATGCCTAAGGAAGCTTCCAGCTGTGAGAATCACACATTATTTTTTTTGTTTTTGGGGGTACTGGGGATCAAACTTGGGTCCTTGAGCCTGCGAGGCAGGCCGGCGGCGGAACCACTGAGCTAAATCCCCGGCCCTGAGAGAATCACACATTGTTAAAAATGTCAAAATTGTATTTTTAAACACTGGCCAAAAACTATAGGCTGAGGCTGAGTTATTAAAAACTACTTAATCTCTTCTTCCTTTGTCATGTCCAAACTAGCTCTTCGCTGCCCTAGAGGGTGGTCACAATAGCCTCCCTGTTGGCCCACCCACCACCCCTCTGAATTTTATCTGTGGCAGAAATGTAGCATTTATGGGAATTCGGCATGGAGGCATTCAAGATGTGTGACAGGAAGCACGTCCGAAATGGGTAGACAAGTGCTAGCTGTCATATTGGCCCTGACCAAACCCACTGAGTCATAACAGGAGGAGCAGGGCAAGATGGGTGTCTTCTTGTGGGGTCTGTTGAAAAAGACTTGGAACCACAAAGTTACCAGCCTAGAGCAAGTTGGGGTTTTGACTCTATATTTAGGTAGTAATGCCTGACACCACATCACATCTCAATGACAGGGTGAGGCAATGATGAATGGGCCCTCTGTTAGGGAGACTTTCTTGGAATGGTAGTCACAGTGGTTGCTGAGGTAAAGAATTAGTGGTCTGCTGTGTGTGTGCTCCCCAGGGGGAAGAATCTAAAGCCCACGGATCCTCTCTATAGATGGATTTATCCTGGGCTTGGAGCTGGTCCCTCCTCTGTGCTCCAACAACATCTTTTCGTTTCTCACTGAGCACTAGGTCAGACACACTTCTAAGCCAAATAAGTATAGCTGTGTTCTCAAATACACTGGATACTTCTTTTGAATACATCACTTGCTTTCTTTCCATTTCTCTTTTTCCTTCCAGGCTCTTTCAGATCAGAGACAGTACATGAATATGATGGGGGAAAAATGCTTACTGAAAACAAAGTATTAATATGTACACAAAGGTGAATAGGTGAACATTTAGGCATAATTTAGAACTTATATTGAACATGTAATAGTAAAGTAATCTTTACCACCTATTACCTTAGAGAATAAACTCTACATCTGGGAGAATTATTCACTGAGCACATATACACAAACACCTTGGGTCTCTACACATAGCACTCCTCTCTCCTGAAGGACCCTGCCCTGTTTCCTCTCCCTGGGACCTCTTACTCATTTATGACACGTAACTTTGACACTGGCCCCACAGATATGTTTTCCTTGACTCACACAGAGTCACTAACTCCTTCTTTAGTGCTTTCACAGCTCTCCTCATGTACTATTTCTAATACTGGATATGTGTCTGTCAACCTGAATTTTCTCCAACAATAACTAAGCAAAGATATCCGCATTCTTTCTGCACTGCTAAGATAGGGATTCTGTCTTATTTAGCACGCAATGCTTGTGTTTAACGTTGAACTGTGTGCTAAGCAAGTACTCTACAACTCAGATTCAATCCCAGTCCTTTTCACTTTTGTATTTTGTATTTTAAATTGCCCAGGCTGGCGTCAAGCTTGCAGTCCTCCTTCCTTAGCCTCTGGAGTAGCTGGCTTCACAAGCATAGGCAACCATTCCCAACTGGCCTTTTTTTTCCTTCTTTCTTTTCCTTCCTCCCTCCCTGTTTCTTTCCTCCCTTCCTTTTGGTAGTACCTCACATATGGTACGCAATCATTCTAGCACTGACTTAACTGCCTCTCCCTAGTTTGATATTAATTCTGATTTAAACACACAGGATTGTGTTTTCCAAGGAGCTAAATTAAGCTCAAAAGTGTTTTCCAAGGAGCTAAATTAAGCTCAAATCTGCTGAATGCCTTTTGGTCTGAGGTATACCATTCAGGCTGATGAAGGCAGTTAGTTGTAGGAGTCCTGTCTGATCCTGGAAACAAAGTGAACACATCTATGACCTGAACAGTGACACTATAATGAATGCCAACTCTCAACTTCAACCTTCTTCAAATTCATCCTTAATGCCTTAAGTAACAGGCTATGCCAGGTTATTTCCCAGTCTAAATAAGAAAAGGAAAGAAAAATTATTTTAACATTAACGACGGCACAAGTGGCAATTTAGGTTAGGAAAATGTATATTACAATGTCTGTAAATAGATATTTTGATACCACTTTATATACTTTATACCATAAAATATTCTTAGCATAATACTGTTGTGCCTTGTGTTTGGGTGTCCCCCAAGAGCATCATGCACTCATAGGTAGGGCTTTTCAGAGGTGGCTGGATCTAGGGTGTGTGAGCATGGATTATGGGGTGATAACTGGTTTAGTCCACTGATTTTTTCAGCGGTGTTCTGGGCATGGGTAGTTAGAAGCCCCACCTGGGTATAGGTGGCACCAACTAACAGGCTTGTAGCCTGGTTGGAATATAAAGGGACAGAAAGAAGACTTGCTGCTGCTGCTGCTGCTGCTGCTGCTTCACTGTCTCCTGCCTGCTCTACCATGAACTCTTTCTCTTCTGTGATGCTCCTCTGCCATGTGCCACTCTGCCTCGGAGCCAGCTGACTATGGACTAAACCTTTATAAATGGTGATGGGAAAGAAGACTTTCTTCCTTTAACCCATGCGTGTTGAGTGTTTTACTCCAGCAATGAGAAAACTAAGACAAATACCAACCAACTGTTAAAGGAAAGAACATGAGCCAGACCCTAACAAATACATAACTTGGAAAATTCTAAAAAGAATGATGGCCAGTGAAGTTTTGAAAAATACATGGGCTGAAAGAGGAAAAGCAGCCTTCGGATGGTGTGGAAGCAAAGTCATAGTGGGAACTCAAGATCTTCTGTGTTCTGATTTCCTCTGAGACATGAGTAAATTTAGATAAAAAGAAGCTCGGATATTAAAGAAAACACAGCAGAAAA
The DNA here is from genome assembly GCF_012274545.1 of Fukomys damarensis. NCBI lineage: Eukaryota > Metazoa > Chordata > Mammalia > Rodentia > Bathyergidae > Fukomys > Fukomys damarensis. The sequence goes on along the minus strand of NW_022900924.1, from coordinate 48,391,852 downwards.
GGAAGAAGGAGGATAACCTGATGAAATGACCTGCATCTCGGGTTATACTTGGTGTCATCAATGATGTAGAGTCATTAATAATGTCTTCTAGGAAGTTTTTGCCACACTGTATTTCTACCAAAGAGATACTGTTTCCATCAAAATAATACACAAAGGACACACAGATATTCAGTACAAGTAGCTGATACTCAAATTACTCCATACCATGTGTCTCCTCATCACCAACTCTGTCAGTCTTTAACTTGATAAAAAGCAGAACTCTCTGAGGAGACAATCTCCTGGCAAGCTACATGGTGTTTAAGGCAAGGTGCAAAATCCAGAAGATAGTCTCATTAAGAACTGTATCTCACATGGCTATTTTTAAAAACAAGAAGGGCCAGGGACTTGGGGCATTTTTCCAAAGGCAGAATGCTGTTCTTACCTAAAATGAGAAAGTTGATATCAGACCTTGTAAGAAGATTATTCTTTTTGGAAACCAAGACCAGAATTTCTTTTAGCCTTTCTGGTATGCACCCTATTATTCTGAAAGCTCATTCAAGTAATATTTACCTTCTGTTCCGGTTAAGGCAATTACAGAAAAATCCTTAGACTCATAAAGGGGAAAGAAGAAGAGAAGGAACAAGGGAAACTAACATTCTTCCTCCTTATTCTACTTTCTCTCCTCTATTCCTTGCTTCTCTTCATGTACTCACAATTCATGAATCACCCGGGCTGTACATTTCTGAGCCAGGAATGACTCCACTCCTTTAAATCCATAGAAAAGAGACTGACATCTATGATCTCCACCAGCACAGTGTCTGAGAGAGGTGCTTGCTCTTCTTCTCTTGCAACACACCAAGCTAAATTCCACTCCCTATTAAAGCTGACCTTATAGTGCAGGAGACGGTCACGCAGAGAATAAAGCCTCACAGATTTGAAGTGTGTGAGTGATTCTGAACATCAATGCTGAGGAAAAAAGACTAAGCAACAACCGCAGAAAAACCATATCTGTGATCACACAGTGATGATAGGCACTGGACGGCAAAAGCATCCTGAGGCAGTGAGCAGAGTTGAGCACTGCAAATGACCACATATGTCCTTTTACAGGAGAATAGCAAGGGATGCTGGCCATGGTTGCCGTCTGGGCAGAAAGACAAAGAAAAGAGAGAAGGTCAATGAGCAAAGGTCTGAGATGGTCAACAGTCACTAAGGGCCAAATGAGAAAAAGGCATCTGATAAAATCCAATGAAAACTACTGAAAGAATTATCACCATGGCTGTGGAATTGACAGGGGCTTGTACAGCCTCCAAAAGCAAAGATAGTGATGAACTACACACAAGCTGCCAAAGCCATCCAAGAAGGGCTGTGGGATCCTTTGATGGCAATGCTGGGAATGTGACAGGATGTGGGAATGAAAAGTGTGATTGCCTCAGTTTGAAGTATTTGCGTGGTTCTGTCTGTCTTAATACTTCTGTCCCAAAGATAAGCAGAAGAGATACTGACAATAATTTAAAAGCTCGTGCTGCTTTGGAAGTTTTGCAAAACTCATCAAAATTAATTCTAATAAAATTTCCATTAAAATGAAAACGCTGTAACTGTGTATGATTCATGAAAAGATTCCAGTGAAGTCATTTAAGTTTCTTTTCTGGTGATAAAAAAAATCCATTCTTTCATCATTGCTTCTGTTTTCAAGAAGAAAAATGGTGCTGTGCAGCATACGCTAAAGCCATTTTGATTAATTCTAATAATTTCACAAACATTGACAGATAATGGCTAACAATCTGATGTACACTATAACCAGGATTGAGAATGAGCTGCCCTAGAGAATTAATCTCTGCTCTATTGACTAGAACTGTGGAGCTATCTAAACTGAAAAGAAATTAATCAGCAATCCAAAACTGACTCTATTCTTTCCCTCCCCTGGAAATTAAAACCTTGAACCACATCCTCATACCTATGTCCACATCCGGTTTGAAATATAAGCAGGAAATCCCAAGCCTCAGGCTACAGTTCTAATTTATCTTTCTTCAGCACTGCGACTAGCCTTGAGATTCTTGCTGAAGCCATTACTTTGGGAAGTTAATTTTCCATTACTCTTGCATATCTGATGTCCCTCACTTGCATGATCCTGGTTGCTGGTGGCAACAAAAACCATTCTAGGCTGGCTTGTCCTGATTTATGGAACAGCGAGCTAAATTTAGCAACTAAGTAAAACAGCCCATGGATTCACATTTTCCCAGAAATGCCCACAGGACTGAGGTACAGTTCTATGAGTACAGGGACAATGGTGGCCTTAGAAAGACTGACCCAAGGTCACAGTCCTGAAGAAACAATGTGGTAGTGGTTCCGGAGAGCAATAAAATAACAGCAGAGTGTTACCGGTTCCCCTTGACATTCTTTTCAACCCAAAATAAGAACTGGTAAGACTAGGATGATATGAAGGTGAATATTTGCAAAGCAATTAAAACAGCTAACATAAAGAAACATCTTCCCCATAATGCTGTAAAGAAACCAAAATATATTACTTTTCTTCCCCAGAAGAAAAAAAAATGAGACTCAAAGATGTAAATGGATTAATCCAAAGACATGCAGCCAGAAATGGTATAATCCAGATGATTATGCAGAATTTTACTTTGTTGACAATACCTGATCATGGTATTATATATAAAGGATATTTTACAATAGCTAGTCAGGAAAAATATAAATACAGGTTAGAAACTTGCTAAAAAGAATCAAACAATGGGATCTAAGGTATGATCTATTATTATTAAAAGTTGTGGCCTGCCTCTTACCTATGAGCTGACAGGCATCTCTAAATACTTCATATGAATCTTATAGATCTTCATATAGATCTTATAATTCTCAGGGGACTGGACCTTACTATTATGCTTATGTTATCATTCATAAAACTGAGTCTTAGAGGCAGTAATAATTCTCCCAGTGAAGCTGGGCATGGTAGCGAATGCCTGTAATCCCTGCATTCAGGAGGGTGAGGCAGGAGGATTGCTGTGAGTTCGAGACCAGCCTGGGCTACATAGTGAGTTCTAGATCAGTCTCAACTACATGGTAAGACCCTGTCTCAAAAAAACCAAACCAAAAAAAAAAAAAAAAAAATTATCCCAGTGTTGCATAGCTGGACATAAGAGCTGAAAGTTGAATCACTTCTCAAAACCAAACTGTCTTACTTTAACACACATAAAGAATAACGATTCAACATGCTACACACTGCACCCACATCTACCCCAAAGTACTGCAGTATTCCACATGTTGCTCAAATCTCATCAGAATTTAAGGCAAAAGATTTAAATTTTTCTTAGGTTTCATAGTGAAAGCAGCTCCAAGAGATGGCAAAGCCCACGAGGATATGGCAACTTACACAGAAACTGAGGCACAAAAAGAAGTAGTGACCCAAACTCATTACAGCTCAAGAGAAAAGGAAGTAAGTCCAGCAGAAAAGATAACAGCAGCAGCAGCAACAAAGCTAGATGTGATCATCCCTCAATATTCTGGTTTAGAATCTGGAAATCATGTGGTTCTTTGCCAGGTGACAGAATGAACTTCAGCACTGTACCACGGCACTGACACAATACACAAGCAGACTGTTTGTAAACAGAGCACAAGCACGTACACCAAGAGCCACACGGATGGACCTACGTCTACACAGCAGGCCATTTCCACTAAGAGTAATGGACAACTGGGAATATTATCCAGGGAACTCCAGACAGGAAGAGAGTGTGGGTTCCACGTCAGACAGAAAAAGCTTTCGGATGACCCCACGTGTGGTTTTGTCATTGTATTCGCTTTTGACTGAGAAGAGTATTCGTCACACCCAACTCCTCCTGGGACTCTCAGCTCAGCGAGCACAGACACCCAATAGGGCCAAAAGACCTCCAAATATTGGAGTGGGGTAAATGAGTTATAGTCTCTTTAAGATTGGAAATAGCACGCATCAGAAAAGAGATATAAAAGTGGAATCACGAGGGCTCTGAAAATGAAATGTATTTGATTTTGGAACTTTGGGTCTATAAAGAATTTTCAATGTGACACTTTGGCGAAGACACTGGTCTTGGAGTCTGAAATCCTCTGTTGAACCCCAGCTCTGTCACACTCCCAGTGTCTGACTGGGGAAGTCGTTGAATCTCAGATTTCTCACAGGGTTCTCCTGAAGTGCATTTTAATGCAGTTCACGAATTTCAAGGCATAGCACACACACGAGGCATGATTGTGCCAATTTCATTTTAACTCACACTACTCAAAAGCAAAATCAGTTCAGGAAGGTGAGGGCTGGAATGTACTCTGTATAAACAGAGTCTTCTTGATGTGCTACAAAGCTTACAGACAGGAGCTGCTCTGAATTTCCCATCACTGATTTTCCCTTACACTTGAAAATCAGAAATAATGTACTGACTTCCCACATACAGTTCAATAAAGATGTCAACGAGAAACTGATTCATATCTGCAAAGGGTTACACACAGACACACATGTACACAACTATCATCATGCCTGTTACGAAAGTAAACACAGACACCTCTTTTGTCCCACAGAGCCAACTCGGGACTCCACCCCAGACTCCCACATCCTCTTGGTTCTGATTTGTTCGGCTCCGTATAACACACCGAAAAGGTTTTACTGGAAGGCGCAGTTCTGCTGTTTGATTTCCGACAAACCACTAGGTAATCTCAGTTGCCGTTGTCAAAGGAATTGAAAACAAGAAGTTACAAATATTCTAAGCACTGGCTTCATCTAACAATTCATGCTCCCAAGCGCTGCTTCAAATGCAGTTTCACCCTTTTCCTCCCGATCCCCCAGGGGTAAAGGCATTCATGGGTCCGGGATGCATTGACGGAGGTCAAAGGCCTTAAGCATTACAAAGACGACAAGAAGTATCCAGATATATTATTTTATGTCTGTACTACCCGTGTCTGATTTATATAAATTAGAACACATTCAGAAAAATACTTTAGGATGTATTACTAAACACTATGGGTATTGTCATTGTTATAGTAAAAATAAACAATTTACTGCAGTGGCAATAAAAAAGAAATATTTGACACAGTAAAAGTATTTTTAAAAGTAAAAATTTTACAAATGAGACAAATTCTCATACAAATGAGACATTAATTTTACACTACATTAATAAGGAACTTGAACATATTCAAAGTATTTTCTTCAGTCCTTAATGCATACTTGTTCCATAAACAGTAAATATTAGCAGCATCTGTTTACAGAAAAGGAAACTGAATCAGAGAAAGTTACTGTCTTTGGCGGAGTTCTGTGGAATCAGTCATTGTTTTAGAATCTGGCTTTGTATACTAGGTTCTAATGAACATAAGTGTGTGCTAATCCTATGCTACAAAATCAAAAATTAAAAGGTGGGGTTTGAAAAGAATAATTGTTGCAATGCTCCTTTGTTCATCTAAGTGAGATGGAATGCCAGATCATAGATTACTCCTTAAAAAATACTGACATGATCAGGAACAATTATTTTTTAATGTGGGCTTACTGGGAGCTAGTGCTGTTCTAAGTACCTAATTGGTATTCACGATACCACTGTAATTTCCTCTTACTTCCCAGAAGTGGAACCGGAAGCACAGAGGTTTTAAGCAGCTCACTTAATCTTCCAAAATATGCTCTTGTTGGTTTGTCCAAATCAGTGTTTCTCAAAATACATCAATCATCTATGGTTTACTGTATGGACTACTATCAGTTTCAGACTTAAAAGTGATCTGTTCAGGCAGATTTCATAAATTTAAAATGCAGGCATTATTATGATTTTCAAAGAAATCTCTACATTCTTAACAATTGGGACAGCCTTACACTCGCTCAAGTTTTCCACTGGATTCCCTAAGAGCTATCACTTAGTTACTGAGCTATCACTTGATTGTGAGGAGCATTTGTTTAATTTTATTTACTCTAAGTCATTTGTACAAAGTTGTTTACCTTTATCAAATTTACAGTTTAACACCTCTAAACCACATTCATTTTCATATAGCTCCACTTAAAAAAATTAAAAATAAAGAAAAATACATGGAATTCACTGAAGTTGAACACAGGAGATAAATACAGTAAGAAGTAGTAGACCTGAAAATCATGTAACTAGTAAAACAAACGGACACATATAAACACTGTGGCAAAAACAGCTACATTAAATACTGTTGACTAGAAGATCATAAAAGGTATCTAAAGTCAACAATAGATAAGATTAGAAAGAGGAATAAGCTTCTGAGAAACTTAAACGGCACTGCAGGACATCCCGTAAAGAAATATATGTGTAGGTAACAACAGACACTGAACTGTATTTCGATCAACTACTACAGGTGAATCATTGGGAGAAGTATGGAATGAATCACATAAAAGACTATTGTTTTGGTGTAATTCACTCTCCTGTGTGAAAGAAAAAAGCAGTGTGGTGGTTCAAGGTGTGTTGAAAAAAAAACGGATGACAGAGAACTGATTTTTCATACAGCAAAATTGCACATTTCACTCAAGAGATCTTTCAAGGACACCAATCTACAAATCACTTTATTCAGACAGAATAATCAGTGCTAGCAATTTATATCCTAATCCTGAGTTGGCTTTATAGGAAACAGTGAAACTTTGGGCTAAAATGAACCCTGACGATTGATGTGTTTCATCTGAGAGGACAGCTTGCCGAACTGTGTAGCAAGTACAGCACTTTTCTTAACACCAGAGTGAGGGAGGAGGGACACTGAGGTTAGTCTTACAATTGAGTGACAACAAAAAATTCTCTCTTCAGCCCATCTCTCTTGCTACCAAATGTCACTTCCATGACTGCAGATGGCTTTCCTATGTTCTCTGACATATTCAGGGTCTACATATTGCAGTTTTTAGTGTTGAGGGTAGAATACAGGATTTTTTAAGACCAAATGGATGAGAATTTCTCAGGTTAGTAAAAATCTAATCAACTGATTGGTGGAAATATTGTCCCAACCATTAAAATATACTAAAGCTGGTAGAAACCTGCACTACTATATATCAAATCACCTACTTTTATAAATGCTCAGTAGTGGTAAGACACTGTTCACTATCCTACTGGAATATGCAGTAGGACGATCAATGACATATTCCTAAAGAATTCATCATAGGGGCCGGGATTTAGCGCAGTGGTGCCTGCCTTGGAAGCACAAGGACCCGAGTTCAGTCCCAGGTACCAAAGAAAAAAAAGAATTCATCACAGTGCTCCAGAGAAGACTCCTTATGAGCCTGTAATCAGGTGACAGGGCGGGCTGACGGGTCATTCAACTGTGACTCTCACACTTCACAAGCAGGCAGGGGAAGGGATGACAAGGTGAAATGAACACACAATCCAGTTGGTCGACTTAGGGTTGATGTATTGGTGGTGATGAAAATTGATCAGAGACTTTTAGTGTAGATCAGAAAGGCCTTTAAGCAGTTCTGTAGCAGAATATTAATAACCAAGTCCTTCTAGAATCTGAAATACAATCAGAAGAGCATTGATCATTATTAGCATTGTCACCATCACCATCATATACAGGTCACTTAATGTCCTCATCCTACTTCAGAAAAAGACTTCTGATTTTTTTTTTTTTTTTTT
>NW_022900924.1:48370809-48384008 GCF_012274545.1 Fukomys damarensis | reverse complement strand
TTTTTTTTTTTTTTTTTTTTTTTTTTTTTTTGGTACTAGAGATCAAAGTCTGGATTTGCGCTTGCGAGGGCAGGTGGTAGAACCACTGAGCTAAATCCTCCTCGGACCAAAAGATTTCTGATTCTGAAAAACATGCATAAACTAATTTTTCCCTAAACCTTCCCTTAAATACAACTAAAATATCTGAATTAATACAACACAGAAACACAGGTGGATTCTAAAACTGAACACAAGAAGGACTCACTAGGTAGGAACTTAAGCACTTGATGAATGTGGTGGCGAGTTTCCTGGGTTTCCTTTTTGTCTTACATATTTCCCAGACCAGGTGCTGGAGAAGCCTTCAAACTGGAACTATCAACAGGAGCAGACAAAAAAACTAACCCCCAAAGCGTGTACTCTCTAGTAAAATGGCCAAGAAAAGGCAGACATAGCAGATGGCAAATTTCCTGACATTTCTGCCTATCTGCTCTACCCAAACCAAACATCATGGGGTGGGGTGGGGTATATCCTAAATCACTTGGACTCAACTTGCTTTCAGAAATCCTGGATACCTGAAAATACCTCCCCTGCCCTGGATTCTATCTAGCAGGTATTCTACCCACGGCCAATTTTAGCATGGTAAAACTGGAGTATGGGGAGGACTGAACAAAGACAATCTCTAAATATTCATTAATATCATTTTGCATAGTAAGACCCTTTAATAACCTTTAGCAAGTCTTGATTTAAATGTATTCAATATCTCATATATATTCTTAAATATGATGCCTCGGGGAGACACTCTAGCAACCCACATGTAAAACCAGACAGAATTAAGGATTAAAAAGCCTCTGTAAACCAAGTTGTTTTTCCTTGGTGCATAATGATATCCTTGCTGAGAGAGGTGTACCCACTTTGAATTCCAAACATGGATGCACTGGTCAGTTGTAATAAATTTGACATTGAATTTACACTTGATCTTAGCCAAAAGGCCGAGAAGCGATTTGACATTGAATTTAAAATGTCCAGGGCCACTGTATAACCACAACCAAATCCATTTCAGATGGTATTGCAGAGAGAGCTAAATCAAAAATCAGAAGATTAACGCCAATCATACATGTGGACGCTGTTACTACCAAGCAGTCCCCAAATCTGTTCCTGTATATGTGTTTTAAGCCCTCAAGATAATGTTTATTTACTTCACTTTTTCACATTGTGTAAATTATTTATAGGGAGTATGCAGTGACCTTGGTCTATGATTACATTTACCAGAATAAAATAACAAGATACAAAACTGCAGAACACTTCATACAAGTCTTTAATACTATCATTCATGGGTAAAGCACAAATTTTACTTTATAAAGTCATGAAGTCTTATTGACTCTACATTAGAAAACCTCACTATTTCAACATCACCCTTGTGCCTGAATCTTAACTAAGACCTTGCTGCTAAGCATTTGTCTGACTCACTGGGGCTTCCCGATCTATCTCAGAACAGCTGCTAGTGTTGGAAACGTTTTTCATATTGGACCAAGACCTTGATCTCTGAAACTTCTGTTACTTCACTCTAACTCTTTCTCTCTTTGAAGGCACTGGGGTCAAGAGCAACTGTCCCAGATGATAATCTGGAGGGCTTTTGGTTGTTCTTGTCTTCTCTTCATTCGTCTGCTTATTCCTATATCCACTGTTTCTCATATAACATGGTTTTGAGTTTTTTATTTATCTTCTCTGTCCTCTCGAATATGGCCTTGTTTTGTTTTCTTAAGGTGTCATTAAGTTAAATGCTACTATGACTTTTCTTCAGAATGTACTTCGAAGCGATTTGGTATCCAAAGTCAAGGACGTACTCCTTCTCTGTAACTGTTTAAGCTTCTTCTATCTCCTCTGCACTTACATCTCTTCCATTACCATCTCATCAATTTTCCCTTCCCTGAAGTAGATTGTTGGCGATACCAGTGCACTAAGAAATTTCCGAATCTCAAGCTGGTAAATGTGAAGCACTCCTTTAAACCATGTGCTTCAACACTGCCCTGCCCCAGTGGCAGACCCTAAAATGCTAGAGAAAGTTTATGACAAAACTGTGGATGGGGCCTCAATTTCGTGAATCCTAGATTTTTTTTTTGTTTTGTTTTTTTAATATGTGAGTTTCTCTTCCATTACCCTCCTGTTAACACAAGAAGCAGTTTCATTCCTGGTGTCTTTGATGTTTGTTCATTCCCAAACTTGTACCATCTCCTCTGCATGCACGGGGTTAGGGTGGTAAAGAGGCTCAAAGGGATTTAAAATTCCCAAGATGTGCTGGTCTGTGGGAAGAGATTTTATCTATTAATATAAAACAGAAAGGTTTGGAATGTGTTCGAACACAGTTCACTTATTGAAACAATGCAAAGGAGAGGCCATAAACCCAAAGACATTGAGAAGTCAGACAATGCTAGGACGAGGATGGGGCGAGGGCAAAGAGAAGGTTTCTCAGCACAGCAAACAGTGCCAATTCCACTAAGAAGACCGTTTCTGCTTTAGTCTAACCATGAAGAGGCTGGCAAGGCTTTACTCCCCCACGGAGTATTAAACCTGAAGCCAGTAACTCAGATATAAGTCAACCCTGGTTTCGTGTATTTCCTGATTCTCTGTATCGCCTTTATGTATATATTTCACGTAAATACATTTTTAAGTAATTGTTCTGCCCTTCAACTTCCCTCATTAATCCATGGTCTGCTCTGCCTAGAACAGCTGTTACTTTACTAGCAATATAAACATTTAACTTCTCCAACATCGGCATTCCTACTGAAAAGTGAAGACTACACCAGAACATTGATCTTAGAGTTGTTATAAGAAATAGTAAAAAAAAAAAATCTCTCTCTCTCTCTCTCTCTCTCTATATATATATATATATATATATATATGTAAAATTTAGCATATAATACCTGAAAAAGTAATAGTTAATATCTAGTATAACAAATAAAACTGCTATAAAAATATACCACACCAAAGGTAATCCAAGTTTATTTCAGTGACCTTTTAAGTCTATTAAAGAAAATGTCATTTTTCTATGCTTCAGTTTTCTTTGCAAACTATTATGCAGACAAACTGAGTTGAGAAGAAAATATGGTTTCCAAAGTTTTCCAATTGCTCTCTATGTGGATTTAGTTTATTCTAATTATTCATGTACATACAGAAAAGTTTCACTGTATTGGTTTAATGAATTTTCTGATATATTTTTAATTTTTGACATAAAAGTTATAATTTAATAAGTTATTTTGGTGAAGTAGAAGAATTCTTGGATATGTGTCTGAGCGTTGTGAAATAATGGAAGATTTGCTTGTTGCTCTTGCATGGAATTCTTGGGTCAATGACAGATTCTGCTAACGGGGATTTTGAATTCCTCCCCTTTTGCTTTCCTCAGTCTGTATATTTTTCAAAATGGTTATCATAAGCATTTCCTCATTTTATCTTAGCTTTTATTTTCACAGAGACAAAAAGTGGGACTCAAGGAAGTAACCTGAAAAGCTGTGAAAGGGCAGACTGGGCTATACCTCAGATTTCAAAGAAACCCGAAATGTCAGAATGACATTGCCATTAACAAATTCAAAAAGTCACTCAACCTATAATTCACTTGAACTTATTAGCATTGATGTAGTGTGTTTCACAACTATAACTATTATCAAAATTCTCTAAAAGACATTTCATTTATTACCATATTTTTAAGCCTCAGAATAGTACACATGACTTCGAAAACATCATCAATCAAATATATACTTAGCACTGCCTCACTCTTGATTGAATTCTCTAGATTTTTCCATCTCTGCTTCCAAGTTTTTAGAATGTCTTTTCTCCTGCCAAAATGTAAACAAGTACTAGGATTTTTAAATGACATCATCATTCATCATACATTTTTCAATTTTTTTATTATCTAATTGCATCGCTTTGATAAAAAACGACCCCTGAATCGCCATTGCACAATCACACAGTAGTATTTTAGTCTCTCGTGTGAAGGACTAATATAACTGTACATGAATTTTTCCTTCGAGGGACTATGCCCTACTTGAAGGTAGAGAAAGTTTCTCATTCGTCTTCATATCTCCAGGGCCTAAAATGAGAAAGCTACAGGTAAAATGGTTCAAGACATGCTTTAACTGTTCTTTGGGAAAGTAGGATACTTTAAGGCTAATTACTGAGCTTTCATGCTCTCTCTTTCTCCCTGCTGCCATTTTGGTTTGGTTTTATTTCCTAACCACGGAGCACAGCGCAGGTGAGCAGTGCTCTGGCCAGAAGCTCACCCGTGGACACTCATCTGCACAGAGAGCCTGAGTTCCCTCCTGTCAGAGTAGCCGTGGCATGAGAATCTCACAGGAGTGCGACCTTCCTGTGAGACAAACGTGCAGCACATCTGGGTTGTGCCCTCCTTTGAATCATCCTGAAACCCTCTCCTCCCTTCCTTCCCCTCTGTGCAAAAATTCTTTTCCAAAAAACTGGTCTCTGGTATCCAAAACACTGGGAACTGCTGCTCTCAAGGATTCCTTTCTTCTCCCTGAATGAGGAAACTAAGCAGATCTGCTGCCTCAGGCTTTTTTAGGACAGAAGCCTCTCAACAGAAAATCGGCCTATGATGATGCCAGAAAAGATCAATCTCTGCCTCAGAATTATGACTTTTTTTTTCACAGACAAATGGATACCAGAGTGTGGAACACTGAAGTTTTGATTTGTGCAACCTCTGTTCATGCCTGAGACCCCACCAGTACTTCAGTTTGATTGTTCTGGTTTTGTTTTACTTTTGTTTTGTCTATTCATCTCTCCATCCTTTCCCGTTTCCACAAGTCTCTCTGACTGTGTCTGTCTGTCTGTCTGTCTGTCTGTCTCTGTCCCTCTTTCTCTCCGTATCTGTATACTATTCTCTAGGTCCTTTCTTCTTTGTCCTCTGATTGTCCCCACTTCTCAAGCTTCTATAAGTCAGCATTTCAAATTAGGATCAAGTTGTTTCCTGTGACAATATGTCATACAGAGACAATCTAAAAAACTTGGAAGGTGCGGTTGGAATGCTTTTAAATGACTGAGTTTGAGTAGTTTTCAAGTTGAATATGGAATACACCAATTAGGGAGTTCAGAGTTCACAACTAAGAGGTGTTTGTTTGTATTGCTAAAGCAACCTGCTCTGTCATGCAAGTAGAGGAAAAGCCAGATCCTGCTGTTCTTTTCAGCAAGTTGAACCCTTGAAGCCATGGAGGGCCAGCCTGGTGATCTAAACCCAGTGCTGTGTATTTAGAGGAAAGAGATGCTAGTTCCCGTGTACCTTACTTCCCCTGACAGAGGATGCCACACTACAGCCAAACTTCCTAAGTGTCACGATTCATCAGTGGGCAGGCTGTCATCCAGTATGTATATTGTGAGACTTGAATTGTACTTGTCTGAATGTGATGTCCAGTCATGCTAAATACAGGTAAATTTTAAATCAGCAAATCCCTACCCGGGTTGATGCTGACCTCTGAGAAATATGTTGTAATGTACAGCAAGATGTATTTTTTTCATTACAGCTTGGAGGGAATATACTACATGTTGCTATTGATGTCTAGGATCTAAAGGCTGGGATAGTGCTAAACCTCTAAAATACACAAGAAAGCTGGCTACAACAATGAATTAATCATCAGCAAGCTGAAATTGAGAAACACTAGTATATATGCCCCGGAACTGCAAACCCACAAGACTCAATTGTTCAGCAGATCACTCACTAATCCTACAGAAACAATGACTGGTAATGAGTCTGTCCCTAGTGGCATTCATAAATGTCCCATGTTAGAATCAAATGGTAATCCTAGGTTTAATCTTACAAATGCTATTAAGAAAGAGCTCTTGCCTCAGCAGGAAAATAATTTGTATGGTCTATCGGATTAGTCTTTATACTATACTTTGAGGTGGTTGTTTATAAACAGCCAAATCTGGTCATTATGTCCGGATATATATATCTTATATCTTAAGATCATTGCGTCTGGATCCCCAGTCATGTGCTGACTTCTCTTCATGCATGCCTACTGATCTCGACAGAACTAAAGCTAAGCATTTAGCATCAAGCAAGAACAACAAATCAAAACTGGCTCTATTTATTTCCCTGGGCTTCCAGGTTGAGCGGTTTCTTTGTTTGGCTTCATTTATCTTATTGCATCTCTTGCTTTTATGTATTCCTCTCCAGAGCAATTACAACTGCAATCAGTAGGGTTCTGCTGCACAAAAACTAAACCCATGATTTGCAGATAACGAGTTCCAGAAAGATCACTGTGATAGGTTTGACCTTCTGGAAATTCTGACATCTCCATTTTATTATAGCCAGAAACCAGAATTTGTAGCTATCATCTTCCTATCTCTTCCCCCAAAAGTCACTTTAACTTTCCACCTTTTCAGATGTGCTTTTATCATGTCAAGCACCAACAGGATAACCTATGGGTCAAGATGGAACGAAAGCAAGGAAATAGGATAGAACTCTACGTGGCACAGTAAAGCACTAGGGTGAGGTCAAGTGATACCAGTTTCCTCCAACAAGACCCTCCAGTCAGCTCCAGTCAGCTCCCATCAGCTGTCCTCCCCAGTGCTACAAACAGAAAAATCACACTTACAGTAACAGCAGACACACCATGCAGAAGGCTGAAGACGTGGCTGGCTACTTGGCAAATAATGGCCAGGTCTGATAGAAACTACACAGCTAGAAAGTCAGAAAATAGGAAAGGAGGAATGAAGTAAAAGACCAAAATGGAATTATAGCAGAAAGCTAAATGGAAAGAAGAAGACGGGAGGAATTATTGTTCCTAATGAGAATCGCAAAATTTTCCACCCAACAACTATGACTCTGGCTGAATGACCTAGATATGAGGGTGAACAAAAATACAGGGTGGAGAGGAAGGTCCAAGAGGGTGTGCCTGGGGACTGCTCAGTCTGTGAAGGCAGCCAGCTCACTGTAGGTCTCACTGCACCGCCGATCCCCCATGTGTCCCCCTCAGGAGGTAGCCACATCCCCCACCCTCTGAAAGAGCACAGAACCACACAGCAGAGTGTCTGCATGCTGGACCCAGATCCACTTGCTTACCCTCCTCGACTTATCAGAGGCTGAGGTGATCATCCATTAAATAACAAGGAGAGACCTGGACATAATCTCTGAGCATCTGCAAGCCACAGCATTTTTATAATTCCAGTAATCACCATCCCTACCCATGCTAGATCACATTTCTTGAACAAAATAGATACCCGTCTCTTCCTCATTCCTACTTCACTGCCCAACTGCTATAAAAGTATTTGAGTTGACAATGCTCTCTTGGAATCGCCCCTAGTCTTAAGATGTGTGATTCTAAGAAACTCACAGTTTATTCAATTCCTTAGTCTTACAAAAGAACCACTGTTGTCCCACTTAGTTGAAAGTGACCACCTTTTAGAATTTATCAAATGCCACGCATAAAGCAAGCGGACCTTTTATCAAACACTTCCAAAAGAATTTCACACACTTTGGAGTCTACCGGTGAGCAAATAATATCAGTGTCAGAATCCATCTGATTCTCAGAGATAGGATCTATACAAAGAGAGAGAATCAGTTCATTACTTTCCTTTATTAAAGCCTGTAAAGGAATCCCTAATTCCACCCAGGAGAGAGAGGAGGTGACTTGTATGCAGGTGCCACTCTCATCTAATTGAATCCCAAGCCTCCATGGCACTTGGTGTCTGTGAAGGAATGCACAACTGCAGAAAAGCTCCAAATGAACAACCATGACAAAACCACAGCGATTCTAGCACATGGGCCCCAGAAGCTGGCTAGACAAAGACTTGCCCAGGTTTCTTTCTTAGGACTGGGATGATGATGATGATCAGTGCATTTTGATGATTCAAGCACCAAAAAAAGGTTCAAGTGTGAGGGAGAAAAAGGCCTCATTTCCCAAGGAAATAACATCACAATAATTTCAGAACACATATTTCACGATGACAAAACCCACACTCTTCTTGAAACGATCTGGGGACAGAGGGCATGTGCTCTAGTTTGTATTTTGCACCAGCAGGATCTAAATGATGCAGTTGTGTAGGTTTTTCATGTCCTCTTTTAAGGCATTCATTCTGGAAAGAGAAAGCAGTCAAAAAGGCACAATCAAGGGAAGAAATAAATGGAGTTTGCTTTTCTTCATTTCAATAAACTACCAATAAATTAGATCAAGGTCAGGAGAGAGGAATTCTACAAAGACAACTTAAGAAGGGAGACAGAACTGCTCAACTTAATTACAGTTCACCTTTGCTCTCCATCTATCCTAAGAAGAAAAGCAAAGTTCAAATGACACAAAGCACCAATTCAAAACGTATAGGGCGAAAACAAAAATGCATAGGGCAAGCTTGCTTTAAGTAAAAATAAATAAATGAATGAGACACTGTTTTTTCCTTAATTTTGTTCGAAGAACAGTAAGAGAAAAGAACAGACATTGTCACGCCATTTCTAATTACCAAGGGCACAGATAAGAAAGGAAAGTATTTACCTGGCATTCATTGAAATCCCACAAATGTGCACAAAACAGACACAATGCACCAAGAATTTTCTGAAGCACAATTTCAAGTAGTAAGAACTGAATTAGGAAAAAAGGTGGAGGGGGTTTGCCATATGAGCCAGAACTTGTAAAGAGAAAACTGAGAAATCTGGCAGGCCAGGCACAGCCCAGGGCCACTTTCCATCCCAGCGGGCCACTCCAAGAAACCAGAAACTGAATCGATGAAACCTTCTCCATCCAACAGAAATCTCTGTTAAAAATATTTCATAATCATCGATGGAGCACCTACTGCCACCATCCCCTTTTAACGATATTTAGAATGCTCTAAATCGCTCATTTAAAATCATATTTTAATGCCTCTCACGTTATCTGTCTGGTAATCACCTGGACCTAGGAATCCCTACTCTAGGAGATGTGACGATAAGAAGATAATTCTTCATTACAGGATGCTCACGTAGGTAATAGCAGGTATACCAGTGTTTACAAAATATGATTCAAAATGAAAAAAAAAATGACAGAAGCGAAAATCTCCCTGCTGTGTGTATTCTGCAAAGAGATATAGTGGTCTCCTGGGCATTCTAGAGGTAGTAAGGACATACTCAGAGAAATTGGTGTATTTGTGTTAGTATAGTGATGATTTGAGTGCATAAGGAAAAAGGAAAAATTAACATTATAAGTAATGATAGGAATAAACACATCTCTGGTGTTTGTGGAGAATCAGACCTTGCTCTGGACATTTTAGGTCAGTCATCTCTTAAACGCAACCTAAACCAAGAAAGTATCCCATTTTGCAGGTGGGAGAATGGAGGCTCCAAACGTTTATGCAGTTTGTTCATACACTTGAACCTCTGCCCTGTCTCATCCCACACTCTTCCTGCTGCCCAAAGAAAATTACAGAAGGTCAAGCAATGTAAAGGTGTTAGACAAGAGAAAATGCACTCATTGTTCCTCGAGGCTGCAAAGTGGCAGAGCTGCACAAGGGCGGGTATGGGTGTTGTAGTAGACTGTCTGGACCCTGTAAAGAACCAGAAGGAGATCACTGAAGGTTTCTCAGCAGAGAATGATAAGATAAAAGCTTAATCTGGTTTTGGGCTCACTCTTCCTGCTGCCCAAAGAAAATTACAGAAGGTCAAGCAATGTAAAGGTGTTAGACAAGAGAAAATGCACTCATTGTTCCTCGAGGCTGCAAAGTGGCAGAGCTGCACAAGGGCGGGTATGGGTGTTGTAGTAGACTGTCTGGACCCTGTAAAGAACCAGAAGGAGATCACTGAAGGTTTCTCAGCAGAGAATGCTAAGATAAAAGCTACATCTTAGGTTTTGGGCTATGAATCATGAATTGTATCTTGTGACATAAAATGATAAAGATCAATAGTTTAAAGAAGCTTGTCCAACTCTTACACAAAAGTGTGGCTAGGAGCCAGCTGCAACCACTGCCGCAAATGCCCGACGTGCCAGGCCTTGAGGATTTTACACAGCAGGCACTAAGAGAAATGCAGTGTCTGCGACCCCACTGAACAAGGACCCACTCGTCCCCGGAGCTGTCCAAATCTGGCAGAAGGAGAGCTCTGGGGAATGCAGCATGTGCTGGAGCCTGAGGTGAGTGATTGCTTGTGCTGTGCCTGTGTGCGTGTGTGTATGTGTGTGTGTGTGTGTGTGTGCGCGCATGCACGCGTGTGTGCACACCCTCACACAGCACCGCTATGGAGCCCATCAGCAGCAGAGCCCAAAACCTGACTTCCGGTCCTGAGCTCACGTCATCAAACTGCAGGGTCTGTCACTAGACGTGTGACACAAAGCAAGACCCTTTCTCTTTCTGCAATTCTCCTTCCTTCTCTGTGAAAAGAGAAGTTTAACTCAGTGGCTTTTGGATGTCACTGTGCTCAGTGTTCCTTCCTCTGCCACACACCGCCACAAAGGATTCTTTTCCATCGGTAGCTCACTAACCAGTATCTGGGGGAGAAGTTACAGCTCCTGAGACCTTCTCCAGTTTGGAAACCTTATGGCAAAAAATAATAATAATAATAATAACCATACTTATTTAGCTCTATGAAGCTTTCTGGTCTTCAGTGAAATCAAGCTGGCCCAGTATCATCCTTTTGAACTGAACCAATGTCAAAAGTACTGGAGTAACACAGGCACCATAGTCACACTCAGGCCACGCAAGGAACTCTTCATCAACAAACACACACCCCGGAACCCAGAGCTGTCACAGCCTGAGGGCATCTTTTTATTATTTGAGAAACGTGCATGCGCATGCATATAAAATGCCTAGGAAATCAAGCAAAAGTTAAAATTACTATGTTTTAGGAGGTGCATGTGAAGAAAGCACCAAGATGCATCTTTACATGTTAACAAACTCTATCAAACAGTGAATTTCCAAAGGAGGAAACAATTTCCTTCTTAAAAGATTATCGAACTCGGCCTGTCATAGTGGAAGTGAAAAAGAAAGAGGATACAAGGTGCATTCTGCTCCCAGGATCATCGCTGGTAGACGAGAAATGAACACACAAGGCCAAGTGTTTTGAAAGAAGTTCTTACACTACATGGATTCATCACACAATTCCCAGCAGTTCACCCACAGAGTTGTCTATGTGTGACTTGTTCTCATACCCAACTCATTCCAAAATTTTAAGCCTATTAAACTTATGGTTTTACCTCCTTTGACCTCCAATCAGGAGGAGAGGGGAATGACTGACAAATGTTAACATTAACAGCACACCAAACATAATGACAAAACCAAACAAAACCACCTATTGACACTTACCTCATGCTTATTTATTTTTATAAAGCCAAACATGCATATGCATTCCTTCCCCTGACCTGGGAAAGCAAAATCTCTCCAAAATGTGTGACACAACCATCCACAAGACTGCCAGTCTCACAGCCAGGGTTCCTGAGACTTTCATGCTACAGCCCAATGCATGCCTTAGCATCAGGAGGCCCAGGCTGGCAGAAAAAGATGAGGAGGGCTTTCTCCTCATTTCTTGCCCAAGGGCCCCAGAGGAGTAAACCCCAGGATCTCAGCCACAGTAAACTGGGAGGGGAGAGTCAGTCTCTGCCATGGCTGCATGAACTCCTCCACCTGACAAGATCCTCAGCTTCTGTGGGCTGAGCAACCAAAGGCACCTGCAGTGTGGGCCATCAGCAGCGACCACCAACCAAGAGCCGTGGGGAAGACGCTGCTATCCAGAGATCAAGACGAAAGAGCAAAAATGTAGAGCAGCATGAGTGTGGCAGGATAGGGATTCGGGGTCTCATTCTAAATTCCAGGATTCAAATTTGTAGATGCAAGAAATGCACCAATTCCTTACGCTAACTTCGGGGACGTTAAATACTCAAAACCGGATGCTTTCTGGGCATCTGATGCCAAGTACCTAGTCCAGCACAATCCTCTAAGAATGGGAAACCGACTACCAACGTACTGCGACCTGCCTCACCCTTGCCCCAAGAGTGAGAAGGCAGAAGAGTAAGAGAAGTGAGGATGAGCAATTTGAAGAAATGACATTTGTGAGCTTGCGGTAGGTCGGGCCCTGCCAAAGCCTCCTTACTACTGCAGTTAGGAGCCTAAGCGAGTAAACATCTCTATCAGTACAGAATTTCTACTCCCACCCCCCTTTTTTTATAAGTGGCACTGGAGAAAGAAATGAGGGCCTTCATAATGACCTACATTATACCTAGCCTTAATTTTTTTATTTTTAAAATTTAAAAATTTTTGTTTTTTTAATTTTAAGACAAGGTCTTGCTAAACTCACCAAGTTGCTCAGACGCAGCTCAAATTTAGGAACTTCCTGCCCCGGCCTCCCCGAGTGCTGGGATTACGGACATGCAGCGCCATGCATGCACAGCCTGCTTTCTGACAGTGAAGCTGATGCTGAGAGAGGAAAAGGACTTGCCGAAGTTCATAGAGTCCTGGTTCGGGAGGAGCCCGACCCACCCGGTGTCCAGAGTCGCCATCCTGAGACCAACGCTTTAGAGACCCAGCCCGAAAGAAGTAAAGCAGAGCAATGCCAAGCGGTCGGGAGCAGAAGGAGGAGGGTTCAGCAGAGAGAGCATCCCAGAGCCTGGGAACAGTGGGGTGTGGAGAAGCGCGCGGCCCGGGTACCTTGAGGTAGGCCCGCTGCAGGTAGTTGTAGGGCACCCTGCGCTGGAAGTCGCTGCGCACATCCTCGCTGGCGCGGTGTCGCGACTCGGGGCCCCCCAGGCGCTGGCTCTGGCAGCTGCGGTGGCAGCGCGCGTTGATTTTCATAGTGGTTGTAAATATGAATTTCAAGTTACACTCAAAGTAAGGCTTTTCTGACCAGTAATTCTGGATTATCTGTGGTCTTTAAAGTGAGATACCAATAACTTTGGTAAGAACTTGAAAGTACCAGTTAGTACTCAGTCTGAAGTGATAGGAGCTAGAAATGTTTTAATTATGTGATACTTAATGCTGTTCTCTTATATATGCCTAAGAGTCTTTTAATATTTACCAGTAATAATCAGTTTAGGTCATGGATTTGTATTTAATTCAGTTCTTAGTTTTACTTGAAAGAAAATGATCTTTAAGTACAGTATGTAAAAAAGAACCTGAGTGAGGGCTGGGGATTTGATTTAGCTCAGCGGTTCGGTGGCCTGCCTTGCAAGCGCAGGGACCCGGGTTCAATCCCCAGTACCAAAAAGAAAAAAAAAAGAAAAAAAAAAAACACCTGAGTGAGACCTGGTATAGCTCTGAAGAAAAGATAA
>NW_022900924.1:48335214-48370767 GCF_012274545.1 Fukomys damarensis | reverse complement strand
TGCCCCCGGGCGCGCTCGGGCTCTCCGGGGCCACGGGGACCACCCCGGCCAGGCGGGAGCTTCGCACACGTGTGGGGTGCGGACCAGCGTGACCCGATCCCAGGATTAGAGATGAAGAAAATCTAGCTCCGTGACGTGGGGGGGGGATGTCTTAGTCATTTTCTGGACTCTGTATTGGACTTGGCAGTTTTTTCAGAATCCACCTAAAGCTCCAGGACTGGTGAGCGCTCCAGGAACCCTACAACTAGGTGAAGAGCTTCGAAAAGAAAAATCATTTGCTCAAGTTGGAAATGGCAAGGGAAGTACTCAACTCTGGGCCTTTAGAAACAAAGCTTAGTGCTCCCTACCTTGGGGAGGATCTCCCTGTCCTTCCCTTGCCTTCTCCCCCAACTTGGTTGCATTGAAGCAAATAAGAGTTGTTCGGGGAAAGACCCATAAATAGGCTGCCTGTCCTCAACAGACCCCTGGCATTACAGGGTTCTAGAAATCTGCTGGAAAGAGAAGCTGCATTTATGTCCTGTCTTTGTTTTCCGGATTGTACAGCTGAGTCTTAAGTTTCCTCATCTCCTAAAGCAGCCAGAAAAGTCCAACGTGTCAAATGTTATTTAGATACAAATTATTATTGTTAACGCCGAACAAAGAGGCAGTGTAAGCCATCCAGTACCCCAGGACTTATGCAACCAGTATCCCTCTAGGAGTGGGAAAGTTGACAGAAATAGCTGTCAGACTCCAAGGAACTCACTGGAGGCTTTCCTGTTCTTCTAATTCCTCAGAGTCATAAATATTTCTCAGCCAAGGTGTGCCCCTCTTTCCTGTCCCTTGGCTTCACACGCTGAAAGGGATGTGTGCAGGCTTATGTGCTAGACGCTGGACTCCCTTCTCCTCCCAGGCAGGAGATTTCATGCTCTTGACCACTGCGATGGTAAATGGAATAAACGACCTTTACCATTAAGTTGTTCCGGGTTTCCCGAAGAAGGCTTTTGGGTGGAGTCATCACTGTATTCAGGAGGTTGCCAGTTCCATGTTCTTCAGTCTATTCACTTTGCTGTGTTGCCACTTTGGCTTTGATTGTGACCAGACCGAGTGGTAGAACACCATGGGAAATGAAGTAACCGTGCTCTTTGTATTTTTCTTTCCATCAAGCTTCACTGTTTTATCGAAGTTTTCTCATATCACTGCGGGTAAGGCTCCAGTTTGGAGCTGAATGAACACTGAATACCCTAGATGTATTGAATCACCTGCCCAGACTTTTTCTTTAGGGATCGCCTCTGCTTGTTAAAGACTCTGAAGTCTAGAGTTATTAATCTAATTGTGACAGGTTTTAAAGCGCATTAGGATGGAAGAGACTGCTGTGGGACTGTGGGCAAAGTGCCAATACGTTTTGCTATGTTTTATCCTTACATTCAGAAATACCGATAACCTGCCACTCCTGAGACAAGACATCTGCTGCGGACCGTTGTCAATATACAGGCATTTGAGTGTGGAGAAAATCTGGTTCCTCATTAACTATACCCTTATTCACCTATTCTCTGTGGATGCTGTTCCATGAAATGCACACTATCCCTCCCCCTGGTCTTCTCGCTAGCTAATAAAAGTGGGCCAACCACAGTGTTTTATTCAACCACTAGAGGCAGGTAGGTCTCCTCCAGGTCCCCCACTTTATATCTTCAAAAATTGTCTGTATTTCTTTTTATTCCCCATCGTTCCCCCTAAAGGCAGCTGAGGGTCTGATCAGCCCTTAGTAAGAATCCTTATGTCTGATGACTTAGAATATTGTATAGGAGATAAACATGATGTCCAGGGCTACAATACAAGGTAAGAATAAGGCACATATTGAATGAGAGTCAAAGTGCTGTGGAAACAGAGGCTGTCAATATGGCTTCTGGCAGGAAAGATCTAGGAAGACTTTGGGGGATAAAATGGCACAGACAGAGTCAAAAGCAGGAGGTTGAAGCTACGTAAACATCCTACTGGTTCCCAAACTGCTCGCGATCTTTGAAGCCTGCATAGCCTACTGCTTCATGTCCTTCTGTACAACCCCTACCTGACTTTAGAGGCACCATTTTATTGACACCTGAGATTGTTGTGAACATTGAAATCATCTGAGGAACTTAACATATTCCTATCTGGCACCTAATATGAGTGATTCTGTTTGTTGACTTGGGGTATGACCTGGCCATTGGGATTGTTAGAACTCGCCCCTTTGATTCTAATATGAAATCAAGATTGAGAATCACAGGTCTAGAGAAAATGCATCCTGCCAAGGAATCACTTGGTGAGTTAGGATTGCAGTGCTCTGGAGGATTTTAGCATGTCTGAGATACAGGAATAGAAAAGGGTTTTTTGTGCATTCCCTCTGATCTCTTTTCCCCAGAAGGCTAATATGATTTTCCTCTTAAAAAGTGATCAGATCCAAAATGTTCATGAGCGTATGCTGATAAGAGCTGTGCTATGCAGAGGAGTTGATTCCAGCCATGCTCTGACCAGTGGTGCCTACTGTGTTGAAAGGCAGCCCTCCAAGGTTGTCTTGCACTTTTGAAATTCTTGCTGGATGTGCTCAGAGTTTTCCTTATTATCTGGCCCATGTCTTAGAAAACTAAGTGGATCCCATCTCAGAGTTCCTGCCTCACTAAGTCTGTGGTGGAACCCCCAAATCTGTAATTCTGACAATTTCCCTGTGGTGCAAGAAGCACCTGTCATCATCTAGTGTCTTATTCATGGTACCTCTCAATGTTTTGGGTTATCACAGGGCTTATGAAAAAAGAGCCACAGAAGCC
The DNA here is from genome assembly GCF_012274545.1 of Fukomys damarensis. Taxonomy (NCBI): domain Eukaryota; kingdom Metazoa; phylum Chordata; class Mammalia; order Rodentia; family Bathyergidae; genus Fukomys; species Fukomys damarensis. The sequence continues at coordinate 48,367,990 of NW_022900924.1, read as the reverse complement.
TGGCTTTTGGAAGTAGAGTCGAGTCTGGACCTCTATGCTTTTCCCATGTTATCTAGGAATTCTGATACCCACAAACAAAAGTTTGAGAACCACCATCTTCATGATTTAAAGTAATAGTGTTCAACTGGGGATGATTTTGACCACACAGAGACATTGACGGTGCCTTCAGATATTTTCGATTGTTAAATGGGGAGGGGAGTGGAAAATGAGAACACTACAGACTGAGGAATGGCGCTAACACCTTAATCATGCACAGGAAAGCCACCCACAAGGAAGAACTGTCCAGCTTTAAGTGTCAATAATGCTGAATTTGAACTTGAAGAACCCCGGGACAGGTCCTAATTTGGCACTGCAAGACTTTTCCAATTTCCATTATTTTATAAGTCAGGAAAAATGGACCCACAAGTCACACAGATAGAGAGCAGCAAGATGTTTAATTTCCCATAAAACATGAAGCCTATATGCTAAATGTCCTGAAGCAATAGGTGATAGTATTTTTGCAAATTTCTTTGTAAACAGTGAAAGAGAGTGCATGAAAGAAATTGTGATTTGATAAAAGGAAGTATTGGAAACAGAAGATGTTGACAATTCCCTTGAGATAGGTATAAAATAGGAGTCTGAAATTTCACTTTTGTTCCCTATTCCTTACAAATTTTAAGAACAGCCAAAGAACAAGAGAGGCCATCCAAAATCTTTCAAAGGATTCAATCACTTCCCTTTTTTATTATATTTGGAATGAGTCTTGACAGCAGCTTGAATTTCCTTTTGACTTCTGTTTACAGATCAACAATATTGTTACATTCCGCTTGCTTCAAGAAACTATCAGCAGAAAGGAATTCAGAGAACAGACGATCATCAAATATGGTCAAATGTTTCTTCATTTCTTTAAATCAGCTTAGCTTTTTAGAGCTGATTTTTCTTCTTTCTATAAAATCCCAGTGGAAGAATGAAAGGTGTACTTAGGCTTCAGCAGTAGATTTAATCAACACTTTCTGTAAGCAAATCTGATATTAGTTTATTTCCATCATGTGTAGCCAGGGCTTCGCTTGCCCCAGTCTTTGATGCCTTTGAAATGAAGAGAATAATTCTCACTGTGCAACAACTCAGACGGTGTTCGGCTGCTGTTGATGCTGGCGACAAGGGAGTTGTTTTGAACATTTTTTTTCTTACCCGAATAGGATCATCTGAAGCCTTTTCTTTCCCTCCAAATAAGCTAGTGTGAAAAAGCAAGCCACCAACAGTATGTCAACATAAGAGAGTGAGAGAAAAGGGCCTTCTTGGAGAAAGGGAGTTTTTTAAGAGCAAAATTAATATTTAACTTACATTTAAAATCAAACAGGGGCTGCCACATTCCAGGACTGTCTGTTCTTTTCCAGTCTCCTTAGTGGCTCCATCTCTGTGCTTACCTTAATTCCTGATGGAGCTTTAAAATTCCAAATCAAACAGAACTGCAAGTGCTGGCCTCCTACTCATGCCACGGAGACCTTCTAGCTTTATTTCCTGGGAAGCTCACACTTAGCTGAGCCAAAAGAGGTGGAGAGGGATAAGTAATGTTAATTATTCCCAAGCTAAATCCACAATTTGCATTGAAATCTAGGGACCGGATATGATGGCAATTGTTTTCACAAACATTAAGTCATCTAACATTCAAGAATCTTTTGAATGAGGTTAGAGTACTGACATTTTAGAGCCTTACAAAGGAAAACAGAGGCTTATGAAGGAAAAATGACCCTCCTAAGGACACAGTTTGTAAGTGACAGGGCCAGGATTGAAGTCTACTTAGTGCTTTTCCTAATGTACTACACTGCCTCCCTCTAAGCCTCTCGGCATCTTTAATAGCTCCTGTAAAAATTCTGTTTTGGCTCAAATTTTAGAGAACATGTTTTATTCTCTGATCATTAATTTGTTTTACTAGTATATAAATTACTCAGATAAAGTCACAGACTCACAAAATTATATCGCATAGTAAATATGGACCAAGGCTGTGTGTACAGATGGTGTGTGTGTAAAGACACACATACTGAGCAGGTACTGAAATACGACTGTGAGCTCAACTTGATAGGTGGCATATAAAAAATAAGGGGAAGAAAAAATAGGAGAAAAAATGGAAACAGGTTTTTGTTTTTTTGGTATATAGGGGTGAAAGGGTGAAAGTAGGAAGGGGAAAAAAGAAGAATCAAGATATACCATGTGTAGATACGAAGTCCCAATGATGAATGTGATCATAATGCATACCTAAAATGTGCCAATAAACTTAATGAATAAAAAAGAAACAAGAAAGTACAAAAAAAGACCTAACAACTGATGCAAATAGGTCTGAATTAATCCCCATGTAAGAGATGCCAGGTCACTGTACGTGGATGTAAAGACACAAACAAAGAAAATCCAACCAAACTTATCTATGAGAACTTCTGGGAGTGAAGAATGTTCTACAGGCATGGAGTGACCCGTCATCTTGAGATAAACCTTTATGTCCTGCATATATGTGAGACTTCCTTCTGGTCTCTCTTTCTGCACTTTTCTTAGCAAACCCTACTCTTTTGCTGACCCCAAACTTCACAGCCAGCTCTGCTGCAGGCTATGGAGATGAAGTCCAGCCCCAGTCACTCTGTAGTTCAGGGAGGCTTTGTCCCCTCACAAAGCAGGAGCCACTGGCCAGCTCTGCTCTGATCCCTGGTTTAGAAATTGAGTCCTGTATTCTCTTATGGGCTGATACCAAAATTGGTAATAAATTACTCTTTCCAGCCTGCAGTCTTCAATCACTTGAGCCTTCAGAAACATGAGAGCCAAATACCCAGATATTACTCATATTGCTGAACTTTTGAAGAACGTGGATTTTAATCAGGAATGAATGGTCTTCCTCTTTTTGCGACCCCACTTTCAATAGAACTATCCCCCCACATCCAAACAAGCTGGAGAAGTATAAAATGTTACTCAAGAAGTTCCCTTTTGAGATATTTAAGAAAAATGAAGGTTCTCATTCAAAATAAGTAGTATAATTATTACCCTATTTTTCCTTAAATGAGGCCCCTGCCTTGTTCCAAAAACCAAACCACTGTTCCCTGCTGCCAGCCATCAGTAATGCCCTCCAGTTTGGCACCCAGTGCTGCTGTCACCTAGGGCATTGGCTTATCCTCTTGTCCTCTCATAAAGCCACTGTGATACAGACTGCTTTGCCGTGGGGCACATGCATATCATCCTGTTGCTCATTATTGATATAACAGAAAAGTGCACTGACCAATGTAGATGTTCCTCTCCCAGAACCACTGAGCCTTTTTGCTCTTCAATTCTTTTGTGCAGATTTAGTTCTTTCTAGCTGACCACCCCACTCCAACCACATGGAGGACAAGAACCTTCCAAGCCACAGGAGATGCATGATCCTTCTTTATCACTGGCCCTGGAAATCTCAGCATCTCATAAGTGAATGGCCTTGACTGTGCCAATCTAGACTAATTTGCTTTTGAAATATTAAGATGATATAAAATGTAATTTTGTTTTATATAAGTATATATGTGTGTATATACATATATATATATACACACACACACACACACAATATAACAGTATTTTATCTTTTACCAAAATCTGATTTGTTGTCACAAAGATTAACAACTGAAATGACTCACTACCAATTATAAAGGAAAATGTAATGAGGTACTAACGCCATGTGTATGTGTGTGTGTGTGTGTGTGTGTGTGTGTGTGTGTGTGCGCGTGTGCATGTGTGCGTGCATATGAGAGGGAAAAAAAGGTGGCCCGGAATGAAACTAGTTTTGCTTAATGAAGGAAGTGACTTGAGTTCACCCTGTGCAAATTTCAGTCTACCCATTACACCCTGATAATCAAAATAGAATCATCAAAGAAACTATCAAACCTATAATGTAAAAATTGATTGTTTTGCTTGTTGTAATGATTTCATAGAATTCGTTCAGGTCAAAACTTTGGCAGAACCTGTAAAACTCACACATTGTGCACACAAGTGTCTGCACTACTCATTCTGGCTCCCCTAAAAATGGATTCCAGCTTCCTGATCACCTGCTCACCTGTTCAGCACCAGCTGCCTGGTGCTGGCCTGTGGTTTCCTTAATCGGGCTGTCCAGTCTGCTGCAGCTGTGTTCTCTTTCCAAATGTGCCTGCTTCACAGTGCCTGGCCAGGTGCACATTGCCCCACTGGAAATTTATTCAAAGGCAGAAAAATTATTCATCATCATACTCCTAACCACTTGTGAAGAAATATCCATCAGATCTCACACTGTGTCTGGATTCTAGGAAATAATATTCAGATGGACGAATAAAATGAGTCTGCATTTCAAAGGAAATGTGCACATAAAATTACTCTGGTCTGGAAATCAGAATACCTTGTCCTGGATGGGTTCTGCCATGAACCAGCTGTGACAACTTCTATAAGTCACTTCTCTCAGGCTGCTTTTCCTGCCATCCATAAAGATGTGGAGCCAGATGTGTGTGATCTCTTCCTGTTCTCTATTCTAATACTTCATTTTTTAAAAACATGTAGTGTTGTTATAACATTCCTAGAGGTCTGGAAAGCACTGTTCTCCTCTCTGCACATCAGTCTCTGGGATAAAATCAAGCATTGGTTCTCTAGATTTCTAAGCTCCCTCTGGGAACATGAAAAGCCTGTTTTCTCAGCATGTTGGTTTTGCCTGGAAATATCAGCTGCACTAAGCCAGTGGGGCCACAGGCTGCTGTTATTGTTTAGCGCCAATCTGTAGCATAGTAACCATTCCCATTTCAGGGCACTACAGAGGGAACCATACGCCCCAGCTCTCTGGAGAGCTGCCCTGCTTCAGTTTGCGCACCATGTGTTCTCCTTCTGTGTCTCTGCCTTCTCCCTGGGAGAGAATCATGCAAAGGATCAAGGGCAGGGAAAGGAAGTAATGAGAAGAGGTCCCCTACCCGCTTTATCCCACCCTATGTAATAAATCTAGAGGTAAAAACGAGGCCCAGTAATGAAGTGGCTCACCTAAAGAAGAAAGAACCCAGAATAAATAATTGGCCAAACCCATCTTAACTTCTCTCTGACCTCTTTACCACGCTGTCTCTTGGAGAAATTCAGAATATAAACAACAAATCAGTCTGGGCCAGTTAATTTTGTGGGAAGGAGACCAATTTATATTTAAAAGTGAACTGAATTAATTCCAGAGCACTTTCAAACTTGAATCAGTATTTTTGAGGTATATAGAAATACACAAAGGCGTGTTTAAAAGCTCTACAGATGATTCCTCTTTCTTTCACGTTGTGTTTATAAAATTTCCATTTCCCCCATGTTTCAGCCCTAGTCTACCTACAAGAATAGATACATTAAAAACTTGACATCCTGCATCAGGAAGACTGTCAGATTCCAGAATACAAAATGTGATTCTACTATAAAAACTTCTAGTATACAAAACGTAATTGTAACTTGATTTATGGAAATGAATGTAGAAGGAATTGTAATTTCCTTCAATTCTTGAGGGACTATCTACTGATCACAGTGAGGACCTGAATGGCTTGGGGAGAGCTTGTAAATACTTTTAAAATATTATTTTATCATCGAAAAGAATCTTCCTTCATCAGTCTTCCCAACTAAATTTTACATGCTATGTAGATAATTCCTAAATTCAAGTGCTCTTCAAAACATAAGGAAGCATCCTTATTAAAAATGACTGAAGCCAGTGTTCTGGTGTCGGAAGTTGTCCTTTTGATTCTTGAATTTTATACATCATAATGATGACTTTAAAAAAATCATTTTATTTTGCAGCGAGTGTTGGTTTTCAAAGGCTTCCCATACATGTAAAATGATAGTGAGACAGCTGTTGTCACCGTTCCTGGTCTGACCTCTGGGTTATGTTGCAGAGCAGAGAAAATTCAACATCATGCTTATCTCTCTGCTTTTTCCATAAAGCTTCAAATCGCCCTCATTACTGAAAATGTTACATAAGAAGAAAACAGTCTATTAGAGCAACATTCCTGACTTTCTAAAGGCTTCCTCTGCACCCCGCAGTTGTGCTGCACTTTTAAGAAACAAACTTAAAGAAATGAATGTTAGCTTTTGGGATCTGTGACAGAGATGTTGAAGCTCTTCCTTCGCCACTCTCCCATCACTTCAATCCTGATGATTCCCCAAAGACAAGGAATGCTAACTCTTAGACTACTGGACCTCAGATTCCATCACATAAAATCCGAAATTCTTGAGGGACCTGCTTCTGTATTATTTCAAGATAACAGATAAGAATGGATGAAAATATGAACATAGCCTTGTATCACATTCAATGCTTCATTTTAATTGGCAAAATGTGTGGCCCTTCCCTTAGAAGATCGTGCCATAATTTACTAAGACTTTCCAGTAAGAACATTAAAAGTCGGAGATATAATTTTTATTTATTTATTTTTCTTTAGTGACTTCCCTTTTAAGAGAGCCTTTCATCTGGCATTTTAAGAATGGAATGATGTAATTAGCAGATTTATTCATAGTCTTCATTTTCCCATGTGAATAGATCAAAGCTCAGATTTTCCTGATATGAAATAGATCATAGCCTAAGGATTGGCTTTCTCTCAAATCCCACAGTAAATCTTGAACTGACTCAATGGTAAGATTCAGCGAGTAGCTTTTTTCTATAGTGCTCAGCTAGACCACATGCTAACGACCATATTTTTCTAGACATCCCACTATTTTCCTTTCCTATCCAACTATACATTGAATTACTATTCAAATGGTGAATCAAAAAAATTACCGTGAACATAAACTCAACAGTGACAGACCTGAAAAGCCAGACTTGGGGTGACTGGGGTTGAGAGAACTTTATTCAGGATCATTTCAACTGAAGACTCCAAGGCTAAATTGGAAAATGATTTGTTAACACATAAGCATACAGAGATTTTTGATGATGGAGCTGGCATAGAAAACACATTTTTAATCAATAGCCTATTTGGGGGGTGGAAAATGATCTTATCAAAGAAAGTGTATACTCTTCCTTGCTGATTTACCGAAAATCTTCATTTGAATGTGGAAAGGTTATCTAGCTCACAGTTTGTAGAGGTTTTAGTCCATAGTCAGCTGGCTCCAGGGCAAAGTAGCACATGGCAGAGGAGCAACAGATCTTGGCCTCAGAACACAGAAAAGGCAACAAGAGAGCTTCTCAGAGCCTTTCTTCCCCTTTTATCTTTTCCAGACTACCGGGATTAGGGCTATGCCAAACCAATCAGTGTTGTGGTTTAGTAATCACACGCCCTTAACCCCAGCATCACACAATGTAGGTTCAGCCACCACATGAGGCTTTGAAGGGATATCAAGACCCAAACCATAACACATGGAACCCTTAGGGTTCAATCAGTCACTGAGAACATTTGTCCTTTTGCTTCCTCTTCAAGAGCTCTTGGATTTTGCTTACATATATATTTTAAAAAGTAAGAAGTTGTCCTTTTGAAACTGAAAAATCCTCAATTGAATATGCCCCACATCCAGCCAATATTACTTCGCAGAAGTACAAGCATGATCTCTGGAGAAGACTTGAGGGCAAAGAAAATGACACTAATGTCCCAAAGCACAGGACATTAGAAGTTGTTTTCCAAATTTTTTACAATCCATCACGTATGTGATGTGGTCAGATGTTCGTGGAAGAGGTTATTTTCAGTTAATTCTAGGTTATGAGTCAAGATGACAAAACAAATAGAAGCAAAACCAAAAAATAAAAGCCAAAACTAAGCAAAATGTGAGCCAGCAGCAGAGCGTAAAGATGGATGTAAACACAATGGAAATGCAACAAGGCCTCAGAGATAGACTTGGAACTATAATGTAAATCTAAGAGGCAACTTGGAGAAACTGGGAAAATGAAAATAGAATCCCTGTGCAGATGCAGCCAAATTACCCTTGGAGCACCGGGAAATGAGCAACTATATCTTTATTTTAATCGTTTCCCTCCATCTTTTCTATCATTTTTTTAGTCTTCTTCACGTCACTTAACATCTTCTTAGGTGCTCAAATCCCAAAACTTGAAATTATTCTTGAAAACTACTTTCCCTTATATTCAAAAGCTAATTATTAAGCATTGTACATGAAAATTAAATGTGTCACTAATCCATCCAATTTATCTGTAATCTATGCCTCCACTCTAGAAAAAATGTCAATAATTTTTCACTCAGTAAATTGCAATGGCATTCTTACTATCTCCTAGCTTTTATTCTGATCCTCTTTATTTTTTCCTCCATATAACAGCAAAATGGTCTAATAATAAACTGCTAGTAGTTTGCAGGCTACAAAGATAGTATGCAAAAGTCAGTTGCTTTCTTATCAGCAGTGAACAAGGGTAAGTTGAAATAAAAAAATTAAGCACTCAAGTAAATAAAAAAAATATATATAGAGAGAGAGTTTGGATTTATATTATTGCTCATTTTCAGTCAAATCATCTGTGCAAAATATAATGTGTAATTTGAATTGATAAGATGAGCAAAAATATGTAAACAGACTGAATTGTGAAAATCTTCATCTGTAAATGTTTTCATCTGAAAAGATCTGTATTCTCAAGTTTATTTTGTTAAACATTCTATGTCCATCAAACTGATTAAAAATCAAAGCAGCTCAGGGCTGTGGCTTACAAATTTTCCAATACAGCCAAAGATTACCTAATATCTTTAGAATTTAATTCTAATAGAATTTAATTTTAATAGTGAAAATATGAATATAAAATTTCTCTCTTTTATCAAACATACACCAAATAAAATAGAGCAGAGTCAAAGTTAAATATAAAATCTGTAACTACTGGGGAAGAGAAAAAACACAAAAGAATATTTGACCTATAAATGGAGAGGGAGTTTCTGAATTAAGAGAAGCAAATAAATAAGTTACTACCAAGATACTTTGACATATTTAAATTAACTATAATTAATTGTGAAAAGATTTCAAGACATGATGCAAAGGGTTATTATTAATACTGCATTCTTAAAAATCAGTAAGATGGATGTTTTAACCATGAAAGAGCAAAAGATATAATAGGAATGGCAAAAGACAGAAAATATAAATGAAAAATGTGAAAAGTTGTTAAAATTTTAAATATTCCATTGTTTATCAAATTGGCAAAATCTGAAAAGAATACTGGCTGGAAATTCCCTGAATCACCATTGTCTTCTTCTCTCAGAAGGATTATAATCAGTGTGGATCCATAATCCCTTCTACCACTTTCAAAGGTTTTTCATAATGTATAGGTGGTAAAAATTGATTTAAATTCATACAAGGTGATTCACAATTTGTAATTATTCAGTTTAGTGAGATTGTTAATATGTTTTGCTAAGGAAATACTGTCTTTCATTGAGAGCATTTCCCTAGATTCTAGAAGGATGCTCCCTAGTAGACAATAAAGCCACATGTTGGCTTCCTAAGATCTAAAAATTATAGATCTTTAGGAACTTTTATTTATTATTTATTGATTTCTTTATTTTGGTACTAGGGATTGAACTCAGGATCTTGTGCTTGCAAGGCAGGTGGTGGCACCACTGAGCTAAATCCCTGACCCTTTAGAAACTTATTTTTAAAGTCAATGGTATTCAGTGATCATTATAAATAAACTACTTACTAGATGGGTTATATGGAACAGTAAAAGTGAAAATAACATACGATCATCAGTAGAAAAATGCAAGATTAGTGATGGTGCCTGCGTATGCTGGAATATTACTGTAAAATGTGTGTCTTCTAGAAAAATTAATGACGTGTCAGATTTGAGGTAAACACATGGAATAATACCAGCTATGTATTTATAGAAAATGCTTCAGGGAAAAGATTATCTCTAGGAAATGGAATTAGAGATTGTTAAAAATTTTAAAACCTAAGTAATCTGCTTCATAAGCTTCCATCTGTCATGAACATGAACAGAAAATTCATGCCATCTAATTTTAAATGTTGAGATCCTTCCGTTATTTCAGCTTAGATTTTGAAAGCAGAGAACCACACTGAAAAATGTGGACTGATGTTTGCATGCTTCAGACTCCCAGATATGCATAGCACAACTTAAACCTGAAGGTTAAAAGTTAACATATGCCTAAATATTACCTTATGTTTATATAGCTTTTTACACTTTCCCCGGCAGCATAACATTTGTTTTCTAGTTTGTTCATTATGTGTGTATCTGTATTTTTGAGTTTAAAAAAAAAAGGATGTTTAAAAAAATGGTAAAAATGTACCAACAACTCCCTAAGTTTCTGACTTCTCACAGCCCAGTATTAATAACTGTTAACCATTTGTGATTTTGTTTTAAAAGAGAAGTCCTCTGTCTAAAATAAATCTTCAAGTACATTCCTTTCACATTCATATATGTATGTATAATTGATATACATATTCACACATCTCCATGAATATCGTACTCTTTTGTATTGCATTGGTGTATAAGCGGACCATTTTAGATTCCATATAATTTTTTATGAACTGTTTTGCTCTATTCCTTTTTTTCTTGTAAGATTATATATATATGTATATATATATATATCATTTATTCCTATACATTAGAAATTGTATGCTCTTATCTTCTTCACAATAACCACAAAATGTGGAGAATCCTAGGATTTTTATCCCAGTGTATAGATGAGATGTTAGGTAAATTACAAGATTCATGACAAGAGGCTCCATTGGAATTGTTCTAATTCTAGCATTCCTTCTCTAACATATTTTTAGATAGAAAAAAGCCAGACTTATATAAACATAAGAATTCATTATTGGTTTCCAACTAATGTTGCACACAGAATAACTGGAGATTCGTCTATTTTTGAGATAATTGTTGCTTTTACTAATACAACCTGGAGGTTGATCTGGTGACACAGAGGAAGTATTACTGTTTGTGTAGCTCCTATTATCCTTCATATTTTAATTGGTGGCAATAAATCTTCCTGGGTCTTGAAGGTTTCCCCACAGGCCTCTTGTCTTCTACTGTCAGACAAGACCTTCTGATTACTCTGCCTTTGAAAACGGCCTAAATTGGAAAACTATAAAAGTCACCTGCAGATCCTACCCCAAATCCTGAGCCCGGTTCATCAGCTGATTTGTTTGCCTGGTCCACTTTGGGTCCACTCCAGGCTGGAGACCTTCAGTGGGTTGGGGGAGAGGCAAGATCTGTCCTCTCTTGGCTCCTGCTTTTTTTTTTTTTTTTTTTTTTTTTTTTTTGCATCCATGTGAAGTCTGTTTTGGAGTTCATTCCCTACAGGATTCTAAGTGGAAAAGGAAAAAGAGTTAAAGGGATAGGACATCTCTCATTTGGTGAATGGTCTCAGTCTGTGGGCTGGAGAAATGTAAGCCCTGCTTCCCAGAGGAGCTGGCAGATGATGAGAGCCATTCTTTCTTTTGGTGAGGATTGGCAGGCTCCTTGCTGGGTGCCTCTCTTCAATCATTCTGTTACAGGCAGCTCTTTCTGATTCCTTCTTTAGCACCTGGCCATCTGGGGTGAATCATCCAGTGTGTTTCTCTGGCTTCTCCTGCCCCCTCCAGGATACCCTGTTATTCAGGTCCAAGACATCCTTTGGTGACCTTCTCTCCTATCACCTTTATGTGACCATCACCAAGGTTTGGTGTCCTTACCCAGTGTGAGATGATGCAGTCAGAGGCAGAAGCCCTCTTCAGGCCCATCCCAAAGCCAGACCTGCTTTCACTGTTCAGATCTTCCAGTTTTCAGCTCAACAAGCACTCTCTGGAGGAAGGCAGACACCACACTTTGTGTCTCTCATTTGCTAGAAACACATTGGCGAACTCTTCCAGTTATTTCTTGGAAACCCTTCAGCTTATCTTTCAGGCACAAAATTAGCAGTTTCCCTCTACAAATGGGTAAGGTGGAGGCTTACACCATGGCAACCTATTTCCAAATCTCCTGATCCCACTTCACACAGATGAGGCGTCATTACAAGCACAAAACCACACTGATTGGAAGAGGTGTTACTTTTCCACATCTTAGTCAAAAGTGAAGCAAGCAAAACCCCATTCTAATTTCTTGTGTTAATCTGACAAAGTGTGAAAAACTATAATAGTGCATAAGATGCTAAATGAGATAATTGGCCATGTGAAATAGGAAGAAAAGGGCTAAAGGTGTAGGGAAAATGGGAAAGGTAGGGAAAGGTAATAAGGGAAAACAAAAAAATATGACAAAATGAAAAAATGGAAATAAAGTGTTTGTAAATGGGGAGGGGAGGAGGGGGTGAAGGGAGGGCTGGGACAAGGGGAAAAAATGAGAACCAAGACCTGTCATGTAAAGGTACAAGATCCTAATAATGAATGTAACTGTACTGTATACCTAAAATGTACCAATTAACTCAATAAATAAATAAATAAAAATTTTTAAAAATCTGTCCAAGTGACAAAAAGTAAATTATTTAATCACTCTGAAATTTTCCAACATTTAAAATGAAGATTAAATGAAGTAACGGGATAATAGTATCAATTCACTCACAGGGTTGTCATGAACATTAAATGAATTAATGCATGAAAAGACTTAAGGCATGTCTGGTTTATAGTAAAAGCTCAGAGTTAGTTGTTACTATGAATGTTTATCTTCAAAATTCAACTCAACTGACATTCCTTTAATAAATCTTTCTCAATGTGTCCTCGCAGGGTTAATTAAGTACAACTTCTCAGTGCTCCCAAATAAAATCAGATGAGTTCTGTTTACAAGTTTAGGTCTCTCGTTCCTACAAATACGAATCACAGTAATTTGGCTTCCCCTTTAATGATCTGAAGCAGAGGCCTTGATCTGTATTTCTTCTTGTTTTCTATGCATTTCACGTGATTCATGGGTAATCAGATAGACAGTAGGGTCAGGATGGCCAGATACTCACGAATACAAAGAATCAGTTTTATTACCAATGTTCCTGGATGGTCAACTTTGCTTTAGTGCATTAATAAAAGGATAAAGCCTGCATAATAAATATGTGTCTGGAAGCTCTCAAAAAGCACAGAAATCTGCACAGTTTACACATAACTGTGCCAATATTTTCCTATTAGGGCCAGAAGAATTTGTAACAAAAACAGAATAAGAAAGCATTGCATTCTGCTAGATATTTAATGGTCTAGCTGTATTCAGAAAGAAAAGCAAATATCTTTGTAACTTTTTCCATCTGGATGATTTATTGAAAGAAAATCAGTCTGAAAAATAATAGCCAATGGCTCTCTATTGCTATTTGGGTAATTCTAGCTTTTTATTATTCTCTAGGCCTCAGAGAAAGAAAAATAGAAATTTGTAATTGATCAAATTAGCTAAATGATGAAATTGTTGAATTTCTATATGTTAAATATAATCAAATTGTAAAAATCCGTAAGTTTCTTTGTACTACTCTAACTATAGATAAAAAACAATAAATATCTAGTTAAATACATACATTAGTTTTTCTTCTGATTCTTGAAGAAGTTATATTAAAATCATTCTTTAAAAAATTACATTGTGGATGAAAGTCACCCAAACAAAAAGAAAAGTAATTTACTTGACATTAAAATAATTTAATTATTTTTCAAATGGATACTTTTGCAGTTGTAGAAGCCAGATGTCAAAAAACAAAAGTAATCATTGGAATACTAGTTTTTAATTTCTTTTTCTTCTTTATGCTAAAATGCTCCACTTATATAGCGCTATAAGCTCTGAAACATTTCCAAATTTTTGAACCATGAAAGTGACCTCAGCACTCATAATTTTTCATATGCTTCTGTCTCTAACATGGTTTTAGGAACTGCTGTTAAAGCTACACTGGAACTCTAGGTGTGCTTTTCTATAGGTCTTTTTCCCTGCTTACTTCAGTCCTGGTGAGATTAATCCACCCTAAACATGTTCAGATGTACATATGGGAAGTAAAACTAAGCTCATTCTGCTTTCAACATGCTCTGTGACTGGGCAGATTAGTCAACTTTGGCTTTTGTTAAAGCATAGGTTATCTGTTTAGCTATTAATAAATTAGAGATGATTGCATTTACTTCCCAGAGCTATTTTAAAGCCTGGAAAAGCATTATTTACAAAGTGTCTTAGGAATTCCTCCAGGCCCCATAACAATAAATAATATTATTAATATATTATTAATTTATTAATCTAATAACATTAGATTTTGCCTGCAAGGAACAAAAACTAGTTCAAATAAAGAGACAGGTGGACAATAGTCATCAGAGTGGAATGAGGCATGTATACTCTTTTCTGGCCTAGGGATGCAATAATGCAGTCCAGCCCTGCTCAGAGGGACTCAACTTACCAAGTAAAGGTACACTTATTTGGATACAAGAAAACTTGAAGGAGGATTTTCAATTCACTGATCATTTGACTGGACATTTAATATTTTTTTTTTTGTACCGAGGTTTGATGGATGTTTAATTTTGAGGTATCAGAACAATGTTCCCTTTTTAAAAAAGGATGGCTTTTCCAAAGCAGTCAGCAGCTGGCCAAGGTGCTGAGTCAGGTCTACCAAACACAGCTCTGGGTACTTGAATGGTTCTCCTCCACAAGCTCCTCCAAGCCCTGCTGGTTTATAAGCCATAGAAAAGCTGATGGTCCAAAGAGCATTATAGCTTACTTTCTGCTTCATTATCCATCTTCTTTAGGAATTTTCCTTTAGAAACTTTCATTCAGTTTTTTTGTTGTTGTTTTTTGCTTTATTTTGATTTGTTTGTCTCTTCTCTACCTAATGACTGATTAGGAAGAGTTTGATGACCCAATCAAATGGAACCCCATGACTCAGCAAAACAAAATACACTTTATACTCCCATTGAAGGTGAGCAAAATCCTTAGACACACAATGGTTGCTCTATGCTATCTGCACAGAAGGGAAAGTCATTGATTTCTTTCCTATTACATCAACAGTTGGCAAGTTGGGCTGCCTAAAGAAGCAATAAATTAAATAGCTAAAAATCCAAAATATGAGCAGAGTTTCCCCTGCCTTATCATCATACCGAAAAGCACTCAATTCGATTTCCAAGTGCAGAGAAAAGATATTTTATGCAAGCCTCACAGAAATTAGGACTGAAATGCAGGGTATTAAGGAATCTAAGCCTGAGTCCACTCCATTTCCTTCACTGCACCTCTGTGTATTTTTATCCTGTTGCCGGTTTGTTAACCAGATTCCTTGGCGCATAATCCATTATGACCATGATCCATGGGTTTATACCATGATTTTCAAGGTCTGGGATCTACTGCCAGCTACCAACAGCTTCTGGGTCTCTTAGACCAGAGAGACAATCAAACTGTCCAGATAAGTGGTTATATCTATTGTTGACTCCTGAAAATATCCCCAAAATAACTTCCTGGCTGTCAAAATAAACTCTTAGAATCACTGCAGAGTTTACTGCCTTGTACAGTAAAAGAGACCAATGTTTTATTAGTTTCAGTAGCATTTTAGAAAGGAAGAACAGATCTGAGGATTTAGGTGAGTAATTTAGGGTGAATCTTTCAATACTGGAATTTACTTTGGGCTGAACAAGTTTGTAACATAATGGTTTGGAATCTGTAGATACAGTGAAGTGAGAGTCTCTGAGTCTCAAAGGATAAACAACCTCAGATGAGCATATTAAAATGAGTTTTTGCCCCAAGAAAGGGTAAAGAGTTCTAATTTTAATGTGTTATTTAGACAAATGGATTTGAGGAGATAGTTCTTGGAAAGAACAGCAAAATCCTTTGGAGCTTCATCTTCTTGGCTAGAGGGTCCTGGAGTCACATGAATATATGTAATGGGCTGTATATTGTAGATGGTTTTCTGTTCTCAATTCTCAATGCTGTCTTTTATTAGAATCACCTGGAGAAGAATACAGCACATCTTACTGGAACATTAAAATGTTATCATTCAGGGAGATACTTGGGCATTGATATATAAAATATGAAAGGCTTCCCTGCTTTCATCATAATTTGAAACTGAACCACAATGTTGCAACATTTGGTCATGGATCTGTTTGTGATGGAAGTGGGGGAGTGGGCAAATAAGATCTGAAAATATAGCTCCTACTTTGTAGGGACTGTGGCTATGGCAGGTAGAGGAAACATGTCTACTTGTGCTATTTATCATCCAGGGAGTGTCTGTCCTGGGATGATTCACAGAATATGTCCTCCACCCACATTTTTATCCAGGTGTTAAATGGCCAACACCCCTGGAAGTCATAGTGGTTTAGAGTGCCAGCGTATGTGTCTGTCTAGGGCCTGTGTGAGATGGATACACCAGGTGCCTCAGCTGCTGTTGATGACTATGCATAGGGTGGAGGCAGCAAAGAGACTCTTGTTCCTGGGCCACAGCCCAGGAGCTCCACAGAACAGACATTGAGAAAACTATGAATCAGCAAATCAAAGCAGGAGTGTTGGATTAAGGTTAAGGAAAAGCTGTGGGCAACATAAAAAATAAAGAAGTAGGAGAGTCACTAGGGGCCTGTTAGGGCAGGAAAGTGTCTTGGCAGGATTTTAGAACACTACCCTGTGGTATTCTTGGCAGGGGAAGGAAAACTAGGTAGGAACTCGAGATGAGGCCCTAGGGTGAACATCAGAAAAAATCTGGCCACATGTTAAGACAGAAGAAAAAGGATCCAATCTAGTCATAGCGGTTGATAGTAATTTTATCTCAGGTTATTTGGGAAAGGGACATTAAGGATTATAGAAAGTGACTGGCTGCCATCACCAGTAGAGAATAGAGGATAGCAGACAAAAACATGGAAGAACATCTCTCCAGTGTTTTCCCAATGCCAGTGAGCCAAAAACAAAGAACCAAAATCACTGAGGCCAAATAGAGAGCACCTCAGAGAACTAGCATTGCTGGGGAAGAATTGAATGGCATGAAATCCAAGGAGTTACTATCCATGAACCAGCAATATTGAGAAGGAGCACAAGTCGTCATTGGGATGACCAAAATGGGGTCAGTGCTAGTGTTACCGAGTCACTGACTATAGAGATTCAACTATTTCACACACTGCTAGTTTATAAAATGCTTGCTATGGTTTAGATAGATTGTGTGGCCCCCAAAGAGTTCTTACATTGTAGACTCGGTCCTTAGTATGGCAATTTTGGAAAATGGTGAGAAACCTTTAAGAGGTGCAACTCACGAGGATGTCCTTCAGTCAACAAAGAGAATAAGGCAGCCCTTGTGGGATCCATGAATACTCATAACGAGTTGTGGGAAAGTCTGAACCTGTACCCTGGATTGCTCTTGGGCTTCCTGTCTGATGATCTGACCACATCCTCCTACTATGGTACAAACTGCCAGGAAGTGGTCTGCCATGATGTGCTGTAGTCAAGAGCTGAGCTGATGCCAATACCACTCCCTTGAACCTGTGGAACTCTGAGCCAAGTGCACTTCTTTTCTTCATACCCTGGCCTCAGCATTTGTGATAGCAATAGAACACGGATGCCATGCCCTTGGGCAATTTGACTTGATTTACTAAATCATGAAATGACATCACAATTTTACTTCCAGTTATAACTCCTAGATCTTACAAATATACATTTACAAGTAAGGTCACTAAAATGTTGATTGTAAAGTAAAAAATTTGGGAAGATTTCTATTTGCTGAAGACTCAGTTTGTTGCGATTCTTTGAGAATGTCCATTAAAATAAATAATTTAGACAATATGCATTGACATTTATAAATATAAATATAAAAATTGCAAATGAATACCTACAAGATGGTAGCATTTAGGTATATTTTTAAAGAATACATAGAATAGCAATGGAATTTACTTTTTCCTATACACATATAGTCGGAAAAAATACCGAAGTATACACTGTATTATACATCACATCTATGAGGACAATTACTTCTAGAGAAAGAATTGGGATTTGGTGCCATATCACAACACTAATCATGACATTTTATTTATTGAAGGAATATTTGATATAAAGTATTGCCATATATAAATTCAGCTTGACAGTAAGTATAAACTGTCATGGAACCATATATGAAGGGAAAGTAAAGTTTTGTCAAGAAAGTCATTTAGATAAACTGCAAAGACTCTAGCACATTTTAAAGGAGTCACTGAAAATAATTACTTGTACAGGAGTCAAAGGGAACTCTAGAAAAGGCATAGAGATAGAATGCAAAATTTTAATAACAACATTTAGTATTGCATAATCCGATCAGATGGAGAGTAAAAGTAAATGGCAAAAAAACAGACCTGGAAATTGGACTAGAGTGTAATACTGAGGAATTTGGAGCACAGGGGTGCATTTCAGTACAATGAAGTGGTTGATATGAAAGATAGATTGAATTGAAATGAGTCTAGAAAAAGGAATGTAAAAATCCAGGTAAGAGATACTTACTAGGCTGGGGATTTAGCTCAGGGGTGCCGCCACCTGTCTCAAGTGCAAGGGCCCGAGTTCGATCTGTGGTACCAAAAAGAGAAATAACTTGTGATGCATTAGTTATTGCTGTATGACAGACAATATTTAGTGGAATGACTTTGACACTATCTACTAAAAGCATGACTTTAAATTTCAAAAGAGAACTGAAGGTCAGAACCGGAAGGATTAGGCTGCTGGTGGTTAGTGACAATCTCAGAGAAATGCTAACGCTGAGGTTCGAAGAAACCAGAAAAGCAGAGCACAAAATTCCTCTTTGTCCAGCAGAGAAAGCTTTCTGTTGATCATCTATTACTCATTATAAAAAAATAAAAACAAACATATGGTCAACACTGTCCAGGCAAAGAGGGTTTTATTTGCTTGTGAAGCACATTCAGCTTTCTTGAATGGTTGTGCTGTAAACAGGACTCCTTTGTAACTACTACTCAGGAACGTGCTAAACCTGCCTGTGGGTGGGTCACCTTGGCTCGCTAGTAACCCAGACTGGCTCCCACACAGATACATTAGAGATAGTCATAAGCCACCAAGTGCCCTGAAAATACTAAGTAGCATTGGTACTTGTGGGAGTCATGTTCTGAGCTGGGATGGTGTGTTTGCTTTTCCCTCATCCTCACCTTCTCCCTACCCTGTGGAGGAGGCACCCCTCGAGATGTCAGGAGCCTTTGAACTTGCCTTAGTGAAGTCTCTCCATCCTAGGAGATCCATTAGATCATTGCCTTAGCTCTGTGGTTCCCAGGCCTTTATCTGAAATAAAGTTTATTTCTTTCTACCATCTTGATCTTAGCCTGGAAGCACAGAATATGATGACTCACCTTGCTGATTCAGTGGTCTTTCAGATGTTTTCCACTGATCCAGCAAGGGGAGTAGAGTTCTGGAACGGTCTGAAAAACAGTCCTCCATACTTTCTAGCCTTTGAGGGGAATGATGACCCAAATGGGCAGACTAATCATCAATGGTCTAGATATACAGTAGCTGGTTCATGGCACTGCTGATAAAGGCGGGTGCAAACCAGCTGATCCCAGAGGATTTGAGAGCCTGGCACTGGGTGGCTCTTCAGTAACTTTGGGTGGACTTTTTGACCATTTCTACAAGGCCCAGGGCAGTGGCTCCCAGAAGAACCGCATGCTTGGCTGCCTCCTCAGGCAATTTTTGTGGTCCTTATTTCTTTAATATCTGGCCTGAACCGAGGATCTCCTCTCCCTTATGATGGACCTGGAGGCCCCATTTATCTTTTCATCCATTTTGTTAGTAAGGTCAAATAAGCTCTGTAGTTTTTTCTTTTAAAGAAGGAACTTGGAATTGATAATCTACTGGTCTTTTCAAAACCAGTATTCTCAGTTTTACTTTTATTTCTGTGCTGTGGAGATGGAACATAGCTTGGAAAAGAAAATGACAGAGACCTTTTATTATGTATGAACCCTGGGAAAATTATCTTCTTCCTTATGTTTCATTTATTTACAATTAAAATAATAGATAAAATGCCTAGGTATACAATTATTATGACTGTCACTTGATGAAGATCCATGTAAGAGAACTTTGAGCAAGGTAGACATTCAGTATGTGATAGTTTCAAGTATATATTATATGTATTATATAGTGTATATTTAACATAGTATTTGATGGAGTCAAAAGAAAAAAACTTGCATTTTAGTGGCAACTTCAAATTTTAAAAGCGAAAAAAAAGTTGGTGATATATTTTTTAAACTATTTTAAAATGAATGTTGCTATTATGAGTAGGTTATAACAGGCAACCCTGGGAGTACAATAGTGATCTTACTCTCATTTTCCGATCTCAACTGGCTGGACTACCACAGTCACAGTCACCTGTCGTGCATCCCAAACCACTGCTTGTTACCTTCCTCTTTCCCCTGACCTTCCTGGTGAAAAGCTAACTTTATGATTGCCTTTATTCAAATGGAGCCTAATATGGCTGGAGAAGAACATGGATTCACTTAAGAGTTGCCAAACAAATTTAAGACGTGATCTCAGACCTACTAAGCAGCCAAGTAGGCCCTTTTTTTTTGTATATATAATTTTTGTATGTATAATATAATTTTGTATATATAATTTCTGTATATAATTATTAATATATGTATTTCATCTCTCTGTAGACATTTATTTTATATCTATTTCACAAAGCACGTTATCACCAATAGCATTTGACTTTGCTTTTCACATGAATCTGAAAAGAACAGAAGCCACGAGATTAGAACTCCATCACATTCTCTGTAGCAAACTGCTTCTTAGTTACATCACAATTCATGTTCTCTGCTGTCTTTTCTGTTAAAACAGTGAGTTATCCATGCCCTGGCAGGTCACTTTTAATTTGTGCACTCGATCCCATTTACTTTTTCAAAGATTTTGTGCCTATAAAATAATTTTTATCAACACAAACATATTATAATACATTTTTTAAAAATTCCTATAAATTCCATATTTTCTCTTCTACATAAAGTTGTCTGTATATGTTACCTTCAGTCTTTTCTTTTGTTCACTCCTAAACACAGTCTAATCAGGAGCCCATTCTGCCCCTCCACTGAAAGGCTTTATCAAATCCATCAGCAAGATTCATTCATAAAAGATCAGTTTTCAGCCTTCCTTTTATTTAACTTTAAAAAGGATTACCAGATATAATTATTTCACTTTGAAATACTTCTTTAGATTTTTAATACTTGGTCATTTAGAGAAATAATTCTGAGTTTACAAGAGAAGTTTCATGTGTAAATGAAACTTCTGAAAAACTTGTAGGTATGCATTTTTTGGGTAAGTAGTGTTGTCCACTTAGTTTCATCGTGGACTTTCAAAGCATAAGAGTTACACTGAGAAGAAAACTACCATCAGATTTGATTAAAAGACACTGAGAGAGAACAAAGGGAAAACTAATGTCTTTGGGCACCCAAATTTTCTTGGGTAAACAATGTACCGGGAAAACTACTCAGCTAGAAACACAGGCCTTTTCTTGCTGAAAAAGAAAGACATGTCAGAAAGCAGAACTGATACAGAAAAGAATTTCTTAATGAACAACAGTGACTGGGATGGAAAAATCGGATAAAGGAATTTAATCAGAAACATTCTCTGCATAATGCTAGCAAGATGGCAAAAGAGGAGTATCCTCCACAGCAACAGGAGTTTGGGAACCTTCCACACAGAGACATGGCCTGGGGAGCTCTGGATGCATGTGGAAGATTACAAAACCCTGGTGTAGCCCTCAACTGAAAATCTCTTTTATGAAAGCAGGTTCACACCCCAGTAGGAAACTTGCTGAATAGAGTAAAGAACCAGAAATGTCCTTCACCTTCTGTAGACTCAGTTAGGACCCCATTTCACCTTGGTGCAACACTCAGAACCATCTGCATTGGCTTCA
The DNA here is from genome assembly GCF_012274545.1 of Fukomys damarensis. Taxonomy (NCBI): domain Eukaryota; kingdom Metazoa; phylum Chordata; class Mammalia; order Rodentia; family Bathyergidae; genus Fukomys; species Fukomys damarensis. The sequence goes on along the minus strand of NW_022900924.1, from coordinate 48,346,355 downwards.
GGAGGAGGCACTGCCTACTATGAAAATCTACAGATTGCCTCACAAAAAGATTTTAAATAATTATCTTACAGAAGCACAATCAGACAGAAGCGAATAAAGAAAAACAGCTAGCAAAAATTTCTAAAAGCCACGCATGAACAAAATAAAAGTTTAACTAAAAACGGAAACAATTGAAAAGAACAAAAATCCTGGAGTTGTAGAATACAATAGCAGAATTGAAAATATTGAATACAGAGCTCCAGTAGCAGAAGAAAGAACCGGTGACTTCAAATTCAAGTCATTGAATTCAAGTTAGTTAATTAGAGGAACAGAAAATAAAAACAATGAAAAAGTGTGAAGAAAACATAAGGGATCTATGAACCACCATCAAGTGAGAAAATATACAAGTAATACAATTCCAGAACAGAACAGGCAGAGAAAGGGTAAAATATTATTTAACGAGAAATAATGACTGAAAACAACCCAGGCCTTAGTGGACTTACAGACTCTCAGGTTCATGAAGCTCTGAGATACTTATAGAACAACCCAACAAAGAATTCCTTAGGAAACATTATAATTAAATTGTCAAAAGTCAAAAACAAAGAGAATCTAGAAAGTAGCAAAAGAAAAAAGGCTTGTCAAAAGTAAGGGGAAATCCATGAGGTTATCAATAAACATCTCAACAGAAACCTTGCAGGCCAACGTTGATATATAAAAAGTTCAGATAGGAAAATAGACCTCTTAAGGGAAAAAGAGATAAAGATATTACCAGAAATAAAAGGTGAGAAACTCTCATCACTACAGTAGCTATGTTAGGGAAAAAAAATCAAGGAAGTCCTTCAAGCTAAAATAAAAGAAGACAAAGTAATAACATGAAAATTTGCAACTCACTGTAAACTTAAGAGTACAGACAAATGAATAAGAACACCATAAAATTGCTCTTTTGGTGACTACATCAGTTTTAATTTTAGAATAAAATTTGAAAGACAAAACCATTAAAATAGTTATAGTATATGTATTTGTTAATGGATATGTGATATAAATGATGTAAAGTGTTGCATTAATAGCAAAAAATGATATGAGAGTGGACAAAAGAATAAAATTTTTATCGTAATTTGTTTCTATCAACTTGAAATAAAATTCTATATGTATAAGTTGTTTAATGTAAGCTTCATAGAAACCACAAAGAAAAATGCTATTATATAAATCCATAAAATATTTTTTAAAAAATTAGTCAAGGCATACTACTACTTCAAAAAACAACAACAACAAAAACAACTACAAAAAACAAATCACATGGGGAGATAGCAAGAAAAGAAGAAAGGTGACAAAAAAAGTTAGAAAATAAAAACATAGCATTAGGGACCTATTATCTATTAATAATCACTCTAAATATAAGTTAATTAAATCTCCAATCAAAAAATATAGAGTAGCTGAATGAATGAAACAAAAAATGAAAAACAGAAAATCTATGGCAAGCACAAGGTACTGAGTTTGATCCCAGTACCAAAAAAAAGTCTAATAATATATATAGTAAAACCTTGATTTGCAAGCATAATTTGCTCCAGAAATGTGCTTGTAAATCAAGGCATTTTTTACATAAAAGCAATTTCCTCCTAAGAAACGATGGAAACTCAAATGTTTCATTTCACAACCCATATTCATATAAATGATTATAATACTGTAACATAATACCAAAACAATACAAAATATTAAAAAATAAGCAAATTAAGCTGAACTTAACTTTGAAAACTTTCGTGGCTGGTGTGAGAGAGACAAGAGAGAGGAGAGTTATTGTGTAGGACTTTCACCATCACTAACAGAATCACTGCTTTCTTTTAGCTCAATGAAATCTTTTTCTTTTTGTGCATCTTTAACAGGAACCTATCCAATGACACTTGTCTTTGCATCCTTTTGAGGATTTAGTAGAAATGTGACATTGCATTTCCTTGAATAGATTCATCATTTGTATTTCTATAGTCTTATTTGGCTGGTACTTTTCTACAAAATTTTGCACTATTTTCCACACACATCTCCCTAATCTCATTTAAAGTAAGGGATCCCTTTATTTTTTTCTCCTCCTCCTCCTCTGAAGACTAGATCTCCTTCATAACCTTTTACTGTTGGGATATGATTTCCCAAAATCCTGCAGAGGGAATGAGGAAGAGAGAGAGAGAGAGAATAAAAAGTTGAGGAAATCAACAACATATGGTTTAATTCCTTCACTTAACACATGCCTACTCTATACCCTGGAGAGGTAAGGAAACACTGTTAGCCGAATTGAAGTTCTAATTTGTCTTCCAAATTCCACTCTGCTAATTTCTTTGTTAAACACAACCTCAGCTAACTAGAAGTCTATATTCCATTTTTGCTTATAAGCTTATTTTATGAGTTTCAGGGCAAGTATTATAAATATTTAAATATGTAATATTTACAAAGTGTCACCCCAAATTATGGCACATGTTTAAATAAAAAAATTATTATGGTCAAAGACACAGTGCCATGAGTCTTCTCAAAATATTATCCCCTCAATCCAGACACACTTATCCCCTGGTTCTTGCCACTCTGAAAGAGTTCTGAAGTGTCTTTAGTTGTGCTGTTTATCTGCCTCAGAATCTGAATGGATTTAAAAGGTTTACTTTTCATGATTATTTTGACTTTGAGGAAGACCAAGAAGTTGCATTTTTATGACCTTGTCCTGCTTTTGAATGGCACTCAGGAATAGTCACTAAGTTTTTGATCACGACTTGAAAAGACATTTATGAAAGAGAACTTCCAGAACTGCTTCAGAAAGTGGCCAGGATGATGGGAGAAATGTGTTTGATGTTTTCTGAGGGGATTAATAGCAATATGTCCTACTATAATTTTCAAAATATTTTAAGCGTAACACTATAATTTGATCACCTCTCTTATTTTTTTAATGCTAAAGAATATGAATATCTTCATTTAAAATATTTGGTCCACAGTATCTTTCGATTCTTTTTCCATTACAGAGTGATGAGTACATTTCTTTGGAAATTTGACATTTCTTTCTGAAGTAGGATAAAATAAAATTTTCTCTTGAAACAGCTGGAAACAGTGCTTGTTCTATTACTTGCTTCACACCAGAAGCTGTCTTATAAATTTATTTCTGATTTTGTCTGGACAAGTCCACATTAGCTACTACATGGCTAGTCCAACATTCTTTCATAATCATAATTGGTTGGCAAGCGGAGAGAACTTTGGCTGAAACTTTGACACAAGCTGTGTGTTCCTGTGCTGTTATAAATTGCCTACTTAGAGAGAAGTGAGAGTTGGACAATCACTCAGTTTTAAATGAACTTTCTTAAAATTATAAAATGGAGCAAAAAAGGCCCTTTGAAAATTATTTAGTCCACTGCTTCTGTGAAAAAGGATATATTCTTGTTGTATTTTTCCCCTAATTTTCAAGATATTGATAATTTTGGAAAAGTCAAATAAAAGAGTTACTAGGAAAAATACATTCAAAGTTTCCACTAAAGGTTTTTGGGTCTTTTTGGAGTTAGGGAATGTACCAGGGTGGAGACAGATCCAAAGTGATCCTGCCAAAAATCTTGTTAATTCATAAAATAAAGTGTTCAAATAAGTATTGACAAGGGCATAGATACTAGCTTGAAGGTCCATGGCCATATAAAGGACAATTTGAAAACCAAAGTGATTAAATACATGAATTAATTAAAAACTGTTGAATAAATATGACCTTTTAAATCCATGTGATAATAAATGAGTAAGTAGCAAGAGAGAACATACACAGAATAAAAAAAGCAAATGGGGTAAACATATAGTAATAAAGAAATCTGGGAAAGGGTATAAAATCTATTTTAAACCAAGCATGCTGGTACATGCCTACCTCTCCAACACTGTGTTAAATATGACCTTTTAAATCCATGTGATAATAAATGAGTAAGTAGCAAGAGAGAACATACACAGAATAAAAAAGCAAATGGGGTAAAAGTATAGTAATAAGGAAATCTGGGAAAGGGTATAAAATCTATTTTAAACCAAGTATGCTGGTACATGCCTACCTCTCCAACACTGTGGTTGCCCAAGCCAAGTTCCACCCCAGCCTGGGCAACCTTTTAAATCCATGTGATAATAAATGAGTAAGTAGCAAGAGAGAACATACACAGAATAAAAAAGCAAATGGGGTAAAAGTATAGTAATAAGGAAATCTGGGAAAGGGTATAAAATCTATTTTAAACCAAGTATGCTGGTACATGCCTACCTCTCCAACACTGTGGTTGCCCAAGCCAAGTTCCACCCCAGCCTGGGCAACTTAGTGATATAGTGAGGCCCTGTGTCAAAAATTTAAAAAAAAAACAGAAAAAAAAAAAAAAAGCAGAAAAGGGCTGAAGATGCAGCTCAGTGCAAAGACCCTGGGTTCAATCTCCAATACAGTAAAAAGAACTATTTTGGTTGTTTTACCATTTTTATTTTTGAAACATTTCTGTCATCTTGAAGTGATTTCCAAACTAAAGCTTTTGAAAATAAGTTGTTACTAACTCCCCCTGGTCTTCAGAATATTCCTACAGCCACTGTATCCATCCTGGATGCACCAGGAATTCACAGACCCAGAGGCCATCGTGTCTTAAAAGTGGGTCGTATAGGAGCTACCACATGAAATTTAAGGGAAGTGGAAAGAAAAAATAAGGCTTGAACTGCATTGATCCAGACAAGAGCGTGTAAGAAATTCTTTCAAATACCAGCTGTAAAAATTGTAAACAGACGTTAAATTCTCATTAACTCCTAATCAAAAGGGAGCTCTCTCCTCAGAGAAATATACTTGTTATTGCAAGACAGGCCATTATAAATATCATCTTTCTTCCAAAATCTGATTAGGAACCATGCGAAATAGAATGTGTCATGACAACTGGGTGTTGTGGGAAGAGCCCAGGAGCGCGGCTGGAGCCAGCCCAGCTGTAGACTTCTCCATCCAGCCAGGGTTTCATCGTGGAGCATATCTGCCTCAGATGTGCTGCCACATCTATTCCAATGGATAGTGTGCACTTCACCATTGACACACTGAAATGGCCTGAAAGCAAAAGAGTTCCAGTAACCAATCTGTTAGTCATTTCCCTCCGTAAGTCAGTTTTTCTGTAGTGCAGTAGTAACTGATGGAACTGTTATGCAACCCCGTACACCCCATCAGGCAATTTTAAAGGCCTTCATTTTGCTGTTATGTATGACATATCCATATTGCATTATAGAGTTGAAGGAGAAGTTTTGAAGCTCATCAGTGAAAACACACTCTGATTTACCCTGTTACAACAAATATTGGATTATCTTTCATCGCATATAAAAATTGAAAATATAGGGACTGGGGATTTAGCTCAGTGGTTCCACCCCCTGCTTCACAAGCACAAAGACAAGAGGATCGATCCCCGGTACGAAAAATAAAGGAAAATATAAAATTTAATAGAGGTCAAATCACATGGAGCCAAAAGGGTAGGTATAAAATGGATTTTAGAGATGTGCATGTGTGTGTGTGTGTGTGTGTGCATGTGTGTGCATGTGGGATGATAAAGAATATCATGCTACTTTGTGAAGACATTTGTGTTAATTCTGTTTTAAAATTTTTAAATTAGTAAATACTTTATGTTCTCATTCTAACAAATATTCACTTTTTCAATTGCTTTGTTCTCATTAGTGTGTATTCTTTTTTCTAAACTGTTTTTATTATAAAATGTTATAGGAAGAGTTCATGACAGAAATGGGTGGATAAGTAAAGCATGAGCATTTTTGCAGCCAACATGCAAGTCCGACACAATTTTGCCAGCACCTCAGAAGGTGCCCACAGCCTCTCCCAAGTATCCCTCTTTCCCTCCCCTACAAAAATAATACTGGGAAGATAATCACTGTCTTGTTCCATGTGATAACCTTGTACAGGTTCTTTATGGCTGTATAACAAAATGTGCCTTTCTGAACATGATAGTTACTGAACTTCCTTGAGATGAGGTCTTGCTGTTTTATCTAGGCTCTACTTCCTTGGCTTAAGTGATTCTTACATGGCAGCCTCTGATGTTCCTGGATTACAGGCCTGTGCCCCCACACCCTTGACTTGTATGTTTTATTGAAAAACCCATATTACTGATTCTGTAGGACTTCCCAAAGTATGAATTTTGCTGATTTGTTTGTTCACTTTGGTTTGTTTTGAAGTGTCTTCTGAAATCAATAGATTCACAGACTTACTCAGGTTCAGATTTAATTGATCCGACAAGACTGTAATATTGTTGGACGAATGGGCATTTAGCTCAGTAGTTCTGCTGCCATCAAAGTTTGGTTCCTACTACCAAAAACAAAACAAAAAGACTCTAATATTGTTAATTCCTTCATCAGCAGAAATATGTCTCAATTTTCCATTTTGCAATGTTGGCAGTGATTAATAATGCAAGTGGATACTCATTAATTAATAAAGAGTGCAAAACTGGAATATTAATATTCTATCTCACCTTCATTTATTAGTAAAATATTATTGTATAAAAAGAAATATCCCTTTGGTTTCAGTGATGCAGTTGTATACTTTGATAGGAAAGGCAATGCAAAAGCATATATTTATTCCCTTTACTTTCAGTTTTATAGTAGTGAGTTCATACCTTATCATTCATTCCACAAGGGTAACTAATGCATTATTACAATGATGATGATTATTAGACCTTAGACATAAGCACTTCTGTGCTATTGGAGTTAATGTTTCATCAATTTCTCTTTCTAATTTATCTGGATTCTGTTGAGTATATTCTTGGGTCCTTTGGGTATAAACTTAGTATTCCTAGCCTCTTTGCTACCTTAAGTTCATGTTATATGGTATATTTCTGCTCCAGTTCTGTATCAGACAGGGTTCAAGCCCTGCTTTCATTAAATGCAAAGTATATGGAAGGACTACAGTCTACACACTAGAGACATATTGCTTTTTACATCATTGTTTCTAAGCTGTTTTAATTGGAATGAAAGTATGCAGAACATAAATAAGACTTCTGTTTCTGGCCAGCAGAGGTATAGGACCTGGGTTTCCCTTACCTTCTTACCACTCACATTTGAAACAACTGAAAATCTGGACAAACTGAGAGAATATGAGAATATGAGAAAAAAAATGCTTCTGTAACAGTAGCCAAGATCTTGGAGAGATCTTGGAGAGATAAAGCAGCATTAGCATGGTCTTACTGCTGTGGGAGGGTTTCCTACCTGTGGCTCAGGGGAGGGGAACCCAGGAAAGCCCATGGCCTGAAGGACCAGAGACAGTCTGGGGAGAAAAAGAAAGGCCCCAAGGGCATACAAAGATTACTAGAGAGACCTGCAGTATTTCTTAAATATTCATCTGGAGTTTGATAAATGAAAAGGTAAAAGGAAATTACTAACATCCCAAGAAGGAACCACTTGAAAGAATGAACAAAAACAGAACTTGGAGCTCAAAGATGGCCAGAAAGATCGCCTTTCCCTACATAGAATGGGAACAACTCCTAATTTATTTAGCCTTAGGTGGAGTGCTTAGGAGAAGGATTTTATTTCACTAGTGGGGTACAATAAGTTCTAGAATAAATGTCACTGTACTACCAGTGAGAAAAATTTAAAAGCAAGACTCAAAAAGATCAAATAATTTCTGAGAAATTGCGGCCTAGGACAAAACTCAAAAATCTTTATCAGAATGCAAAACATCCAGCACTGTAGGTGTTATCAAAGAATGCTGTAGCAAATATCAAAACCGAGTGACTCAAGATAACAGAAATTCACTGTCTTGTGGTTTTGGAGGTCAGAAGTCTGAAATGGAGGGGACAGCAGGGACAGTCTTCTTCTGAAAGTGTAGGGAAGCCCTGTTCCTTACCACCCTCTCCATGTCTGACAGCCTCAGGTAACCTTTGGCTTGGAGATGCAGCATTTCAACCCACTCTCTGTCCAGGGCACTGTCTCTGTGTGTCCTCACTTTGTGAACTTTCTGCTCTGTTTCTAAGTCTCCCCCTTTCACAAAGACACCACTCATTTTGGTTTGGGACTTAGCTGACTCTTCTGATATGACCTCATCTTAATCTTTACAATGGCCCTGTTTCCCAGTATGGTCACATTCTGAGCTACCTGAGGGATACAACTTGAACATATGCTCTCTGGGAAATGCAATTCAACACCTGACAAGCATCCAAAGATGTGAGACTTACAATGTCTGACATTTAGTAAAAAAATCACCTAGCAAGCAAAGGAAAAAACTATGAAATCAATGACAAAGAAAAAAGTCACCAACTACATCTAAGCCTAAACTGATACATATTTTAAGTTTACTGGATAAGGCAATTACAATTGTTAATATAATCATATATAATATGTAAGGGCCGAGGATTTAGCTCAGTGGCTCTGGTGCCTGCCTTGCAAGCATAAGGACCCAAGTTCAATCCTCGGTACCCCCCAAAAATATATGTATATATAACCATATATAATATGTTTTAAAAAGTTAAAGTAAACATTGATCATATGAAGTAGACATTGAAGATATTTTTAAAAGACTGGAATTTAGATTCTAGAGATAAAATTACAGTATCTCATAAACATTTTGCTTTGTTTAATGAAATATTATATGTGGCAGAGGAAAAGATTAGTGAATTAAGCCATAAAGATAGGGACTATCAAAGAAAAATCATAAAGAAATAAAAACAAAAATTGGATATAGCAACAGTAAGTTGTAGGAGACTGTTAGAAAACCAAATTTACACAAAACCTGATTCCTTGAAAGAGAAGAAAAATAGATAGGAAGACTGTAGACTTACAGATTCATTAAAGTGTATGGATTTCGAGCTCAAAGGCCATTAAAACAACTATACTGAGACATAAAACAATAAAATTATTCAACCCAGTAATAAAGAGAAAGATATTTAAAATATATAAAGAAAAATAGCATGCTATGCACAGGTGAATAAGAAGAGTGACAAGAACATTCTTGTGGGGAGCAATGCAAGGGGAAGGCAGGGATATAGCATCTATAAAATATTTAAAGAAAAACTCCTGACTTAGAACACAATAACTACTGAGGTGTCCTTCAGAATTGAAGGCAAAAATAAGGACTTTTGGAATCATGTATTGCTTAAAGACCAGTACAAGAAATATTAAGGTGAATTCTTCAGGCAGAAGGAAATATAACAGCAAAACATTGGATTTAAGAGACTAAAAATTGTAAATATGTCAGTTAAATATGTGGTATCTGGTGAAGTTTCCATTTAAATCTATTTAGCAACAACTGCTTGTTTAAATAAAAATGATATCATTGCAACATTGTTTATTTCATAATATATGCATAGACAATGTATATATACATGTAATATGCAATAATTATACAAATACCAGAGAAAGCAAACAAAAATGCACTGCTATAATACAGGACTAAAGTGTTCCTCAAAAATCCCATGTGTTCAAAAGTGTGGCTTTTGGAAGGGTTTTGGAACATGAGAGGGAACACAATATTCATCAGTAAGTTAACCATTGATCAATGCATAGCTGAATGTACTTTAGGAGGTGGGTCTGTTTGGTCTGAAAAATGAGTCGCTGGGGATGTGATCTAAAGGGTATGTTCTTGCCCCCAACTCTTTTCTTCTCTCTTTACTTTCTGGCTGTCACAGGTTGAGTAGCTTTCCTTCACCAGGCTTTTCTACCATGTCATGTCTGTTTCAGTCCAGCCAGCTATGGACTGAACCCTCAGAAACTCTAAGCCAAAAAAAACAAACAACAAACAAAAAAACCAAAACCCTTTTTCTTTAATTTTCAGATGTTGGGTATTTTGTCCCAACAACAGGAAGTTGACTAATACATGTGCTATTGTAAGTTTCTTATATGTAAAATAGTATGCTATCATTTGAAAGTGTAAAATATTATGTAACTATATACCATAATAACAGAAAGATTTGCCACTAATAAGCCAACAAAAGATACAGATGAAATCAGAAAAAATACTAACATAAGGAAATAAAAAGGAAGAAGGAGACAAAAACCAGATGAGACAAATAGGTACAAAAAGCAAGATAGAATATTTAAACTTAAACGTATCGATGATGAAATTAAATATCATTGGTCTGAAAGTAACAAAAGAAGTCAATGCAGAGATTCCCCTCTGCCACATGGCCAGCCCAATCTCAGGTCTCCTCAGTAGCCACGCCTTTCCCTGAGGGCGCCACTGATTGCCCTGACCCAGCACCAGGAGGGAAGCTGCTCCAACAATGCTGAGTACCTCCCCTCCTCAGATCCCCTGATTGTGTCAGTCCTTGGACACACTCTGCAGAGGCATGGCTGGCTAAAAAGGGTGGTGATTGATCCTATTGTGTTCCTGATGGTATTGACTGGGATAAAGGATAGGGATTAATTTGATGAGTTGTTTTCTCAGTTATGAAAATGAGAATGTCTATAAGTCATTAGAGAATCAAAGGCTAGGACGCAAGGATATCAGGAAGATTTAATGACCCAGAGATTGAATCAAGGGCAACCCAACCACAAAAATAAAGATGAGAAAACACTTAAGGAAGCCACAAAGACAGACTTCCAGTTTACCAATGGCAAACAGTAGGGCAAGGGAGGATGAAAAGTCTGATAGTGAACCACCAGAACACTCAGAGCTCACAGCACAGGAAGTAAAAAAACTGATCAATCAGGCTCTAGAAAAATTCAAAACAGAAATAATTTCCCAGATAACCATAGAGATGGCGAGCAAAATGAAAGACATGATTCGAGACTCCAGAACAGAAACTGACAAAAAAAATAGATGAGCTTAGGAACATAATATAAACCATGAAGGCACAGAATAAGAAAGAAATGGAAACAATGAGCACCCAACATAGGAAAGAAGTGGAATCCTTTAAACAGCTTCAAACGGATATCTAGGAGATTAAAAACTCTATTGAAAGCACACACAACAGAATAAAAGATTGCGAAGATAGAATCTCAGATATAGAAGATAGAATCGCAGACAGTAACTGTAAAAAGAGAGATCTCTTAAAAACAGTAAGGTAGCATGAGAAATTGATCCAACAACTCCTAGATGATGCAAAGAAGAATAACATAAGACTGATAGGAATCCATGAAGTACCAGGAGAAAATGCAAATGACTTAAAAAAGCTGTTCACAGAATTAATGACAGAAAACTTCCCAGAGGGGAAGAATTTGACATACAGATAAGC